>NC_138907.1:99492261-100137236 GCF_965231255.1 Vanellus vanellus
CACAGATAAACCACAGTGTTAGACACTGCAGAATGTTCATAAACATCCACAGATTTCTAAGCAACTTTCTGTAACTAATCTACACACACACAAAGGGTGTGCACACCCAGCCTCTCACAGGCAGTGTGGATTTTGCAAACACTGAAAAGTGTGGGTCCCCCACATGCAGACCGTGTGGAGCTGTGGGTGCTCCAGCTGAGCATCCACCCCTGCCACTGCTGGTACCCTGCTGAGGCACCTGCATGGGCAGGTGCCCCACGCAGCCCCACATGCACCCTGAGGATGGGTCTTCCCATCCCACCACCCCCACACAGTGGGCTGCTGGATCTCATCCAGGCAGGGCTGGGGATACTACTTGGCAATGCCTTGCGGTGCCCAACCATGGTCACTGCTCCTGACCCCACCTCTCCCAGCACCTTGTACAAATTTCTGTGCTTTTACACTGTGTATCAAGCTGACTCCTTTGTTTGAAAAGTCTCTTTGTAATTCCCTGGTTACTGTTTTGTCTGGCTGATGAAGTTCCTCCTTACCATTCTGAGTTTGGGACAAATACTCAGGTGGGTTTGAGTGTCCCATGGCACATGCTGTTACACACTCATGTCCCTTTGTTATCAGCTGTTGTTTTCATGGACATTTTGCTGAGGGTGGCCCGGGCAGGCACACCCTCACCCAATATTATTGTACAGTTTAGCAATTTTGAGCATACCATCAAGTAAATTATCTACTGAGGTCCAGATATTTTATGGTTATTTAACATTATGGGAGCATCACCCTTTTTTTTACCCTAAGAATGAGTTATAGTCTATCATAACACCTCTGTGCAATGTTACCCCCAGTCCTTGCTTTTTTTCCTGAAAAATACCTTCCTTTGAAAACCTCTGTTCCAGATGTATTTGACATTTTACCATTTTTCTGTTATTTCTATTACATAAGATTTTATGGTCTGCTTATGCTGCTTTTCCTCGGTAATGCTTAAATTCTTCACATTTTAATACTAAAATATCTAGAGGCCATTATTTCCCCACTGCCAATATCCACTCTCCTAGCTCAAATGCAATCATTTTGCTGACTAAATTGCTTGATTATTGTTCTTGTTAATGATTATATTTTCTTTTTGCTGTTTGTCCTCTTATTGCTGGTGTTAGTTTATGATTGGAGTATCTTTGCTTATCTACTTTTGCTTTCTTTATATGCAAATAGGACATAAACACTATATCTATTGTTTGTTTGCTTATTAGTTTGGAGGTTGCCAGATGCAGTCCAAAAATCCGTTGTTGGAGATACTCAGGTGGAATCCCCTGAGAAAATTCTTTCTGCGGGTATTTCCCAACAACCACACGTCCCCAAACCTGTGCTGAAACCACGCAATATGAGTGACTGCATCACACCTTTAACTTCCTTCTCTTGAAGCTGGAAGGTTTTCATTGCATTTCATAGCTGTTCTCTGCAGCTATGCTATGCTATCTATCTAAATAGACTATTTTGGGTATTATGATACCTAGAGCCAAATTCACTGTTGATAGGACACCATTCACTTCAGTCGAGTGGCACCTGCTCACATCAGCAGACTTGGCTCGGACTTCCTAAATGTCCATGGAAACAGGCAGTACCGATGCAGAATGTATGGTTTGGGTTCTTGTAAGGCCAAGGAGAGGAAGCTTCCTGTAAACATCCCCTTGCATTCCACTTGGATCGAGGCTACCTTCTGTGAAATCTTCAGGGGCAGTTACTGAAACTCGTGGTTTAAATGGTCTGGCACAGCACATTGTAAAAAAATGCAGAATCTTTTTTTAGCAGGAATTGACTGATATTGACCAAAACGTGACGGGCATGACAAATTTCAGGTGCTCTTCTTTAACTTTATAATTCTGAGAGACATGAAACAGCTCATATAATATATTTTATATAACATAAGTCATAGTTTATCCAAATGCAAATTATAAAAATATTGAATGTCATATTATGAAGGATATTTGAAGCTATCAAGATGTCAAGTTTTTGGTCTGCAGCTGTACCTTCATTTGATTTGCTATATTTACCAGAATTAAGTAGTGTCTAATTTATTAAATCACCACACACGCACTTTCTTAGGTGTTTTATTTAATCACTAGAATTTTTATTTTAAACTTTTGCAATAATTTTTAAAATCTGTTTTTAAAAATTGTACAAAATACAAGCTAAAATTTTAATTTAAAAATCAGTACAGAACTAGCTAGCATTACTAGCCTATGCTTGATGTCAAATCTTGAATTTCAGATAACAGTTGGTTTCTTAAACATTCAGGTGAGCCACTAGGATGGGATTTACCATAGCAGTGTAGGCCCTCAGCAAGAAGATGTCTCATCTAAGTTGTGTGTGTGCTCCCTCCCTAGTCGGTGCAGACATACTCTTAGGCATATGTCTTAGTACCTGATAAATCCTTCAGTCAAAGTACTTTTCTGCCTATTTGACTGTCAAGGATATGTGGATAATTAGCTTGGTCTGGCTGTACAACTTTCGGACCACTCAAGTTGAAAGAGAGAATTCCCACCCTTTTTGGCAATGTAGTGAATCAATGTCTTAGCAGTTAGTATGCACCAATGCAAAACACTGGAAGCAACACATGTTGATAACATTTGATTCACTTTTGAAGTGATATCTTGCTGATTGGAGAATTATTGAAAAACAACTACAAAAATGAAATGTACTTTAAAATCAATAGAGGAACTGCAAGAATTGTTTATAGTGCATAAAAAAAGAGTATGTACAGTGTTTTTTGGTACAGAAGTCTGATCATCAGAGTCCATTGTTTAAAAATAACTTTGAAGGACATTTTCAAAAGGAGAATTCTGTAACATCACGTATACTGTAACAGTTCAATAAGGTATTACAAGAAGGACCAGATGAATCATAGAAAAGTGAAAAATATACTCTGAGTTGTCAAATAATGTATATATAGCAGCAGAAAGCATGCAGAAGATGATAATTTAACATTTGTAACCCAAACTGTAGGCAAATACACTTGCATGAATGTTATTTGGCTATTTAAGGTAGTCTGTCATCTTTGTTTTCCAAATTAGATACACCCATAGAGTCCAAAAAGAAAGGTGTCACATAAACTTGCCCTTGTCCAGTATGAATTTCCAGTTCTAGATGAACTCATTCAGAGCGCTGACAGACAGTGTTGGCAGTGCCTGTTCAATCTGTCTGCTCCATTTCTGTGTCAGATGAAGGAATGTATGCCTGCATCTCATCACCCAGCCTGGCATTTTAGTGTAAGCCAGGTGGATTTGTATTAAGGTACTGAGCTGTGAAGAGGAGCAACTGAACCATGGTTACACATTCTGTCCTACTGATTGTCCTGCGGTAGTGTTGCCTGCAACAGGGAATCGTACTGACAACTAAGGGGTTGAGACTTTCAGCCAATTTGACTGCTTCTGAAGTATGTGAAAGTCAGATTACAGAATCCTATATGTAAGACAGTAATTTACCTCCCTCTCTTTTTTTTTTTTCCTAGGTTTGGTGGGGGGTTTTGCTCATTTTTTTTAAGATCACAAATTATTAATTGGGGTAACCCAGACTTTATTCCCTTTATATATCCTGAATAACTGAAGTATTTTTTCCTATTTGTAAGTACACTGAAACCATGGATGTAATGGCAAGTGGATCATTGCAACTGTCTAGCTTGAGATACCTTATAACATAGACAACAGAGTTTTGTCGCAGTCTGATGATATGCCTGTTATTTTTGCTTTATCTGTAGCATATTCCTTAAAAGACATTCAGTCCTTTTTACTGTGTCAGCATATTTTGTGCTTCCTGCCACTTTAACAGCAAAAATTGTTTACTGGTAATATTTTCAGTCAGTGGGACTCATTAATGTACCTCTGTCTTTCCTGAGGTACACCAGTGCTGCTCTTCACTCAAGGCAGATGGCATAGTCAAGGGTTTAGCTTTATGATGGTAGAACACATCCAATTCTACTTTCAAACTTTCTTCAGCAAATACAATTCAGCATTGTATTTGAAAGCTGAGATTTTGCTCTCTACTAAAAAAGATTGCATCTGCCTTGTTATATTTCCTCCTTTCTGACAACTATTTTTAGTAATTTTCCATGTAGAATGTGAAAAAGAGTGTTGTATGTGTGTTGTCGGGTATTGTTTTGTATAATGCAAAATCACAGAATCATAGAATTGCCTAGGTTGGAAGGGACCTTTAAGATCATGGAGTCCAACCATCAACCTAACACTGCCAAAACCACCACTAAACCATATCCCTAAGCACCATGTCTACTTGTCTTTTAAATACCTCCAGGGATGGCAACTCCACCACTTCCTTGGGCAGCCTGTTCCAATGCTTAACAATCCTTTCTATGAAGAACTTTTTCCTAATATCCATCTTAAAACTACCCTGGCATAACTTGAGGCCCTTTCCTCTTGTCTTATTGCTTGTTAATAGCGAGAAGAGACTGACCCCCACCTCACTACAATCTCATTTCAGGTAGTTGTAGAGAGTGATAAGGTCTCCTATTCTCCAAATATGGAGAGTAGCTCATTTGAAATTAAATACTCTTATAATCTCCATGTCATGACTTTACTGTCAGATTGTGGTGGGTTGACCCTAGCTGGACACCAGGTGCCCACCAAGCTGCTCTATCACTCCCCTTTTCAGCTGGACAGGGAAGAGAAAAATAGAACAAAAGGCTCATGGGTTGAGGTAAAGACAGGGAGAGATCACTCAGCAATTCCCGTCATGGGCAAAAAAGACTTGACTTGGGGAAAAAAATTAATTTAACTTATTACCAATTAAATCAGAGCAGGATAATAATAATAAAAAAAAAAAACTAAATCTTAAAACTCCTTCTCCCCATCCCTCCCTTCTTCCCAGGCTTAACGTCACTCCTGATTTTCTCTACCTCTTTCCCTCAAGCAGTGCAGGGGGAGGGGGAATGGGAGTTGTGGTCAGTTCATCACACGTTTCTGCCACTTCTTCCTCCCTACGAGGACTCCTCACTCTTTTCCCCTGCTCCTGGGTGGGGTCCATCCCATGGAAGATGGTCCTCCATGAACTTCTCCAAGGTGAGTCTTTCCCACAGGCTGCAGTTCTTCTGCCAGCAAAACTGCTCCAGTGCGGCCTTTCCACAGGGTCACAGCCTCCTTCAGGCATCCACCTGCTCTGGCATGGAGTCCTCCACAGGCTGCAGGTGGATATCTGCTCCAATGTTAACCTCCAGGGACTGCAGAGGGATACCCTGCCTTACCATGTACTTCACCACGGGCTGCAGGGGAATCTCTGCTCTGGCACCTGGAGCACATCCTCCCCCTTCTTCTTCAATGACCTTGGTGGTGGTTCTCTCACATATTCTCACACCTCTCTCTGACTGCGGTTACTATTGGGCAGTTTTTTCTCCTTCTTAAATATGTTATCACAGAGGCGCTACCACCATGATGGACGCAACCTTGGCCAGCAGTGGGTCTGTCTTGGAGCTGGCTGGCCTTGGCTCTATTGGGCATAGGGGAAGGTTCCAGCAGCTTCTCACAGAAAACACCCCTATAGCCCTGTCCCTCCCATCCCTCCCCAAACCTGGCCATGCAAACCCAATATGCACATTCAGACTCAGTACAAATAAAATTCTTGTCTGAAGGCCAGAAAAGTATTGTTTCAAATTCCATGTATTTGCTTATATATAAAAACTAAATGCAAATATTTTTATTTCTATATATATTAACAAAAATATCTGGGCATACAGTTCTATTTATGGAGTTCTAATTAAGAACTAATTCATACATACATGTCTACTAAAAGCTTAAGAAGAGTTGGTGAAGGGATGTCAGACAAGAAGGATCTTTATTTAGTGGGTTTAGTAAGTTTATTATCAAGAATATATATATTTTTTTAAGAGTTTAAAAAGATAGACTACTTTTTAGATTTTAGATTTACGTACCAGTACAGATTAACTTAGGTCCAGTTAATGTTTGGTTATGTAAAGCTGTAAGACTTGATGTCTCCATTAATTGTATTTTATTATTCATTGGTGATATTTTATAATGAGACTTACTGAGTTCACTAATAAGAAGTTAATGTGTCACAGATTAAATGTCTGGGGAAGATGACAGAGCTCCTTTTTCTCTTGGACGTTAAAAAAAAACCATGTAGGACAAATCTATAAACAATAGGAAATATTTCTTTGCTACACATTTGTCTGAAGAAAATTTCTCACTTTGTGCTGAAGAATGAGTGTCAGAGCCACACTGGCAATGTTGTGTTTGATAGCTACTGACTCTTACTTTTCTGGCTCATACATTAAAATTAATGAGTGTTCTATCTCATAAGTATAGGTGAGCATTGTCTTTCAGAGGTCAGTGTGTAACCAGAGAGGATATTTTTTTCTTAATTATGAAGTCCCTTCTTCCACCATGTTTGTATATTTTAAAACATTCTGAAGAATTCCTTTTCTTTTCCTTGAAAGTGCTAAATTGTCATGCTGAGTTGCTAGTGCTAAAAGTTGGGCAAATTGGTGACCCAACAAAGTGCTCACAATTCCATTTTCTTAATATGTTGCAGAGTCATTTGTCTGTCTTTATTGCTAAGACTTACTGTTTCATTAAGTAAGACCTAAATTTACCTTCATGGATTTTGCATTTTGCACTTAAGTTTTCAGACTTGGTAGAGGTGACACTTCTCCATAACTGGACACTTCTGTATAACTTCTCATAAGCTGGAAGAATTTATTGCCGCATTCCTAACCATCACTTAATACTTATACCTTAATGGAACAGATTTAGTTTATGAAATCAATGGAAGTTTGGGTAATTCATTTTTTTTTTATTTTCATTCGTACATACTGACATACCATTACTGGTTTGTTCCCTTTCTTGATCATGAAAAAACAACCTAATTATCACACTGGATTTCTGACTTGTTTTCAGGTCAAGTACACACACACAGTGCCTCTCCAAGGCACACAATTGTGTTGGCATATTTCAGAAAATAATTTTCTGAATCTGGACTCTTAACTGTTGAAAGTCTGCATGCAAATGGAAGTGTAAAGCCTGGAAACACTATTCTTAAATCTCACTTAGTAGTCTCGGAAGCTATGGATACAACAGATATAAACCTGAATAATTACTGCCATTGTTGTGAAACATAAGTAAGAATTATTTATTTTTTTTTACATAGTCATTAAGGATTCATGGCACTGCATCTGCTGTGCATCTATAAATATGTAGAACAAGGTCAAACTTGAGCTTGTGACCCATAAAGAAAATTAATAAAAGAAAAATCAAGTCGGGCATTCAAGTTTTAACTGGCATGTCTGAGTTCATAGAAAGAACTGCTATAGCCTGCCTGTAGAAGCAACAATATGGTAAGAATAGTAATTTCTTGGCAGTTGCAGCTATGCAGTAAATGTCTTCCTGAGCTCCTTGTGAAGAATATTTTTCCTTAAAGAAGCCCAGAGGGAAAGACATATCATATAGCAGAATCATGTCAAGGAGGAATTATCTGGAAACTATAAGAAACACTGGGCTGCAGTGCTGGAAGAAGAACAATGTTACAGAAATAATATTTTTTCAAGCATGGTGCAGACTTGAAAAGGGCTGCAAATGCCATTAAAAACTTAGAATCTAATTAGTGAGAGGTAAGAGAGACATGGGTTGTTGTCATATCCATTTGCATAAAAATAATTGGAACTGAGTGTTACAAGCTGCAACATTTAAAAGAATATAGTGCTAACATATGAAGGTCTGAATCAGCCCCTCTGAGGTTGATGGGAGAAGATGCTGAAATATGACAAGCCAGCATAATAGATAAGAAGCAAAGGTTAGAGACAAATTATGATTAATTAGTGCAAAATATAGACTGAAACCCTTGGGAAACTGAAAGATTTTGTTTCCTTAATAATTTAGAAACACTCTGAGTATAGTTCCTAAGACTAGATAAAGCACTGAAAGTGGGAAATACCCATACTATTCACTCTTGTCTGTACCAACTTTAGTAAGAAAGGTTTCAATTTAGAATTGATAAATGAAACGTTGCAAGGAAAGAAGCCACCAATATATATATCTCACCATTCAAGGTCAGTGGTCAGTTCGAGCAAAATCTTTCTAAGTTGGCCAGTCTGTGAAGTCACTAGGTCAAGTAAAGTCAAAGTGTTGCTTTATCTTGGCTGATATTAACCTGAGGTTGCAAACATAACTGTTTTATTATGTAAGTGCCTGTTTATCCAGTCCCCGCGTGCTATAATTGCATTCTTGAGACTCTTTTTTCCTCATAGCAACTTGCGTAAAATGACTGCAGAAGCAAGACAAGACCATAGAAAAAAAGGATTTTTAGTAAAAATATTGGTGCAGTTTTCTGTATCAACTGGCTACTGCAAAAAAAATTCAATGTTATTAATTCACGGTCTTCCAGAGCCCCGGAGGAGTGTGTTGTAGGAGAGAAGCAAGAATAGAGTCTGAGATGGTCTGGAGAGCATTATATAGCACAGCCTTTTTATTCTCAGCACGTTGAAACAATTTCACATCATTACTTGCACAACTGAAACTTCTGCACTTGACCTTGCATTCTGTTTATTAATTACAGATGAGAAGTGCCAGTTTTGAGGGAGTATTTGATGACGAGGAGAATAGTAATATATATTCCGCTTGAGAAATCCTAACTAGTAGTTGTAATTCTTGACAATCCTTGGTGGAGAAAAGTGGTACTTTTTATCAATGGCTAATTTCTCTTGAAAGTATAAGTCTTTTACAAGTTGGGAATCAACTAATAACAGAAAGTTAGTGCTTTACTCTCAGCCCTGAAGACTGAAGTTTTTTACACTCTGCTGATCACTGCTTATTTATTTTTCTTTAGATTTCATGGGCTTTATTATCACAGAGTAGGGTTTAGCCTGATACAGTGAAAATCAGATTAGAAACAGTTCACTTCATCTGATTCAGTTTTCATTAAAATCCTTTAAATAATACATTAGTACACATTACTTCTGACATACCCAAAGGTATGACACTGATCCTGTTCTGACCTGCTCAACTTATCTGCACACTTGGTAATTCCGAATCATGCATTCACTTTAGCGCAATGTAAATTGGACTTCTGCTGCAGCAATCATAAATGTTCTTAATGCTTTCTTGAGTTTGTATGAAGCCTGCATGCTACTAGCGCAACTAGTTTTGCTCTAAATTATTTCTGCCTCAAGGACGATTATAAAATCCTTCCTAACAGTTTCCTTTCAATTTTTTTTTATATATTAGAAAAATAAATTTTCTTCAATGCAGATTTATATACTTACCTTCTGAGGAAGCTTCTGAAATATGGGCAAAAATTTGACATAGCATTTTAAAGCTGCATGTATAAATGTGTTTACTTGAGCAGACCTTGTGGTTTGCAATACTATACCAGTAAAGGATCTCCACAAGGTCCACCTGACCCAAAAGGGGAAGCAGAAGAACAAACAAATAATTGTCTTTCAGAAAGAAAGGTTGTAGAATAGTATAAGAGTTGCAGATACTCTGTACGTCTATTGTATTTTGCAGTGAAACTGTCAGAACTGTTAAGCCGTGTCATGCTGCTTCAGTGCTCAGATAGGAAACCTCTGCAGAAATCCCAGGTGGGAAAGAATCATCATCGTTGATTCAACAAGCAACACTCATCCCTTTAAATTAGTTCTGGTTAAATGTCTTAGTCTGATGTTAAGGAACACAGCAATTCTCTTTCAGATGAGACCTTTGGCATGAGTCTTACTTGCTTTCAATCGCTAAAGGTCTTCTGATACTTCAAAAATACATATGGCAGATTTACGCAGGAGTAACCCACTGGTGGGAAAACAAGATAGATTCTTGCAGTTCTACTTGCACACCTGCGACAGCGTGCTCCATCACCAACCTGACCTTTATCTCCCATAACCCTGCCCAAGCAATAGCCATCTGTGGTGGTCACTAATGGGTGCATCTAGTCGTGATGGCTGCATCCAGCTTAACATCGTTTCGGGGAGACAGATAACAACACAATAGCTGAGGGTTAGTTAACTTGAGCAGTGCTGGTATTATGGTCCATATGCAAATATGACCATGAGTCAGTCATCTTACCCCCATAAACAGTGAATGGCCCAAGAGCTCTTTGAGCTCTCCTGCACGGCAGCATGCTGCACGCCAGGATCTCCCCTTGAACAGGGACGCCTCTCAAGGTTACTTCTCAAGATTCAGAGATTCCTTGCCACAACAGATCCTTAGTAAGTGACCAAATAGCATGCTAGACTTTGAAATCTTAGCTAAGCAATATAAAGGATTGATTGCACATACATAATCCTTTAGACATAAACTGTTGACCAAGTCTGGGACTAGGATTGGATCCAGCCACATCTGGACTCCTCTTTGAGAAGGAGTTTAGAAAGCAAAAGGGGTCCTTTCTGAAACCTTGTCTCAATGAGAGGGTCACCCTAACAGTTCTGTCTGACACTGTCCGCTGTGCAGTAAGTAGCCAAGTGTGCCTTGCCATCAAATCTTGTTAAAACACTGTCACATTTACCATCCAACTTTTTTAAATGCCTGTTTTATATCAATAAGTGTATCGCTGCTTCTTGCTACGAGTGAAGTGCATTACTCCATCTGCAACACCCAAATAAATGATATTTCCTGCCCAGATGTTCAGTTCTTATTAAGCCACTATTGTTTTTCCTTTCTAAGGAAGGCTGTATTTAAGTGGTACAGAAAGGGATCCTTTAAGTATATTTTTCAATTTGATTTATTAACCTCAGAAACTTTGGTTTGGTGTTATGTAACTTAAGCCACGATGAGCTTCGCACATTAGTAAGGCATTCAGGTACTTTGTTTTACAGAGTACAGTCAGAATACAATTTATAACCAAAATTAAATCCCTAACTGATTAAAAAGTTAAAGTCTTTTTGGAAATTAAACATATTAAGTAAAGTAATTTTCATACGGGTACTTTGAGAAGTGTCATTTGTTGGATTGGAACATTTTTTCCAACTACAGCAAAACCTCTTAGCTAGATAAAACTTGCAGAAATATTCTGTATTGGCTGTATTTGAACATTTATTTCTCCTTAAAGGTGGTAGCAAAACCATTTGGGTTTTTTAATTATTTGTAACTCGGATTCTATTGCTTTTAGCAGCAGCTGAAGAAAATATTCTTTTGCAAAAGTCTACAAAGAATTGCTCCGCCATCATCTGCTGTGTTTAGTGATTCTGAATTCATGGCAGCTTTTGGCAGAAAGGAAACCATAACTTCATACAAATAGACATAGCAACCATTTCAAAACAGGAAAACTTCCCATGGAACTCTGTAAAAAAAATTCAATTTTTAGCCCTCATTGAAAAATTAGATTTCCAGAATGAAAAATTAAACAATGTGGGTTTGTATTGCACACAATTCCTGAAAATTAATTTTAATTGGAAGCCATTTAGAAACAATATGGATTTGTGTTTGTGTGTGTACTTATTTCAGTAGTAATATCTTTTCCACTAGGTGAATTCTGTGAAAATTACATCAGCAAGAAAGTCTTAGGGAAATGGAGAAGAGCAAGCTCTGTACATGGGGAAAGATATAGAAAGTTCAGGGAAGGAACAGAGAACATAGGTCAATATGCACATGCACGGAAACAGGGATGCCAGAAACCATCTGATTCTTTTCAGATTAGGACAGTCATTGTATTGTAGGGAAGTTTTATCAGCCTTTCTGAAAACAAAAAATGAATAACCACCGTATTAAGGGTGAGAATATTCTGATGAAAAATGCTTTAAACTATAAAAAAATATCTTTGGATATGAAACGATACCCTCGTTAGTATAATGGGAGTTTCAATTTGATGTTCTTTAATATTAAAGGTGATGTTTAAAATCAGTTATCAATTTACTTACACACTTGGACTGAAATTTCTTTCTTACAGTGTTGTTACTTTCTGCTATAATACTCATCAGGCTCTGTAATTTAAATTTACATTCTATAGATTATTTGGGATTTCAGCTGATGGGCAAAAAAGCACATTTTGACACAGTAATTGTGTTCTTATGCATGATGAAGTTGCCAAATAAAACAACTTTGCAACAAAGTTCTATTGTGTTATTCATGTTATTCAATAGATTATTTAATGTCTGTTACAGTATATAGCAAAGCAACTGAAATTCAAGAAGTCAGTCTTGTGATCTTTAAGCAAAGTCTTCTGGTCTGTTTTCTTTTTCCCTATTCTTCCTTTCCTAGACAAAGCAATCCTGTGGGAGATGGGTATGCAGGAGAGCATGTTGGGATGTAGAGTGTGAGCTACTGAAAATGGTTCATTGTCTGTAGTACCATGATAGAAGGGAAACTAGGAAGAGATAATAATATAAAAAATATTACTCTGTGCAAAGGGACCTGGGAGTCCTGGTGGACAACAGGATGACTATGAGCCAGCAATGTGCCCTGGTGGCCAAGAAAGCCAATGGCATCCTGGGGTGCATCAAGAAGAGTGTGGCCAGCAGGTCAAGGGAGGTCATCCTCCCCCTCTACTCTGCCCTGGTGAGGCCACATCTGGAATACTGTGTCCAGTTCTGGGCTCCCCAGTTCAAGAAAGACAGGGATCTGCTGGAGAGGGTCCAGCAAAGGGCTACAAAGATGATTAGGGGATTAGAACATCTCTCCTACGAGGAAAGGCTGAGGGACTTGGGCCTTTTTAGTCTAGAGAAAAGAAGATTGAGGGGGGATCTTATTAGTGCTTATAAATACTTAAAGGGAGGGTGCCAGGGGGATGGGAACAGTCTTTTTCCAGTGGTGCCCAGTGATAGGACAAGAGGTAATGGGCACAAACTTGAACATAGGAAGTTCCATCTAAACATGAGGAAGAACTTGGTTACTTTGAGGGTGGCAGAGCACTGGCACAGGCTGCCCAGAGAGGTTGTGGAGTCTCCCACACTGGAGACATTCAAAACCGGCCTGGATGTCGTCCTGTGCAACCTCCTGTAGGTGACCCTGCTCTGGCAGGGGGGTTGGACTAGATGACTTCCAGAGGTCCCTTCCAACGCTGACCATTCCGTGATTCTGTGATTATAAATAGCAAGTTGTCTGCTTTATGTGTTTGCATTTGCATTGCTTGCCTTTTACCTTTTGATCTATTTGCAGGTTCCCTTCTTTTAATAGGGCGACATATACCAGAGATTCCTTCTTGTGAGATAATAAGAATTATATTAATCCTTTCTTAGATGTAACTTTTAGTGTGTCCTGTATAGGCAAGCAAACAGTTAGATGTATGTAATTAACTGTATGGGGGCCATGGTAAGTACTATATGACAGCTTCCAAACGTTTTTCAGAGTATAATGTCATTACAGCTGTCCTCTGTATTATACCTAATATTCTGGAATCCATTTTAGATAAGATTTAAGTGCTACAGCTTTACATAGCTTCTTTGTTTTTTAGGGAAGAGATACACTTTTAATCAGAATATATATAAACCATAAATCTTCTGGGAATCATTTGCATGACTTCAGTCTGAAATCTGAATTCTAGAAACTAAACTATATCGAAGAGGAGGCAGCAGTATAAATAATTTGGAAAACAGAGCCTTATTTTGGCATACATTCCCAGCATTTTCTTACATTTAAGTATGGCATATCATTTTAACTAAAATATTTGACCCAAAGCATTGAGAACATGGCATTAGTCATTTGTGCACCTATTAGCACCATTGGGTTTGTTGCTGACTTTCTTTGCACTGAGCCACGTACGGACTCTGCGTTGCATTCTCCTTGAAAGACCATTGAGAACATCGCAGCTTTGTGATAGATTAGTAAATAGTGCAATGGACAAGTTGCTTAGGCATTGAACTACTTCATGGGAAATACCTAAGCAAAAGAAAACTAGAATTTCCTTCCTCTCACCTTCGTTCTCTGTTGAAATAATGCAGATTTCCTGTACTAAATCTCGGTATGTACCTTAATGCTACAGATTTGTTAGCTTACTTTTTGCTGCCACCTAGTGTATCTTACACTGTATAGCCGAGCTAAATTTGAAATTTTTGTAAAAGGGGCCATGTCATTAGAAGAGATTAGATTTGTATTTATGATAGAAAAAGGAGGAAAAAAAAAGGCTATATTTTTCTAACAGTAAAGACTTTCTCTCTGTGTAACATAGCTCTCTATATGTGCTGGATATTCTTCCAGGCATTGTTCAGTTCTTTTAACCCTACATTTTTATTCAGCATTATTTGTCTCATCTAAAGAAATTATTTTAATTCTTTGCAGCCATTCGATCCATCTGTGATCCGTGCAAACTTTTAAGTGTTAGATATACATTTATTAATTCTCTTTTAATCTTCCTATTTCCTGTAGAATATGAAATATTATGATTGAACTGTTTGATAAACATAAAATGCTGGAAAAATTGAACATTCTGAAATTACAAGCATCCGGTTCAATAGCTGGGTGTTACAGTTTCGGAAAAAATATGTCTTCCTTGGCATTTGCTTGCACGGCATAGCGAGTCTGAAAATTTGATTATAAATGCAAGCTAGCCAACTGACAAGTAAGCATTTTCAGCATTGAAAATGCTCAAAAAACAGTGAACATTCTTCACTGTCTGTTTGGACTGCTCGAATGTTTTTTCACCTGTGTAAGCAACTTCCATTTCAATGACTGCTGTAATTATTAATAGTTAAAATCTATCTTGAAATTCAAGTGATTGTTTGCCAGGTTGCCAGTGTCTGTATTTCTTGGTTTTTCCTTATAGCTATCTTGATAAGGAGCGAAATGAGCAATAAAAAATATTCTGAAGTTGTTATAATTTGCTTTGTACTACATTATTAACTAAATACATACTAACACACATTGTCCAGGGAGGTTGTGGAGTCTCCATCCGTGGAGATATTCAAAAGCCACCTGAACCTGGTCCTGGGCAACTGGCTGTAGGTGACCCTGCTTGAACAGAGGGTTTGGACAAGGTGACTTCCGGAGGTCCCTTCCAACCTCAACCATTCTCTGATTCTGTGATCTTTGAACAAGAAATGCCGCTTCTGGTGGTGTATTAACTCCTCTATTTTTTTAAGGAACCTGAATCTGACATCTGTTTTTGTTTGGCACAAATATCATTAAGTGGATTGTTCCAGTTTAGCAGCAGTCTAATAATTTTAAACATTCAGTAATGTCTGGTACTTCTGTTAAAAGATTTCATAAAAGTGCCTTTTTCATATTTCAAAAAATATAGGCTATCATACTGGATATAAGCTTAGTATGGCTTAGTCACAAATGCCTGTGGATATTTTAGAAAAGGAACAAGTGCAGGGCAGAGGAAAATAGGATGAAGAGAATTGTTTTTAATCTTGTTTGCTTGATATTGCTAAGCAACAGGATTGTACTGCTTTAGGGTCCCCTTGTGACAGAAATGTGTTGTACACTTAAGACAATGCCTGCCTCCTTCAGGAGTTGAAGAGGCAACAATATTCTTTTCTGGTAAACTATGTGAGCACTGACTTCTGTAATATCTTTATGTTGACAACAACAGACTCCTAGACTGGAAGATAAAGTCTTTAGTTTCTGTGAACAAGCTTTTTACATCTAAGGGTGCCTGAAGGACAATAAAATTATGTATAAGATTACCATGACCTCTGAATCTCTCCCTTGATTTTATAAGGTCTGTAATAGCATTCAGCAAGATAAACATGGTGGTGCCTTCAGCTTTTTCTGTATGTGTGCAAATGAAGCAAAGAAAATAGGGAAGCAGGGCAAAAGCAACTCCTTTATTCTTTAACTGCTTCTTATAATGCATTGTAGATTGGTAGGAAAAATACAACAGTAGTGTGCTGGAAAATTATACTTCTCTGCATTGAGATCAGTGAAGGAGGGTGAAGTAGCACAGTGTTGAAGAGAACATCTGAGACACTAAGAAGAAGAAGAAAAGGACAATTTACAATACAAAAGTGGCATAATTTTTACATCTCATGCATTATTAAATAACCTACGATTTTTGGTTACATTATGTCTCTGCTATTTTAAGAAATGCGTAAAAATGCTGTGCAGTATTATTTCAATAAAGCTTTTTATGTAACTGTATAAAATTGCAGTATATTACTGCAAATGTACAGAGCCTTATTGCAGCAGAGTACATTAAGATAATGCTAAACCAAGGGCATCATAATATATGTAATAAATTCTATATAGTAGTTTTGATTTATCATATTAGTATAAAAGCATTATTTTATCCTGATGACCACCGAGTTTACATTACAGACAGTTGCCAGAATCGTAAACATTGCAAATTGTCATAAAGCAATTCTGAAACCTGACTGATGAAGGCTCTCGATTGTGCTGCCTGGTACTTAAGCCTACTGCTGTGGATACCAAAGCTAGAAGCAGCCAGTTGCACTGATAACAAATTACAAATACACAAAGCATTTGTAACCTGCTGGGCAGACTTTCATTTGCTAAAATGGTTCATTCCCCAATTGTACCTACAATGAAATTACCAGACTGTTGTTTAACTTTTCAAGCATTTAAGCATAATGAAATAATCTTACAGATTGTGGTCTAGTGATACAAATCTTGTTCTCAGGCTTTTGGGACATGGAGAACCCCTGGCATATACAAAAAGTGCTCAGCGGTATGAACTGTGTTAAGGAATGTGTGGGTGAGGTTTGTCATTCCTGCTTACAGATAGATCTGAGGAGTGGGGCAGCAGTGAGACATGAGCCCCCTGATCTTTCCAGCCTACAGAGAAAGGAGCACGGGAACTGTACAAACTACCAAGCTACGGACATCTTCAAGCCTTCTGTTTATATCATTGTCATCTTCATATTATTTGAGCAACTGCATGAACAGATCTGTTACTATGGTGTTCAAATATTATACTGCCAGATCTGACTCTTTCTGTGTTTAAATCCCTGTTATCCTAGGACCCGATCCTCAACGGTTTCACAAGGCACTGCCTGAGTGATCGTTAATATATAACCTTAATACACGTTCATAGATACATCACTTCAGACTGGGGGTGGGAGGGTGTTTTGTTTTAAATACGGAAAAGAAGAAAGAGAACTAAGGCATAAAAGACTAATATTTAACAATGTTAAGAGGCTATTATAAGGGAGATTGGCTATTATGATGCATACTATCTCATAGTTTTCTCAAAAGGAATTAAATGCATATGGTACCAATAGTCTTCATGTAGACTTAACAGAGAACCTGGAGTGAAGTAAATAGAACTCTGACATTTCCATAAGCCACTGCAATGATTTTAGTTGATTTTACAGTCTTTTTATTTTTTTTTTTAATGACTGACAGCTATTCAGAAAAGCAGTGAAAGGGAAACTTTTCCTACGGTGTTACATCCTGTATGTCATCATGTATAGTCTTAGGTTTATCTGCTTGGGGTTTTGATAAGTTTGCATGTCTGCTTGTGATAGCGATACTTGCCTACTAGTTATTGTCACTTTTGTCCCTTCTCATCCGTATTACACATCAGCAGTGGCTTGGAGTTAAAAATCTCAGACTATTGGGGGTTTCTTTTGATTGTTTGTGAGCAGAATTATGTTGTTCTATATAAGCTGATTTTTTAAAAAATGTGCTCATAATAACTCAAGTTCCTGTTCTTTTAGGAAAAAAAAATGTTTCTTCCGAAACAACAGTTAAAGGAGATGGAACATCAGTAGACACATCAAAGCTAGACACCTAGTGTATTAACTTCCCTGACGAGAATACAGTTTTACAGAAAAGTTTTCCGGGAATGTAGTAAGGACTCAGGCTTGTAGAGAATGTCCCGAAGCCGTTATTATACCAGTGATGTTTGCCTACTTTGGCTAGTTTGGCCAGCACTAAAGCTGTTTTCAGCATGCTAAAGCAAAGGAAGTCACACACACATTTGCATGGAAATTTCTTTACTATGTTTACCTTATGAAACTTTAAGAATGCTATGATATTATTGCTTTTGCTTCTGAAATCTCGCATTTATGAGCCTGACTTGAAATACAAATACAAAAGTAATCATAGTAATTTCCTTAATTCAGAATAAAATGGGTAATTTTGAATTCAGCAATTTTCAACTTGCCTTTCCAATCAAAAATCTTTTGGTGTTGAAAGACAATGAAATAGTGTTTCTCTCAAGCCGGCATACTAACGAGCTGAAACTAAGGCCAAGGAGTAAATATTGCTAAATGGAAGTAGAAATATTAGCGTGTTCCATTGAATTACTAGTGTTAGATGAGTCTATGAGCAGACAACATAAGTTGTACAAGAATTTGTCTAAAATATGCATTATGGGCTAATCTGCATCATATTTCCCCAGTGCTGATGCTGATCTTTTTAACCCACCCAGAAAAATAAAATTATACTAATTTTACACATGAAGAACCTTAGCATAGACAAAAGCTTGTCTTCCCTTAGGTGAAACATTATTCAGATTCAAAGTTGAGTCTTGCCTCTACCCTGAATTCCTTTACTACCAAAAATTCATGTACGGTGGTCTTTTTGACTCAAGTTGGTTGCACTAGCAGAGGGATCTCATGAGGTTGCTTTGTAGGTGATATGTTGTGGTGAAGCTATTGCTGTCTTAAGTATGCTCTTCAGTGAAAACATCTAAGAGATTTGCCCAAGGTCTGAAAATCTGTGGAAGAGCCAGGATTTTCCCACTCCACAGTTCTTAGCAAACTCTAATCCTACCATATCTTCTGCATAAATAGAGCAGGACTCATCAGCAACTGAACAGTAACGAGCCTTGTACCATCAGAAGCATTTATTCAAAATGCAGATGACTGTTTGGCAGTCATCTGTTCTTTGATGTTTTTGATTCTTTGCTTTTTAGAGATTTACCAGTTTTAAAATGTAATTTTCAATGGCAACTACTCTTCCTGAGAAATGAAATGTATCACAGTCAACAGAGCAGGAGACACTTGTACCTTCGGGACATTCGTAACACTGAATGTATTGCTACTGACACTTGGAGACTAGACAGCAGAAAGCCTACTTTGGATTTTATCAATTTTGTCTGCCTTACCAGCAGTCTTAGCTGATTTCTAGAAAAATTTACATGATAGATGAAAATGTAAATTTGCAAAATTCCAGGTGAATGCCATGTTTTCTTATCATCATTTTCACCTTTAACTGGCAATAATGTTTTCCTTTATATCCAGAAATGGCCAATGGCCCTTTACAATTAGGATGCGTTTGTATCCTTATCGTCTTTGCACAACAGGTCTTTGAGGTAAATTGCCTTAATCTGCCTTGAATGGAAACACATTTAGAAACAGACTTAATATTATTTTACTTTAGAGCATCTTAGAATATAATTAATAGCTTTCTAATATAGGCATTTTAATGGTTTAAAGCCAGCAGGGTGTGACATAATAAGCAAGATGTCATTTCCACTCTTTTCACTGTACAGAATGTGGCCTTTTCCTAACATTACTTAATTCATTATTTTTAACTGGATATGCATTTTAATGATTGTGAAATCACTTTTAAACATTAATTGAAATACAGACATAAAAGGTGACCTGAAATTAAAAGGTAAAGTTGCAACTCTGTTATTACAGACATATCTTTTAACCAGGCATAAGTATGTGTCTGGTGCATTGATATTGTTTACCCGTTCTCCCTCATATTCTAGAACCTGAAATATTAAAAAAAGTTTTTTTCCACTTAAGGCAAAGAATTAGGGCATTAGGTTCACTAGATACAAAGCTTTTCCTCTCTTTCCCAAAGCTTGTGTTAAATAAGCCATCCTTACAATACTCCCTGCTGCAAGTTGGTTCTTGACCCTGATCAAGGTCCACTATAACATTTTGCTCATATGACCTTATTCTTTACCTCTAAAGGCTGACCCATAGGTATCCAAGACAACTGTGAAGAATTGTATGAGAGTTCTCACAATACTGAGTGACTGAGTGTTAAATAAATGTGGATGGAAATTCAATATAAAGAAAGTTAATGCATACTGAAAAGTAGAACACATTAAAAGAGGGGAAGATCTTAACTTTGCAAATGGAATAGTTGGCTCTGAATCAGCAGCTACCTCTCAGGAAAGGTTTTGGAACTTTATAGGTTCTAATAGTCTCTAGAACAGGTTTTGAGTAATATATGAAATATACCAGCTCAGTTCTGAGCAGCAATTAAGAAAGCAACGAGTAAATCCTTGGGGGGGGGCAGAAAAAAAATGATGCACAAATATGAATTGATAGGGCTCCATTGCCCCACATTTTTTTTTTCATTTTATTCTCTTATCTCAAAAAGGAAAGTGACAAAGGAAAGAAGGTGAGAAGGATGATCAAAAAAATGGAATGTCTCCATTCAACAGTTTAGCTTGAGATTTTCTAATGTGGAAAACAGATGTTTAAAGATTGTTATGAAAGATGTCTACAACATCAGGAGAGACATGAGAAAAGCAAATAGACAATAATTGTTCTCTTGTAATAAAAGAACTTGTGTGCATCAGATGAAAAAAGGAGACAAATTCAAACAGCACAAAGCTAGATACTTAAATAATACTTTATACATAAGCAGTGGAACAGTGCCACATGACGTAGATGTTCAAAGCTGACATGGGTTTAGAAAGGGATCAGACAGGTTCATGGAGAAAAAATATCTATTAAGGACTGTGAAACATGTCTGATTCAAGTCTGCATTGCTACAGGTCACAAGAAGATGAATGTCACTTAATGTTGCATTATAACTATCCTCTTTTGTGAGATGAAAGGTTTGTCCATTGTCGGGGACAGATTAATGGTACATATGCACACTGGTCTGAGCTGGTGCAACTGTTCTTACATTCCTATCTTCTTATGTATTGCACCAGGTATATCATTCCTGCATGTTTCTCCCTGCGAGTCACTGTAATTTTCTGGTTGACCTGCTTAAAAATCTTAAGACAATACTGAATTGCTTCTGGATGCTGTTGGTCCTAAACACTAGACACACCTAGCATCCAGTGTAGGTCAGTGATGGTCATTATGCCTGACCATCTTTTGCCAATAGTGGAAGCAATTCTCTAATTCTGAATGCTCTCAAATACTCTTACAAATAACATGTGAAGCAAGACTGCCTCCTTCTCGAAGCTGGTATCTGGAAGTATCACAAAATGTCCCACAGAATCAAGTCTCTGGTGTGGTTATACCTATCCTCTTGGGTCTCACCCTCCAGTTTTTCATTGTACAACAACGCTTACAATTATTCTGAGAAGATCACTGATGTTAAGCAAAGGTAAGAGCTGCTAAACAGACTGATAATGATACATGTTCTCCATCTTAGATGATTCCCTTGGTAGCATGCAGCCTGCTTCCCCTGCAGTCCTTTTTGTTCCTGGATTTCAAGGACTACACTACGCCAGACCAAAAAGTCTCTGCATATTTTGGTGTGCTGCTCAGCCCCTCTTAGTGTCAACTTTAAGGACATTTTCACAGCTCTGTGGGCATGCTACTGGTGTTTGTACTGACTCCAGGGGACTGGGTTGTCTGTATTTGCCATCAACAGAACCCGGGTACGGGCTCTGCTGGGATCTGTGGGCCAGCAGGAAGAGAGTCAAAAATGAAGTATGAAAGCCTTTAAGGATATGCAGGATTTCTGCTCTCTGTTTCTTGATTAAATGTGTTGCAGCCTGGTTGTCACAAAAATCCTGACCTGCTCGTGAACTCACTCTGACAAATGCTTGTTGTTATCAAAACGGGGAAGAATTGCAGGAAGTTAATGTCCCTTGCAAAGTCCAGATTTTCCAGTCTTTGGGCCACATCATTCGTCCTTGAATAGCATACCAAACGCGATCTCCTCCAGTGTGACTGTAGTGCAGTTCCTGCTACCACAGCTCCCAGGCCCGTTTGGAGTTTCTCAGTTACTCAGTGGGGTGGGTTTGCCCCAACCAGCAGGTAAGCCCCCCCAGTCGCTCACTCATTCACCACCAGCAGGATGAGGGGCAACTGGAAAGGGAAAAGCAAGAAAACTGGTGGATCGAGATAAAGACAACTTAATAAGTGAAGAAAAACAAAGAGAAACACCCAAGTGATACAAAAGCAATAATTTACCCCCAGCAGAACAATGCCCAGCCAGTCTCCAAGCAACAGCTGCTTTGGAAAGGTGACCTCCCAGTTTTCATTGCCAAGCTCAATCTCATACAGTATGGGATATCCCTTTGGCCAGTTCAGGTCAGCTGTCCCGACTGCGTCCCCTCCTAACTCCTGACCGCTCCCAGCGAGTTAGAAACAGAGGAAAGCTTGATGCAGTGCAAGCACTGTGTAGCAATAGCTAAAACATTGATGTGTTAACACTGCTTGGGTCACAAATCCAAAACATGGCAACATATGGGCTGCTACGAAGAAAATGAACTCTTTCCCAGCCAGACCCAGTACAGCTAGCTGGAATAACTGTTGATTCTCTAATCTATTCCAACAGTAGTGAACTATGGAATATCCAGTACATTACACTTCAGTAACAGGTCAATGTATAAAATCATAAATAATGTCCACATCAACCTGCCTTATGTCTTGTTTAGGATTTAGAGGGAGAACACGCACGCTGTTTGTCCCTTCAGCACCAATTGGCTTCTTTGGTGGGAGTGAGAGACTATGAATAAATGAAGTACAATTCCTGACCTAAATCTAATGCTTGAGGGACCTATCTAGTCTCTAGCAAATGCTAGTTCCCCGCAAAAAACCTCGTGCGTTTCAAATCCTGTATAAAATTCAACTCAGAATAAACAAATGGGTTTTCTTAATATCTGTCACAAGACTGACCATCTCGTCAATGTGAAATGTTTGCAGTATTACAAATGTCATCGTGATAATAATAGGATAATAATAGTAAAAGTTAGCTTTAAAAATATCAGCATTTCTAATTGAAAGCATTTTCTGGGGAAAAAAGCAAATCTTTTTTTTTTTTTTTGTGCTGAATGTGATAGATTGTAGTATCTAGGCTCTTCACTTTTCACCTTTTTTCTCTTTGCCACTCATAATATTTAAAATTTCTTAATTTTGGAAACACTACCAGAGTAGCAAAAGAAAAAAATGGCACGTGTCTCTGCTACCCTGTACTGTTTCAGGTGAGGAGGCATAGCCTGGTGACAGTGTGTCTTGGCCACAGAAAAGGTCTTAGAAGCAAAATGTTTCCATTTCAAGAATGTATGTCATGTAAGCTAAAAGGGATTATGGCTTTGTCTGGAGGAAAAAAGGGTTGAGTTTCTCCCAAGAGTTGATAAGACACATCAAAAATGAGTCAGATAGATCACCAGGTCTTTTTCATATCTCAGAAGAATGTATGATATTGCCTCATCAGCCACAATTCTTTTGCTGGGAGATCACTAGTTTTCATTCATAGGTCAGAGCACAGCTGTGAATCTTGTGAGCCACTGTGAGCACTGCGCTGATTTCTTCTGGGACACTGGGAAGGAAATTTTTTTTCTTGTCGCCAGATTGGCTGCAATAAAGTGGTTTTTGAGTCTTTCTCACAAGGTCTCTGGTGTACATTTGGAAAAACTCTGCTGTTGCAACATGACAGGTGGTAGGAATGTGCTGCAGGTTGTATTCTTCAGAGGGTTGCGTCCCCTGGCAGGCAGGAGTGCACAGTGACTACAGAGCAACGTATTCATTGAAATGATGATGAATGGGGGATGAGGCTTTTTAATAGCTTGGGTAGTAAGAGGACAATGCCTTTTCTCCAGGATACTTAACCTTCATAAAATAGGACATAATACTATTTCAGGCACTGCCCGTAACTGTTTAAGAATGAGAGAGGGCACATTACCAGCCGTCCTCTGGCAGGTGGTGACGTATGAGGAAGGAGTGATTAATGTACGGTTTGTGATCCTGTGTGATTTATGCTGGTAATTCTTAGATGAATTCATAGTTCTAGTGCTCCTTGCATCTTCTTGTATCACATGAGCAGCACAATTTAGCTATGTATACAACAAGATATTTGATAAATAACAAATAGACTGCTAAAGGGGCTCCACAAAAGCTGTGTTTTTCTTGTCTACCCTAAAATTTGAGATTTATGGAGTCCTGTGCAAAGTAGATTAGCTTGCATGTTTGCGGCACAACTGCACCACTTTGGAGATAAAGGTGACCCTTAGATAAAATGGACAAATATATCAAAATCTCAGTTACAATAGCATATATTATAGACTTTTTTAAAGCCATGTCAACCACTTTTTATGTCTTCTACTTATAACTTTTACTTGCAGAGCTTCAAATATTCTTTGTTTACTAAGTCACTCCATAATATCTATTTTTTTCTGCTTTTAGCATTTATTACAGATACTTTCCCTGTGCATGAGTTAGTCTTTAATAGTAACTGTAATTAATGCCATATGTAAGTATTATGCTGTATAGGACTGCTTTTACCAATAAAAAATTTAACCTCCCTTAAAACATCAGAAGCTGCATGGTATTCTCTCTGCCCAAGTGATGCTGCCATAGCTACCACCTGTGGAGTTGAACAATTACAGCAGTGGAAAAGCTTACCATAGAAACACCCTAGCAATGAATCACTCACTCCATTCTTCCAGTACTGCAATTTCCAGTCTAGCATAAATCCAATTGCTGGAACACAGGAAACACATAAATGATAGCTTGGCATAAACACAGTTTTAGATTATACTAGAAGACAGAATTATATTACACACAGAAAATACATTTAAGGGTAGTCATCCGACTTACAGAAATTTCTGCCGGAAAAGATTTTGTGCACTGCAAAATCTTGGAGGACTCAAGCCAGCTTCTTACGACTGCAACACAAACTGCTCTTACCCTGCTTTCTTTACAATCACAATGCAGATTGAATCCCAATGAAGATATTCCGTGTTCAGTTGCATTAGCAGAAACCTCTGCCAGAGGTCCCCTTCCCATAAATACCACTGTGACACGAGTTTTATTGATGTTTGACAAATTAAAAGGTTATGAATATTAGCATAATTTAAAACAGTTTAGTCACTCATCTTTTTGACACCTTTAAAAAGAAATGGTAGTGTAGGTGCAAAAGGAAAGTGAGATTTTAAAGGAATTTGTTTATCATAAAATAGATGATACTGTTTAACTCTGTTGATTTTACATTTTAAATAGTTTAGTAGAAAAATGGTTAATAAATGTTTATAATCAACTATGGTTTATATCCATTGCAGTTAAAGTTCTGATAAAGCCCTTATATCACAGATGATAAAATGTGAAACTGACCCAACAATTTATGTTATTTAGTATGATATTCCAGATTTACACAGATCACATATAAAATGTTCTAAGTGAATGTTAAACAAGTCAGGATTTCACAAATGAAATTTAAAAAATTAAAATGAAAGCAAATGGAAGACTATACTTGGTTTTGACGACAATGTATTGTTTACTAATTTCCTACCCCTGCATGCACCTCAATTTAGTAGAGTCTATATACTGCAGAGAATACAATTGAAACATAGCTGTTCACCAATAGGACTTCCCACCTTCTTGCACCCTTTCTTCAATATCAAACACCAAAAAAGAATCGATTACCAACTCTGCATACAAATCCAATATTTTTTTATTTTGATTTTGGAGGCATTTGATTTTTATCACATCCTGATTTGTCACACAACAGCGTATTTTTGAGTATTAACATTTCAGGATTGCATGACCGTGAGTAAAGCAACAGCTCTTTTTTTTTTTTTTCTTTTTTTGCAATGAGGAGAAGCACATGCATCAAAGAATTCAGCTGTTTTACCAGATTCTGTAGTTGCTAAGTGGTTTCGTGGAGATCTTTGTTTGCATTAAAGCATCTGCCACTGTGCTGAAGGTTACGATCCTCATGAAACCAGTCATCTGGTTCAGATACAAGCTGAACATTCACACTATGGTCTGACTCTTCAACACATTAAACGCTATTGTGTTGGAAATTCAGTCACAGGTGGGAGTTTCAAGAGAAACATATTCTTTAATGTGAAGGCTATTTAGTTGTTGAGGGACCTCAACTCCAGGGAACTGCCTTCCAGTCCTGAAGCTCTTAAAAAGGCTTTACAAAGCATGTCAGAAAGTGGAATCAGTTAACAAAGAAATTGTTCTCCCTTAACTAATAATTGTATAATCATTTGGCTAGCACAGATGACATTTGTATTTTTAATTTTCATACCTGTAAAAAAAAAATGCTACATAACCTCAGATTCTATCAAGTTCTTAAGATTCTAAGGTAATTTAAGCTACAAGTCTCAAATAACGTTTGGACTCTAGACCCTGTTCTAGGTTAGTCTTTAAGTACCCGAGTCTTCCAGAAGCTTTCTGGGAGCATTTTTCACCTCCTCTTCAGCAGTAAAGAACTTTGCAGCCAGCAATGCAAGAGTGAAAGAGTCAGTTGCTCTGGACCAGGAATAATCAGCAGGGGACCTGCCCCTTCCTTTGATCAGACATATAACAGAAATAGAGAGAACTGAGGTTCTAGTCAGTACTCTGGGGTTACTTTTTATTTTTGTCAATAAATTTCTAATATTTGCATAAGCAGTCCAGCAGTGGAGAATGGGATTCCAGTTTGCTTTCTTCCATCTGAGCACACCAAAATTAAATTTCTGATTCTAATTATGCCTATTTGTCTTAGTGTGTGAAAAGCTGTGACTTTTCAAGAGCACCACAGGTTTCAGTAGAGCTGTCCTAATTTAGCCGACTGAACCTAAAAGCCTGAGAAAACTCCAAGCACCTACTGTCATTACCAAATCACTGCATACCCACAAGCAGGATGTTTAACTTTCTTCCCCAACCTATTAACTGAGCTATTGGAATAATCAATTGTGCTTGTTAGCTCAAATGTGCATTTCGCTTATAGGAGTACTGATATCAAAAGAAGAAATTTCTGCATTAATAATGCAGCCGATATGGATTTGGTAACTATATTTATTATAAGTTGAATGAAGGAAATAAACAGGAAGGTTCAAAGTGTGTTCTTTCTACTGGCTACGTTAGCACTCTATGTTATTTTTTCCATGCCTTTTTTTTTTTTTTTAAGGTGCACTCACTTCCATTATGTGGTAACTTCAAAACAAACAAGGAATCACAGTTCATTCTGTGCTTGTTTCTATGGATACACAGAGGGCATGCCTATAAAGCAAAACAAAGAGATACTACGTTCTAGAAAAGGCACAAATAAGGTAGTTTTCATGAAGATAGACTGAGTAGCAATATCAATATATGCTAGTAAACTGAGTAAAAGCTCTGCTTTCTGTGAAGGATTAGCAGTCAGGACGAAACATCCCACCATGTTTTCACTGCAGGTGGTAAGAGTGCTAATTATGAAAGCTAAGTCGAATATGTCTAATTCTGCCTCCATGATCTCCTCATTCTGCTGTGTAGATGTAGCCTCAAAACTTTATGGAAAAAATACCGATAGACCTTTGATATCCCCATCCTTGCTACTGACTCAACGGGGTAGAAGTCTTTCTGTCCAGAAGAGTACAGCGTATGTTAGAGATTGAAGCACCGCTCATTCCACCCAGCAGGGAACAGCCGTATCTGTAAAATATTCAGGCATTAGAATGAGACAGTGTAATATCATATTGGTATTAGCAATTGTTCCAATACTTTCGTTTTACATGGATAGACATCATACTCATGCACACTGGAAAGTAAAAAATGTTCAGAAGACATGAAGAAGCTCATTTACATTCAAAGTTAAATATTGTCACAGACACCATCTTGATAAACCTTATAGACACCTTATATCCAGAAAACAGTGTAAAATTATACGTCTTCTTTTTCCAGAAAATTAATCTAAACACCACTATGATTAAATGTAAATGATTACATATGCATTTCTGGTCTGAATTTGGGTTACTTTAATCATTCATTTGTGAGTTTGAGTGCCTTATTTAAAAGAATGGCATCCTGTGATGTTTGCAAGATAAGAGCAAGACTGTAGAGCCAGACTGACAGAATAACTTCCTGTTACTCTTCTGCATAAATTTAAAGAAATGGATCAGCATCGTGATATCAAGGAAGAGGAACTGACTCATTTCTCTGAAGGAAGGCTGGAAGCAAATAACAGTACTGCTAATGACACTGCGATACAACGGTCTTTCTCTAATATAAATTTTCCCGTAATTTACTTTTTCAAGATAGTAATTTAACTTTTCCTGCAAATAAGTCAGACTACCTGTCTTATCTGACCTCTTGAGCGCAAGCTAGAGAGAGACTAATCTCATAGCATTTTAAGTTAGGACTGTTTGAGAAAATGGTACACAAATGGCCTTTTGTACCAATTATAGAGGTGAGCTGCAAAACAGACTTTTTCTGTTGCATTCTCCATTAGTTTAGCCTGGTGTGTTACCCAACTATGCTAATTCTCAGCAATGGACAAACTCTTAACAGTTACAGTTCTTGCACATTTGAAAAATGCCATCAGTCATTTTTATAGCATTTGATTTCACAGTGTTTAGGGCACCTTATATCCTTCATAAATCATAACCATCATCCAGGAATGTGTGAAATTCAGAGCTGAGGCAGCAATCGAAGTAAAAGGTCAACCTACAAGACAGAACAACCCAAGCTGTTGATAAATATTATATTGTAAAATAAAGTTGAAAGCACACAGTGATTGCTAACTTTTTACTTCAGTCAATGTTGTCAGTAGTTGTACTACTCAGCAATTCTCTCGCACTTCTCATGGTCAAATAGTTGTGCAAGCTTAAGCAATTAGTCTTCTTAAAAGGTTTATGCAGTCTCCTATATATTATCTTTAATTTGCAATAGGAGAAGAATGTGGTAGACGGGTCAGGATTTGGTCCTTCAAAAGCACTTATATTCCTAACTGCTTTTAGTTTGCAGTTTTTGTGACCTACCTTTGATGTCTTTTAAAGAAATAGCTTAGTCAGAATTAATTGCAGATATTCAGATGCAGATGCAGATGTTTCTTATTGGTTCTGAGAGCTGGTGGCAGCCCAAAGAAAGGTTGCACAAGAAAACAGTGCTGTGGCTTTCTTCTCCTTTCTTATTCCTGACAGTAGAGGAAGATATCTGAACTGCAGTGAGGAAGTAAGTGATCTCAAAGAAATGGGAAGAAAAAGACAGATGGAGGATAGACACACGGAAGTTTTAACGGTCATGGAGAACAGGATGGCCTTTGAAGGTCACGGCCTTTGAACGGTCATGGAGAACAGGAGAGGTGCCTGAGGACTGGAGGAAGGCCGACATCACTCCAATCTTCAAAAAAGGCAAGAAGGAGGACCCAGGGAACTACAGACCGGTTAGTCTCACCTCTGTCCCTGGGAAGGTATTGGAGTGACTCATTCTGGATGTCATCTCCAATCACGTTGAGGAACAGGAAGTTATTGGAAGTGGTCAACATGGATTTACCAAGGGTAAATCGTGCTTGACCAATCTGATAGCTTTCTATGATGTTATAACTGGTTGGCTGGATGAGGGGAAAGTCGTGGATGTCATCTACCTTGACTTTAGCAAGGCTTTTGACACTGTCTCCCATGACATCCTCATTAGGAAGCTGAGGAAGTATGGGCTAGATGAGGTGACAGTGAGGTGGATTGAGAGTTGGCTGCGGGACAGGACTCAGAGGGTTGTGATCAGCGGCACAGAGTCTAGTTGGAGGCCTGTAACCAGTGGTGTCCCCCAGGGGTCAATACTTGGTCCTATTTTGTTTAATATATTCATTAATGACCTGGATGAGGGGACAGAGTGTATCCTCAGCAAGTTTGCTGATGATACCAAACTGGGTGGGGTGGCTGACACCCCAGAGGGCCGTGCTGCCATCCAGCGTGACCTGGACAGGCTGGAGAGCTGGGCAGAGAAGAACCTAATGAGGTTCAACAAAACCAAGTGCAAGGTCCTGCACCTGGGGAGGAAGAATGCTAGGCACCAGTACAGGTTAGGGGCTGACCTGCTGGGAGATAGCTTGGAGGAGAAGGATCTGGGGGTTGTGGTAGACAGTAAATTATCCATGGCCCAGCAATGTGCCCTTGTCGCCAAAAAGGCCAATGGAATCCTGGGCTGCATAGGGAAGAGTGTGGCCAGTAGGTCGAGGGAGGTCATTCTCCCCCTCTACTCGGCACTGGTGAGGCCACAACTGGAATACTGTGTCCAGTTTTGGGCTCCCCAGTTCAAGAGGGACAGGGAACTGCTGGAGCGAGTCCAGCGAAGGGCAACTAAGATGATTAAGGGCTTGGAGCACCTCCCTTACGAGGAAAGGCTGAGAGAGCTGGGACTCTTTAGCCTGGAGAAGAGAAGGCTGAGGGGAGACCTTATTATGGCATACAAGTATCTAAAGGGTGGGTTGAAGAAGGATGGAGCCAGGCTCTTTTCATTGGTTCCAAGTGACAGGACGAGGGGCAATGGGCACAAGTTAGAACACAGGAAGTTCCGTTCAAATACACGGAAACAGTTCTTTAGGGTGAGGGTGACAGAGCACTGGCACAGGCTGCCCAGGGAGGTTGTGGAGTCCCCTTCCCTGGAGATTTTCAAGACCCGCCTGGATGCAGTCCTGAGTAATGTGCTCTAGGCAATCCTGCTTTAGCAGGGGAGTTGGACTAGATGATCTCTAGAGGTCCCTTCCAACTCTGATAATTCTGTGATTCTGTGATTCTGTGATTTAAGAGACATTTTGTTTTAGAAGTCAAGAAAAAGGTATTTTGTTGTAGTGGGAAGTCTTTATGCTACATTCAACATGAGAGTGCAACACCTGATGAAGGCCAAATTTATTATTCTTGTTCTAAGAACCAGAAAGATCTAGGGTGCTTTTAGATTATTTTTTTTCCTGGATTTCAGGAGATGTCTGTGTTGCTTTTGCAGCAGCACACACTCCATGTTAACAGTGTAATTAGATATATATCTAGTGATGAAGCACCACTGTTGGGCTGAGATAAGAATTAGCTCTAGACTATCTCCGAGTATATGTGAGGTGATTCCTGAAAATCAATGTTCTTGAAACCTCACCTACCAATTCAGTTACATTGTGTGACTGATGATGTTCTAGTCTGAGGGTTATACAAAGCTCTTTGGGAACTTCCAGGAGTCTTATTTCAATTCTCTAAGAGTTAACCTATATTAGAGTTAAAGCCCTTGTCAGTCAAAGAAACTACAGATTGAAAAGGCATGAAGGTGTGAATTACTTTCGGAGGCAGAGAAATTACCTTGATCATTGGTAAGGAAATGTACATTATCTAGTTTGTGCCAACCAGAGAATTTTGGCTAATCTACCACCTTTCGTAAGCACTGAATTTGTAGAAAATATGGTAAGTGCAGTTGCTTGTGTCATTCATCTATCACCTCAAGCTTCATAATAGGTTTAGATTCAGGTGTTAATAGAAATCAACTCAGTCCACAACATCCCTAGGATTTGATGTTTGAGAGTCTATAGCCTCCTGTGCTGTATATATGGTCATTAACTTCATTTGACCAGGAGCTTGAAAAAATATTTTCTATAGGCAAATGACTTCGAGTTATATCTCAAGTTATACTCTTTCAAAGAATGTGTAAAAGTCCACGCAGTTTCCTGCATTGCCATCTTTACTGGTTGGGTTAGTGGTGCATTTTTACTGTGTTAATTACACCATGACATGGTACAAGAAAAGTACATTGTTAAATATATATTAGTTTATGTCATTACTTAATGATATTTGCTGTAATGCACAGGCAGAAGGAACAGAGGGCTACATTTCACTAGCCACTGTGCAAACACAGAGAGTATCTGTCCACAAATGCTTACTGCTTCGAGGCATGATTTGGAGGGAGGAATATAATCTTTTCCTGTGTCAGCTTAAAGAATGGGAATAAAACAGCAAGCTTCCAAGGCCCATGGATAGAGAACAAATACAATTAAAAAATTAGAAACAACATGCAAGCTTTGAACAGGCAAAGTGGAGAGACATGTTATTGTATCATTAATGTTAATTATGTCATTAATGTTAAAATACTGTTGTAAAAGTATTCATCCCCTTCCATGGAAAAGCATTATTATAATACCTGCTCTGTCTCGGTTAAAACTTCTTGTGGCCCTGTTAGTTGTCCAGAGAAAAAGCAGATTTCATGCCTGTGCACTCAGTTTTATGTTTTCCTTAAGAAATGAACAAGCGAGGTACAGATTTTCTTTTGGAAATCCCTGAGAAAAATAGGGTGCAGACGTAGTGTGGAAAGATGGACCTTCTGAGAAAGGTTCAATTCAGTTTTTCTCCATGAAGTTAATTCATTCAGAATTTATCTCGTGGTGTTTGTAGGATTGTTAGAAAAGGGAGTATCCAAAGTGAATGGTAAAGGTTATATCATTTCAAAGGAGCTATGGTTTACCTTGTGTCATTACAATGTTGTCAGCTTTTCATAGAATATTTTGCAATTCCTGTTTTCATTCATATCTTAGCGTGCATTTCATTTTACACATTTTATAAACATTAATGCTTGTATGTAACTATTACAGTGTTACATGTGTATGGTAAAATAAGCTCCATTTTGTTGAGCTAGAAGCAGAAAGTTCAGAGACTGAGTTGAAGCTAGAAGGGCCTGAGATGATGATACCTAGGATTAAAAAGGCGGCTGTGCATTTGAATTAACAGGAGGTATTGGGAAGTAATTGTGTGAACAGGGCAAATCACTGTGGGGAAGGTGATGATGCCCTGCAAGTTCAAAGCCTAACTTCCCCTTTTATGTGAGTTCTTAGAGATTCCTGGCTTCCAGCCCTGTACATAAACCAGGTTTACAAGAAAGTACTGATGATCAACTCCTTATGATTAGGGATGTTTTTAAAATACAAAGGGTAATGGGTGCTAAATAGATACAAAGAAAATGCTGAGCCACTGATTATTAGAGTTGCAAATCAGCAGAACTAATGACAATATAATGAAGAAGTGGTTATGAAAACTTCTTTCCATAAGTTGAATTCAGAACGGGACAGGAAGAGTTTGAATCTAATAAAGTTTAAAATAATAAATACATAAATAAAAATCTGTTTTACAAATAGAAAAAAAAATATAAGGAAGAAACTGAGAAAGAGGATAGTATAATGAGCACCTAGACATGTCAGGGGGGTTGGACCTAGGTCGTCTTTAAGGTCCCTTCCAACCTATAACATTCTATGATGCTATGATTTACAGAAACTTCCTTTCTCTTTCCACAGTAGACAGTTCTGGATTTAGACTATAGTCATTATAGTTCAAAATTATTACGTTGTGAATTTAAAGTAAATGCTGTTATTTTACAAACTATTCAAGGTTTTGTTGTCCACTTTTGCTGTTATCCATCTCCTGGATACATGGTGGAATGACTCACACAACTGGAGTGCTGCAGTGGCTTGCTATACCCTCTTCAGAAGTGATAGGTAAGGAAAGGAGAGGCAGTGCGGTGTCCCTGTATGTCAGGGAGTGTTTTGACTGTCTGGAGCCTGACAATGTTGATGAAAGGGTCGAGTATTTATGGGTAAAAATCAGGGGAATGTCCAAAAAGGCAGATAACATAGTGGGAGTCTGTTATAGACCACCCAGCCAGGATGAAGAGGCAGACAAAATACTCTATAAGCAGCTGGGAGAAATCTCACGATCGCTAGCCCTTGTTCTTGTGGGGGACTTCAACTTACCAGGCGTCTGCTGGAAATACAGTACAGCAAAGAGGAAACAGTCTAGTAGTTTCCTGGAGTGTGTGGAAGATAACTTCTTGGCAGAGTTGATGAGGGAGCCAACTAGGGAAGGTGCCCCACTGGACCAGTGTTTTGCAAACAGGGGAGGACTTGTGGCTGACGTGATGACTGGAGGCCGTCTTGGGCACAGTAATCATGAAATGATAGTTTTCGATTCTCAGAGAAGTACGGAGGGGGGTCAGCAGAACTGCCACCTTGGCTCCTAGAGAGCAGACTTTGGCCTGTTTGGGAGCCTGGTTGACAGAGTCCCTTGGGAGGCAGTCCTGAAGAGCAAAGGAGTCCAGGAAGGCTGGACATTCTTCAAGAAAGAAATCTGAAAGACGCAGGTGCAGGTTGTCCAAAAGTGCCAAAAGATGAGCCATCAGGGAAGAAGACCAGCCTGGCTGAACAAAGAGCTTTGGCTAGAACTCAGGGGAAAAGGAGAGTTTATGACCTTTGGAGGGTAGGATGGCTCTACAGAAGGGTCTGGACAGGCTGGATTGATAGGCCAAGGCCAATGGCATGAGATTCAACAAGGCCAAGTGCCGGGTCCTGCACTTAAATCACAACAACCCCATGCAGTGCTACAGGCTTGGGGAAGAGTGGCTGGAAACCTGCCTGGCAGAAAAGGACCTGCAGGTATTGGTCAACAGCCGACTGAATATGAGCTGGCAGTGTGCCCAGGTGGCCAAGAAGGCCAACAGTATCCTGGCCTGTGTCAAGAATAGTTTGGTGAGCAGGACTAGGGAACTGATCATCCCCCTGTACTCAGCCAGCACTGGTGAGGCCACACTTCGAGTACTATGGGCTCCTCACTACAAGGAAGACATTGAGGTGCTGGAGCAAGTCCAAAGAAGAGCAACAAAGCTGGTGAGGGGTCTAGAGCACAAGGGTGATGAGGAGCAGCTGAGGAAACTGAGGTTGTTTAGTCTGGAGAAAAGGAGGTTGAGGGGAGACCCTATCTCTCTCTACAAATACCTGAAAGGAGGTTGTAGCAAAGTGGGTGTCAGTCTCTTCTCCCAGGTAACAAGAGATAGGACTTGTTGAGGAAACAGCCTCATGTTGCGCTAAGAGAGATTTAGATTGGATATTAGGAAATATTTCTTAGAATCTTAAAATCATAGAATGGTTTAGGTTGGAAAGGACCCTGAAGATCATCGACTTCCAACCCCTCTGCCATAGGCAGGGACACCTCCCACTAGACCATGTTGCCCAAGGCCACATCCAGCCTGGCCTTGAACACTTCCAGGGATGGGGCCTCAACAACCTCTCTGGGCAACTTGTTCCAGTGCCTTAACACTCTCAAAGTGAAAAACTTCTTCCTAATGTTCAATCTAAACCTGCCCTCTTCCAGTTTAAAGTCATTCCCCCTCTTCCTATCACTACATGCCCTAGTAAAAAGTCCTTCCCCAGCTCTCCTGTAGGACCCCTTTAGGGACTGGAAGGCCGCAATAAGATCTCCCCGGAGCCTTCTCTTCTCCAGGCTGAACAGCCCCAACTCTTTCAGCCTCTCCTCATAGGAGAGATGCGCCAGCCCTCGGATCATCCTCGTGGCTCTCCTCTGGACAAGCTCCAGCAGGTCCATGTCGTTCTTATGTTGGGGACTCCAGAGCTAGATGCAGTACTCCAGGTGGGGTCTCACGAGAGTGGAGTAGAGGGGCAGAATCACCTCCTTTGACCTGCTGGGATGCAATCGCACACTGCTGGCTCATGTTGAGCTTCTCGTCAATCAGCACACCCAGGTCCTTCTCCTCAGGGCTGCTCTCCAGCCATTCCCCGCCGAGCCTGTATTTGTGCTTGGGACTGCCCGACCCAGATGTAGGACCTTGCACTTGGCCTTGTTGAATTGCATGAGGTTGTCTTGGACCCACCTCTGCAGCCTGTCCAGGTCCCTCTGGATGGCATCCCTCCCCTCCAGCGTGTCTACCTCGCCAAAGTTTGGTATCATCAGCAAACTTGCTGAGGGTGCACTCAACCCCAGTGTCCATGTCGCCGACAAAGATATTGAACAGTACAGGTCCCAGTACCAACCCCTGAGGAACGCCACTCTTCACTGAAAGGGTTGTCAAGCATTGGAACAGGCTGCCCAGGGAAGTGTTTGAGTCACCATCCCTGGAGGTATTGAAAAGATGTGTAGATGTGGCATTAGGGACATGGTTTAGTGGTGGATTTGACAATTTTAGGTTTACAGTTGGACTCAATGACCTTAAAGGTCCTTTCCAGCTTGAATGGCTGTATGATTCTATGATTCTATGAGTCCTCATGATCAGTGTAGCTAACTACAGTTGCTCTGTGAGGAGACTGAAATCTTGGAAATTACTAAGTTACATAGTTTGATAACCTATAAATTCATCTAACATTGAACTAATGAATGTTTTTTGTGCTAAAAGTTTGTTATAAAATTCTAACAGAAATGAGTAATATTATGCAATACATCATTAATGAAAAGAGTGCAACAAGCAATATGCTGCACACCAGTGTTCGGTGTTACTTCTTTGGATATGGTGCTCACAAGTCCTGCTGCAAATGGTACATATATTGAGGCAAAGGCTGTTTAGGGCTCTAGGGACTGCTGGGAGCAATTAGAAACTTTCTGTCATAAGGATTTATGAGAGATTTTCCAAAGACAAACAAGAGTTAGGCAGCATATGATTTCCGTGAGAGATGGAAATCTGGCTTCTACCTCATGCCGTTGAAAACATTTCTGTGTTTCCCTGGCCATGTTCCATGAAGTGCTAAATTTTTATTATCAAAATCATAGCCTTTCAACTTTTGTTAAAAAAAAAGTCATTTCATTTTTATAAATAAACCTTAGCAGACGACAACATTTATTTGCTATTTTTCCCATACCATACAAGGAAAGAGAAAATGTAGATTTAACTGAAAAGACTGAGGAGACTGGGGGAAGGAGTAGTATCAGAGCTAATTACAGCCCTTGCAATGGACCCAGCCTGACAGAACTTTATTTCTTTTCCTAGATGTGGCCAGGGAATGGATTGTTGCCCGCATAAATAGTTTTCACCAACCATTGCTTGCTGTACTTTTTCCTGATGGATCTTTAACCATTCACCATTAAGTGTTACGTGTCCAGAAGTGCTTGATACGACAATTGTGTTTCCTCTTGTGTGACAGAAATTGTCACATTACAGGACAGGACTTTTTATGCATCATATTAGTTAATGGACGTGTATCGTTCATGTGATGGGGAATCACCTGTATATTCACCATCTGGGTGGAAAATGGAGGTTTAAAGAGGCTTTATAAAAGACTCCAGAAAAGGCTTCATGATCCTGAAAAATTAGATAGTACTGTGTTAGATATTTGAATGAGTACATTTTAAAATAAATTTTGAAAATCCTGAATTCCTGAAAATAATGACATCTTTGAAGGTCTGAAATACTCTGTCAATAAGCAAAAGCTCTTCCTCCTTCAGCATTTTGATAAACCAAATTCAGTCATTCCCAAATCATAACTAACTCAAACACAACTCCAGTGAACTTTCGAAGGTTTAGGTATTGTTTCAAGAGTAGATTCTGGTTCAAGTAAACTCGTATACATATGCTTAATGATAAAATTGGGCAGATGCTCATTGTTGTCTGACTGGGATGGATTAAACATGTATTTAATTAAATTTCTTAGTTGGGTCCTATAAATTAATTTTCTGTTTGAGCTAAACCATTTTGTACACAGTGGTCTCTTGTATGTTGACAGCAGGCAAGCAAGGTGCTGGAAACTTTTTGTCACTCCTGTTCCGCTTTTTGAATTGGAATTGGAACCTTCCCACTCTAATACTTTTAACCTGGATCAAAGAATTTGGAAGTATCATTTAAATGTGAGCTCCTATTTAGTCCGTGCTAGAACCATGGACTCTAAGTATAACTCTGAGTATAAGCCTGCCTCAAAGAAAATTTAAAGGAAAAGCTTTTTTCCATGAGCGCCCCCAACCAATCTGGAAATATTTTCCCTAGGAGTTTTCAAAACCAATTTAGTTCACAAGTGATTTAGACTTGGTTTAAAGAGAGCCTGTCAGTGGTTGTTTATGTAGAGAGAAGCAGTTTAGAAAGTGCTTTCAGTGAAAGGAAAGGAAATTTAAAGTGAATCACCAGAGCTTGCAGAATAATAATTCCTGATAGGGGAAAAAAAAGATTCAAAAGAGCAAAGCTAACAAAAGCACTGAGATCTAGAGAAGATACCATAATTGAGGAAACCCAGGTGAAAGTACTAAAGCAGCGGGAAAGCTGAATTGATTTTTTTGGAGCTGTATAATACAAGGAAAGATTGGCAGATATATTATATACTAGAAAAACGCCTGCTGTGCACAAGGAAGAAATGCCTCCTTTATATATTGTCCTTTGATATTTTTAAGATTATTGATGAGATAAGGTTATCCTTCCGGCTGCAATGAGTTTCTGTGGATTTGGCTATTACACAAAGCTTTCAAAGGAAGATTCTGATCATCTTTACGTTATCCTGGTATTTTCTAGAAAGAGATTTAACGAGTCTGCCTGAAGTGTAATTCAACTTGAAGTTTAAACTGATAAAGTATGATGCTCCTTTCAGTTTCCAGTAATTTAAAACTAAATGGCACTAGAAATAAATAATAGTAACAACTTTAAAAGAAACTGAATTACGTGTACTATTTATTAACTGAAGAATCTTGGGAAGCTGTTCCCTCCAAATTCCATAGCTTTATCCCAGACAATATAGTGAGAGCACCAAAAGAACTTGTCGTTAAATATTGAACCCCCCGCGGCATGTAGTTTTTTACATTCTCAGCTTAGCACTGTCGTGATTAAAGGGTGTTTAGTACACTTCCTTTCAGGGAAGCACTCTCGCGTATGATACACAAATGGCATGTACAGTGCTTTCAGTGGGAATCACAGAGCGTAGCATTTCCACCTTGGGGATGGAAAAAGCACAGGCATTGTGATGAAACCGGAAAAAGGACTTCACTGAGAGGTTCAAATTAACGATTTATTTGGACTTCACTCACAGGTCCATTACATCACTATTGCAAGTTCTATGTGTACAATGACGATTACACTATTGCAGTTTAAAAGAAATTAGCGGGATACACTATTGCAAGTTACAAATGGTCCCGACAAGTAACAACACAAACCACAAGCACACTAGATATTAATACCTTAAACGAGTGCACCAATTACAAACTTAATAGCATGCCATATACCATGCGTATGTTTCTTAGTTACTTACCCTCTCTCAGGTAAGGTCGCTCAATCCCTGGGAAGTTACCCTGTACAGTGTCCTGGACGGGGGGGGGGGGACAGATCTCCTACAGGCCAGCTGTATCGTTGGAGGATTCCCCATTTTTCTCCCCAAACCTTGCTGTTTATATTTCCTGACTCTGTGAGGGTGTAGGATTATGCCCGAGTGGATTACACTATCTGGGATATTTACCTCTGGTGGTGCGATAGCGAAGTCTCTGTTGCCAATTTGTAATGTCTGGTGCTCAAAGTCACAGCAATAGTGGTGGGATGGGACTCAGGGCATTTTGTTTGTTAGGGGCCATTTGGTTTCCGTTCTTATATGCAATCTTGAGATAAACCCAGGCTGAGCTGTTTTGCAGCTCCCCCCAAATTATCTCTGCATAGACAAGGCAAGGCGGAGATGGAGCTGAGTCAGATGACAACTCCCTGTGTCTCACCGGTTTGGCTGGGTGCTCCCATACAGGCATATAGACAATTATATTATGCTTTGGAGAACCACAGCTCTGTATCACTAGAGTACAAATGATATCTATGACATTTTACAGAGGGATTATAATCTTTTCTTTTAAAAACAGAATTAGGTGAAAAGTGAAATACTGTAGTTAAGTACAGCTGTGATTGCATTATTAATGGTACAATGCAGAAGAAACTGCATTGTACAATATTTAAAAAAATAAGTAATCAAAAGCTGTGTTGGCACCCCAAAGCTGTCAATCTTACACAAAGCTGATTTCATTAAATCAGGTCACTGATGTAGTACTGATTCAAGAACTATTTGTATTATTAAATTAACAATATCGTGTCATACCATGCAAATGCTTCTTGATGATTTTCTTTCCAATCTAACATCTACAGCAAAGATCAAAGGAATATTTTAACATGGGAAATGCTAATGAAAAGTGTATCCCATACAGTTTCAGGCGAGGATTATAAGAATGTTGGAGAACAGTTCATCTTCCCTACACTTTTTTCCTCATGCATCATAAGGCTGGTGACCCGAGCTGATGGTGCTCTAGGACTATTGTCGCTGTCTCTTCCCCTCCTTTTCTACCCTATTTCTGTCTCCCCCCATTTTCTCTTACTGTTTGTGATATTCTTCCTTCGTATGATTCTGGATGGTTAGGTTTTCTTCTCTATCTACTTCTGGAGCTCGTCAGTACTCCAGTTTAAAAACTGGAGCTTTTTTTATTATATAATATACACCTGGTTTTCCTTTGATGTCTTATAAATCTGCATCCATATTAGCAGATAATGTAGGTCAATAGGAGCAGATTTACAGGGCAAATTGATTAGTGCTGAGAACCCACCATCCCCATTACTCATGTTTCAGGGAGCTTTACTCACACTAGACCTGGTCTGGCCCCATGGACTGAATACCTATTAGCAGCTGGAGTTCCTGATGTTTGAGACAATCTTCTGGTTCATGTTTGTCTGAAGGAAATTGAGTTCATGTACTCTTGAGGCCACTCCCCAATGTGAACCAAGGCATTTCAACTGGGGACAACAAAGAGGTTTGCTTCAAAACCACACTCTGGATCTGAACCCGGTCACTAATATAGACGTATAACATTTCAGCAAAACATTCTAGATTTGTATCTAGTTTTGCAGTCTCAAAATGTTTATGTTTTCCTTGTTTGTTTCATACATTATTCACTTTCTTCAGCTCGTGTACATAATTATCCAATGACTTTTTCTTGGAGCCATTCACAGGTGTACAGCGTAGGCACAAGATATTACCATTCTGATTTTCTGTCGCCTTTCATTTGCTTCTTGCATTTATAAAGGATAGCAAGATATGATGAAATTGTGAAATCCACTTGGGAAGTGAGGAGTCCCTGGTCATTCAGGCATTTATGTGTTTCTTGCAGCTGAGACTGATTCAGCAGAATATGTCCTCTTCTTAACCAAGTACAGTGACAAACAGCTTTGAGAGAGAATAATAAGTCATTTAGGACTTCGTATTTCAGTATACTGATTCTTGTGAAATGTCTGCAATTTTTCTGTGTGGATAGCTGTTATATTTTCAAGCTTTGTATTATTTTGTAGAACGTTTTAAAAACTGTTTTCTTTGCCTCATTGGGAATCACTCCTCTTTGTTATTAGGATGTTATGGCATCAATAGTGAAATGTTAGAACATTGCTCATCTTGATAACAATAAACGCCTCACAATTTGTTATATGACCTGTTATTTTCAATCATCTTCCCCACAATAGCAGAAGTAAGACTATAAAAAGAAATGGCCGATGTTGACATATACAGCTCAAGAGAAGAATGTATGAAAATTGTTTTTTTAAAGGTGGAGACTAAAGTCTGTATTTTGGCAATCAGCAGCAATGATCTGTCTTCTCTTCTATAAACAAACACAAACACATTTGATAACTAGTTTTACAGATCATCACTATCAATTGTAGATTTCCAGGAAGAATTCCGTTTATTATTTCTTTTATAATTAGCTGAACTGTGTAGTGCTGCTATTGAAACTGTTGAAAGCAGGCTTTTCGATGCTGCACAAATGAAGGCAATCCAGTAGCTCATTTACATTCCTCTCCTGGTGTCTGCAGCAGATCTATAAATAGAATGGGCTACGCACAGAAATTTGTTATTGCAGCTGATAGCAATTTTCTTTTGCAAAGGTGTCTGGAGGCATTATTCATGAGATTCGTTCTGGTAGACTCTCCAGCTGAGATCCTCGCTCCCCAGAACTGCGGGTGGTCAGTTTAGAAACACACTAATCAACTGCTATGCACAAAGACTGTCACAAGACTTACTTGTTTCCCTCTTTTAAAAAATACAGGAGTTCTCTCAGCTCCAGATTATTTTCTCTAACTTGATTGCATGGATATTATAAGCAGTGAATAGATTTTTAGAAATCACATGTATTTGATATTCTATCACTGAACATCCTAATGATTATGCTGTTATCTGGAAAAACATAATGGCTGTGGTTTGATACAGCTCACATCATGTCTTCTGCATTCGTACCTACGGGCACATGTGACCTTATTAAGTATAAGACAGACGTGTTTCTGTGCAATACCGAGGACGTGTAGTAATCACATGAACTGACCTATCTAGCTGTCGTCTAATTTCAGTCATAAAACCAGGGGAAAATCAAATAAGACCTTTAATGAAGTTATATTTGTAATAGGTGATAAATGGGAATGTCTTACAGTCCTGCTTTTCCTATCTGATTTTGGTTTTCCTACCATATCTGCCATTGTGCTATCTTCGTATACTAAAAAAAAAGATAATTCAAACAGAACATGCACATTTCTAAACGTTTGGTTTTATCACCCCTCAAGGCTGGTTACAACTTATTTTTCCCTTGCTTATTCTAATATTCTTTCTGTGACTAAGAACATAAGATATATGAAAGCAGAGATATTACCTGTTTATTCTGGTTCAATTTCAATATAACCACTACTGTAAGTATTCATATTTCAGTTTTTCTTTACATCCTACTGTGTTGTCACAAGCTGTGTGTAATACCTGAATGTACAAATGATGTTTCCATTTGCAAAGTAAACTAATAACTTCACATTTTTTGTTTTCACTCTCTTTCCCTTTTTCAGACATAATAGAAGAGCTGTTTCTCTGTAGCAGTTATTTTGACTGTCTTAAGAGAGCAGCAGAACAGATAACTAGTGAGACATTAGAAAAGTCACATATCTTACCATGAAAGGAAAGATAATTTAAAATATAAAATTAAACCCAAAAGAACCTGTCAGCTCAAGTCACCTATAAAGCATTCTGGCATCTCTAATGCCAGGTACACAAGCAAAAAAAAAAAAAAAAAAAAAAAAAAAGAGAGTAAAAATACAGAAATGTATTTACAACTATAAGTCAAATGTCACTGATTTTCTGGGAGTGTAAAACTCACCCTGTTTTTTTAAGTGCATTGTGGTACTCATACATATTTTTTTTGTTTCTAATTTAAACTTGTCAGTGATGCAGAAAATTGGTTTTGTGAATGCCCGAAACTCTATTCTGGAAAACTCTGCCAGTTTGCAACTTGTGATGAAAATCCATGTGGAAATGGTGCTACATGCTTTCCAAAGTCCAGGCGAGATGCTGTTTGCCTTTGTCCGTATGGAAGATCTGGCATCCTCTGCAGTGATGGTAAGAACCATATTCTTCATGCATTAGTCATAGTTTCTATCCTTCATAGAAGCTGCGGTAAGAAACAAGTCAAATGCTTTGGAGGCAAAACACTGAAAGTCCCCACCTACAAACACAGCCCAAAATCCAGTCACAATCAGAATGTCTGAGCTGAGCACCCTCCCTGGGTGATGTTGTTTCATAAAAGTCTCAGCCAGCAAAAGGAAGACGGAGGGATCAAAGAAGCTGAGAGCAGACAAGCTAGGAAATACCAGGTAGCGTCTGATGTTCTAGTAATTTACCTGGAGGAAAGCTGAGACAGAGATTTGACTGAGAGCCCCTTTGGAGAAATTAATTTCTCCTGTAGTTCGATTTTTCTTCTGCTTAGGGAAGCATTACTTTGTACATTTCGTAAATAAAAGGAGTATATAAACAATACTTTCTGGATTTTAAAAATATCACTAGGTACTAAAATTTGACTCATTTCCCGGGTCAAAAAGAGGAACAAATTAAAGTATACCAAGTGCTTTGCTATGAAACAGGAAACAGGATGAAGGGAAATTAATAAAGCTAGCTGAATAGGTCATTTTAACTAATATCATCAAAGGAAGGGCTTTTATTTCTCAGTCATTGATTATAATGATTGTTCTAGGTCAGAAATCCCTGTGTGTGAACATCCAAGGTATTCTTTTCCCCTAACACTCAATGTAGGGAGTAATGATTGAAAAATCTGCACGTAGAAAATAATCACTGGTTCTGAGCTGATTCAGCAGTGCATATGAAGTGCCTTTTAAAATAAATATTAAGCAATGTTTGGGTTGGATCAAAGTCTACATTGTCTTTTTCTTCATATCATATACATATTTACATCTTATTTAAAATTTTAATTTCCAAAATTTTCAGTAGGTTAACATTTATGTTTTATTCATGTTTTCATCTAACCTGGATAATTGATAGCCAATAGCAAATATGTAGGCAAGTGTATGAAACTTGTATGATACTTCCTTGGTAATCTTTCTTAACTTGCAGAAGCACAAGACATTGGGACTTCACGTGCTGGGGTTGGTATCTCTGTTAGCCCTTTAGATTTCTTTTCTTCCATGCACTTCTCTTATTTGCCTTTGAGTCCGTGTAAACTTGATATACATCCTATGGAAAAGAGCTCCAGAGCTTAAGCATATAGCTTGCGCAGAAGGACTTTCATTTGTTTGCTTACATGTGCCAATTGCTAAAGACATTAATGCCTCAAGCTTCTGTGTTAGAATGGATGTTTCAGAGTTGTTCGTGTTTTCAGAATGTTTCCCTGTTCACCTTCTCCATACCTCTCCTGATTTTATATATATATGCTTATTATAACTCTCCCAAAAGTTTTTTTTTTTTAAAAAGTCCAAGTAGATTCAATCATTTTTGGGACACCAGCCATGTTATATCTTTAGTCATCCAGGCTGCCTTTCTTTGTTCCTTCTCAGTTCCTCTGCATCCTCTTTAAAATTGGGGTCCAGAGCTGACCGCAATATTCAAGATGTGGTAACGCCACTGCTTTATATAGTAGTGTTTATTTGACATTCTTCTGTTTTACTCTCTGTCCTTTTCTTAACCATTTCTTCCATTCTATTTCCTTTTATGAGTACACTGACTTTTTCATGAAACTCCTTATTAAAACTCTTAACACCTCTTTCTTTGAATGCTGATGTTGAGTTCAGAGTCACCATTCTGTATCTAAGGCTACAACTGTTTCTGTAACATACTTCAATTTACATCTGTCAACACTGAGTATCATCTAACGCTTTTTCCCTGTAGTCGTTCAATGAGGCTCTTCCACAACTCTTTGTAGTTACCTGTCTCTAAATTGAGAGCCTGAGTAAAAATCGAGAGAGTCTAAATTGAGACAAAGTGCATAAATTTGTTAGCTTGATTAGATTACAGAGCTGAAGGCTTTGAAAGCACAGAAAGAATGAGATTTTATTGAATGGAAAGGGAAAACTGTGTGGATCATCACTGTAAGCAAGCAACATGGGGAAGAACACCCAGCTTCGTAGGACAGATTATAAGTCTAGGGTCAATAAACCCACAACATAAAAAAGTATTGAAATATGAAAATCTATTTTATCGAACAGTGTCTTAAGAGTTTAGAGGGAATAGAAACAAACTGAACACAGACGGAAGTCCTGTTAAGCTGGATTTTGCATTGAAACTTAAAATAAGCTGCAAAAGGCTTTTTTATCACATACGCTAAAACTGAGCAGAGGGGAGAAACAGAGTCGCAAAGCAGTGAAGGTTGGGTGCAGCCTTAGGGATAGCCCTGGCAGCATCAAAGCCATACATTTGGTGAGGTAATTGAAGATAATGATAGATTGCCTAATTACAATGGTAGAGCAATATAAATGATAATAGAAACAGAAGAAAATTTAATTGTTTATTATAACAAAATGAGTGGCCCAGATAATAAATTTATTAGAAAGAAATGGTCAGTAAAATTTAAAGTCTGGGCACATGCATTTTTAACAAATCATCTACCATTTAAGATATAACTAATATTATCTCTGCTGTTAAGATTGGTAATCGAGTGCTTGCTATTTTGTGTCTGAAACAATGAAGAAAAACTTAATTCTCTTAAATGCTTATCAAACAATAGTTGATGTTCATCAACAAGAAATGTACAAGATATTACAACAATTATACGATAAAATTAATATAGCAAATGTATCAAAAAGAACTGCAGATTTCATGCCAGCATTGCTGCTCCTAACAATAGAGATTATTTACAAAAGACAAAGGATAAATAAAGATGTGGACAGAGCCACAAATGAGCCCACTGCTACAGGTTTCACCTCTATCAGAGTTCCAATTGCCATCTGTTAAGAGTTGGAAGTCACACTAACAACATCAATCTCTACAAATATGTAAGAAAAAATGATAAAAAACTATTGTGACTGTTAAAAGGAAAAAAACCCTAAAATGTTTGGCATGACAAGTTAAAAATACATCATTTTGTGGGGAACGCACAGCATTCTAAAAGGGAGAAAACTGCAGGGCTACCATAAATATGACAAATGAGGCAAAAAATTAGAGTACAGACAGTAACTTCTATTAAACTACCCTATATAAATATGGAAAAACAGACAAGCTCCCGGGACTAACAAGCACTTTTCTTCTGTTTCTGAAGCAGATGGAGTATACTGCAGTCTAAGCAGGCTGGGAACAATTGCTTTGAGTTTATTTTAGTTACATTATGCATGTTTCAGACATCAAGAAAAGCTTCCTAAAAGCATATACATTTTTCCAAATATGTATAGTAAAATGCATTCTCTCTCACAACACATCTTTCCTGGCTTTTATCACTGGATGACCATGTTATTATGACTGCAAGTTGACCATTATAAGTTGAGATCTCTCTCAAGAAGCTACATAGTTAAGACATAATGAGCCAACAGGGACAAGGGATGATAATGTAAGTTAGAAGAGAGGACCGGCTGCGCTGATGAGGCAAAGGACACGTCCAGACAAGCATACCGACCAGCCAACTATTTACATGTGACTGGCCCTTTTTGTCCCTGTGTTTCTGTTTTTCCACGCTTGTTCCTCTCCAAATCACCTAGTTCTCTCCTTCTCCCCACCTTTGATTCCTCCCTTAAACATTCCATAAGTCCTGTTTTATTCCAAAATGCTCTTCACCTGCATCCCATAATGTGTCTCATACCCCATGGCAGTTACAACCCTCTGGCTGAAAGGTGCTCCAGCCAACGTTGACTCATTGTGCCATGTGTCACACCCAGACACTAGGGCTGAGAGTCTCCTGGGACAGCCCTGGGAGGGGCCTGGACAGGGTGTCCCTTCTTCTGAATCCTTAATTTGGGTTCCAGCCTGCCTTTGGGCTCTATGCCTCTCTGGGATTGCAGAGATGGACCTGTGGTGGGCTGATGGCTCCTGGGATAGGGCTGGGAGTAACTGGGGCAGGGTATTAAATTGAGTTTCCCCACCTGCCGTTGTCTTTCTGTGCTGCTTTGTGGGTGTGCAGGCAAGCTTTTATCACATAACCAAACACTGTTAATTTGAAGAGTTAAATGTGCCCATGACTTTCAACTCAGGGGGGTGGAGTTGCTTGAAACAAGAATTTAGTCACTACTAAAATAGAAAACAGGAAATATTTAGCAATACACATCATCAATATGCAAAAATTTGGAGCAGAGACTGTGACTACATGGGCAGCTTGACTCAACCTCCCAAGTGACTTAGGTTTTTTAAGCTGTACATAAAAGGATCTGTGTCATTTAAACTGAGTCCCGTTGTTGAGCTTTGGCTTTTTAGTAGTTTTGTGTAAAAGCAGCCAAGATTCAAGCCCTAGCCTGATGAATTTCCTTTCACACTTAATTTAGTAAAAAGTTGATTGTGTTGTGTTTCTTGCTGATTGTAAATCTCTTCTAGTATTTATGATCTCACTGGTGAATGAAAGTGCTTACAAATAGCATCATTTCAGACCAAATGAATGTGCATTCTTCAACAGTACGATGAGCTTTGTTTTCTGTAAAAAGTTTTTCAAAATACTTCCTATATATTTGATTTTTCTGCTCTTAAAATTTGGTCGGGAAGATATATTAACAACTCATTATGGAAGCAAGTGAGGATTAGGTCAGCACTAGAACTGCCTGTCATTCAGGAAGATTTGTTATTTCATAGTATCCAAGACTGAAATGAAAATCTGTGGTGCTTACTCGATCCAAAGAGAAAGCTTGAGGTCAGACAGTTAGAGAGGTTTCCATATCACCATTCTTCAACTCTTTTAAAATGAATGAGAATTCTAATTATAAAGGTTTGAATATAAATCTGGCCAAATCACTGATGTTAGCATGAAATAAAAGTCAAGTAGTTTTGATGAGCCTAAACTTTTAAAAATACTATTGCTGTATCTCACCAAACTAAGCAGAGTTTAGGACACTGTTCCTGTACCTCTAAAAAAAAAAAAAAAAGGCTGTTCAAATGCTACCTTTTTTTTTTTTTTTTCTATTTTTTCTAACACTTTCATCTAAGTACAAACTGGGGGCATTCCCTGGTTGGTACAGGAAACAGATATGGTGTGTAAAATATAAGGCCAGTATGTTTGAAATAGCTGAGTGGAAGGAATTTTGATATATAAGATGCGAAAATTTTAAAGAGGAAGTATCAGGGTATCGTTGTGCTGCAGACTTGTCATGGCTTCATAAATGTGAGTGCAGCAGAAATGGGTCATTCATCAGGAGTGGAAATGATCACCTGGACTTCTAAACTCTTGATGATGTTTTTAATTACATGTCACACAAGAAACTGGGCTCTTCTGGGAAGCTGTTGGTCATAATATGAAGCATTTTGTTAAGCCAGGAAGCAAGAGGAAGTGCTTTGTAAGCACAAAGGTAAATTTAAAAGGAGAAGGATTTCAAAGGAATGTGCATTGCTAAGATGAGTAGTTGTGTCAATTGCAGTGTTTTAGACCAAACTTTGGTGTTTTAGTTTCACTATGTGTTTCACATATGTACATACATGACAAGATAAAGTGGAGTCCTAACTGTGACTTTGTATTTAATAAACACACAGCAAAAAGGGCCACCCACAGCATGCCTTCGCAGCAATCTGTAAGTATGTTCCTTGAAACATTCCTGAGCAACATTTATGGTAATGGTTCACAGTCTAAAGGATTCCAGCAGGTTTTCTGTAGGATGTATTCCCCCCATGTATAAAATTCATTTCAAACTGCTGAGGTGGGAATAGTGACTTGCTCCAAGCTCTGTGGAATGAAAATCAGCCTGCAAGTGAATTGCTTCTGTGCAGCTATGTTTGGCGCACAATGTCACCTTCAGAGTTGTTTGGGTCTGCAGACTAAATTGTGCAGTTCGGTGACAGCAGATGCCCAAAGGGAATTTCCTCATATAAAAAAACTTCGTTGCAAGGATTCTGGTCAGTGGTAAGAGACTTTGGGGAATGCTGATCGGGGTTGCTCTTTTTCCTGTTCAAGAGAATTTATTTTCTGGGTCATTTGCTTTTAGCTTTTAATTTCCCTCTCCCCTCCAGTGTGAGGAATGTCATAAAAATTGTACAAAACACACATAGGCCCACTCACACACTCTTAATGTCACTGCTGTATTACTAATTTTTCAAATTCATATTTTCATCCTTGAGCAGTGAAATCACTTTTATTATTTCAGATCTCAGCTTCCAATTAGCAATACAATTTATTAGATTACAGAAATAAGCTAAGCTAATAGGGCCTATGGGCTCCATAACTACTGATACCACAAGACAAAAAAAAAAGGAATACCTAAGTATTTACTGGGGATGGGGAGGGGAAGGCAAACACCTGAATTACCCGTTATGCAGATCACTAACTCCTCATACAATAGTCTTCCAGACGTCAAGAGTCTTCTACCACCACCTTGAACCCTCAGCTGGCACTGCACCGCCCTGCAGCTCCAGCACCCCTTATCTTTTCCATCTTGCACTCCCCAGAGTTTCCGGTGAGGAAGGCAGGTTGCCTATTAAAGAAAACAACTTTAATGTAGAACTAGCAAAATGCGTAAACTAAATACACGGGAGCAGGCCATTCCACTGTGTCGTAAGTCAAGCAAGCAGGGCAGAAGACCAGCCTGGCTGAAGATGGAACTCCTCATGGAGCTCCAGAGGAAAAAGAGGGATGATCTCTGGAAGCGAGGTCATGCTTCGCAGGAAGAGTACAGAGCTGTGGTTCATTTATGCAGGGAGCCGACACGAAAGGCCAAAGCTCAATTAGAGTTGAGACTGGTCAGTGTTGTTTCAGATAACAAGAAGGGTTTTTTTAAGTATGTTAATAACAAGAGGAGGTCTAAAGAAAACAGTGGATCAATGCTTGTTGAAGACAGTCATTTGGCTAATAGGGATGAAGAAAAAGCGGAGGCATTCTATGCTTTTTTTACCTTAGTCGGACCTTAGGCTACCTGGTCCTCTGAGTTAGAGGACCACAAGTGCGGGAGCAGTGACTTTCCATTTGTGGACACTGAAATTGTAACGAACCAGTTGTATCGGCTGAATGTTCACAAGTCCACGGGGCCTGATGGGATTCATCCCAGAGTTCTGAAGGAGCTAGCAGATGTTATGGCAGGACCCCTCTCTATCATCTAGCAAAGGTCTTGGGAATCTGGGGAGGTCCCTGCTGCCTGGAAGCTAGCCAATGCTATTCAAACTTACAAAAAGGGTGTGAAGAAAGACCCACAGAACTACAAACCTGTTAGTCTAACCTCAGTTGCTGGAAAAATTGTGAAGATTATACTGGGTACTATTGAAAGGCATTTAAAGAAAAATGCAATCATCAGGCACGGCCATCATGGGTTAAAAAAGGGAAAGTCCTGTTTAACTAATTTAATATCCTTCTATGATAAGGTTGCCTGCCTAGTGGATGAAGGGAAGGTGATGGATGTAGTTTTTCTGGATTTTAGTAAGACCTTTGATACTGTCCCTCACAGCATCCTTCTGGACAAGTTGTCCAGCTGTGGGATAAGTGAGTTCATGGTGCACTGGGTGAAGAACTGGCTGAAGGGTTGTAGTGAATGGGACTACATCTGTCTGGCAACTTGTCACCAGCAGTGTTTCTCAGGGTTCAATTCTAGAGCCGGTCCTGTTCAATATATTTATCAACAATTTGGATGCAGAAGTTGAATGCACCATTATCAAGTTTGCTGATGATATCAAACTAGGAGGTGCTGTTGACTCTTTTGAGGGACAGGAGGCCTTGCAGAGGGATCTAGATTGATTGGAGCATTGGGCTACGATTAATGGGATGAAATTTAATAAGTCAAAACACCGGATTCTGCACCTAGGACAGAGTAATGCTGGGCACAAACATAAACTGGGAGAGGAGTGACTGGAGGACAGCCCTGCAGAAAGGGATCTGGGGGTGCTGGCTCAATGTGAGTCAGCAGTGTGCCCTGGCAGCCAAGAGGGCAAACCGCATCCTGGGGCGCATCAAACACAGTATAACGAGCCGGTCAAAAGAGGGGACTATTGCGCTTTATCCAGCTTTGGTGCGGCCTCACCTTGAACACAGTGTGCCATTCTGGGCCCTACAATTTAATAAGGCTGTGAAGGTCCTTGAATGCATCCAGAAGAGGACAAAAAAGCTGGTGAAAGGGCTGGAAGGAATATTGTGTAAGAATTGGCTAAGGACCCTGGGTTTATCTAGTTTGGAGAAAAGGAGTCCGAGGAGTGACCTCATTGATTTCTACAGCTTCCAGAGGAGGGGAAGTGGAGAGGGAGGTGCTGATACCAGTGACAGCACGTGTGGGAATGCTTCACAGCTGTGCCAGGGGAGGTTTAGACTGGACATTAGGAAGCATTTCCTTACCGAGAGGGTGGTCAAACACTGGAACAGCCTTCCTAGACAGGTGGTCCACGCCCCAGGCCTGTCAGTGTTTAAGAGGCATTTGGACAATGCACTTAACAGGATGCCTTAGTTTTTGGCCAGCCCTGAAGTGGTCAGGCCGTTGGACTAGATGATCATTGTAGGTCCCTTCTGACTGAAATAGTCTAGGCTATACTATTATGTTCTAAATGCCAGCTTAGCTTCCTCATCTTGCCTCTCCTTCCCAAATTATGCTACATATATTATATGTCCTTACAGCAGACCTTCCACCTCATTTCCATGGATGGTCCCTGGGCAGCTCCCTGTCCTCTCCATCTCTCTACATCCTTCCAGGCACAAAGGACAGGGGAATTGCAGCAGAAAGTTCTTCCTTCACCTGTCATCTGGCAGTCCCTGATCTAATACCTTCTAATGTACTGCAATGCACAGAGAGAGTTTCAGACCAGAACCTTGTGCCAAAGTTCTGCATGCAAATCTATTTAGAATTGATGATTGTAAATATATAGGAATTTATAGAAATGCACTTATCATTTGTTTCATATAGCTTTGTTAAGCGACCTACTTCCGTCAGGAGTATGGTGAGTAAGAGGAGGAATAGCCCAGCTGCTTTAAAAATATTTTTTCTAAACTCAGCTAAGAAAACATTTTGCACTCTGTTCATCAATTTTTCTGTGCTCAAGAGCAAGTTTTGGTTTATTAAGGGCTATACTGCAAAACAGCAAGAGAAAGAGCGGCTGCAGAATTTTGTGATGGCAAAGGGCATTTTTCTGAAGACTTTTGTACAGCTTGGAAGACTGGAAAATACAATGCTTGGTAGTAATTTCCATTCCTTTTTCAATATTGTCTTTGCAAATATGTGAGCTGCTATTTAGGAGAACTGAATAATACTCATTCCACAGTTTGTATGGTTGCTGATCCTGGAGCCAGACACTGAGCTGATAACTGTTCACAGTTAGGCAATGATAATATAAAAAAAGTGGAGTATCTGATTCTAATTCTGTAGCCTGAAGTCTTCATCTCTTTCTATTCCTTTCATCTGTCTTGTTTTTTGCAATGTATTGTAAAGCTGTGATTCGTGATGTATTGGCAGTGGATGTTGAAAGGAACATTAATTTTAACTCATAACAGAAAATTCAAAGATAATGAAACCATTATTCTCTTTCTTCTTTATCACTATATTCTCTCCTCTTTTTTAAGATTTTTTTTCAAACTCTAGTTGATTTTTTTTTTTACCTCCCACTTTTATTCTTACCTCAGGTAAGATGTACAATGTTAGGGAAGTAAGGAGCCAACCATATTAATATATTTATATAATGCGATAATTTGTCATTATTTGTTTGTGAGGCAATGGGACATATCATACCTTATTACTTGTTCACTACTGGGAATGCGGACAAGGACAATGATGAATGGCATAGGACTGAGAGAGACACGGGACAAGATCAAGGACGAAAAGTTGATAAAAGGCTTCAGTACTCTGTCGGAGCGGTGTGTGTTTTAGGCACAGTGTTAATTTGGAGTGTGTTTTTGCATGGCTCATAATCAGAGCCATTGGGACACATCTCTGTTCTTCACCACTTCAGACTGTACACCGCAAGAGCTTGGATGGTGTCTAGGCAGGAAAAGGGTAACAACCCAATGAGGTTAGCTGTGCCTTCTGCTGTTTCAACCACCCCCAAACACTTTATAAATAATATTTTGAAGGACTGTGTTCAAAGAAAAGAGGGCTATAAGATTATATAATTTTCTGCACAGTCATGGCTCCACAGCTTTATAATGAAAAGAATGTAAAGTAAGAGAATAAAAGGAAAAGGTGGAGTTATCTTGTTTTCACACAATTTTACCAATCATTGTATTTTTCATACAGGGTTATTAATTTTTTTTTAAGTTAAAAATATGTAAGAGTATGGCAAACTAGTCTGTATTAAAATCAAACTAATGAAGGTCATTGCATGAAAAATATTTCAAAGACTGAATGTTTTACATTGATGCACATTTACTGATAAACTTTAACTTTTTGATGTGATTGGATAAAGATCTCTTGATAAATAATGCTTAGTGTAGAGAAGAAACATGATTAAAAATGTGGTATAAAATCTATAAGCAGCAGTCCAGAAACAGATCAAATATGGAATAGCTGTCAAGCTACATATATTGAATTAGCCAGAAATATAAGCTTTTGACTCAGAATTAATTAACATTTCTAAACACATTTTACTCTTCGGAGACCAGCATAGGGAGGACTATTTGCAAACGCTTACTGTACCTTGCTACGGATAGGGTAGTTAATTAGATACCGCGTGTGACTTTTACTAGGTGTGAGAAACTGCTTCAATACCGTGGAGAAAACTGTGAAGAAGTAAACCAAAACAACGTATAATAGTTTTCACAAAAGATGCCTGTGGGGTTCCTATTGTCTTATACAGTGTTTCTCCATTTGGTGACCACATACCTTACACAGGTATAGCTCCATATGGTGGTCATGCACCATTTCAGGTGGCATCCAAGCACCGCGCACACACAGGGGAGGACCAGCACTGAGGGGAGCAGGAATGGGGTATGGCCACTGGTTAACAAGTACAAGTCAACAATAAAAAAGAACAGCCCAGTCAGGGAATTAGAAATTCCCTAAACCCATCGGTGGGTCTGAGTTGCTCAGCTGGAGAAGAAGACATGCCCTGCTTCCTGCCAGCCTCCTGAGAACCACTGTTACGTAATTCTTTGTGTGCCCAGATATTATGTTTAACCCACCATTAGTGATTTACTGGTTTTTTGACTTGGGTTATTGTACTACTGATTTTTATTTGTTACTGTGCTGTTGTTCTGAGATAAATTGTTGATCCCAAAAGCTGTTGGCTGTTTGTGTCTGTTACCACATCTGGAACGTACTGCACGGCAGGGATGTCTTAAGCCCTTATAATGCTGTGTATGTTGTGAATGTACTTCATGGCCCCAGCAAAATGCACAGTTAAAACTGGATGAAAAGACCATAAAGAGCTGAGAGGAAATGCTCAAATAGTCAAAGATGGACATTATTTATCAAAATTGCTTCTTGTCAGATGTTTTGAAAGGGTCTGTGCTCAGACACCCAGGGGTAAGAAATTAAAAGGTCAGTTTGCAAGGAATGTTTAGTGACTGTGCTCTAACCTGGAGTTCAGAGATCTATACTCAATTATTCAATAGACTCCAGACATTGTGTGTAACTTTGTGCAAATATTTTACTTTCTGAGTGCCCTGTGGTTCCCGTTCTTTAAAATCAGGAAAAAAGTCCGTCCTTGATTTCACAGAGAATTTCTAAATCATTTAGCTTTTATGGCAATGAAAGCCAGAGACAAAGAATATGTAGGATGGGAAGTAGTTGCAGGATACAGGGAAGGTAGGCTTCATCCAACCTAATTTTAGAAGTCTATAATACTTTACTCTGACTTACATCCCAATGCTACTTTTGTATTTGGTGGGGTGAAGTAAGTATTTTAGAATACTGTTCACCTAACCTGTATAAGGTAGGTGTTTTATATGAAAGGCACTGTGTCCTAAATGTGCTTAATTTTTCGACTGACATAAAGTGCAGCAACCATAAGTGGTCGGCTGTAATGTAAACATCTATATCACAGCTGCCCTCGTTTGGTCAGATGACTGTCAGACATTGTGTACATGTGCAAATTACTTCTAACAAGTGGGAGGCTTAGGGACCGGATGTGTCTCTTTCCTATAGTTAATAAATATAGAAAAAAATAGGTAAGCAATACTGTGAAATGAAAAAAGTCTAACAATTATTAAACATCAATGTGAAATAAAATGTTTTTGTATTACAATATAGCAAAAAATTAGTACATATCAGATTTAGATTTTTCATGAGAGTGCAGAAGGTATGATTATAAATAAGCTTTCTCCATACGGAGATCTTGAAAGTAAAGTGCAATTCTTGTACCCGCTTCTGGTAAACTATAGGAAAAATTGCAGTATAGTTACAGGTCCCAACTAGAATGTGTGTCATGCTTTCGGTTGAAGATAGAGCTCCGTCTTCTTGCCTTCATACAAACGTTCATTCAGGGTTCGTCCACGTTAAAGATCATAGGTGTGGGTCACTCACTCAGCATGCTCTCAGAAATAGCTCTCCTGCCTTCAGGAACCCTTAAGTAACATGTCACGTTGATGTTCACTGATATACCTTCTTCAGAACTTTGCACAATCTTCCTCAAGACATGTCACTTCTGTCTAAGGTGTTTCAAATTTAGACTGTCGCTGAGGTGTCTCTGAGAAGCATTTTAAGCCTGCTTGACAGTGTCAAGATTTTGACATCTGGCAGTTGACTAAATATAGCACACACGACCAGTCTGCAGATGCTCAGTATTGCTGTCTGTATTTACTGGTTTTAACATTTTTAATAAAATTTCTTGTCTTTCTGTACCATTTTCATTTAAATTTACTGCTATAAAACTTGATCATCAATTTGGCCTGCTAATTTTTCTCTTAAGCCTGTTTTCTTAGATTTTGTCCTAAAAGCAGGAGAAAACAATAGGTGAAACCACAATTTAAGACAGAACGGCCAACATTTTCAGTACTGTGGGCTCTCCACAGTAGTGGGCTCTCCATGTAGTATCACAGACCATGTGTAAACGGTGATACGAGTCTCTGGAGTCAAATGATAGCAACTTCCTATGACAGTGAACTTACCAAACTAAATTTTGGATAACACGGTTAGTTTACAAAGGCCAGTTCCCACTTCTGCCTTCTTAGAAGACTAGCCACATGTCCCTCATTCTAGGTAAAGTTATTTAAAGATTTTTTTTTTTTTAATAACGCTAAATAGGAACAGTTCTGTCTATCGACAGTTTTGTCGTGACTCCAACAAAACCTCCATGCAATAAATCTGTCTATCACTTTGTTGCATAAGGAAACGCACAGAGAAAAGCTGAATCTTGTCTCAGCAGCCCCGAATTTGCTGCCCCCCATTTCATGGGCTAAAACTGTTCTTGATTAAATGAGATGTGGTTTTAGTTGTAAGTATGAATTGAGATCTTTGTGCCTTTTGTTCTAGGATGTGTAAAAACTGCAGTGAAATTGAAACTAGTATGTAGTAATAACCTAAGCATATGGATGTGTATAACAATTTTCTTCATGTTGTGCATCACATGCTCAGTGGGAGTAGCATCCTTCTGCTGTCCAGGTCCTACTGCCGTAGGACACTCTGCAGGATATTCCTTTATCAAAGTTCAATCCATCTTTATAGGGAATTCTGAAAGGATCAAGTAGAAAAGCAAGAAAATAACTCCCCAGTTAGAAGGCACCAAGGAAGCAGCTGAGACAATGGCATACTTCATCCTGGGAATAAAGTGTTTTAGGCTGGTGGGAATAATTTGTCAAGAATATACTCTTCAATGATCTCTGTCAGCGATCCAAATTACCTGACTCTGTGAAGCTACATGATAGAATTTGCCTTTCCCATTATAAAGGGAAGCAGAAAAAGACAATAAACACAAAGGCCTCCTTTATTTCAAAATCTTCTTGTCTCTTAAATATTTTGTGCTTTATTAAATAAATAGAAAGAAAGAAACAATAAGAAAAAAAAAAAGAAAAGAAAGGAAGAAAGGAGGAATACTTCTCATTAAAGGAGCTGCCTGTCTGTCATAGCTTCCTCAGAAGCAAAAAATGCAGAACTTGAGCCTCCCTCATGCCTGTCCAGGTAATCTGAGGGAACGCTAGTGGACTGCAGCCAACGCCAAATTTAAATATGGAAGAGTTGTGGTTGTTCCTCCAATGCAGCACATGACTCACAAATGTCTGCAACTTGAGGTTATGTTCAGTCAGACTAGGTTGAGAACAAACTCATTGCCAGTTTTCTTCTAATTGGGACAAAATCACTGTTTCATATGGAAATTTCCTGGCTCCCATTTAGAACAAGGCGTAACGTGCCACATGTGTGAAGTAGTGCTTAATAAATGGGAACGGTACACTCTGTGTTGCTGCAGACTCCAAGTCTGGGATGGAAAATGTTTGTCAGAGCCGACATCTGTACCTTTTGTCAGCTGCAGCTGCTAAGGCAATGTCTGCCACTCCGGTGACGATACGGCAGGTTTCCCAGGTTGCAAATTTAGAAACAGATTCCACAAACCGGAGGTGGCAATATCGTTTTCACAATTACGCGTGATTGTTTCTCCCATGCTGTAAGTAAGTATTTAGGGCCAGATGCTTAAATGTGCTTAGGCTAACGTAGATTTACTTGGGGAAGATTATAATTCTTTACTAGCACTTCCCAATCTGGTTTGTACGTGGTACAGCTACATATTCTTTCCTCCCGCAATCCCTCCCACTGTCTTCATTAGTAAAGATGGATCTAGTCACATTCGGTGCTCAGGTTGTTAAAGCTTTACTCAGCTATTCTTCCTCCCTCTCCTGGTTTTCACTAACCCGCCTTATCAATACGAGCATTATGTTCTCTCTGCTCTGTGCATTGACTATGAGTATTGACTACCGCATCCTGGCTACTCAGCTCCAGCAAGCAGTCCCTGGGGCCGGGTGGGTGCTTAGTACCAGTGCCCTATTGACTGTTTACCAGCACAGATATGTCTACAGACTTGATTTTATTTGCTTTTTTAATCCCACGGTTTTCCTCAGCATGTTGTAAAATTCTGTGTCACAAAACCGGTAGGAGTTCGAATCAGCTTGTAGCCTCCACAGCTTTGGAGAAAGCAGGAGCGCATTGTTGGCACAGGTAGATTAGAAAAAGCTACACGCTTTGCTTGGTCAGTGCCCAACGTAAAGGAAATTTTCATTAAATTGAACCTAAATGACAGTAAAAAAAGGTTAAATAATTTATCAGTACGGTAAATTATACATTTTTAGATACTTGATACCTGAATATTCAGACAGGTCAAATGATGGAGGTAATAATGTGAACAATATAATTCATGTTGGTCCTGTTCACTGTGCTGTAAATCAGTCCTTTTATGATGTTTCTTTTTTATTATTTTTCTACCTGTGAAGAATTATTATTCCTTAACCTCTTCAGAACATCCCTGTACTCACTTTCACTCAGATCTGTGTCAGAGATGGCATTTCTTTCAACAGGATAATTTCTTTGTATGTTTTCTTTTGTGTAACTGAGTTTTGAGTAAATATTGCACTGTACTTCTGTTTGTAACAATGTTATCTAGGATCCAGGAGATGGCAGTAGTTGCCAATGATTCGTTTATAAAATGAATGTATGTACAAAAGAGATTGCACTCAGAGGAAAGCCAAACTTTATCTGCATGTGTGTAAAATACTACCAACATCTCAAATTATTAGTATCAGTCATAAGTTTTTAAGTTCTAAAGTGGGCTATTACTTGCAAATACATATGTTAAAGAATATGCCATAACACTGAATATTTTTTTTTTAATCCAGCTATTAATATTAGTCAACCAAGTTTCAGTGGCACAGATGTCTTTGGCTATACCTCATTCCTAGCTTATTCTACAATCCCAAATATCATGTTCTACTATGAATTCCGCTTGAAATTTCAGTTGGCAAACCACCACTCAGCTTTAGAAGATAACCTGATTTTTTTCACGGGACAGAAGGGCCGAGGTAAGCTTTATTTTTATTACCTATCCTTACAGACTTTCAAATATTCATTAAACAAATAGGATAAAACTATACACAGCTTTTTCTTGATTCTTTTTAGGATATGATTTCATTAGAAGGAAATTAGTCCCTTCAATACTTTATTGTTTTATAAACAGACAGTACATAATCAGGTTGTATAAATGTTTCTTTTCATTAAGGAGAAGTATAACTGTTTCCAGTAATTAAAGTCAACAGTGAATCTGCTGCTTGAGTAAGCATATTTCTGAACAAAATTAATGGAAACTAGAAGATTAGGGTTCTCTTTTCAGTTGTAAACATAAATTTCATTATTGATTACATTTATTTGGTGCCCAGTTTTGAGAGATGTTGCCTCAAATCTTCTTCCACTGATACTTTGTTGGAAAATCAATCCGTCCATCGAACGTGCCACAGCCACCCTGCCATTTCTTCTTCCTGTGTCCTCAAACGACCTGCCGCAGGAGCAGCCGTGAATCGCTGCTGTTGTCACAGTGGCTGCACTTCCAGGGCCCGCAGGACTCTCAACACTGAAACCCAACCCTGTGGCAACCAGGATTGGAGTCTGTGTTATTTACGTAAAATAAAAGACCCTAACCCCTGAGATCGCTCAATGCAAATTAGCCCAAGCCAGCCGTGAATAAATTGTGCTACAACCTGTACAGCAAAGTATTCAACTTGGTCTGGTTAACACAGGTGAGAAGCAGGTTCCATGAATCTGCTTACAACATTTGTACTAAGATTTTAGCCATACTTTAGGTATCTTTTCACAGCACCGCACTGTGGCAGGCTGGCAAGGCCTCAGCATTGAAATGGGGCAAAATAGTAATACTACTTGTGTTTCATTTATCTTAACATTACTGTCCGCACAGGACCCATAATATTGATAAAAGTTGAGAAAAATTTAATGAAATGTTAATGCAGACTAAAGTAGTCAAGGCAGAAACTCTTTTCTACTTAATAGATCACAGGAATCTTATTACTTATTTTTACCTTAATTGTTTCTGCAATTGGAGCATGAGCTAACTTTTGGGTTTGGAGCTGTCCTATAGGATTGTTGAAGCTTAGGAGGGAGGTTTGGTGATGTGTCTTTAGGTCTACACCCATCAGAGTAGGAGGGTGATTTAGGTACATATATAAATCACAGAATCACAGAATCATCAGAGTTGGAAGGGACCTCTAGAGATCATCTAGTCCAACTCCCCTGCTAAAGCAGGATTGCCAGAGCACATTACTCAGGACTGCATCCAGGCGGGTCTTGAAAATCTCCAGGGAAGGGGACTCCACAACCTCCCTGGGCAGCCTGTTCCAGTGCTCTGTCACCCTCACCGTAAAGAACTGTTTCCGTGTATTTGAACGGAACTTCCTGTGTTCTAACTTGTGCCCATTGCCCCTCGTCCTGTCACTTGGAACCAATGAAAAGAGCCTGGCTCCATCCTCCTTCAACCCACCCTTTAGATACTTGTATGCCATAATAAGGTCTCCCCTCAGCCTTCTCTTCTCCAGGCTAAAGAGTCCCAGCTCTCTCAGCCTTTCCTCATAAGGGAGGTGCTCCAAGCCCTTAATCATCTTAGTTGCCCTTCGCTGGACTCGCTCCAGCAGTTCCCTGTCCCTCTTGAACTGGGGAGCCCAAAACTGGACACAGTATTCCAGTTGTGGCCTCACCAGTGCCGAGTAGAGGGGGAGAATGACCTCCCTCGACCTACTGGCCACACTCTTCCCTATGCAGCCCAGGATTCCATTGGCCTTTTTGGCGACAAGGGCACATTGCTGGGCCATGGATAATTTACTGTCTACAGTATATGCCTCTACTGCCACAGTAGATGTTTTACCATAGCCAAAACATCACATGAGTTTGGCAGATATGGCCCATGACTTATGGGAACCCTACATTTGTGCTGAACAGTATCAGAAAATTAATACTTCAGGAAGATGAAAGAGGGGGGAAATTATTATTAGCAGTTTTAAGCTTCTGAGGTCCCAGACTACATTATTAAGAATCAATTTTGGAGAGGCATTATGCAGTTACATATATATCACACAAAACCATTGCAGTACATCAAATCAACAGCATACAGGATTATCTTCCATTCGCTATGTTAACACATTTGAAATTTTCTTAGGTCTTGTTTGCTATTAAGTGTCTTTACTTAAGTTCCTGTACCCTCTGGGGCTTCTTCCCCTTTCTCCCTGTGGTAGACTTCTGAGAGTCAGACTGTAAGTCTATTGCAACGCAAAGTAAAACGTGTTACCTTAGAATGGCTTGGCAGTTTACATATCTGTAATATAATTAAGCCTGTTGCTTTCCATCTGCAAAGATCCTGTCAAATCTAGCCGGTGCAGCTCAGCTGATCAACTGTACTGCAGTGTGCCGTGAGACCCTGGTACCGCACATGGGCAAACAGCCACAATAGAATGAATAGATTATCCAATCTATTTCCTAATCCAATAGATTATCCGATCCACTTTACTGAATAGATTATCCAAATTACCCTAACACAAATAAGTATTAAACCACTGTGAGTGTATTTAAATTCAAAACTTTGCTCTGCCTCTGTCTGTGTGTGAATCAGACTTTGCTAAGTTTTTTCCAAACTTCAGCAAAATATCACAGAATCACAGAATGGTCAGGGTTGGAAGGGACCTCTGGAGATCATCTAGTCCAACCCCCCTGACAGAGCAGGGTTACCTACAGCAGGTGAAATGAACTTGCTCATTCTGTAAAGTCTCTTCAGCGTTGTCCCTGTTTGTCTTCAGTACTACCCTCGTAGTATTTGAGCACTTCACTACCTTATTTATATTTGTCATAAAAGGAGTCCTGTAAAATAGGTTAGTCCTATTGCCATTAAACACGGGGAAAACTAAGGTCCAAACTGATCACATTTGTGATTCCAGCTATAAAAGAAACCAAAAAAAACAACATGAAATCATGGTCAGGCCTGGCTGATCCTGCTGATTGAATTACATTCAACGCTATTTTAACTGTATCCAGGTCTAAGCCCTCGTGCCACCTGTTACTCCCACGGCAGTCACCATTCACTCCCAGACAGTTTTTCCTTTCACTCACTAATTATTTATTGTTGTGGAAGGAGGAAATATTGTCTTTCTTTTTTGGGTAACCAAGTAGAAATAGCGCATGGAGTTGACATTACCTAGAACATATCCATCTAGTTATTCAGAAAGCGGCTTTCAGAAGCCAGTGTCCTCATCATTAAGTTTTTATAACAATAATACATAGCTCTTTTGTAATACAAACACAAATGAATTGTTAGAACATTATTTTCAATGACAAGAATGAAGCACCACATTCAGACACATTTCTGCAACCTTGGGAACTGAATTTCAAGCTGTCAGTGCAGAAAGTGTAGGAAATCTAAAAAAATTATACAGATTTCTCCACTAACTTTACTCAGGATAGGAAAAATGTAAATATCAAATGTGGAGCACCAATGGTGCAAAATAACCTGATTTTTTTTCAGTTATAATAATCAAAAGACAATACCAAAAAAAAATTGCTTAAAAATAAAAGATACATTGCCCTTAAGTTTGTCTCAAAGCGGCCTCCCTGCAGGGCAAACCCTGCAATGTCAAAGTCATTGTGAAGTGTAGGTCTTGCAACCATATTTAGCTGAACTGAGTGAAAAAAATCCTTACTGGTGTCATTTGTATTAACCAGAATACTAGCATTCTGGTATTATTATGTGGCTGTCAAGCAGAAACCTGGCTTTTTATTATTTTGTGTATCATTTTTTTTCGTGAACACTGCCGTACGGTTGTAATGTGTTTCTGCAGCCCCACATCAAATGACGGGTGGGCAGCAGAGCACCAGCTGTCGGCAAGGCTGAGAAACAGTGAGGTGCCTGGTAAGATGCTGTGTAGTAGTTTTATTTATTTTCTCCTTAGTTTAAATGGCTGGGGAGACTGAGTGACCCCCATTTTAATCACCAGAAAGCAGTATTTCTTACCAAGTGAACTTTGCTTATTTTAATGAGGAGAGATCCTGTTGTTCTGTCAATTTACTTTTAGCGAGTATCAAGCAATAATGCTTTCACCTTGAGCAGCGTGAGGTTTTTTGCAGACTGTGATCTTGCTGTAAGGAGGCGTTTTTAATATTCCTGTTACATTTTCCCCTTTCTCCATTTCATCCCCTTTCTCGTAGTTAGCATCCAAGCTCAGGAGCGATGCATCCCTAGAAAGAGGAAGGCAGGCAGAAAAGCCAGGAGGCCTGCGTGGATGAACACGGAGCTCCTGGACATGACCAAAAGGAAAAAGGAGGCCTATAGGGAGTGGAAACAGGGGCGGGGAGCCTGGGAGGAATACAGAGGAATAGTTCGAGCAGCCAGGGATCGGGTTAGACAAGCTAAAGCCCAGATAGAACTAAATCTGGCCAGGGACATTAAGACAAACAATAAATCCTTCTTTAAGTATGTCAGCGAGAAAAGAAAGATTGGAGAAAATGTGGGCCCTCTCCGGAAGGAAGCACAAGAACTGGTTACCCAGGACAGAGACAGAGCTGAGGTACTCAATGATTTTTTTGCCTCAGTCTTCACTGGCAAGGACTGCAGCCACACTGTCCGTGATGCAGAATGCAAAGGAGAGGATTGGGCAAATGGAGAACCGCCCACTGTAGCAGAAGATCAAGTACGAGACCACCTGAGGAATCTGAAGGTGCACAAGTCCACGGGACTTGATGAGATACATCCGCGGGTCCTGAGAGAACTGCAGATGAGGTCGCTAAGCCACTAGCCATCATATTTGAGAAGTCGTGGCGGTCTGGCGAGGTTCCTGCCGACTGGAAAAGGGGAAACATAACCGCTATTTTCAAAAAGGAAAACAAGGAAGACCCAGGGAACTACAGGCCAGTCAGTCTCACCTCTGTGCCTGGCAAGATCGTGGAGCAGATCCTCCTGGAAACTCTGCTGAGGCACATAGAAAACAAGGAGGTGATTGGTGACAGCCAGCAAGGCTTCACCAAAGGCAAGTCATGCCTGACAAATCTGGTGGCCTTTTATGAAGGAGTTACAGTGGCAGTGGACAAGGGAAGACCAACTGATGTCATCTACTTGGATTTGTGCAAAGCGTTTGACACTCTCCCACACAATATCCTGGTCTCTAAATTGAAGAGACATGGATTCAACAAATGGACCACTCAGTGGATAAAGAACTAGCTGGACGGTGGCACTCAAAGAGTTGCAGTCAACGGCTTGATGTCCAAGTGGAGAGCAGTGATGAGTGGTGTTCCTCAGGGATCAGTACTGGGGCCTGTACTGTTCAACGTCTTTGTCGGCGACATGGACAGTGGGGTCAAGTGTACCCTCAGCAAGTTTGCCGATGATACCAAACTCTTTGGCGAGGTAGACACGCTGGAGGGGAGGGATGCCATCCAGAGGGACCTGGACAGGCTGGAGAGGTGGGTCCAAGACAACCTCATGCAGTTCAGCGAGGCCAAGTGCAAGGTCTTACATCTGGGTCGGGGCAATCCCAAGCACAGATCCAGGCTCAGTGGGGAATGGCTGGAGAGTAGCCCTGAGGAGAAGGACCTGGGTGTGCTGATTGATGAGAAGCTCGACATGAGCCAGCAGTGTGCGATCGCAGCCCAGAAGGCCAAACGTATCAGAAGTGTGGCCAGCAAGTCAAAGGAGGTGATTCTGCCCCTCTACTCCACTCTCGTGAGAGCCCACCTGGAGTACTGCATCCAGCTCTGGAGTCCCCAACATAACAGGACAAGGGGTAATGGGCACAAGTTAGAACATAGGAAGTTCCGTTCAAATACACGGAAGAACTCCTTTATGATGAGGGTGACAGAGCACTGGTACAGGCTGCCCAGGGAGGTTGTGGAGTCCCCTTCTCTGGAGCTTTTCAAGACCCGCCTGGATGCAGTCCTGAGTAATGTGCTCTGGCAATCCTGCTTTAGCAGGGGAGTTGGACTAGATGATCTCTAGAGGTCCCTTCCAACTCTGAAAATTCCGTGATTCTGTGATTCCGTGATAAGAATGACATGGACCTGCTGGAGCATGTCCAGAGGAGAGCCACGAGGATGATCCGAGGGCTGGAGCACCTCTCCTATGAGGAGAGGCTGAAAGAGTTGGGGCTGTTCAGCCTGGAGAAGAGAAGGCTCCGGGGACATCTTAGTGCAGCCTTCCAGTTCCTAAAGGGGGCCTACAGGAGAGCTGGGGAAGGACTTTTTACTAGGGCATGTAGCGATAGGACGAGGAGGAATGGCTTTAAACTAGAAGAGGGCAGGTTTAGGTTAAACATTAGGAAGAAGTTTTTCACTTTGAGGGTGGTAAGGTACTGGAACAGGTTGCCCAGAGAGGTTGTTGAGGCCCCATCCCTGGAGGTGTTCAAGGCCAGGCTGGACGTGGCCTTGGGCAACGTGGTCTAGTGAGAGTTGTCCCTGCCTATGGCAGGGGGGTTGGAACTCGATGATCTTCAAGGTCCTTTCCAACCTAAACCATTCTAGGATTCTATGATTCTCTTGCAGCACCCTCCCTGATTCCCCTCCACCGTCACCTCTGCCTAAACCATGGACACTGATGTTGTGGGTAAACTCTTGTGAGATACTATCAAATGTTGTCTAACACGGTAATGTAGAACATCTTCTTCCTCTTAACCCCCACAAAGCTTATAAATCAAAAGTCGTCCTTGTTCGAATACCTCACTTAAACCCAAACCTCTCTGAGTAGTCAGACTAACAGTACTCTCGATTTCTCCTGATCATAGTGGACACGTCCTCTTCTTTAATTCTCAAAGCTATGGCTGACTCCTGGCTTGGGTTGGAGCAGTTGAAAAACATCTCCTGTTCCCACAGGCCAGGACAAAAGTTGTCTGTATGTGTACGGGGTGCCGGTGCTCTGGCGCTGGTGGGGGGTGGGCTGCATGTACTGACCACGGACATCCCACCCCTGTGCACCGCTTGGTGTCGGGGGGAAAAGAGGATTCCAGAGTGAAGGAGTGAAGTTGGGCCTTAACATATGTTAAGCTTATGTAAATAGTTGTTTGGTACTTATAAGTGGGAGCAATGATGTAAAAGCAAATCCACCTGTATCACTTGCCCTGTGACTATTTAGATAGTGGTACTACAAAAGACAGCTTTTGTCTTCTGTTTCCAAAATAAGATTTTTGAAATTTTAGATCAATTCAGGCTGAATACATGCTAACTACCATTGCTTTCAAACTGGAATAAACAAATCCATCCTTTCCAAAAACTTACAAGTATAGTTCTTTACTTATGAAAGAAGAGCAGGTAGATATGTATATTTGTATATTTGTAAATATTTGTATATTTGTAAATACGGACGCGCTCATTATCAGACAGAAAAAAAAAGGAAGTCTGAAAGGAGAAAACCTGTATTATTCAGTTGACTAGAAATAAATTATTTTCAGGAAATAGAAAAAAAATGAATATAAAGGTCTTCAAAAATTAAAAGCACTGAAACCGATGGTTTCAAAAAGCACACACAAAAAGAGGAAAGTGCTGCTGAGTGTGCTGTTTGCAACTCAAGCGTGAGATTATTTATACATATCAAACATTCGCTCTCAGTGTAAATTATTTTTGAAGGGTGTTTACTATAGTCTTATGTTACAGGACACTTAAAGCTGGTATGTATAAAAGTGTGCTTTTTCAACAGCTGCAGGGTTTAAATATAAGGCAGGAAAAAATAGTTTAAAACAGATAATTCCAAGTTTCATTTGCTGCCCTCTTGCAATTAAAAGGTACTGTGCTTATTTCCCCCCCCCCCAAAAAAATCACCTTTCTTTTGAAGGATTTCTACCAATGAGAGCATATGTAGTCCTAAATGTAAATAAATCATTTACTTCATATTTTCAAAGAAACTAGTTCCAAACTGAAAGTTTAAGAAGACTTCAGAAAATTAAAGCTGTTCTGACCAGAGAAACTTCAGTAACAAATACTCTAGAGCTAATAACAGATACAAAGGAAAAAAAGCGGGAAATTCTCCCTCCCCAAAATCAATCTATTAGTGTATACTCTACAAAATAACCACCATTGGTTTTCATATCTAAGATATTTAAGCCACTTAACTTACAACCTTGAAAGTGTAAAGTGTTACAAGATTTGGGATCTGATTTTATTTGCAGTTATATTAGCGTACAAAAAACTAAGTCAATAAAATTATGCCATTGTAAGACTAATGCATAAGTAGAAATCAACCATTTTTGAATCCCTAAATAAGCAGATCTGAAATTAAAAAAAAAAAAAGAATATGAATTTAAGATGGCCTTACTGCTTTGATACTTACCCAAGAATCTGTTTTCCTTTGCATTCTTGGTACGGACAAGGAGTAAGACAAAGAATCAAACCCAACAAAACAGTTAAAAACTGTCTCATTTATGCAAACTATTGTTTAACATTATCTTCACCTTCAGGTCGATTTTGTAGAATGCTGACACTGTTGCATTTTGTTTATATGTACTTCACTTCCAAGAAAGCATTTTAAAAATTCAGACAGCATTTTAAATAACACTTTGTCTTTATGTGCCTCCCCTGGTTTTGCAGGCCAAATCATGTAAGCACATTGTGGACACTGCTGAAAATAGAAACTTTGGTAATGATTTTAAAAAACTGTTGTTTTCAGTTTGGAAGCCCTTCACTGGTAATGTGCCAGTGTAACCGAAGGCAATGGGGTTTCATTCAGTCATGAACAAATCATAGTAATAAAAATGAACGGTGTTTGTGTTCTATTCAACTGAATGTAGAATGTTTTCAACTGAATGTAGAATGTATTCAACTGAATGTAGAATGTTTTCTACAGACGTTGTGCAATCAAATTCTTTGGAATAACCTTTTCTTTATATATATATTCATGTTGCATCAAAATTGTAACTGTATAGAAAAATCAAACTACTGTATAGAAAAAGCACAGTACTATTTCCCCCTCCTCTCTGCATTGCTAATGCAGCGTGTTCATTTACAGCACGAGAGAAGGGGAATATGGCAGTTTTGGCCATGAAACAGCAGTAAGCAAATCTCTAGTGGGAGGATGAGATACATGTGTGGGGAAAAGCCCACTTTATCTCTTGCAAATGAAGCAAATTCCCCATACATTTGGGGTGGGGGCATCAAGACACACATTTGAACTGAGAGCCATTGTATTACATTGCAAGAACAGACAGGAAGAGACCTTCCCTAAAACAAATACAAAATGAAATAGCTTTACGAAAACAGAAGAAAATATCAAATAAAACACAGTTTACAGACATGACCATAGGAGAGTTGTAAAAAGAAATTGATGACTTCTTTGAATTTCAATTCAGGACATCCTAATCCAAGACTGAGAACACTCTTCCCTTTTACCATTATTTATACCCCAGTTCTTTTACCATACTAAGAGTATGTGCAAAAGAAAGGGTGGGGTTTGTAAAAAGAAACAAGTAGATCGTGTTTTTTCTAGCTCATGGTGTTTCCACTCTTGCCTACATGAGAAGAGGGATTAAATTCTCTTCAAATATACCAGTGTAAAAATCCATTTACGTAGATGACCAAGAACGGGTCCAGGAATTGAATTCTTACTCGTAAGCTTTATGTCAGACTTAAAATCTTTCAATTGAGATTTTATAATGTAGTGCCTGAATAGCACAGACTACACTTACAGCATGTAGTCCTAAATGGAAAGAAATTAAATTATTTACTGCAAATTTGCAAATGATTGAGTTCTAACCTGAAAGTTTAATTCTCTCTTCAGAGAATTAAAGCATACAGCTGTTCTGACCAGAGAAACTTCAGTAACAAATGCTCTAGAGCCGCCCTAATCAGGGGCAGCTGCAATAAAGTCTCCAGGCACACTTGGGTCAAGGGTACCTGGCTGAGCTTGAAGGAGCTGCTGGAGGTCCCTCAGGCCTATACCCCTGTTGCTCCCATTACCTCAGAGCAGCAGGTGCCCTCAAGTTTTGAGGCCGCTAAAGTACCTACCATGACAGCTAAAAGCATACTGGACTAGAATTAAGTCATGGGCTATTCTCACATGGAGCTTGGAATTTCAATTTACTTTTTTTAAGATTGTGGAGGAAGTTGAGAATTTATTCGTGTTGCTGGGGGAGGGAACAGCAGCGACTGCTAAATCCACCAGGCTCAACAGGTTTTGTGGATGTCATTAACCTACTGTAGTGTGAAAAAGAGCTTCCTTCAAAAAGCCTACAAATATGTTCAAAATCTCTGCAGTTTCTATTTTAAATACACAAGAATACTGGAAATAGTATTACAAGTTAAGCAGAGAATATTACAAACATATACGCAACTTAAAACTTTCCTGGCTAAAATTTTCCTAAACTGATATATTTTCAGTGGATTTGGAGATTATATTTAGCATCAGTATTCACCAAAACCTGGAATAAGTAGTTATTCTATTTTTGTCTTTTCAGGTCTGAATGGAGATGATTTCTTGGAGTTAGGCCTCCGTAATGGCAGAGTAGTATATAGCTACAATCTAGGTTCTGGCACAGCAACAATCATTAGTAAACCACTTGATCTGACACTGAATATTCATGTCATCCATCTTGGAAGATATCTCCAAAAAGGCTGGCTGAAGGTAAGAAATTATTTCCTTTAGAAGGATAGCTTTTAGACTCACATTTTATATGAAAAGTTTAAAAATTACTTTTGTGTTTCCCTGTTGAGTTTGGAGGACTGTCTTCATTAGGAGTTCCTCAATAAGGTAAAGCCCTTTGTTGTAACAAATATAAATGTTTCCTTGAAAGGTGGATGATCAGAAGAACAAAACTGTGGTTTCTCCTGGGAGACTGGTTGGACTCAATGTCTTCAGTCAGTTTTATTTAGGAGGCTATCGTGAGTATACTCCAGAACTCCTACCAAAGGGATCTGGATTTAAGAACGGCTTTCAAGGTAAAGCTTATATTGTTTTCAATTGCTTTTAAAACATGCATTAGATTGTTTCAGTTGCCTATGAAATAAAGATCTAAAATCTGTCTTACAAGGAAACAAACTAGTATCTCCTTGGCTGAGATTCCTGTGTTTTTTTCATTATTTCACTACAATAACTAAGAAACGTGATGAAAGAGAGGCTTTGAAAAATATTTTTAATACTTTCTCATTTAAATAACGCTTATTGTTATTGTTTCTGTTAAAAATGGAAGCCTGCCATGATATCATTTCTTCTGATCGGTCCCTGTTCTGCAGCGCTGCTCCAAAAGTACTTCCTTTCCCTGAGGTAAAGTAGTTTAGATTCTCCTCCCAGCTAGCTCTGACCATTGTCACTGGCAGTGCTGTTTTGGGTAATAGTTTTCATGCTGAAAGTTTCTTTCTGATAGGACATCACGAAATCTGATCTTTTGTTCCTGACACCATGATCTAGGTCTCTAGGCAGCACCTAAGTAATTCCTGTTAGGAATATTTCAGCTATTCAACTAACAGATAATAATTCCTACCTCAAAACTTGATATTTGAAGCTCTGTAGAAATCTTAATTTACCTCCTGCCACATCAGCAATAAAGCAAAGGATTTGTTCATAACGCTTCTTTATTTGCATTCCTTACTTCCATAAAGATAATGCGCTCAGTATTTGTGAGGTAAACTTCAATTTATTTTAAGCACTGGAAAGCCTTTCAAACTACAACATTTTGCCATAGCAGAGCAAAGTTTGAGTTCTCAATTATAAAATTGGGGGCACATTATGAAAGGCAAGCGTCGCAATGAAATTCATTTTCGTACACTACTACTCTCCATTTCCACTAAGTCCATGTAACTGCCTCTTTTCCAGCCATCACCTTACTTTTTCTTCTTACATAGAAACTTCCTCAAAATCAATTTCTTATCCTATAATCAACTTTTCACTCAGAAAGCCATATGAATTAAAGTTTCATCTGTCTCCATCGTTTCGGGAAGTATGGATTTAATAGTTATACTTTTCATAGCTTCGTAACAGCTTGCAAATTGACATATCATAAAACATAATGTCTGTGCAAGTATTTTAACAGTGTCAATTTGTGTGAAATACTCCTGGCTTTTTTTATAGACATGTTAAAGTTAGGGGTTAACAACAGGAATCTCCGGTGCTTCACTTGAACCACAAACCTTGTGCCAGTTTTACAGGCTCCTCATGTTGCAACTGTATTGCGATGGCCAAATTTCTAAAAATGGAGGATAAATTTTCTTCCAAGAAATAAAAAATATTTCAAACTTCATGTACTGTCAGTGACCATACTATTTATTGATTTTTCTGTTTAAAAAGAAGCGTCTACCTTAAAAATGTTGTCAATCGTGTAGCAGGTAAACAGTTTTCTCTTCACCCCTATCATTCGCAGTATTTAGTCTACTATATTTGTTAATTCATTCCCAGCTCCAGTTCCCAGCAGCAGCTTGTCTCTGTTCTCTGGAGTATATTGACTTTCAAGGAAGCTGTGCTTCCCTATGACCAACATCCTATGACATTTTCTTATGGAGTCAGCATCTCATTTGTCCTTCTAGCTCAGAAATCTCTCCAGTTTCAGCTCTCAGGATCAGAAATAAATCTCCATAGCCCTTCTCCAGAGTGGGAACTGCAATACTACTAACATAAAAGAAAATTTTGAACCATTTTACTTCAGCCAATCTGCAGCTATAGGGATCCCACAGAAAAACCTTGGAAGTGACAGTCAAGATAAATTTATCTAGCACATAGTTGATTAAACCACTCAGACTTTTGGAAAGCTGCTGTTGGCTGCTTTTAAAGACATGATTTATTAAAACCATTTTGCTTCTAATAGCAGAGCGTACCTCTCCTTTTGTAAGCAATCACTGCTGGATCAAGAAACACTGAGGTCAGCCTTGCTGCTGCAGACTAACCGTCCCCAGTGGCAGCATGCAATCATTTAGGATTTTTACTCTGTACAGCTACTGTTTCAGACCATTTCCTCCCTTACCTGCATGCCTTTAGCTGTTGTTGTTCAATTCATTCCCACGGCGGAGGAGAAAACTGAAAATACATGTCTTTAATAAACTGTAATTTAATAATCAAAAGATTGGGAATTCTAAGTTTAGGAAATTTGGGGATAAGCACCTACCGATTTTTTGATAGGCTGAAGAATGTTTGATGGTACCTTGAGCAATTTAGAAAACTTCCTTCCACCCATGTGAGAAGCTGGAGGAACTAGTGAAGGTAGAGCTCAGATGGAGCAGCCGAGTTCATGTGGAGTTTGAGGTGCTCTGCACTTTGAGCTTCGTCTGAATTTGCAGCTCCTTGTGGGCTTACGGGATCTTTTTAAATGGGAACGTGGTAGGAAAGTTTTCTTAAGTGTCCAGCTTTTCTTCATTGTCCTATAACTGTGTAATTAAGGGACCTTTGAGGGTTTTCTGAGGTGTGTAGCAGAGCATGCCGCAGCTGCTCTAAAAAGTCAGGGTGGGTTCTAGGTAGCTGCAAGTCCTGTGGCAAAAGAGACCGCCTGCTCATTATGGACAATCTGAAATGGAGTATAAAACCAACTGCCTTAAGTTCAGGTCTGTACAACTCAACACTATGACTCACCTACACAAAATGAGATAGAGAATTATTTGGAAAAAGCCAGAAGTTACAGCTGAATTTCCAGACCTCACATCTCTGAGACAGGCAGAGAGAAATCTGGTGTCAGGGAGAAAAAAAGAGGGAAAGTTCTGATGCAGGACGCAGTCTCTAGCCACAGAAGCAATGGAGAGCCAGGGCTTGCATCTAGGAATGGGTAAAGAGCAGAGAGGGAGAAGCAACTGATTGTTCCTGTGGTCCTGTTCATAAATAGGATGAAGTACGGCTATAGAAGCAATCTGTTGTTTACCAGCAAAAAGTATTAAATGGAGGAGTAAAAAGAAAAAAAGAAGCTCTTACCATAAAGCTGAACTGCTGAGGAACCTCTTTCACGCTGAAAGAGCCACCTCTTCACATGAATGATTTTGCAAAAAAGTAAACAAAATTCCAAAAAGTAAACCCAGAACTCAGTTGAGTTCCAAATAAATACAAATATAGCCTTGTCGTCAAAGTTTATGTTCATAATAAGCTAGAATTGCAATCTTGCCTGGGCAAGGACTAATTTCCTTTATGTTCCTGTATCACAGATGTCACAGAAGGAAAGTGACTTCTGAAGTAGTTTTTGATCAGTGTTGCCTCTTGCATCACAGTTTGATATGATTCATATGGGCCTTCTGCGTGTTTGGGTCACACCTCAGAGCAGCACTGGCTAGTCATTGTAGGGGCCGTCTTCTCTTTTAGACAAACCCCACTGCTCACAAGCCGTCAAGAAAAACAGGGAAAAAGCAAAGCACTTTAGGACAGATAGAATTTTAGAAATGTGTAACTTCAGTGCTGCATTCAGGTAGACCACAGTTTATCTATGTATCTATTCCCGTCAGTTCTTTTGCTGCATTTTTAGTGCATCTTGAAAACACCTGCTTTGCATATTGTTTAGCCAAATTAGTGCCAAGTGCTGACAAGCAGGTAAGGGAGACTAGTGAGAAATTTCTGAAAAATTTCTTTGTATGATAAGGATATATAAAAAAAAAAAAAGCTGAGTAATGGAGTCATATTTTTTATTATAATCTCTGAAGTTTCCTTAATCCATTGTTGGTGGGTCTTTGGTGGTTGGTGAGCTCTGCTTGACTGGGGTGAAAGCTACAAATTAAATTGACAGTAAAGAAAAGTCATTGACAGAAAGCTGTAAGTGTGGTCCAAGGAGTCATTAGACAAAAGATTACAAACAAAAAGGTAGTATATTCTCTGTGAGCGCACTGCCTTGTTGCGTCTGATTTCAGCTTACTTGCATCAAACTGATCTTCAGAATCAAACTAAGACTAACTTTCAAATTCAGAAACTTCTTTTGAGTTCCTCTTGCAAACTTGGCTGTGTTAGAAAACCTCTCCGCTATTCAGAATCGTTGGCAGTTTCTCAGTAAAAGAGGCTCAGAACTGGCAGAGCAAAGGGAATTCAGGTCAGCAAAAAGGCGCATTCATCAGCTGTCCCTCTGCAGAAGGTTGTATAGCGTCTGCTACAACAGGCTCAATTTGCTGCTCTGACTCCTTCATCTGCATCCCACTGACTAGGAATTAGAAGAAATGAGAAAATTCAATGAAGAATTCGGTTGAACTCATAGAGCTGGGCCAAAACACTCTTGGACCTACTATAAGCTTTGTTTACAAGTGCTCAAGAACTGTTTCTGACCTAGATGTTCTGCTGGTACAGTTAAACTAGTCATCAACACAAATGCCAGTTTATTTTCCATGATGACCTTACCAGTTCTTGGGTACTCACTGTGCTTTCCATTGTTTGCACAGAGCTCTGGGCTGCTTTTTCTTAGCACTCCAGCAAGACTCAGGAGAACAGAACATGCTTTATCTGCTACTGATAAACAGATGAAACATTAATTAGGATTTACTGAGCATACGGTGGCCTAAAACCAACACTGGTGAAAGCAAAGAAGCAATATTATGAAGATTGCAAATAATCATCAAACCAGGTTATTTTTAAATTGCTTAATACCATTTTTTGAATTACCAGTTGTGTGTCAATATAAACAGAGCTACAAAATGTGTGTAATATGGAAAACACCTGTCTAAGAAAGCTGCTTTTACTAAGTGTCCTAACTGCAGTTAAAACAGTTATCTTGCTATAATTATTACTGATATTTTGCTTAAAATATTAAAAATAATAAAAAAGTCACAACTGGACATTCATTGTGTCTTTCAGGTGCAAGTCTTTGTCAGTGAATCATGCAACAATTCATATTAAAGGATTTTTTAAAAAAACAGTGTAATGATTACTTGCAATCTCCATACCATATCCTTTCCCTGCTTTTAATATTAAGCAGAGAGCCTCTGGCGTGCACTGCTGAATACCTACTGTTCTCATGATTTCAAGCACTGTGGGAATTCACTATATCTCGGCTAAATTGTGTAAATCAGGTTTAGAAAGGTTAGGCATTTCCAAATGCGTTTTTGTAGTGGTTTAACTAAAGCAGTTTAAAACCTGATTTTTAGATTAAAATTGCATATATTTATATATAGGTCTGGATGACATTTCAAAAGCACTTAAGGCTGCCTTTAAATGTGACTCTAAATCACTTGGATGTTCAGGTGTATTTTGAAAAGTTACTTCGCATTTGACACAAAAAGATAGAATACATGGCATAATCTTCAGCTTTGCAGTACATAAATAAGCATGTGGATCTGGAAATGTGATTCAGAAATACTGATTAATTAAGTTAGACCCATAAGGCTAAGCATCCTGTGCAGTCACTAGGAAGAACAAAGACTCTCCAAAAGGGCAATTCCCAGAAAGTCCACAGGCTAAGCAGGAGCTGCCTGAAGGGAGCAAGTAGGGAACATCTCTGCTTTACTCTGAAGCTTCAGCTCCTCTTTTCACTTGGGATACCAATGTATGAGCAAACTAAAAGAACGTCAGGGCGTAGATTCAGGCATTGGCACTCAGTCATCTCTACAAGTAAATTCTTACAATGGTCCCTGACAAATTGTTGGTCTGTGACAACTATAGTTTTTCTAAACAAGTCTTTGGTGTATTTAGGGATCTAACATAGTCTAGGGACCATTTACCATCAGTAGTCTGGATGCAGCTATTCTGTTCTGGAAAGTAATAAAAGTTTGGTAATATAATTGTGGTAATATTTGGTAATAACTTGGTAATAATTGTGACTACACCAGGTCACTTGTCCACAGGACTAAATAACAGGCCCTGGAAGTGTTTACCTTACTAGTATACATTAAACTTCTGAATGATTTTCTGAGATTAAGAGCCTAAAGGAGCAGCATACACCTACTCTAAAACGTGGCAGTGTGCAACATGACCTGTGTGTACCAGGGACAGAACTCACTTAAAAAGGGGAGTATCTGGGTCTTTCCCTGAAGGGGTTCTTTCCAGCTTAAGGAAATTGAGGTCCACGTTCCCTGCCTGCATTATATTAGCCAGCGTTCTCTGGATGCTTACATATTTTACATTAAACAGACATCTTGGTGTCTGTTCTCCTTTTTTTCTCGATTTTTGGGGGGACTGCTTTTATTTGATACAGATGCATTCCGGTAAGAGCATGAGTGTGTAAACACAAAATTGCACCTCGTCACGCCTTAGTCACTGACTTTATATTCTGCCTATTCCTTGAGAAATTACTTCTGTTGTTTTACCTCTCATTAAATGAAGGAACTTACATTCACTCCTTTGCCTGAACAGAAAGTAGCCAGCATACCGTTAGCTCATGTAGATGGTATGGTTGCCCATCCACTGAAGACATTCTGGTGGAACCCATTCATTGAGGGTTGACACTGTCCTGCTGTTTGCTTTGTTTTGACTTCCTGTATGTGTTTTACACTTTGTTTATTTTTTTCTTTCTACTTTTGAGGTTGCATTTTTGATGTTCAAGTTCGCAGCAGCATGAGTCAAGAGTTTAAATCACCAGGGACTCCAGAAGGTCATCCCAATTCTGGTCGCAGTGTTGGACAATGTAAAGATTCCCCATGCAGTTTAATAAAATGCAGAAATGGTGGGAAGTGCACAGAAAGTGGCTCTACTGTTTAGTGAGTATACTTTTTTGTTGTTGTTGACTATGTCATAGACTGATCTCTAGACTAATAACTATGGTAATTTAGTGGCTTGATAACGCAAGTGTCCAGGAGCCTGTCAGCTTATAAGAAAGAAAGAAAGAAAGAAAGAAAGAAACTGCTGAAGGGTTGATTCAGTTACACAAAGAATTTTAATCTTACATTAATAAAATCAAAACTAAAATATTAAAATTATGTTAGGACACTTCCTGGGGAACTTTTTTAAGAAATTCCATGGACTGGTTCTGTTCCACTTGAAGTCACTGGCATCCAGACTTTCTACAAAATGCATGGGAAGAACTAGATATTTTGTAAAAACTAAATGTAAACTAGCAGCCTAGCTAGCAGAGAATAGTGAAGAGGGGAGCTTGACTGTCTTAACGTCTAAACATGGCTGATGGGGCACTTTTGCTCCCTGGAAATTAGTATTTTCATCTAAGAACCCCTTTCTGGAGTAAACCACTGACTGCCCAACACCAGAAAGTTCTGAGCCAGTTTAAATCCTTAGGAGTTCCCTTACCTGACACCTGTGCATCCTTCTCTCCTCCTCAGTCTCTCCCTAATATACACAGTTCTCTGTGCCTCCAGTTGTGATTTCTGTGAATACTTTCCTGACTCTCAAATGCACCTTCCCTGGTCACCTTCCATGCCATTCTCAAGTGGTCCTTCACCATTGCCGTTCCAGATCTGCTGTCTGGCCTGCTCATGTAAGACCGTCTTAGCCCATTTCAAACAGAACAAGGTGTGTTAGTAAGGATTTCATGGTAAAATTGCTTGAACTAGGTCACTTCATCACACAAGCTGTTCACCTGCCTGATCTGTGGGATAATAAGTGGTGGCAAGAAGGAGCTGGCCCAGAAGGCAAGTCTATTGCCTTTCACACCTTATCACTGAGTTTAGATGGACCTTAGCGTCACAGACTGTAAGGCAAGAAAGAATACAAGAGGGAAGTACATTTGCTGTTCCAAATTGCTGTTGTGTGTCAACACTTCCATTGTAATAAATCTTGTTTTCAAACACTTTATAACTCAGCTGTAAAACCTTTGCTGAGGAGCACTTTTGATTTTAAAATTATCTGCCAAGATTAATTATACTAGCTTCCCTTCATGTGCTTCTGCCTGTCTTCATTTATTTACACATATTTGCATATTTTTTTTAAAAAGAGAAAAGTGCTGATTTAAAACATCTGAAGACACTGACTGAAAATGATGCGGACAGCATAACAGATAAGAAAAAAACAGGCTTTGCACTGTGAACCCTCTGTGTATGATTCTTCTTCAAAACAACAAAGACCTGTCCTTCTGTGTGCTACAAAGAAAAGGTTTTGCATACCTGTCAAGCTAAAAACATTCTACTAACTGTGGCTGGAGAGAAAATTATATGGTAATTGGTTTCGCTGCCCCTGAGACTGATTTCATCTCTAAGAAAACCTGTACAAAATTCTAAAGCTAGTAAGGCTGTACTAAAATTTGGAAAGTTCACCCCTGAGATGCAGCATACAGTTCCCTTCCCATTCCCCTTATGAGCTTATTTATATTCCCTTAAATACAATAATGAAGGAAATACTTTGAAAGATATAATTTGGGATTTTCTGATTGTTGCGCTACAGTATGTCCCAGCTATTGCACTTCACAGGATCCTTCCAGAACTGTTAAACCCTTGACGTTCAGAGTATTTGATCTTTCTGAGGAACAAGAAAGGAGAATGGCACTCTTCATTTATGAGCACATTAGAGGAGATACAAAATCAAAACTCTAAGAAAAAAAAAAATCAGAAATGCGGGCTGAAGCATGCATCTGCCCACCTACACGACCCTAAATCCTTGTTTCAGCAACTTCCCCAGCTGTGCTAAGTCATCTTCATGGCTATAAGGTACATGGAGTCACCAGCAGCAAGATCTAGAGAACATCTGGAAAGCAGGTGGCAGGCTAGAGTGGCAGCTGGTGACATAGATACATTGGAAGCTTGATGTTATAGGCAAAGTTCTTGTTCATCGTTATAGTTTTATAACTGGTATTCCAGATTTGTTTAGTGAATGTTCTAAAACTGGGGAGGTAATTTGTTTTCTCTGGGTTCTCTTTGTTTGTTATTAATTTGTAGTGAACTACTACTGAATTGTATTCCTCTCCTCATATTTCAGGAGAGTTAGGTCTTCACAGACTATCTACATAAGCATGCATGTACCAGTAATGGCCACTTTTTTTTCTCACAAAAAAAGTGAGCCATTGCCAAAGAGATGTGGATGTAGCTGCATATTATTTTTGTCAACGTGCGGTAGTTGTCAATACCATCTCACATTTTCTTAGAGGGAACTTCTTTCTGTTTTCAAATCATCTGTGTTCCTTTGAAGAGCAGAGTCATTGAGAAAACTGGATTTGTGTTCAAATATTTTTTTCTCCTGAAATGAGATATTTCCGGAGGTTTTTGTTGCTGTTTTGATCTATTTTTATGTCTTGGCTTCACCACCCTGCCAGAAAGCGTGCAATACTGTTAAGCTGTATATACAGTTGTTATAGGAATAATGCTTTGATTTAAATAGAAGCAGAAATATACAGCATTAGACTTTACATTCTAGCCAGCAACAGAGCACAACTACTATGTTTTAACAAAATAAGAGGAAATATTTTAATAATAAAATGAAGACTTTTATGTTCATGGGACAATAATATCCTCCATTATTTTATTTATGGCACAAAATCATACAAAATAGAAAATTACATGTAACTAGATTGTTTATGATGAGTTATGGCTACTGCTTGTTGCTGAATAAAAAGTATGTCTTGTGTGCACTTTGAACAGAACATCAGACGTAATGGGCAGGATTCAGTTTGCTAAATGTAAGCATGTAGTGTCACTTTAGATACCCCTGGGTAGACCGTTTGGCCTTCAGCTGCTGCTTCAGAAGAGTTTAGAACTGCATAAGTCTTCTGTCATATCTCCAAGCCTCATGTGGATTTCTCAGTACTCTATAGCTTTCAGATAGCACTGGCCACTTAGGTTTGGGAAATTAAATCATACCCCTATATGGTAAAGGGATGCCCCATGAAATGAGCTGCTGTAGTTTCATTATTAGGTTAGATTTGATTAGAACCAATTTTCAGTGCAAGGACGGAACCAACCTTTAATGCAAGGGCATACTTTTATAGTTTGTAAGGGAAAAGGCATTTCTCTATTTAATTGTTGTGGTTTAGGTCAATAAAATTTTCTGCTTTTAGGGGTGGATTTGCTATCTGAAAATTGTCATCCAATTTGCTTTATTTAATAGGACACTTTTGCAGCATTCCGTTGTGCTCTTTGTTTAAATATAGTTAATTTCCTTCCAATCTTAATTTCTTCAGACTTCATTTTTACCTTCTACCCTGAAGATAGACTGTTTTTTATTAATGCTGTAGTTTTCCACTGCCTGAATTTAAAGCCACTTTTATTTAGAGCTCTCCTCCGTTGCATAGCATCTTTCAGTTCCAATACAATAAAAATGTGAGAACTATTTCCAGAAATCTCCAATAGTTTGGGTAGTCTGATGTGGCCAGTGTAGACCAATAAGAATTTGGAACAGTAGTTGGAGACCAGGTGAGATACCCTGGGGAGTTTCAGATGGCACTAAACGTCTGCCTGGTCTCGGTTGGCCTAACTAATTAGGTAAATTAATTAAGCCTCCGATCTCCATTGAGTATATGCCCATCTTACATGTAGACACCTAAAATCAGGTGTCTGAATTTGCAGAGCTAAATCCCTCCTTTACTGCTATGAGATTTTCAAGAAATGCTTCTGGTTTGATTAGGGTTTTGTGTAGTAACAGACAGACGTATTGCTTCCATAGTTTATAAAATGAAATGACTTTTCACGATTTTTTTTAAATGTTGCCTGAATTATTATGTAAAATTTTCAGGGTTTCGTCTGTAATCAACAGTGACATAAACTTGTCCTTACTTATTTAGAAACTGTGTTACTTATGTGAAAGCTCAGTTTGGCTTCGGTAAGGGACTTTCAGCCTGGAAAGGCATTCTATGAACACTGCATGACACTATTAAGTATTTGACAAGAAATAAACAGAAAAAAAAAAGAAAAAGACGTTAAATTAAACCATACTTGAATTTCCTAAATGCAAAGATTACAGCACCTGAAATGGTATCTTTTTGTTGTATTTCTCTGGGAGCTGTGAATTTGAGAGTTCTTGCTTCCTGAACTGGCTGACTTTGTCATGTATATGCTGTGAAGTGCACCCTATTAAGAGTCCTCTGCAGAACTAGGGGATTCAAGATTATACAATTTCCTCTCAGACATACTATGAAAGTAGTATATGAAAGCCTTACTATCCTTTCTCCACCTAAAAATATGCTATAGAAAAAAAATAAGAAACGTTTTGGCAGTTGCTTTTAAAAAACTCAAAAGCTGGAGCATAGAAGAATCAATTTAATCCATGTTCTTCAAAAACCCTGAAAATAGGAAAGTATCCTGCAGTGAGATTTAGCTCCTACGACACATAAACTCAGAGTGTCTCCAGGTGAGCTACATGCGTAAGATCCTATCACAATGTCAATGGAGGTCCAGGCCTTTCCAGTTGTCTAAACATTGGCATTCTAATGGCACAGATCCTGGGATAACTTTTCTGGTCTTCATAGAGTGTCCAGAACAGCACAAGTCTGTAGTTTTTCTGCCTTATCTGCTAGTTTCACACAGATCTCTCAGTTACACCATGGCATGTCAGGTGGCACTAAATGCTTGTTTTGAGGCAACTGAATGCAGCACCTCATCATTAGAATCACACATGTATTGGTTTGTGGGATGGATGGTGCTCTGGTTCCCCTGACTGTTTCAGCTGGATCACCATTGATTAGCATATGAGCTCAGGCACCTGCTCGAGGAGTGCATTGCATAAACTTGAGTGTTCAGTGGTCTCTGTCAGAATCTTGTCTCCCTGGTCTCAAGCTGCCTGTCTCCTATACCTCTAGGAAGGCAACTGGAGGCCATCTGGGCACCTAACGTAACATAAAATTAGGTGTCTCGATCTCAGAATGAACCTCACCTCATATCTAAAGGAATTCAAGGAGCGTCTGGACGATGCTCTTAGTCATACGATTTAGTTTTAGGTAGTCCTGTCAGGAGCAGGGAATTGGACTGGACAATCATTATGGATCCCTTCCAACTTGAGATATTCTGTGATTCTAAATAGGCCTTTAAATCCCTGAGAGTCAAGGCACTAGAGATGTTGCAAGCCACTGGGTTGTCCTGGTCTGGAAAAAAAAACAAGCAGCCACCACCAAGAAAACATAGAGAAAACTAGACCAGCACGGCATGCCACAGGATGGAAAGGATTTGAAATGCTGCGTCTTCCCTTATATCTCTAAAGATTAGGAAATTTTGGATCTAAACTTCTCAAGCCCGGTCCAACTTGCTGAGGGGTGTCAAGTAGAATAGGTTGCATTCGTTCATAGACCTTTGTCACTGTAGGTCCAGGCAAACATGTTCAGCTGTGCGAATACTTTTCAACTCATTTAAAAATCTAACTTTTATGGGGTCCTGAAAGACAAGAATAAAAAGAAACCTAAAGAGACGTATGCAGACACAAGCAAGGGAAAGGGGAAGAACTTTTGTGTATGCCGCCCAACAGCAGTAGCCTCAGCTCCAAACACCCTGCTTCACAGCCCCAGAAACGGACATTTCTGTTTGCACTGAGGGAGTTAAATTACTTCCCCTTATCAGAAGCTTTCATGCATCAAAGCATAACATTTATAGCTGAGACAGAAAGCGTTCTGATGCTGTCTTTGATGAATTGAGGTGCTTTTGCTTTTCCAAGGTCCTGTCCTCTTTTCCCCTTCATTCCAAACAGGTGTTTATCACTCTGCAGGGCTGCTTGGCTGTGCTTTCTTTACATGTTGTTGTCTGATCTGAAGGTTTGGTGAAACAGCAGAGTTTCACAGGCTCCTCATTATGTTTTGCCTAGAAACAGTGGGCTGATTAATGGAGAAAGAGTAACTCACTGAGTTTGAAGAAAAATACAAGATTTTGCACATTTACAAAAAACAAAACAAAACAAAACAAAACAAAACAAAACATGGACGAAGAATCAATCAAAATATATGAAGTTTCTTTCTTAGCCTTGAGAGAGAAAACTTCCAGGGAAAAATCAATAGTGCTTTTATTCAGGGGAAGAATTTTTTCGTCATAAAGTGTCACTAAATTCTAAAATAAAAATAGGTCTAACATGTCTCATTTTAACTACTTTGAAACTTTTTCTTTTTAGTAAGGAGGGAATTTTAACATCAATGCCAACTGTTTTCTGTATTTAACAATTTCTATAGAATTGCTACTAATTTATAATCTACAGGTTAGAGTGAATTTTTTTGTTATATTCTCCTGGCCTGGATGAGAGAAAGGCATAGAGGGTAGTGGGCGCTAACAAGTGCAGTGATTCAGTCAGTTTAGAAAATTTGCTTATGGCATAGATTTACAATCACAGATACATAACACTCAGATTGCCACCTCTGTCAGGGTCATATCCACTATCCTCTTTTCCATCAAGTGCTTCACCAAACCTACCTCTAATGTGCCAATTATAAGAATTTAGCAAATGAAATATGGCTAAGTGAAAGGCAGTTGCTGACAGACTCCTGTTAGTAGCTAAAATTTGGAGTTGTTAGCAATTCCTTTATACTAACATCTGGGTTTATTTTTATGGCTGCTCTTCACTGCTTTCCTTTTCCTTTCAATGTCCACTTTGACTCCTCCTAGTTTATGAAGCCAAGGCCTTTTTGAGTTATTTGTAGAGCAAAACACAAGAAAAGCTACGAGCTTCTTGTTTGGGTTTTTTGGTGGTGGTTTGTTTTTTTTTTACAGATGCTAATATTTTAATGCTAAGATTCAAAATAAAATGTTTCCTATTAAGTACATTTTTCTTTTACAATAAAATAAGCATATCAAAAAGTTAAATAAGAAATTTTGTTACTACACTTTTCTGTTAACCATTTTGGATCAGATGACTAAATATAGGTATCTAAGCTTGAAAATCTTTATTATATTGCTACTGACATGTTGATTTCTTCTGGTAATAATGTTGCATTCTTTCCTTTCACTTACCTGCCACAGCTGTGACTGCCTCACTGGATGGAAAGGTGCCTTTTGCACAGAAACAGTGTCAGTATGTGAACCAGAGCACGATCCTCCACATCTGTGTAAGCAAGGTGGTACCTGTGTGCCACTGCCTAAGGGCTACACATGTCACTGTCCTCTTGGAACAACGGGTACCTATTGCGAACAAGGTATGTCAAATGGATAGTACACCGTAAATAGAGTTATGTGATAATGCCCAGGTGGAAAAACACAGTATTTTTGTAATATATCCATGAAATGTGTTATAGAGACACAAAGTACAAAATAGATTTTATTTAAGAAAGTGGCGCTCCTTTCTGTTAGAAAAATAAAGTAATTTAAAGCTGTGAATTGTTAGATAGTGTTTTCTGACTGCTTATTTTTAACCCCATTTGTTGCTTCATTTTTTTTTCAAATCATTCGACCCAATTCACGAGCAGCACGGCACTGTCAGATCCTGAGGGGACAGGAAGCATTGCAAAGCAGCATTATAGTGCTTAGTTCAGTTCCAGAGCTCACCATAATGAAGTATGTTGAGAAATACACTTAAGAGCTCAGTAGTATACTTCTGAGTACACTTCAGAATTAGGAAGCATCTGGGACCTTATCCAATTTCTACTGACACTAATGGAGAGGTTCCTGTTGACTTCGCCAGCTGTTGGGTAGGCATGTACAGAAAATGATGATAAAAGATGCAAACGTCACTGTAATGATCTTCAAGGGTCTGTTCTTCCTTGGATTTCTCCCAACACGTCGCCCTCAAAATATACCCTCAGTTTGCCGGTTTTGCATTTCTTACCCTGATGTATAGGAATCCTTTATCTGTTTTCTTCACTGAGGGATTGCACCAATGAATATTTAACAGTGTGCATACCCAGGTGCTACAAGCTCAGGGACTTTACCTGCAAGTGTCTGAAGCGCCTCTGTGCGCAACGGGGGTACTACAGTGCACACTCTCTATTCCACAGCTCTTAGATTCAAGTTAATAATGTACAAACTTATGTTTTTTCCTTTGAGAAGCTCCGTTTACATCTTTCGGAAAACTCCTGTTATTGTTAAATAGCTCCCTGTTCAAACTGCCTGCCAAGGTCCGGCCTCCCTGGTCGTGCCTACAGAGCGAGTTGCAAGCACAAGACTGACAAGCTGAACTGCATTTGACCTAATTTGCGGTCTTCACCCTATAGATGGATACAGTTTTAAAATCCCATTACAGAAAGCACTTGCAATTGGTAGGCTCAAGTCAAAGAGAATATAGCTTCTGGAAAGCCATTGTTAAATGCATTATTCCATGTAAGAATGTACTCGCTCTATTGCCTCTGCTGCGACAGCTTTTCAGGGCTCTTTATATGAACTTTTCAACTTTGAATTCTCATTTCAAGTGAGGTTTTCAAAAGTAACGCCATCCGGATTCAGGACACTGATCACCAAGACGTGTGCACATAAAACAGGTAATTAATCAGGTAAACACTCCTGCGAACAGATTTGGATCTTCTTGTGATGGCCACTATTACCAGTGCAAATAACTTATATCTGAGCAACAGAAAATTGTATTTCTCGTAAATTGTCATCCTTTTAGTAATCCTTCCACCTGGTAAACACATTAGAGGGTTTCTCTGTGTTTTATTTAAAAGCTTTCTTTTTATGAATAGGGACTATGGGTCCTGACCAAACTCTTTGCCCTGCTTTTCACCTTACTCTGGCAGAATAATGAATTATCATGAGATTTTTCACAGCGCAGTTTGCACTTTTAGCGGATGGCAAATTGCTAAAAAACAGCTGCTTATCAAGATTGAATATCTCATCTCTGGATTGATGGTGGTTATTGGAGCCAAAAGAAAAAGAGACAGAGAGCAATGAACAGCCCAAGGGACCGGGAGAGAACAAAGGGAAATCAAATGATGAAGACTAATGAATGTGCAAGAAAGAAGGAAAGAAGTGTGAGAAAAAGACAGAAGAGATTTATGAGGCAAAAAAGCACAGGAGAATAACACAGTAAGAACAAATAGGGCTTTACCAAATAATAGCAACTGGTAAATACAGTACAGCAGTATAGATTGCTCGAGACCAAGTAGGTAAAGTGAGTAAACGGGGCAGTAGGGGTAGAACCACAGTAATAAGGGAGACTACTCTGACCACAAATGTTGAGAGCGCTTAAACATAAACTGACAATAATCAGGCACTAGCTTGTCTAGCAAACACTAAAAATGTTTGTGGTTCCTTATGAACTATGTACACGAGAGACGAAAGCATATGTGCAGATGAGGACGTAGCTGTTCTTAAAGAGTCATGTGATGTGTCCTGCTTAGAGCAGCAACTCGAGTCACCACAGATGCAGTGGTTGTCAGCACAGAGATATGGTACATTATGATTAAGCTTTAGAAGTCAGAGCTGCACTAACAAGTGTTCAGTAGTTGGAAAACTAACAAGAGTAAACCCAGGGAGAGCAAGACCAGTTAAAGAACATAGTTTTAATGGCATGTATGGCCTGAAATTCACAGGTAGGCAGCAAAGTGGTGACTGAAGTACGGTAGGAAGATGCCTATTAAATTTATGACCTACTTTGGAAAGGCAAGCGTCTATAAGGAGCACTGGGAAGAGAGGATAGAGATGGAAATTAGATCTGAATGGGTCCAAGGAACTAAGCCTTGTCAGGCAAGGAAGAGTAACACATTAATTTTAGAATAATTTAAAGCTCCACTTCTTGGATGTACTGCGTTGTCAAAGCCCATTAACGGTCATAAGACAGGATGGTTCTTCAAGTGTGTTAAGTTTCTAAAGATAACACTGATGTAAACAAACAATAAAAATTATGAAGTTATACTGCCAGAAATAAAAGTGGATGTAATGAAATGGGAAGGAAATAGGAAATTTATTCAGAAGTCTTTTTTACTTAGTGTTAACATTGCTGTCCGGACTCAGACCACTTCTAAGACTATTCGTGACACATGAAGCAACAGATAATTGGGACCTGATGAGATACATCCGTGGGTCCTGAGGGAGCTAGCAGATGTGGTCGCTAAGCCACTAGCCATCATATTTGAGAAGTCGTGGGGGTCTGGCGAGGTTCCTGCCGACTGGAAAAGGGGAAACATAACCCCTATTTTCAAAAAGGGAAACAAGGAAGACCCAGGGAACTACAGGCCAGTCAGTCTCACCTCTGTGCCTGGCAAGATCGTGGAGCAGATCCTCCTGGAAACTCTGCTGAGGCACGTAGAAAACAAGGACGTGGTTGGTGACAGCCAGCATGGCTTCACCAAGGGCAAGTCATGCCTGACCAATTTGGTGACCTTCCTTTGGTGGAAACTTCTTTACTTTGAGGGTGACAGAGTACTGGTACAGGCTGCCCAGAGAGGTTGTGGAGTCTCCTTCTCTGGAGATATTCAAAACCTGCCTTGACACGTTCCTGTCCAACCTGCTCTAAGTGAACTGGCTTTAGCATGAGGGTTGCACCAGATGATCTCTGAAGGTCCCTCCCAACCCCTACCGTTCTGTGATTCTGTGACTAAGAATATGAAGTTTATTTCCTATAAAATTTAGTCTATTTTGCACAGGAATGAAGAAGATCTATAATTTCAGATTAGTCAATTATGAAATTTCATGGACCTGATAATATTCCCATTTAAGGGGACAGCAATGTAATATTTGAAAGATTCCATAGATGGCAGTATTGGAGAAGAATTGCCAGTGGATAAAATAAGCACGGTTTTCATCACAATATTTCTATAAATATTAAATTATTCAGCAGTTTTCTTTAGCAGGATTAGTTAGTGCCACACACTTTCATAAATCTATTAAAATATTTTTTCTTGACTTCAAGTCATCATAATGGAATGCTACTACCCTTTCCACAAAGAAATAAGTTAATAGATTTCTTCAACTATATATTAGTCTCTGAATTCCATCGCTACAAATACTGCCTGTCAACATACAGCTCTTGAAGAAAAGAAAGCAAATGTAAAGAGCTTTTCATTGTTCTATCCTCAACTTAGTGAGATACTTGTCAAGCACTAAAGCCATTTCCTTGATGAACAAATGGCAAAAAACTTCCTCTGGTCATGTTTATCAGCTCATGTCAACTTTCTAGATATTATTCTGATGACAAATTCCATTATTCTCATACAAAAATACAGCAAATTTTTGAAAATACCTGGTAAACTGACAGAAAAGAAAAAACAAAGCAATGACAACTCTGTAACTATTTAATACATCTTCATAGTCATGATGAATGAAAAAAAAAAACGAAGAAGCTGACTTTTAGAATAATTTTTACTGTAAAAATCTTTTTCGTACTACATAGTCTAGAATGTTACTTGACGTATTTTGACTGCTATTGTAAGACAAATTAATTCACAGTACGATTTATATCAAGACTTTTACATGACAAGACACCTTAGGTACAAACCCTCAAGCGCACATACATGCACGCACGCATGTGTTCGATTTATCTGACAGTGCAGTTAGACTTGGTGACTTAATGCACAAACTGTATAATAGTTATTATTTGGAAAATTGTGGTTTTATGGTTAACCATTTAAAGGATGACCGCAGGCACTTATTATCTTGTTGTTTTAAGTCACAGTGACTATTGTGTTCTCTTAGTCATTTAAGCAACACTGGTCCCATCAAGTTTCCTACTCCTTTATCAGTTTTTGAAACCTTGTGGCAACATGAGAAAAATCTTTAAATAATACCTTTAGCAGTCATGTCCTATAAGAATAAAAGGTGATGTTAAAGTTTTACCTAAGAAGCAATCTAAACTTTCAGATTTATCAGTAACAGTCCAGTAAACTCAATATGGTATGCACAAGAAAACACGCATTTGTAATATTTATCCGTATAATTTAAAATGTCAAGTAGAATAAAGTGAGTTGCCTACTTAAACACATGCCATGAATTTATCGTATATAAACTCAAGCAGAAGTCGTGCATGACAAAATGAAGGAATTGATACGCAGTACATCAGTAATACCCTCCACGCCAGGCCAGCTGTGAGTGACATGATGTCTCAATAAAAATTCAATCACGCACTTACCATTTGCTCCAGTTACCCAATTGAAGAAGAACAGGGTACAGCCAGCTAACTAGCACTTAGCAGGACGGCTCTGGAATTAGTTTCTGACTTCCTCTATGCGCATGAATGATTTGCTGAAAATATGCCTGTCACTTTACTTTGTGAAGGTGTTCAGGGTCAGAAACTGTGTCAAGGGCAGGAACTGGTTTTAAAGGCAAGGAACCCAGATTTAAGTATCTGCATGTGAGTTCAATATATAAGTTCCCTTTATGGTTAATGAACATCTAGTCAATAGAGTCAGTGAAGCTATTTAGCTGATAAGTTTCTCTCAATGTAGATGCTTAGTGCTGTTTGCGATGCCCTGGCATTCCAACTTGTACCCAAAAGCATCCAGACAGGGTTCGCAGATATGGCACAAGACCTATTGGACACCAGTGCCCTTCTGGAATGGCACATAAAGGTACGGCAATAGACGTTGTGAAAAAATAACAGTAGGTACCAAATTTAGAAAATTGAATGGAGCCTTGGCGAAGGCTGCTTCAGGATAAGGTGACTCTCTTTCTAGATCTGTGAACCGTGCTGCATAGTGATGCTACTCAGTTGCCTGACAACAGGCCCTGGTTACACGCTGCCATATATCCCTCACAGCTTCCAGCTCCCAACTGCAGCAGGTCCTGTTTGCTGTTTTACCAGCCAGGCCCATGCGGGTGGCCTGGCTATGCTAAAGCATCTCCGTGGCAAGTGACAAACATGTTTAAGCAACTGGATCCTGTCTTATGTCATAGTTGACCATAACGGGTATCTTCATGCCTATAAATAATATGTGTAGACAGCTAAATGTAAGTGTCTCGATGCCAAAATTAATCCCTCCGATTATATAGTAATCTATTCCCTTGACTTAATTACTCTCAAAATAATACGCAGAATACCAGCTCGTTTATACTCCAGTTCTTCTCAAAGCACACTTGCACCGTTGTCAGACTAAATCCAGTCCAAGATATGAGTAAGTGAAGAACTCACTTTGAAACTAGATTAACAACGTTTTAGATACTTAATTCTTTAGCAATTGCTTTACCAGGTTGCATTGAGATACTCACAGTCCCACTCTTTAGACAGCTGAAGGCTTCCAGTGCAGAAACGGTCCCAGTGAGGGAATCTCAGACTGGGTGTTTCTTCTTGCAGGTGTCATCTTGAAAGCATCTTAAGAGCATTTCAGTACCTAGAATAAGCTTACTACCAAAGCCAGGCATGGATTAAACATTTGTAGATTTTGTTTGTATGATATTTTCCTAATTGGCTAGTGATTAAGCATTCATTGTCACTATCATGATGGAAATACTTGAACCCATATCTGTCATATCCTCAAAGAATATAATAACCACTGAGCAATTGGATATGTTAGGTTTTCTTTTTTTCCTTTTCTCTTCTATCATCTTGCGTCTTCTAGGAAATTTTTGTTTGTGGAAATATTCATTGGACAGGAGAAATAAAAATTATCCATATCCTGGCTATAATATCCACATCCTCAGATACAGGAGAATTGGGTTCAGGTTTCTGGTCCAATTGATTTCCTGGTACTGAAGTTTTGTAGCTGCTCCCAGTAAAATGACTTATTCTTAGGCATTCATCTCTTAACGTGTCGTACTGAAAGACTGAGGTCTACTGTTTTGACTTTGGCTAGTAATAGCTATTTGAGGCTTTGGAAAACCAGCGATCTCTTTAGGGATTTAGCCATATGCTCCTAGATGTTACTTCTTAGCTAATTAGGTCTCTAATTAGCTAGCAGTAGAGATTACAACTCCACTGCAACAAAAACAAACAGAACTGTAGACTTCACTTACAAAATTGTAATCTTTTGTTCCAGTATTGCTCAGGATAATGATTGCCTCAGTCTCTCCTCCTCGGGGACAGCAAGGATTACTAATGGCTGCAGGTCTGGCAAAATTACAACTTTCATAAGTACATTGTTCTAACCACTCTATTCAAGTAGTGTTAATAATCGATACTTTTGTTAACATGCTCTACTTATTACTCCACTAAAAATGGAAGTTGAACTATCTTTTTCTTTTGCTATACATTAATTAGTTTATAAGTTATGAAAAGTTAGCTGTTCAAAGATCAAATAGAAAGTGATAATTCAAAAGAAAAATACGTTTCCATTTAGATAAGGTGATTTTTTTTTCAGTTTTTCCAATATTTACCCAGGAAAAAAAAATATCCATGCAATATCAGTAATCTTTGCACTACAACCTTAAGCAAATCAGGTCTCAATATAAAGATTTCCATATAGCCATATTTGTCATTGCTTTCCAAAATGAAAAAAGCAACTGGTATAGCTGCTCACTCTTTCTCTATGAAGGACTGAAACCACTGAAAATTTCTGACTGTGGAGTTTAAAGCTTTCAGACAAGTGTTTATTGCTAATGAGCTGTTGCACTGTACGTGCCAGGGCTCTGAGCACATCCTACCATCGCTTCCTGAGGGTTTGTCTGCTCAGTCTCAGAGCATGGCTAGAGGTGGAGCTGGTGCCTGGTCTCAAAGACAGGTCTACTGAGAAGCCCCAGCAGGAGCTTCCTCCTGCATTGCTCAGGAGCACCTTTTAAATAGAGGTTCCTGACCTTGATCCCTCACTGAACTATGCTGCAGCAGCATCACATCCATGCCTTGCCTGGCTGTGTGGACCTGGACCTGGACTCTAACCCACAGACTGACTCGCAGGCTTGACCTTAACACCTGCCTCATCACTGTGGACCTGCCTGGTGATCTGGCCTCTGGGGCAGACCTGGCTGTTGCCCCCCAGGCCTGTCCTGGCTGGGGGACCGGCTGGAGGCACCTCTGCCTTGCCAGCCATGTGCACCCATATCTCAGACCAGAAGGCTTTAACTCTACTGCAGTGCAAAGAAATGACCAGGATAAAATTTCCTGCCCCCTGGCTCCCAGCCTTTACCGTTCCCTGACAGTAAGCCTGGCTTCCAACACCACCAAAATGAAACAAATACTGAGACAAAATTATGGCTTGTGGTCAGGACAGCAGATTTATGGTGATAAGTGAAAGAGTTTCTATGAAAAATCTGGTTTGATATATTTAGTTGCAAAAAAGGTTTTGAGAGAAGAAAAGCAAACTGGCACAGCTAGTTAGTGTCACAGACTGACCCATCCGTCCCAACCATGATGTTTTGCCTTCCCCCAGTCGGCAGGAACTTCCTGTGATTGCCATGACCTTTCAGAGCTTATTGATAGCCAGCAGCCTCGTGGTGATATTGGCCATCTCCCTCAGCACTCAGGGATGCATCCTGGCTGGTGCCTTGCCCCTGTATGTGTCTGATTGGCTGATGTGCTCCCAAATTTTAGCTCTGCCATACATAATGTTTCATTTCCCCAAGCTCAGCTGGCAGGCTCAGGGAGGCTTTCTCAGGTTTTACCAAGTGAAAAATGAGCCAAATAAGACTCTGAGTATTTTGGCTTTTTCCATGTCTTTTGTCACTAGGTCCCCACTCCTTTGAGGAGCGGCCTCACATTTTCCTTAGCCTTCTTGTTGGAAGTCCTTCTTCTTTCCCTTCACGTCTCTTGCCAGTTTCAACCCTTGCTGAGTTTTGACTTCTAACTCCATCCCTGTTCAACTCGGGCGCTGGCTCCGTATTCCTGCTGGGTAGCCCATCCCTGTTTCCACAGCCTCTGTGCTTCCTTTTTGGAATTTTAGCTCAGTTTTTTCACATTTGGCTTTTCCACTGCAAGTTTCCTTGACATGCTGAATAGCAAAATGGGCTTGCTGAAAGTTCTGAGGCAACAAGCTGCTTGAAGTAACTGTCAAAATGCAATGCCATCAAAATGTAGACAGGGGGGTGTACAAGCACCTCTGCTTCAATGGTGGGAATTGAGCTGTGAGGATAACCTACAAAGCTTTGTTCATAACAACAGTTGAATAGGACGTGTGAGCGTTACGGGGCTGATCAAATGAGGATAGCAGGAGGAACCTGAAAGGTATTAATGCATAGTAGAGGAAAAGAAAACACACTTCAGCAATAGTACTTGCAGGAACTTTGTGTTCCCATAGCTCTAACTGGACTAAAGAGATTTAGAGTTTCTCTTGGTATCATTTAGGAATGCATAGTTTCATCAGATACTAGCACTCGACTTAGAAAAGTGAGTCATTAATCAGATACAGAACAGAAATGTTTGCTTAAATGCCTGTTGTGCTTAGAATGCACCACGCAGCGCTGAGCGCCCCGGTGAGTAATGTCGTAGTTACACAGCACAAGTTCTACAAATTTAGCTTATAGGATTGGCAAAGGCATCCATTCATCTCCTTTGTTTTAGCCAAGAGTTTCTCCGGAGTAAGCGTGTGTAACACAGGAACCCTCTTGTGCAAATTTAGCCAAGCTTCTTATTTTCTTATCTTAGGTGGGGAAAAAAAGGTTGTTGCCAAGGAAACAACAGTAAAGTACCTCAGCATTTGACATAACATATTAGTTTTGCATATGCCTGCCATAAAAGCAAACTGAAAAGCTTAAATCGTCTTATTTTTCACCTTAAAAGTTTGTCTGTCTTATTCTTCACCTTAAAAGTTTGTCTATCTATAGATGCAATTTTGCAAAAATGAAATTTTATACTGGTCATCGCTGTGCACTGCGGTAGAGTTAAAGCATTCTGTTCTGAGATGTGGGTGCACATTGCCATGTACCTGTCAAGTCAGATCTTTTCCATGCATATAATCAGTACTTATAGCATCTACAGATAATTTACAAGCAAATTAGAAGTCATTCTAGTACTTCTTGTAGTTAGTCCTGCTTCCTTGTGGCAAAATATGTTGTTTTCTGACATTTGTTCAGATATATTAATTGGGAATAAAACCATTTTTTTAGCAAAATGGGAATAAAATACTTGCATCTTAGAAGTTTCAGAATGAAGTATATTAAATAGACTATATTATTTGATATCTAAAAGTCAGGATAATAAATCCTTTCTAAAGCATTCCGACATCTGCTGAAGTGTGGGTGTTATTTTCTAATACTCTGTAACGTAAAGCCACGCATTTCATTCGGTCTTTGGGTGATACTATAAAAATCACCTTTTTTCACCCTTGTTTTCTCTCTCTGCTCCAAGGCTTTTTATCGTAGTAATCTTCCTGCCATAAACCTTCCAATGATAAGCAATGTAGCACTTCAGTCCTGCTGCAGCTGAACATTTTGCTTTCACACTAGTCGTTGTCCATGCTTCCTTTGTAAGCAGTAGAGAATTAACTACGTTGACAAAGTGAAACTGAACCTGACACGAAGGCTTTCGGGTGCCTTATTGTATGCTTCACCTGGTATGACCTTTTAAGCGGCAGCAGATTTTAATATAAGCTTGACCGCTGTGGCACAGTTCCTCCATATGTAAGTCTCACTGTGCAAAAATTTGCTAGGAGAAGACTGACTTCCAAATAATGCATAAAGCGAAAATGTCTGTGTACAAAATGAATTATTATTTTTGAGTGATTTTTAAATATGAAGACATCAATATAGGGATTACATCTTTAGCTACAAATGGAGAACGTTGCCTCTTACCTCCTAAAAAAAAATACAAGCACCTAAAAATCCATACGAAAATTATGAAGTATTATGTCTTTGGTGCCTGATAATGTTTATAAGTTTTAGTGAAATAAATTACATCACCTAATCTGTTTAGCAAGTTTTATTAATATTTATCTTCCAGGGTAATTGCTACTCTTAAAACTATTTTTATTTCCGTCAGCTTTTACGTATAGATGCCAGGAACTTCCCATTTCTGATATTATGTAATATATTACTACAGACACTGCATAGTCTTGATATCGTAACAGCTGTTACAATGTTTAGGATAAGAGTGATTTGTTAATGTAATATGTTTGCGTGAGAATATATACATAGGCTGAATAACAATACGGCTCATCAAAAATAACAATCAGGCTCATCAAAAGCCTGATTCTGATCATTCAAGCTTTTCATAAATCCATTATAATTGATATAATTGATATAATTGATGAGCCAGCAGTATGCGATCGCAGCCCAGAAGGCCAACCGTATCCTGGGCTGCATCAGAAGTGTGGCCAGCAGGTCAAGGGAGGTGATTCTGCCCCTCTACTCCACTCTCGTGAGACCCCACCTGGAGTACTGTTTCCAGCTCTGGCGTCCCCAACATAAGAAGGACATGGATCTGCTGGAACATGTCCAGAGGAGAGCCACGAGGATGATCTGAGGGCTGGAGCATCTCTCCTATGAGGAGAGGCTGAAAGAGTTGGGGCTGTTCAGCCTGGAGAAGTGAAGGCTCCAGGGAGATCTTATTGCGGCCTTCCAGTTCCTAAAGGGGGCCTACAGGAGAGCTGGGGAAGGACTTTTTACTAGGGCACGTAGGTATAGGAGAAGGGGAAATGGCTTTAAACTGGAAGAGGGCAGGTTTAGGTTAAACATTAGGAAGAAGTTTTTCACTTTGAGGGTGGTAAGGCACTGGAACAGGTTGCCCGGAGAGGTTGTTGAGGCCCCACCCCTGGAGGTGTTCAAGGCCAGGCTGGACGTGGCCTTGGGCAACCTGGTCTAGTGGGTGGTGTCCCTGCCTATGGCAGGGGGGTTGGAACTCGATGATCTTCACGGTCCTTTCCAACATAAACCATTCTATGATTCTATGATATTCCAGAGATTAAAGCTTACTTTTAGACCTACTGGGAATTTGTGAGGTTAAATCCATGCACCTTCCTCAGACATATTAACTGAAGTCTTGGGGGGGCGGAGAATGAACAGAAAGGCCAGCTGTGTTGTTACTACCCATTCAAGAGGCATCATCAAGCTGGTAAGAGGTGAGAAATCTGGATCCTGTATAATGGTGCATCTGCTTGCTGGACACAGTCCACCAGGAACACCTTGAATCCTATTCTGAGAGAGGTCGTGTGACAAATAGACGAATTGCAAAGTCTTGCAGCATGCTGACTGTGTACCAACCCAGTAACTACCACCCATCTGCGATAAGCAACACAAGGTGCAACTGGATGGCAAGTGGATTCACGAGCACATGCTGTGCAGAAAACTTGAGTGTGGAAAGATAGCATAAGGCTGCGTAGGAATGCACCACGAGGACATCTTGAACATATATTTGACTGAAAGAAAGTTACTATAAAACCATGAGACCGGGAGCACCAAAATGAAGAAAGATGTTGGCCTCTTGTAGCAGAACCAGCGTAGCTTCAGCAGGAAAACTGTGAAAACTGAGGGGAGCAGCATTTCCAGCTCAAGCATTTAGTACTGCTGTTAACTACGTAGTAAAAAGAGCTTATCACACACAGGTCTAATTGTACCCTGCGCATCTGAACAGCTTAACTTATTCCAGTGAACCCACAAATACAGCAAACTAACAATCAAACGATAATGAATTAGCTAATAACGAACACAATTATATCTCGAATACGTAATGTCGTTATAGTGAAGTGGGAAAAATTGGAAAGAGTTTCAAGTGATATAAACAGCACAGAAAAGTATAATAATTTATCATTTGGCTGAAGGAATGTTAACCAGCCTGGTTTCTATGGGGTGTGTGAACAATCAGCACTGAGAGAAGCGGTAAGACAGAATGATGAAGTTGTGTATGGCTCAAAAGTGTACGTTGTATCTTCACTGTAAGTGTGTGAAAGTGCTCCGTTTCGGTGCAAGATAGGACAATTTGAATTATCAAGCATCTCAGTATGATTATCCTAAAGGCAAATTTCAGCAGCAATTAACAAACTCATAGCACTTAAAATGTACATTCTTATGACACACAAAGCAGGTCATTAAAAATCCTCCACTAAGGTTTTCATTTGTGTGGTGAAGAAATAAATGTTTATTCTCATTCCTGCAAAAGTATTTTGCATTTGAATTTTTAAACAATATAAAATTTGCACTTACATTTATTTGAAAATGAACACTAACAAGTTCACATTTATTTTGCATTACAAGTACGGGCTGGATTGTTAATGAAAATAAGGCAGGCAGAAGACAAAATGGCATTGATTTGCTATTATCTAAGTTTTATTCTATATCTAGGTTATTTTTAGTCTTTGGAAAGGGAATAATTGGAAGTATTATGTACAGCATTTAATGGACTACACAAAATAACTGTAGACAACTGGTGCCATAATAACGCAGTCCCCTCAAAATATCTTTCAGAAGACATTTTCCTCTTGTATTTTTCAGATATTTCCATTAGTGATCCATCTTTCAGAAGTAACGAATCATCATGGATGTCATTTGCACCCTTTTACATCCGGCACAAGACCCATATCAAACTACAGTTTCAGCCTCTATCTCCAGACGGTATCCTGTTTTACACTGCTCAGCATCTGGGGACTCGGTCAGGTAAGGATATTCCAGTTTGCTGGGTCATCCACCCAGGTACTTCTTTGAAAGAGAAAGGCAGCACATTGAAGTGATTCAGGCATTCAGTCTCTGTAACTCATTGTCCACGGCGACTGGGTTTTGAACTGCGAATAACCAAGTTCATAAGAGGAAACATGCATAACAAAATTTTGGATCAGTCCAAAGCCAGCAAGTATTTAATGAAGATTTAATTTCCCCCTGAAAAGTAACTGTCGCCAGCTTTTCAACAGACGTTTACTGATACTGCTCCCACAGTTTCAGTACAGCTACACTTGGATTCGAAGTCTGGGGGTTTGGCCCAGTGTTTTAAAACGACCAATATTAAAGCAATACAAAAACTGATCAAACAACACAAGTGAAAGTGAACAGTCTATGAGAGAGAGATAATGAGGTTCATCAGAAGTTTAACTTTTTATTATACAATGCTGAAAAGCTTGCTGGTGCAGCACGCAAAACATACAAGTTCTGCATTTGCCAGATAGGCAGAATGAAAATCAAATCTAAATAAAATATTTCTACTTTTTATAAAAGTATTTTAAACTTTACTGATTTAATATTCCTAAAACTTCATGGAAAGAAAGCATAATTTGCCAACCAGTTTAAATGCATTTTAAAATTTAGTCTTAAAGGTGTGAATTTTTTGTAATTACTTTATTAACATACTTCATCTTCATATTGCATTTATTTGGTGTCTTACACGTTTTTAAACAGAAGCATTACACACCATCCATAACATGGTCTTAGAGCAAAATTTCCACTCATATCAAGTAGTACATTATGCAAAAATGGGTCTGTCTTTATATGACAAAAAAAGCAATCAACTATTTATCATGTATTTTTACGCTCCTTTGTTCAAAGCCTAAAGCTTTGAGACATTTCAACAAACATACTCAGCCACACATGCACATAAACACACATATGCCAAATTTACCACCTACTTCCTATTCTGTACACAGAATTCTTAACAGGCTGCTCTTTGGTAAGACTGATAATACATCATACACTGCCGGCACCTCCTGTTTGCCTTTTTCTGCTTACAACCACATACAGAGAAGCCGCTTCAAAGAAAAATATAGGGAACATCTGTAATACAAATACATGTATTTGCAAAGAACTCTTCTGCAATGAATCTTTTATAATTCTATCACTTACAGGCCAAATTTTGAGATTCTCGGTGAATAGTTCTCTCCTGTATAAACTAAAGCATTACATGGGCCATCAAAAAAAGAAGAGAAAAAAGGATCTCTCTCGAAAGAATAGTCAGAAGTCATGGAAGCAGCTACCACGTACAGAAATTAAGTATCTCTTTGGAAGCATCAAAGAGAGTGCTAAGTCTGCTTAACTTGGGCCAAGAGCGGTTTAGCATGAGCATGGCCTCGTCCTATTGACATTCATGAATGTTCAGTTTGCACAGGAAGGAATATTTTCCTTAAATCACTTTCTAGAATCATATCAATTTCATTTCAAAACAAAAAACATCTTCTATAGAGTAATTTAATTTCTTTACAAATTTCCTACTCCCATTTTCACTGTCCTGAAGTTTTGAAAGACTTAGGAAAAGCTAATGGTCTAGCTGTTTATTTTTACCCTCATATAATCCTGTCAAATCCAGACAGAATTAGACTGATGAAAGACTCAGAAGTATTCTTAGCCGCCAGCAGATGTGAAAGAGCTTTCTGTTGGGGATTAGTTTACAAAGCACTTTATATAAAGCCTTTTCTTCTACACAGTTATGTAAGATTTAATAAATTGATTGCCGAAACCACAGGATATTTTTTCTAAAATTCCTTTTTAATAGGAAATAATTAGAATATTTTTTTTCCTCACTAGGCAATGCTGTTTTTTTAAAAGAAATGAGCTCTGACTATGCAGCTAATTTAGCGATGATACCAAGTTGTAGCATCTCACAGCGGCAGAGTTATCCACTGGCGTGGCTTGTCACTGGGACTTTCCCTTCAGGGGCACGCCCCCACCAAAAAATCCTCCCATCATTAAAAAAAAAAAAAAAAATCTTTAGTAGGTGAAGAAATAAACATGAGAATTCCATTGAAACATTTCCTTCTCACTTTGTTCTTTTCAAAGAACATTACATGCATGTCTAGAAAGGGAGGGTAAGTGACTGGTGTCTCCTTATTGGCAAGTTGATGTGCTGGTTCCAGCCTCCTCTCCTCTAACGTTGCGATTACTTCCGTACACACATTCGAACACCTGGCAAATTGGCATGAAATGCCAATGAAACATCCTATGAATCTTTATCTGTTAGCAGAATTTCCTATAATTCTAACAGTTTTCATGCTTTGTCACCCGTTTCTGAACGTGTGTCATGACTTTAAGTCTGGTAGCATTGATTTCTGCAGCCCCTAAGAAAATAATTCCCAACGTTTGGCAAAATTGTTAGTGGCTAGCTATATTAATAATAAGCTGGAAGAAAAAAAAAAAAAAAACACCACCAAGTGAGCCACGTATGCATATTTTACTTTGGAAACTTGCGGATAGAATGACAAAGCGACGTTTTCCCCCCCCGTCTTTGATTCCTTGGTTTATGCCTACGAGGGAAAAACGTGGGAGGTGCAGGCAGCTGTATGCACTGCTTCCGAGCGAGGTCTCTGCAAAGAATACAGCATTCTCGTGGAGTTCAGCAGAGTGTGGGCAGAAGGCCAGCCCACTTCACATCTTCTCAAGTGCAGTGTATCCTATTTCTGCCGATGCAAGTGTGAGAGCCCCACTGAATAAATAGCCTTTCGTTCAGACAGGGTTTGCAGGATGCCCATCAACTGCCTGAGCAATGTATAATTCAGTCCGTTTACACAGCGACCGCTCTATATACTTTAAGGGCTTGGCACTCCGGGTAAAACGCAGTAAGAAGCATTACTTTTTTGTTGAGTCATAGCATTCCTGAAGCTTTACATTTGTTCATGATGAAAGTGGAATATGCTGTGGACTGTCTGTGCTATTCCGGAGTTCAGGCCAGGGTGATGGAAAGGTTTGCTCTCTGACGAGACGAGAAAGAACAGTTATGCTGGGTGACTAAGAAGGAAGTCAGGTTCATTAACAGAATGGGATGACTCACGCTAAATTTAATACTCAACATTTGCAACACCAGTGCTCTGTCTGTCTTTAACAGGATTATGTTACCTACCTGGTCTGAAAAACCTGAAAAAATTAACTCCTGGTATTTAAGGCATTTCAGTTTAAAACACTAAAGCGTGAAAATAAGAGCTAGCCAGTTCGGGTGTGTGATGTCGGCATGGTTTTCTAAGACGCTGTTCATGGTGAAAATTGAATCATGGAATTGGACTAAAATCTTTTGGGAAAATTCAGAATTTCTATAAAGCCCACAAGGGAGGAGTGTTGTTTTCCTAATCAGCAACAAATTGATTATCCACCCACTTTTCAAACAGAAACTTAGAGTGGTTAAGTCTTCTCTCTTGGCAGCCATGTTTCCTTAGGCAACAGGGACATCATTTCTGCTTTGTTGCTAGTTTTGGGAACATTTGGACAGACTACATTAGCAGTGTAGGAAGCTGAACTGCCAGCTATCTGCGTGACAGAACAGACAGCCCCATTGTCCTGAAATATGTGGCATATGAAGTGTTGTTCATATTCCATTTGCCACTGGCCAGCAAACCAAAACTGAGGCTGGCATATCCATGCTGCTCAAGGACGGTGGTTCATTCTAGCAGCCGAAACACGCCAGGGTGACGGTGATGACTAAAGGAAGCAGAAAAAGTTTCTTCACCAAGGAGAGCAGCGTTTTTGAAAGGTGAGGCTGAATGGTCTAACCCACAAATAGATAATCACCCACCCCTTCTAGATGCGTGAGCATCACTCCGTCTGCAGGGCTGTTCTGGATCCTGGCTATGCCCTTCTGCTCTGGGACGGTGCTGCAAGTGGTAGCGGAATCCACCTATTGCCACAGTGATTTTTCACATGGTTTGAGAGATTTACAGGCTTGGCTTGATACCTCTTCTCAGTCTTGCATTAGCTGTGAGATGCGGCTCCATACATGGAGTAGAATTATTTTGTAATAATCCATGAAGGCATATCCACGGGCGGCTCCTATCAGTGTGCATGGTTATCACTAGATAAAAGATCCAAGTTACAACGGCTCCGACAAGCTGCTATAACCCGTCAGCTGACTGATACCTAACTGTGTGCACGCACTCAGACAGTGGCAAAGGCAGAGTGAAGGTTAACAAACCCCTGAAGACAAGGAAGGCAACAAAAGATAGAGATTAAGCTGAGAACAACAGACTTCAGCCATGCTGATGCATTATTGGCTAACAATTAGCAGCAGAGGCTGCAGAAGGGTGGGAATAAGGCTCATCTCTCTGTCCTTCATACCCTTGTTCTACCCGTTTATAGCCCTCCCTTTTCTGCTTTGCTTTATCGCCTTGGCTCCGGGCCTTATTCTGGCTCCCAAAAATGCACAGGAGACCAGCTGTGAAGGACAGCTACTGGTCAGTGATGTTCCCTTTTGTGTGGAGACCACAGTGCATCACCATCCTTGGCCATAGAGTACAACCTGGAGTCTGACATGGCTATTTCAACCCCTACTAGACAAGAAAAGTTCTGCTCCTGGAAGAATACATAAAGGGTCACAACATAAGAGGACATGATTTCAGTCCATGGAAAATCATGCAGGATAGCAGGGTGAAAGGAAAACTGTGAAGAACGGGATGATGAAAAAAAGAATGAAGGCAGTGTGAACTGAGTTCAGCAAGGCAGGAGAAAGCAGTGAGCAAAGATACATCTGGAGCTACGATGGTTTTTGGATGCATCATACCAACAAGAGGCAGCAATACCGTTAGAGATGCAGACACTTCATTATGGTGGCTTAAAGAGGTCAACTTAAGAGTGAAGAGGAGCATATTCTGAAACCAACCTACAGAAAGAAGTTTCATTAACGGGGAATGATTCCTGTGAATGTTACTGCTTATGAGAATATAAGGTTCAAATGTTCATTCTGTCATCAAGATGGTGCCAATGATTAATAAAGGTTTCTGAAAAAGAAGGTGGAAGGAGGAGCAGGGGAAACGCTACCTGATACCACAATGATAGAAACTGACATTCTGGCCTTGAGCTAGAGGATGGAAAGGTGAGGTAAAAGCAATAGAAGGCATAGACTGAGGCCAGCAAATATACATCCAGAGATGCTGCCTCAGGGCTCCGAAATTGCTGAAGGAACTGAGACTATAGATGTTCTGTAGCCAGGAAACCAGTGCCTAGAGCTCGAGACACCTACCCTGCAGAAGCTGCTGAAGCACTGAGCTCATCAAAGCTTCTGTTCCCAGCCTAGCAGAGACTTCCGCTTAGTAACAGAGGATGAGAAAAAGGACAAGCATCAGACGTCTTATGAGTCTTTGTAAAGGAATCTAGACCTTCAGTAGTCCAGGAACTAATCAGTGCATTTTGAGCAAACAGGGAGACTTTAGGGGGACTGGCATCTCTGTATCACTGGGGACATGACAAAGGCATCAAAAAGGTGAACGCCACTGACTAGAAGACTGCATCCGCTGCTTCCAAAGTTACTTAAAAGGATGTTCTGGAATCTCCTTTTGCCTTAAAAACTAGTGGGAAATCCTTCTTATTGTCCATTTCCAGTGAAAAGTAGGAATAAATTCAGGTACTTTAACAGGTAATAAAGGCTTTGCCTTATACATGTACACACGGAGCACAAGGGTAGACTTTGAGTCACTACAGGGAAGAGAAACGTTAAAACATTAAAAATACAATCCAGGACACCCTCCCTGCCCATGGTCTGTCAGCCTAAGATCCTCTGACATTGTGTATGGGCACTGGGCAGATTTGATAGTGAAGGCAGTAACTGCAGAGGTCTCCCCAACACAGCTGTGTAAATTTAACACTATCACATTTGTTACGCATGGTAATGCTTCTGGCATGAATAGTACATCTCAAAATAGAGTGCAGCATTCCTAGCATGCGTTTCAAATTGTACAAAGTTTTGACACATTACGATGTAGATGAGTTTCCTACAGCAACATAAAAACATGGTGACCCGATACTGCTTAAGCATGATCCCCTCTCAATGCGGGGATACAGACACACCTGCATATCTAGACAAAGGCGGAACATGAAGGGCATTTTCACCATTTGGGAGAATTTAAAACTCGACTGTACGACTGTAACCAACTTGCTTACAAGCTTATATACTGATTCAGAGAAGCAGCAAGCTGAAAATTTTTGTGATGCATTCGGAATTCATCACAAGAAGTCATATAAACAGATACCATCATAGATAATCCAGATCTCACAGCAGTACTTGGATGTACTTACAGGAGGCTTTTCATTGACTCCTAGTTTTAGGAATTGAGTGCTCAGGACATAGAGCTGACTTGGCTTCTGGGAATGCTGACATCTGATATTGGGAGCAGGTGAGACTTCTGCACATAATGAAAACCTGAAAATTAAAGTGATGAAGAAAAATTGATACCTGTTTTGGAGTGCTGGTTTGTGCTATGGAACTGAGACAATCCACCCTGAGGTGGAGCAACTTTGACCTTCAGTCATTTCGTGAAAACCCTGAACTAGGGTTTGCAAGTAAAAGTGCTATTTTAACTCCAGAACAGTTCCCTCCGTAAGGCAACACCTGCTACAAAATCCCCTTCCCCTCAGAATAGAAGAAACAATCTTTTAGCTTTGCCCCTATTAGAAAAAAAAACACCAACCTCTTTATTTTACTGTAACAGGGAAGATGACAGAGGCAGGATGGTGCATCACAATAGAACTGAATGCTATAACCATTGAAAATTTTGTTCCACACATAGGGTCTTGGCATTTTGCAGTTTCAAGCCACAGCTAAGCTACAACAGCCTGTTTCTAAAGAAGATTCAGCCTTACTGATACAGGTTGCCTTACAGTTCCTTGCACGCCACCCAACAGGTTGGGCAGACTTGCGTGCACAAAAAAACGAACAACTGTGCACAACAGTTGTAACTGACTGTGAGTGCCTACCTCAGGAGTCTCTCTGCTTTTTTTTTTTTTGTGACACTACTGATGGGAGATAAATAATCCATATTAGATGGGATGCTAATCTGAAAAGCTGGAAGCAAAGTTGTGTGTCCTGTGTGTAGGTCATATTTTCTAGAACGTAGAGACCAGCTATAAAGTCTAGTCCTGGAAAAACTGAGGATGTCATCTTCACCCTTAACTTCCTCAGAAAGGTCTTTGGCCCCAGTTAGGGTCGTATGGGACAGGTTTGAGTAATGCTCAAACTTAAACTGTGGAAACCACCTTGCCTCATGGTCTCCCATACTGAGACTGCTAAGATAAATTCAGTGGTAAGAATGTCATTTGTTTAAAATAGTGATGCAATTCCTATGATGGCATAGGCCTGCACAGGCTTCAGCTGTGCAACTCGTTCCTCAGAGACGGGACAGATTGAGGTCCCTTGTTGAAAATGCCACTGGTTGCTAAAGTGAAGAGGAACAAAGACAAGCCCATAATTTGCCTTCACTTTGAGAGGAAGTTTCATGGATACTGACAACACAGCACCTTACATTAGAGTCCCCAAATGTTTTCAGCCAGTTGTCCCTGAGTAGTACCTATGGCATGATAAACTTTATGGAGAAATATGGAGCTGAACCCTGGGATCAACGTCCACATCACAAAATTTACCTCAACACTCTGCTGTTCTTTGCCAAAACGGCAAATCACCTGTGAAAGGAGAGGATCTATCCAGGGGAGTAAGAAAGTGCCTTGAGAGCCTCAGGGAGAGTTGAAATTCAAAAGTTTAATTTTTTTGTTCCCAACTAGCAGGAAAGAAAGTTGCTCTAATTTGAAAAGAGGCCTCAAATCTGTGCTAGAACATAATCCAGAGTAGTCAACCATAACCCCTCTACACCGCAGATAGCAGATGCAGTAACACAGATTTGCTCTTGTAATAAGACTAAATAAGATGCCAAAACTCACTGCGAGTACATTAGCAACAGACGTGGTTAGGCTTGAGTCAGAAGCACTATGACTAACTGCTGAAACTGCGTCCACCACTTCTTAGACATCACTATTCTCTAATGTCATCTCAGACAGATCATTGTCAAAAGTCCAAAGCTACCAAAAAACTTCCCTTCCTTCAAGGCCAGGAAGTCTTGGAGAAGTTCCAGCTTCTCCAACTCCTGATTACAAGACAGATGAGCAAGCAACCCTAGTCAGATGTTTTCTTCTTCCTAGAGAGCAAAGAATGAGTACTTATGTCTTTATGCAAGTCTGCACGTCTGGATAGGAGAGGGGATTGAAGGCTGCCAAAGAGGTAGTTCGGAAACTTTTTCTGATGCTCCTTTCAGGGCTGAGGTCCTGATAAAAGAAATAGACAAGCAGGTTATGTACATTGCTCAAACGAACAAGCAAGATGACTGCATTCAAACTATTCACTGAAAAATTAAGCAAGCTTAAAGCCACATCACTGAGCAAGAGAAACCACAAGTGAACAGAACTCTATTCATTTTCTGAAAAAAGTTGAAACAAACAAGGTGCTCAAAAAGAACCCTAAACGCAGATAAGTAAAACAGATCATCACAACTGGAAGTAGCAAGTAGAAGGAAGCGCTCCACCATAGCTGGAGCGGAAAGAAGGAAGAGCCGCCTTCTCATTCTTCCTGCGGGTGTCTGGGGCAGGGAAAGCGAGGCACGAAGCACGTGCTCTACAGTCACTAATGCAAGTGGAGCATCTCCACCCTGCCTGAATGGGAACCTGAACAATCACTAAAAAGAGAAGTATGATTTTAGGAATTTTCACAAGCCTTCAGTAAATTAAGCCATTCATTTTTAACTTCACTAAAGGCAATGGAATTCTAGGATTAGATAAACTCAAAAATTAAACCCCCAAGAAAGCAATCTTCATCATTCTACTAACAGGTCCGCCTGCTGGATCTTTAAGGAAATTATGCTTTCCAAATTTAAATGTATTTCTTCATTAGTGAAATACTACATGAAAGTTTTACTGGTAACTATTAGGAGATAAAGCTCACATTCAAATTTAACAAACATATTTATCAATTTAATTGATAAACTTACTTAAAAAAAGAACAAAAAAACACACAAAAAAACAACCACCTTATGCCTACTATTTCCAAAAGCAGTATTACAAAAAAAGTTAAATTGCACAGGCGAACATCAAAACGTTTGAAAATATGACTTTCATTTGCAGACTCTTCTGCTGTCCTCTTCTGCCTCCCTGTCACCTTCCCCTATGAGACTCTATCTCTGCCCTTACACACCTTCCTTCCAGTGCCTGTTTCCTAACCTTTCCCAGCTCTTCTTCTTCATGTTTGTAAGTACAATTCAAAGCGGTACCCTCTCTCCTTTCATATTGCATGTAAGGCCAGAAACACCGGTAGTACAAGAAAAGGTAACTCCTTCCTAATACTTGCTGTCATGGAGTCCTCCAGTAGAACAATTCAATAAAAACCTTATCTGCTCCTACAGCTGTCAAATTACTAAACCCGAAACATCCCTGTTGCAAAAAGCAGCTTCAGGGAAAACAGAGTATGTTTGGTGCAAACAAACATTCAGTGCACTAAACTGACAAATCCATCAAGCCTTTATTCAGCATATGGAAATCGAGAGTATTCTGGCATTTGTAACTCAGGCAAAACTTGATTCTTTTTCATGGCAACACCAACTCACATTCCGCAGATGCCAAAGTTACCCTGTTTCCTCCTCTCTCACAGTTATGTAGTCTCTGCACCAAAGCAGAGCTTTTCAGAAGGTTGGGCTTTTTACTTCGAAGCAAACATGAGCTCATATTCCAGTAAAGAAAAGAAAAAACGAAAGGCCACGAGAAGCTCATCAGGAAGCATCTCCCTTTGTTTCATTTACACATGATGATGGTACAAGGCTACTGAAAATAAGTCACTAAACTGGGGAAGTGCAGGCACGAAAGCATCAGAATTACAAATATGCTGTTCTTCAATGTGCCACCTCTAAAAAGTGAAACTCCTTTGTTCTGTTTTTTACAGGTGACTTTCTGTGTATATCATTAGTAAATGGATTTATACAGTTACGCTACAATCTCGGAGACAGGACAGTCATCCTACAGACCCTTCAGAAGGTCCACGCAAATGGAAATATATGGCATTCACTTAAAGCAGGAAGAGTTGGGAATGAAGGCTACCTGGACCTGGATGGTATCAACGTTACTCAAAAAGCTAGCCCGGGAATGAACGCGCTAGACACGCACACAGATTTTTTTGTTGGAGGGGTGTCCTCCTTAAACCTTGTTAATTCAATGGCAGTAGAAAATGAAGCCACAGGTTTCACTGGTTGTATACGAGAAATTGTTATAAACAACAAGGAACTGAAGCTTACCGTGACTGACCCCAAAGGTGGAGCCAATGTCGGCGACTGTGACGGAACAGCTTGTGGGTACGCAGTGTGCAAGAATAACGGAACATGCCACCTTGAAAACTCGGGCTTTTCTTGTTCTTGCCCACAAGAGTGGATAGGGAACACATGTGAACAATCTATTCATTGTTCACAAAACAGGTGTGGGTCTCAAGCTCTCTGTATTCCTCAACCGACTTCATTTTCTTATAACTGTGTATGCGCACTAGGCTGGTCAGGTAGGTACTGCGATAGCAAAATCCAATTTTTTATAGCAAAGTTCGTTGGCAACTCCTACATCAAATACACAGATCCTTATTATGGAAAAAGAGACCTCCAGTCTAGCCGCATTTCTTTAAATTTTACTACCAATCAAACTGAAGGCTTAATAGTATGGATGGGAAAAGGTGAAGATGAAGATAATGATTTCCTTGCCATTGGTCTTGCCAATGGAACATTAAAAGTTGTAATTAATCTTGGAGAGAGAATCTCTGTTCCTTTAATTCATAGCAAACACTCCACCTGTTGTGATGAAAAGTGGCATTTCGTTACTGTAGTTCAAAACCAAACTTGTATTAAGGTGTTTCTTGATGAGGAGCTAATTCTGTTTGAAGATATTGATCCACATAGAAAATACACTGCTTTAAACTACGGTGGCATTTGTTATTTTGGTGGGTTTGAAATTGGCAGGGAAGTCAATATGGTCACTACAGGGCTTTTTCAGAAGGAATTCATTGGTAAAATTAAAGATGTTGTGCTCTTCCAAGATTCTAAGAAGATTCAGCTAATGAAGGCAGAAGGATATAATGTTTACAATGGAAATTATGGAAATTAATTGAAAAACGGTTTAAGGCTCTCTAGAAGTGACTGATTTCCTCCTATTTCTTGTGTTAGCTGGCAGTGTAAGACTCAGGAACCAACATAAAAAAGCACTTAATAAAATTGTCCCCAATTCCTTTCCCTTTTTTAATGTTGAGTATTACTAGCATATCTAAAATGTGACCAGATGTACTCATTTAATTATTTATACATAGTCTTTAGTATTTACTTTAAAATAATGGGAAAGTCTGCAGGTTTTTTCTTTATTGTGTTGGAAATAGTTTTGTTGACAAAGAGGCAGTAATTAGCTTATAAAGCCAACTGTCACTCCAGTATTGCTTTTTGTGTTATGAGAACAGTCGACTTACCTGTTTCTCCAAAACTCTTAATTTTTATTAGAACACAAAGCTTCTCTTTTATAATTGTGTAATATTAATTCAAAACATTAAGGTCAAGTGTAAAAACTGAAAAGGGGGAGGGGGAAAAAAAAACGTACTTGGGGCAAGAAGTGCATGTCTATTGTAATGAGAATTTTAAAAATCATAACATCTGTAATTACTTAAGTCCACAAAGAGTCTATTCTAGCTAATGAAGCTGTTCTCCCTCCCTTCTGAGTCTCTAGCACGTATGCACTTATGTAAAAGTGTATAGAACTTAAGCCTGTCTTCATGCTAAAATATTACACTTAAAGAAGAATGATTTTAAGAGCAGAAAAGGTACTTTACTTAATTACTGAACAGATAGAAAATATGCCTGCTGTTTTCCTCCAGCAGAGGTCTCCCCTGTTTGACTACATGAAAACTTTGTTTTAACTGTTTACAAATGGAAAGTGGGAACGTGTCAGTCTGCCTACAAATAGCTTCTATTCCTAACAGCTTAAAACTACAAAGTCTAAGAACTGCTTTGCTTTAGGCTAAACCTTTCTGACTTATATGCCCCTAAAAGAGATTTTGAAATTTTACTAGACGAAGGTTTTGGGCACAATAAATTGAATTTCCATGTCTGTATTTTTCATTAATTTATAATCTCAAAAGTAAATAGAGGTCTTTATATATAAATGCAAAAACTCTGTTCCTTCTGAAAAAGCTCAGTTATATTCTACACTTTAGTGAGCAATAAAAACAAAATAAATCAAGACATATTTTAATGTGCTTAAACAAATGATTTATGATGGTATCTACATTCCTTATTTGACTGCTAGCTTAGTGTAGAAGTAAAATACTTGAATAAAAATAATAATGATCGATGCCTCTCTTTTCCTTTTTTACTTTACTATTGCTCAAAAGTACATAATGAACCATCACCTCCTTGCATGGAAATTCTCTGAATACAAGTCTTCAGTGGGTACCTGTCAGAAACAAGTAACTATTTCTGATTTTTTTTGTCTTTTCATAAAGCAGATACAAAGCAGAGACAATAACCACAGTAAAACCAGGTGTCACACGTCAGATTCCACATAACCACAATTGGTATGTAGCAATGAATGCACTACCGAGTCAGTTACATATGACCTGAAGATAACTAAGGGGGGCAGAGGTGGTGATGGAACTACCCCAAGATGTTTTAATAAGCATCTGCAAACATCTTTGTGAGGTTCTTTCTATCCTCTTCAGCTGCTCTGAGCGCCCAGGTGACCAGCCTGATGCCACAGAGCTTCTTCCCCTCTTCCCAACAGGCAGCTCGTGAAGGCCACTTGGCATTTGAGCTGGCTCCAGATTCTTCTCCTCTTCCAGTTTCTCTTTAGGAGGGCCTTTTATGGCCATGTGATGCTGGGGAAGGGAGCGCATTTAGGGTTTATCCTGTTCTCTCTGGGACTTCTGGTGTACTGCCAGTTCCTCATCAGCACACATTGCTTTTTGCGGTCTGAGCATTGATTCAGTGTAAAACAAGTAACAAGTAATCGGAGCACTTCCAACTAACACGAGTGTTGGAAGGAGAGTGACTGAAGGCAATGGAGAAGACAACATCCTTTATTCCTGGAATAGTGGGATTTATTCCCCTTGCACTGTCTCAGATTCTAGGACCAAATCCTGTAAACTGTCACTGCTTGTTAATTTAAACTCTTAACAAAACTCTCCCTCAAGAGCGGTTTTACTGTGGCTCTCTTGTGGTTCTACATACAAAAGGCAGGTAGGAAAGCACTTGGCAAATTTGGAAAATATTTACATATTCTTTCCAAACAAATTATTTCTGGTAGTTCTGGCAGAAAGTACTCCCATCCCTTCCGTACAGGTAGTTGCAATTTTCATTGCTCCCAGTTTATTTTTAGAGTACAAATGGATGTGAATGTGAGAGACAGATTGCCAGTGGACTGGGGGTAGACTACTTTTGAACAGGTCTAAAGAAAATCTGCAGAAGCAGAGCTGCTGACTTAAAACTTACTCCAAAAACTCAAACAACGGTTTCGTGCACTTCTGTGTCTAAAGAACCCCGATGTAAATATTTAAACACTACCACATGCATAATACTATCAGGTATATTCAATGGCACTACTGCTATGCAGACCATGGAATTAATTTGGAAAAGACAAATTTAATCACGTCATGTTATCATGCTAGAAAAGTTAAAAGTTTAAATATCGCTTCTAGTTACTAACAATCTGAAGATTTTTTTCTTTATGAATCTTCTCAACTATAAGTCCAAGAAACATTACTTAATAAAGTCTACCACTCCCTTTACTCAGTGCAAGATTTTTAATTTTAGTCAATTTGACTGTGAAGCTACCCGCAAGGTATCCAAATGAAATTTTACCTTAAAATATATTCATAATTAAAACACAACATTAGCGTGTTGTTAAACTGGAAAGACCTTTCTGGAAAGAAGAGGCTTTTCTACAGCGAAGAGCAAAATGCTGCAGCAGTACCTAAGGTCATGTACTCAAAGTGAAAAACAAAACACTGAAAAACAGAACAAAAACGTTTTTCTTTATATGGTGGAATATTTTTGTTGTTTCTGACAGACTCAAGAAAACGACCAGTGTATTTTACGAAGTTTAAGAGCAGGAGATTTTAGTTTGTTTTCTGGTTTGCTTTTTGTTTTGCATCAGTGGATGGTAGTCACTACAAAACACCAATTTACCACAAGTCCCAGTGGTACAAACACCCTTCTCCCCTCTCCCCCCTCTTCACCCCCCAAAACTCAAAACGACCGAACCATGAAGTGTACAAGAAACGTGGCATTCTGTAACTCAACCTGCTATATTCATTTAGCCTACAGTTTCACACCTATGAAATCAAACACACACAGTATGTGAGAAAGTTTTATCATTTTAGAATCAAAATATCCCTTAAAATATTTACATTTTACAGTAAAAAGGATAGCAAAACACAAAGTAATGTACAAGCTTAGGTATTCAAGTTTTTGAAGCATGGAAAATGGTGGGAGAAATGAATTTACTACTACAAATCATATTTTCAAGAATTTAGGTTAAAAATGCTTTCTTATTAAAACAAGTGCAGTTTAAAGCAATAACGTTCGAGCAGCTCAGCCTTCCAATTTCTGGTCACAAACTGCTTCAGATGCTTAGGAAATACTTGAAAAACTAATGAAATACACTTGAATTATTTTATTGTAGTACTGAATAATTTAAAAAAAAAAAAAAAGAAACTCTTCACACCACGGAACAATATTATATTTTGTTGTAATGTGTGTGGATTCTGAGACTTTGCTACAGTCTTTAAAAACAGTGCAATTTAAAAAGAAGGTTATTGTATGAAATTCACCTTTAAAATTATCAGAGCATCTTAAAACAGAAGAGAGCACAAATTACCAAAGGGAGCAACTATATTGCAGACTTGACTAAAGCCAACTTCATCAGCTAAGAAAATTTCTAAGCCTTTATTGCATATTAATAAAAGAAATCTTTAAAATTTTGAATATACAGCAATGTAAAATTCTTAAAAATATTAAACTCCTACTTCTAGCGATAGTTGGTATAATGAAAAAAAAGATGAGTATTGGTACATTGAGTGGTACCAAAACACAGACTTGTTTCTGCAAAACACCAACACTGAATAAAAAAAGATGGCACAATCCTAGCAGGCTTTTTTTTTTTTTATACAAAGTTTTACGACATTACTCTAACAGTTTATTTAAATAGGATTTTAAAAGACTGCCTGCATCTTTTTACCTTTTGCTTTTAGTTCTGTCACTGTGGTCCCTATGTCTCTCTCTGTTCTTTTCACTTTCTCGTTCTCTATGCTTCTCTTTGCTTTTCTCCCTCTCCTTATCTTTTTCGTGAGCCTGTTCTTCACTTTTAGGCTTCTCCGTCTTTTTTTCTGGATTTCTAGTCTCTCTGGGGCTTTTTCCATCAGCAGCCCTATCACTGTGTGGAGATCGCAATCTTTCTTTGTCTCTCTGTCCTTCCTCTCTACTCTTCCTCTCTCTCTCTTTTTCCTGGTTTCTGTCTCTGCGTCTATTTCTTTCAGAATCTTGCTCCCAGTATTTTTCATTGTTCCACTCTTTTTCATGTCTGTCTTTCTTTTGGTGATGGGATTCACTGTAAAATCTTTGTCTATGTTGATCATTTTTTCCTCTACTGAACCCTCTCTCCAAATGCTGTTCTTGCCTGCCCCAAGGATCACTGTGGCGTCTTTCTGGTCTCCTACTGTCTTTACTCTGAAAAAAATTTTCTGGCCCCAAAAATCTTGATTGTTTGTGAGCCACTGGCAGCCCTTGTGCAATGGGTCCAGCATAGTGTGGTGGCTGACCTGATAAATGAGCTACTGGTGGCCATGGCATCATTGGATTTTGAGGAAAGCCAAAGCCAGGAGGAGGAAGAAGCGGAGGAGGTAAATGAGGAGGAAATCCAAACATAGGGTTGTTTTGTGGAGGGAAGTTATGAGGCACAGGAGCCTGAAACTGAAATCCAGGTGGATTTGATTTAGGATGCTGAAAATTCTGCTGTGGAGGTCTAACAGACGAGAAGCTGCCACTTGTAATAGGGCTTGGGACTTTGGAAATAAATTCAGAACGAGAAGAGTTTTCTGTTTCAAAATGAGATGAAGTTGCTGCTGGTCCTCTTCTGAATGAGTTCACTGTTTCAATGCTTTGCATCAGTGCATCTTCCTGTGAGTGCCTGTTATCTTCCACTTGTGATGCACCTGCGTTATCTGCTTTTGCTGCAGTTGAACTGTACTGCGTCTCATTGGTTTGTGCATCACTTTGATACAGGTTTAAGCCCGCTTCTCCAGAAGACTGTTTATTCTCTGGTTCCATTTGATCATTTCCTGAAGCACTCTGTCGGTCTTCATTTCTGCTAACGTCTCCTTCCTTGTTTTCTGAAGCAGTAGTCTGCTGGCTTCGTCCAGCTGCCTGTCGTGGGTCTCTCTTAAGATTAATAAATGGTGGTGATTTAGAGGTATTAGTAGTGGTACCTTCAGCAGAGCCTACATTAACGTTGTTCTCATTGGGTTTTTTCCCTGCATTTGATGAGGACGAAGAAAAGCTGGAATTTGTGGTCCTTCTAATTTCCTGTGCAACGCTCTCCTTGTCGGGTAACTGCCGCTTTGGGTCATTTTCTTTACTTTCTTCAGTTTCTTTATTCTGTGACTGAGCAGATAAATTTGCTAAAAATGCTTCTGTGGAGACATCTGGAGGTTTTCCCTTAAGACTCAACCCTATCAAAGATCCAGCACTTCTTGCAGAACTTGAGGTCCCTAGAGCTGCGGCATCCACAGTTACAGTAGCATTAGCGGATTCCTGTACATCATCCAAACCAGTCTTTGCTTCAGTAACTTCAGTAGTTACCTCAGCAACTTCCATGTTTTCTTCTTTTAAGGTTGCTTGTTCATTTAGTAATGGTATGTCTTCACTGGGACTCGCTTCTGACTTGCTGTGTTCATATACCTGCCCTGTCGTACCTAACAGGCTTTGGAGAATATCATCCACTGGCAATGGTTTATTCGCTAGCTCCAGAGTAGAAGGCTGATTTTCCCATCCAACCAGGACTCCAGGAAGAAATCTGAGAGGCTTCGGTGGTTCATGTTTGGTACTTTCCACCAATGGTTCGATAACTGCTGGAACATCTTCCGTATTAGATTGCTGAGGTTTATTTCTCTGCTTGTGTAGCACAGTTGTGAAGGAATTAAAAAAATCATTTTCCTCCTCTTCTTCTAGTGCCAACTCGTGATGGGAGACTTCAGGTTTGTTTGGCTTGCTTTTCTTCTCTGGTGGCAAGTTACTCAAAGTACTTTCAGAAGCTTCATCCACAAAACTACTAGTAACACTTGCAACAGCAGCAATCTGCCTCTTCATTTTCTGGCGAATTATCAATCCCAGTAATAAATTTGGTCGATGTATTTCAATCCCTGTACAAAATTGTAACAGCAATTTATCATCTCCATATATTTTGGTTAAGGCAAGCATTTTAACAAAAATAACCCCCACACTCTTACAGTGTATTACAGGAAGTATTCCTCTTATAACATTTGAAGTTTCCATCATTAAACATAACAAACAATACTTAAACTAATCAAAAACTGTATTTCCAACCTAATAATTATTACTTCAAACACTGCAAATTAAAACTGCTTTAGGTACTGTATCGCCCACTATAATTTCCAAATACAGAATACAGGACAATCATATAGGATATCTAGTCACATAAGAAAAAGCACAGAAATTAATTATCATGTTAGTCTAACACAGCTACAGTCTGGTGGTGGTAGCAAAACACATGAAGAAAAAAAGAAGCAAATAACACATTTGCAACCACAGAGTCTCCTAATCAATTTGTGTTAGACATACTTCTTCAAAGATTTACCAAAACTTTCCAAAATGCTTCCCCTCATTCCAGGAAGGCACTGTGTTTCAAGGTATACTAATAGCTATCTCTTCACTATGTAATTTGTTCAGTACAATTTAGGTTCTTGAAAAAAAAAAAAAAAAAAAAAGTTGTTGCTCTCTTCATTTCATCCCTGCCTATCTCAAAAGAAGAAAACATCCACAGATGTTTATAATCAAAATAAATTGATACAAAATAACTCAGGTGTAAGCAGAACAACTGAGAGCCACTTGAGGATCTCTTCTTCCTTGCCCACCTGTTTTTTTCAACTTTCCATATCTTTTTTTTCAAGGAAGTTTGGAACACTTGAGAAAAAAGGAATTAGTATATTTAAAATAATGAAAAATACTATTTCAAAGTTACAGTATCAATTTGGAACTCAGTACGACTACTGTCATACTTCACTTGCATCACTGACTTGACTTAGACTGTAACCTACAAAGCCACCTGCATTAGAGGAATAATGTAGTAAACATGACAGTTACACACCATAATTTTTTCGACAATACTTTAAAGTATCAGAATAATCTTACAATGGGAAGTTGCTCTTTTCAAGGAAGCTAATATAATACTATGGAAAACTCATTACATGTTTGAACAGAACAGCTGGCATTTTTAAATTTAGTTTTCTCTTATATTTCTGTTGTAAACTTCTTTAAGTAGTGTCATGATAATAAAGTTCCATATTCCAAGCTGTACTTACCAGGCCCATCAAAAGGCACAAGATGATGTGGGACTTTATCTGAGGAACCTAAAGGGATGAGGTACAAATCTTTCACTTGCTTCATATTATTGGCTGCTACGCCATAGCGTTTCCTACTGCTGAAATAGGCAAACAGCAACGCATAGGATATCTGATCCTCTTCAGTTACAGGGGTAAAGCGAACTACACAGATCTCCTGTTTAAAACGAGACAGAAAAAGATGGTCAGACATATTTTTCTATGAAATTCTAATTGTTTTAGCGACTGCTCTTTATTTAACAGCACAGTTCAGAGGAAGAGAAAAAGCCTCACCAAGAATGCAGACAAAACCAGAAAAGACAGAAGGAGCAGTAACAGGGCCAAAAACAATGAAGAAAAACTGAAGAAAACAAGTAAAAAACATTTAGTACATAAAAAACCCCAAGAATTACAGTGCATGACAAAAAAGCCAACATTTTATCAGCCAGCTAAATAACAAGTTTTAGGGAAGCATGCCAGCTTCCAAGTAATTATTCCCCTCCCAACCCTTAACATTACTAGAAAGCTTTATTCTGTAGTCTATTGTGTCCGAGATATCCATTAATAGTAGGGGAAGACCAGCAGTCAGATCCCAGAATTATGACCAAAGCCCAGCTCAGGAGTCGATGCTGTTTAATGGCTTAATTAACGACCTGCAAGATGGGACAGGAGACCCCCTGCAAAACTGAGGTGACATCTAATTAGGTGCAGTGGTCAACATGCTCAAGGGTGCGGGCTGCCATTCAGAGGGACCTCAGCAGGCTGAAAAAGTGGGCCAACCTTCATGAGGGTCAGCAAAGGCAAACGCGACATCTTGCACCCCGAGACGGAGTAAGCCCTCGCACCAGGACAGGCCGGGGGACTGACTCGCTGGAAAGCGGCTTGGCATAAAAGGATGCAGCGGTCCTGGTGGACAAGTCAGATGGCATGGACGCATTGCTGGTTCACAAGAAGGCCAAGTGCATGCTGGGTGTCAGAACCAGAGCAGCAAGCAGGCCAAGGGAAATGATTATACCCTTCTATCCAGCATTTGTGAGAGAGCATCTGGAGAACACTATCTAGTTTTGGGCTCCCCAGCCCAAGGACAACCTGTGCACAGTGGCACAGGTCCAAAAGAGGACCACTGAGATGGTTTTGTATACCACAACAGCACCAAAACTAAAGAGTAACACTCAAGACGTGTGAAGTAGCATCCAAACATTCACGATGAGTTACTGCCTCAAAGGAATACAAGTATTCTCAAATGGAAAATGACAGGTTAAGGTTAGATAGTAAGAAAATAAACACCATCAGCTGCCATCCATCCCATTCAACATAACCATCAGTTATCCTTAAAGAGTCATGTAATTCACAAATGTTCCAGGAAATATAAAAAAGATCTTTAGGGTGAATAGGATGTATGTTAAACAGCAAGCCTTTCATGCGTAAAATTCTTACCTTGGTCCCTGAAGCTTTGATTTTTTCTACATACTCCCAGACAGTGTGAGGAGATATCCTGCCACCTACTTGAATACTATCAGGTAAATCCTATGAGAAAGGACAACAGATATCTGAATCCAACATAAAAATTGTGGTAAATCCTTCATGCAGTCTTGATTTCATATATTCAAAACGTACTTAATTCTCACAGTTCTTAAATTATAATTTTAAAGTAACAGTAGAAGTTACAACTGTAATTAATTTACATTTAAATTTTGGTTACTTAAATCAGCATTTTCAGTGCAAAGTTAATGACCTTTACTAAATCAGTTATCATTCAATACTGTTCATCTATATGTTCCCCAAAATTATTTATTTCAGTAACATTAACTGCAAACATAACTGTGCACACTCTGGAAACACTCAAGTTATCTGTAAGATCAAATTGCTATGAAAGACCCCCCCCTAAGAAGGAATATATTAAATTTTCAGAATCTTAATCATGAGGGAAAATCATAACCTACACACGCATGTATATATAGACATAAATTTGTTCTTGGATATTATTGAATTCACTATTCACGAGTAACAAAAATAGACTTTCAGAATCATTTAGGAACACCTAAGGAAAAACAGTTTTTTGAAATAAAGCAGGAGAGTTTTGAAAAGCACGTCGTAGTCACAAAACAATCCTTCAGTATTAAAGGGTACTGCAAACCCTGCACTTAACTCAAGATTTACAGCAAAATAACGATAATCACATTGACAGAAGACCCAAGTGCTTTTCATTAGAAAGCTGATGCATCCTGTGTCACTGGTGAGAAATAACATTAAGCCTTATGAGCTCTCATACCTTAATTTTATGACACGAAGACAACTACTATAAAAAGTTGTACCCTATTCCTGCCTCTCAGACACTGAAGAAAACACTACATAAACTTTTTTTTCAGGGACTATTTAGTCTTATAACGGAAGGTTAGGACCAGAATTGCCACCAGATAGGCAAAAAAATAAACCCTGTTACGCAGGTTTCTGTTGTAGAAAATGAGAAGACTTCTTGCATTGCCAGCAGAAACCACCAGTAGACACTGACAAAAATTGGTATCGACTTGTTTAATGCTTTGAATTCACAACAGAGCTACAATTCTCTCTCCTCTAATTCAGAAAATGGATGCCACAGAGGTGGTTATTTCAGTAGCAAATTTTGCCCTATCTTTCTCTGCTACTTGGTACTACAGAAGATGCTCCATAATAAACAAAAAACAGTTCAACATAAAACCAGCTCTGTAAATACTGCTGCTTATCCTTATAAACATTTTACGGTGAGAAAAGAGCAAAACATCTTAAAAGATATCAAAGAACTTGAACCCTGATGAACCATGGGTCCACGTAGGACAAACTGAAAAACACTCACAAGTACATACCCTAACCCACATCATCCCACAAATACTTTACTCAGTACAATGATCACGCTTCACTGCCTTTCATCATTATGCTATTATTAGTCTACAAGGTAAACAAGTCACTAAAGTTAATAAATGAATTTTTCATTCTTTGCAGTAAACATAAATACCTCTGTTAAATACTCAAAAGAGCCAGAAACTGGGTAAGCCTTAATAACAAACTTTGCCACTGAAGGCATATTGATGAAACCCTTCCAGATGAAATTCAGGCGTGCCAGAAACAGACTTTCACATTCCACAGTACCAGGTGTTTCTGACCTAAAAAAACAACAAACAAAAAACCCACTTTGTTTAGAACATGATATATTATGCAAGATCATGTAAATCATAATCTTTCTTTGTAAAAGAAATTATGTGTCAGTAAGAATTTTCTTTTTCAGTTAAGGGGCTTAAGGGGCAATGAAAAGAGACAGACAACCACATTTCTCATCTTCCAGTGGAGTAGATATATGTTACATGAAGGACCACCACATAAGCAGCACATACTGTAATTTTTGAGAATGGGAAAGTTATTTAGTTCAAGAGCTACTAAATGCTACTGAAGAGGACACACAAACACACACAGGTCCTGCAGACCCAGGAAGATCTTCCCCTGCCACAGGGAGGGGGGGAGAAGACAGCGCACTGCCTGCTGGCCTATCTTCACCCTGCTTTCCCAGCTCCAACGCTGCCTGAGTCCCCCTTCCCCTCTCTTGCCCCACAAGCTGGCTCCTCATCTCTTCTCACCCACGCATCACTTCCACAGCTTCTGTGAGCGCCTCCTCCCAATTCCTGTACAAATCAGCGCTTTTCCCCCCTTCTCAGAAAAAAAGCCTCAGTTTTGTCAACAACTTAGCCGCAAAGAATAAATTTCACAGGAGTGTGTTTCTCAACCTGAGGGTTTCCTCATGGAAAAGGTTACAGCCACATTTCAACATTTCCCAACATGTTTTTATGAAAATATTCTAGGCATGCTACTAGCAGTTTTAAGCCCACCATGCAGCAGTACCAGATGTTGTGCTATTACACAGTAACCTACATTTCTTCCTGTCTACACTAGAAACGACGTCTTTGAATCTTCAGCAAGCTAGTCAAAAAACAAAGTCTACTGTCCTCGGTAAAGGATCCCACTATCCTGATAAAGGCAGAATTTCAGCACGAACTCTGGTCACCTCTAAATAACCGGCAGTCAATGTTTTTCTAGAAACCCCTCCCTCAAACCAGAAAAAAAGAGATCCTCATACATTGCAATTCCTTCTTTAGTGGGTAGCAGAGCATGGAAGAAAATGAAGACAGAGCTGACAGCAAATATGGCAAAACATCAAACAAGCTGCTCTTAACTGTTAACTGTTATTTCTAGAAAAGTGTTGCTTTGAGATTTGAAACTAGCCCGATTTATCAGTGTAAATGCTCTGTATAGGGCAATTCCCTAGCTTTACATAAATACATATACAAACACACACACATTCAAACACAGCACTGTATATACGACATTCCTTAATAGCAATATACAATATGAAATCTATACCCTGACTTTTTTAATATGAACTCACATGCCTTTTTAGACCTTGTTGCACCAGAAAATATAAGGAAGTTTACTTTTCCCAAGAGGAAAATGTGGTAATTAGAAGTTTGTAATCACAACAATGTATGTAGTATATATATATATACATGCATAATATATATATACATGCATAGCATCATTTACTCCGGCAGAGCACCCCATTCCTAAGAAGAGGTGTAGAACTGAAAGTACACAAATGGATTAATGAAATGACATTTAAAAAAAAAATCAGCTTTAGTCATAATAGCTTAACAAGATTAATAATGTTTTCCATGTAAAAATACTGTTTCTACAGTTTATATTACTTTGGGAGAGGTGTGAATGAAGATTTTGATGGGTCTTGCTTATCGTCTTCCAGTAATTCTGAAGCTAAAATACTCGACGTTGAAGAAAGGGCGTCTGCAATGCTCTCTGCTTCATTGTCTGACTGCTTCCGTGCAACTCCAACAGACACTTTCACTTTTTTTGCAGAGAGGTCATCAGTAGGTGGTGCCATTCGGCCTACAGAGAATTAAATACAGTGTTTTTTATTGAAGAAACAAAAGAGGACTTCCTCTGAAGACATGGAGGAAAAAATACTACAATACTACTACCAAAAATACTACATATTGCTATTGAAGTGGGATAGGACAAAGAAATGATACATTTTATACATATACAATGTATAAATTCATAATATTGTATAAATATATAGAAAGTATACCTAAATATTGCCACTGTAACGGGATGGGATAAAGAAATGAGGAATCAACAATATCATGTACACCCATTAAAGGGATTTCTTTCTCTGCAGTCTTTTTTTTTTTTTAAGAAAACAAATTTATGCCAATAGCCTATCATTTTAATTTTGTCTCTTTTGCAAATTATGAAGTAAAACACTGCTTCCACATGCTTGTCAACAAACCAGAGAAAAAAAACCACATTTATTTACATTCTTGAGGTATACTGCGATTTATGACTGAAAACCATTATACAAGGATGATGTATTTATTTTGACATGCTTTTCAAATTACCTATGCAGATTTTGCAGTTAAGATCAAAGAGATGATTTTTATGTTGACTTGTGGTGTCCGGAGATGCAGATTCATTTACTTCTTTGTCTTTTTCAGCTTCCTCTGACTTCTCAAACAACTTCATATTAGGTTCCTAAGAAAAGTCAAACATATTTCAGTTAGTCTTTTTTCCCCTCTATTAATATTCCTAATATTGCTATTCATATTGCTTAAACATTTTACGGTATTTTCTTCCCTTCAGATATAAAGCTCTCCCTTCAGCTGTATAGCCTAAAAGGCTATCACAAAATCTACAAATGCATTAAAAGAATGAATTGGTATTCCTAAATATCTTTTAGGTGAGATTTAGAATATTTTCTACTATTGCGAGAATTCATCATACAGTCATGGACACAATATGGAAAAACAAAAACGCCAGGCCTAGAAGTGAAAGTCAGTGAGGATAAAAGAAAAACTCTAAACAGAGCTAACATATAATTACAGATTTGAACAACAAAATCATAAGCAAACCACTTTACCACCATATTATCTATAAACTAAATACACTGTGTTGCCGTGTTTTCTTTTCTACCTGAATTTCCATGACTTCCTCTTGTTCTTTCATTGGCGTTTCACTTTCAATTTCTATTTCTCCTTTGTGAGTAATTTTTGTGATAGGTCTTCTTTCAACTTCCCTCTGCTCTTTCTCGATCATTTCAATTGTCTGTAAAAACAGGAAGTTAGGTATATTTACTTCCATACCATAAAATTTGGAAATCCACAAATGTAACAACAGAAAATAGGATTACAATTACGAAACCCTCCGGGGGGGGTGGTGGTGGTGGTGGTGTGGTGTGGGGGGGAAGTATATATTCTTATTTCGCAAGAGTCAAGTCGTTTCATAATGCAAATGCACAAGCAGCCGGTCTAACTTCACCTGCAATGCAGCAAGTACTTACAGGGCATGTACTTAAACAAGTTATAAAGCAGACAGACCTTCAACACTAAACTTAAAGACAGCTAATTCTGATTTTCCAAAAAGTAAAGAAAAAAAATGCATCAACTCTTTTCCCATAATAATAGGGACAATGTAGGACATAAACACGCATAGATTTGTATCATTTTTCAAGAGCTTGTTTTTTAGTACATAAACCGAATGCTTTACCTTAAAAAAAAAAAACATTTAAATGTATTCTTAAAGTAATGGATATGCTAATTCTGATCAGCCCTGCTGCTTGGCCCTGTTGCAAAAAATAAAATCTAAAGCAGTATTTCTAAAATTGCTTCTTAAAGCACATTTCTACTTCATAAACCAGAAACAGTCTGTGTTGGCTGTCCCCAATATTTTAAGCCTGGTTTCATAAGGAAACAAGGATTCTATGATTGCTTTATCGGTCTGCCAAATACCTACTTACTTTTGAACACACTGGGGAAACTTCAAAAAAAAAAAAATTAGCAAGTAGCAGTCTCAAAGTCTCGCTTAAACAGGAAAATTAAAAATACAGTCAAATGATACATTGCTATTTGTTTTACCTGTTGCATTCCATTTCAACTTCTAGAATTTTTGAAGTATTTCTCTGAAATATTTAGGACCCTTCAGTAATTCTTGAGCAGCTTATGCTTTTGTTTCAAAGCTGTTCCTGGCAGCAGTGGAATATGCAATATATACAATATATATTGTTCTGTATGGCCTGTTTTCAGTATTTTATTGATGTTTATAAAAATAAATGTAATGAAGATGTACTACAAAAGATGGGCTTTAGATATCTGCAGAATAAACAAATTTTTCATGCCTTCCTAGGCCCTCAAAATAATTTTGAGATACTGGAATAATTCAACAACCGTTTTTCATAGGAACTAGCAAAATGTTGTCATGATTTACAAACAGGTCTAGTCGCAATATGCAAAGAAAAGGAAAAAACCAGGAATAATTAATGTTGCAGTGCAAAACGCAGTTAACTGAGTTATCACTGAACATTTTTTCATTCTGAGCACACAGCAGTCAAGAGGATGAATTTCTCTCTATTGTGTTACACTACCTACTCATTAATTTTTTTTTTAAATCAGAAATCATCTGATATAACCCACAATTCCTAGTATCATAAAACCCAAACACAAAATGCATGTTAACACCAATTTTGTGCCTTTGCGTTCTATGAAGTGGCATGCGAATACAGAAGATTCTGCCAACCCAAACCCAGATGATGTAAACTTGAAAACTTGATACTGTAAACTGGACATTTCTAAGCAGCTGCAGTTAACTACCATCAGACTAACTGCCCAATAAACATGGTAATACCTAAGAAAAAAGGCACCTTCTGTAAATATACTACAGCTCCTTATATTCCTGCTTTTACTTCTAAATTGGCAACACAGCTATAAATATAGTGTGACTTTTTGTTTCAAGAGAAGTAATGCTCTAACCAACCTAATAAACTTCTTGCACTTTGTTGGGGTTTTGGGGTGGTTTTGTTTTTTTTTTCCTTTAGACTGCTTTTCAGACTGGCAGATCAAGTTTTCAGCTTCAGGTCTACTTCTTGGTGGGTGAATAGTCATGCTCTATCAGTATGAAAGTTATAAAAAACACCAGTTGAGTTTGCTTTGTCCAAAGAGATGCCTCTCCCTTTCTAAGAAACTGGTGTCTATAAAGCTCCAGCTAGAGCTTTAAATTCTTGTTGGAAATAAGGACAAAGAAGCCTTCACTCTTGAGACAGAAGAAAGAAAGACGAAGCAGCAACAAAGTTCCAAGGCAAAGAAAAACACATAGTTTCCCCCTTTCAGGAATTTACTACACTTCTTTCACTTCTGTCCTAACAATCCCTTTGGGTTTTGAATACTAAATAAATTAGAGATCCTCCAGATTAGTCAGAGGTGCTTTGTGCAACATGCATTCTGTTCTTTCTACGTACACTTAACCCAAAAAAAGAAGTTAAATACGCTTAGGCAGTCAACTAAACAACATGAGTTAACAAATCTCACATGTCTGTTTTCTCTCTGTCTCCAAGCAGCCAGTTCTTTGGAAGCCAGTTCTTCCGGGCTCATTTTTATTAGATGGTCGGGAGTAACGTCTCCTTTCAGTACTTTCTTAAATAATATCTAAAAGAAAGAAAGAAAAGTTAACTATTCCTATCGATACAAAAACAGCTCGCAGCAGGGAAACAACATACAACGTGCCTTGTACAACTATATGGATTATGTGGTTTTCTAATTATCTCCCATTGTAGGAAGCAGTACTAGATTTTATATCATAAAAAGTTAAATTCCAGAACTCCATTTATTCTACATAATAGAACATATCTACATATGCCCTTAATGATCAGATGTATAATTAACTGTTGTTCCAAAGGAGAAAGTGAGTTTATGCCCATTGCAGCAGTAACTCCGACTTTTTTTTTTTTTAAAAAGGTACAAATCCCCTATATTACACAGCAGAAAGAAGCTAGTATTTAAAAGGATGTCTATGTTTCTTGACTGACTGAACTGAATTCCTAGGGTAAAAAAAAAACAAAACGCATAGTTTAGCCGTATGAGCAAAGAGAAGCAACTACCAGAATTTAGCCTGCTCATAGAATTTACAGTTGGCTGACTGTAATAGTAAAATACTACAGACAAAGCAACTTGATCAGAATAGCTGATAAAAGGACAAGAGACAGAAGTTGAGGAGGTGAGTATGATGTTGAATAATGGGTTCATAGAAAGCAGAAAAGAGAATGAAGATCAAGCCTGAGAAATCTGGGTATGAAAAAGCACAGCGAGACAAGCTCATGGACAGAAACAAAAGTAAGTGCAGAAAGCAGGAAAGAGTTATGGGAGGGGACAGGAACACCCAAACAACAGACCAGTAGTAAGGACAAACACTTAAACTCTGAAACCCCACCATAGAAAGTACACTGGGAGCAAGAAGTTGAAGAATTAACAATGGGGAACAAGCCAAAAAGAACACAGAGAATACTGAATGCACAAGAGGACAAATAACATCAAAGAGACGAGGAAACCTACAGAAAAAAATAACCAACAGGATAAATTGTGAAAGAATTAATGATGTATGTATCTAAATATGTATTTACATAAAAGACTCTTCCTTTAATCTATGGCAAATAAAGCATTTCTGCAAAGCACAACAGACAAATAATACATACTTTATTTTTAGGATCTTTTAAATTGAACATTAAACTTCTGTATTTGTTCTTATACTTTGAGTCAGTGTCCCGAAAAAAAGAAAAAAGCTCTCTTTCAATCCTTGTGGCAACTTTTGCTGCTCTCTCCTCAGGAATCTTTAAACTGGAGTCTGTCAATCTGTGAGAGAACACAAGGGAAATTACCAAGTACTTCCAAATAATTAATATTTTTTTCTCTGCCTTCTTAAAGAAAATAATTACAAACAAGTTCATAATATATCTTTACCTTTTCATCAGAATTTCTTTAAGAGACTGCTTGACACTTTGTCTTATCTGATCAGCAGAAGGCTTGGAAGCTGGCACGGCTGGCAGGTGTGTTGCACTAATGGTTCCTTTCTCATTTTTCTTTTTCTTAATTTCTTGTTTGTCATGAACACCTATCAAAACACAAAGTTAAAAACTGTAAGCTTCTCAAGCTACTGCTACTGTAGCTAGATGTCAGGAATATTTATTTTTAAAGTGCTAAGAGTTTTCCTTCAAGGAGAAGGAATGGACTCACAGGGTGGTTGGTGGGTTTGTTGCTTTTTTTTTTTTCTTTCTTATTTGGTTTGGATTCTCTACTACATAGATGAATCCAGAAAAGACTTACTTAGCAGAAACAAACATGACTTTTGCTCTTTGACTTAAGGTATTTTCTTCTACACTGAACCAAGATGCCCAGTGCTTCTTAGCTTGATCTTCAGTGGAATTTTTGACTCTGAATTTTTGTAAAAGCACAGATTATTTTTTCAATGAGCAAACTCAGAAATAATATACTGTGAAGCACTTATTATAAGAATATTAAAGTTTACTTTAAGAGAGCATTTTTCATTAAACTTAGCATTTCTGTATCTGTTAGTCATCAAAATTATTTCAATGATAATAATCTCAGCTTCTGATTCAGGTAACAGACATTCTTAAACAAGTCCATTATAAGGTTTCTGTTATAAATAATACAAATAGTGGAAATTTCTAGTCAAATTAAGAACATTAAAGCAAAAAAAAACAAATTCCTTCAAACTTTAAATTTCAGAGTTTCATCTGAAAGCTTATTTGTCTCAGCATGTGAACACATCACTAATTTAGAGCAGTAGCCTTCTACTCATGAAAGCAATGGGAAATAGACTTTATTAATTTATTCACTTTCTACTCTTAAAAAAGAAACAAATTGAAGACTGATAAAGATCTAACTTGAATGTTTGATGGAAAAGAAGTATTTCTTTATTATTATTTTCACCTATTGAGTGCAACTTAAAATGCATTAATACCAGAACCAAACTAACTACACTTTCAAGCAGCTATAAAAAGACAGATTTTCTTTTCTGTTGGGCAGACTGTGTGGTTGCATCATCAACTCTCTCATTAATACAACTATGATCCCTATCAAAATTACTAATTTTCCCCCTTCCTCACCAGGAAGGTGGTACAGATCTGAGACAGCTGTTTGCCATTCTGCACTGTGATATAAATTATTCACATGCGAGGCTTGTTAAGTACAGCAGCTCTAATAATGCTTTTATTTGCTCAATACATTTTTTTGCTTATCTCCTCCTCAGAAGGAAGATGAAGAACTGGACTAAAACCTTTCAAAAAATGTAGCCTGAGAGGGTTAAGGGGAAACGGAAAGCCACCACGTGCCAGCAGCATTTTGGCAAAGTTTCAATCATCTGAAAACACAGTTCCATAACAGGGAAGTGATAGACAAGATTAGCAATAAACAATGAAACTATAAACATAATGCAAAGCAGTTAAGAGATTAAGACAAATGGGCTGCTTAATAATTCTATGCTAATTGTCCTAAATGAGACTGCCAAGCCTCCCCTCTGTTTATAAATCATTTTCTCTATTAACTTCTATTCTGAAATCGTCACTCTAAAAATCTTTTTGTCATCTCCTAGTTCAATCAATACATTTTAGAGCAATTCAATTATGCCAAAGACTCATTTCACTCTATGCAATTTGCAGTTAAAAAGGATGTCAATTATTTTGTGACTCGGAGTTTCAAAGCTGAACAACAAGGTATTTGAAGTCTAAAAGTTACCATTCAGTATAAAATACTTACACTGAGATTTACACTTAACCCTGACATTTTCTATTGTTTTCTTCCACTTGCAAAAGACCAGAAAAACAGATTTTTTTTTTTTTTTTTGGACAAGAATTCAAAGCTTGAGTTTAGGAGATAAAGACACAGTTCTCATACAAAATCTCACTATCTTTGCTGCTATTACCATGATCTTAGAAGAATAATGCTTCCTGGAAGGGAGCTGAAGAGGGGAAATGTGTCCTTTCAACCTTTCAAATAAAATTTATATTAAAATCTGATAGCTCAGTGTGCAATATAATGTTCCCCTTTGAAATGAGCTGGTACCATCATTTGTCAGTTTGTACAAAAGACATCTGTAAGTCAACATATAATTTATACAGCAATTAAAACACTTATGTACATTAAGTATTTCATAGCATTCCATGGAATAGTAGTTCAAAGTTTTCTGCAACATGAAATAAAGTTTAATACAGAGACATCTTTGTGTACTTCTTCCCCCCATTCTTGATTATGTGAGCATCCTTTACTATTCAAACAGGAAATAATCACACATCCACACAGGAAACATTTACCTGCTAAATAAAATTTAAAGACAAATGAGAAAGAAAGATCACAAATATTATCGGAAAAAACAGCTCTTCAGATGACCATCACTTGCAGTACAAAATGTGGTTTGAAAAACTGGTACCATAAAGAAAGTCATCATCCTTCACTGTACATACACATGAATTACACCGTGGAGTACTTCACCAAACCTCCCTACCTGATTTCGTAGACCTTTCAACTGTACTGAGGGATTCTTTACTTATTTTTTCATTTTTATCTTCAGGGGACCGTCGAGGAATTACAGCAGTCTGTGATCCTTTTCGAGAAGGAACGTGTTGTCCTTTTTTAGTATCCGAGTCTCTGGACTCGGACAAGTTCTTCCCATCACCAGATTCCTGAAATACACATTTACATGTTAGTATGCTACTGAATGCTACAACGAGCCACTATGTAATTACCACACATTTTTCCCATTTTTGTTTTTCATTTTAAGTATACTGTATAATGAATTCCCTGGATGTATGCACCACCATGTAATATTTTCAAGTTACTGAACAATATCCCAAATTACTGCCAAGTATTGCTTAACAATGTCTTGGAAATATTGGCCAAAGACACATCACAGGCAATTTGCAGTTAAGCTCTATATTGAAAACCACTACATTTTCAACTGTTTCAGGAGGTCTGGGATACCAATGAACATCCCTTAACCAGTTTCGGCCACGTACCCATAGGAAGTTACTTATGATTAGAAAGTACACGTAAACCAAAATTAAACAGAATACCTTACATGTCAGAATTACTACTACTATTCAGAAATAAGACAAAATGGATTACTGATGATTCAGTTATGATTAATGTAACGCTATATACTAAAAGACTCCAAAGAATTGTAATAAAAACATCTCACTGCTCTTGCAAATTATCCTTTGACTAGTAAAAGGAGACACAAAGAAAGTAGAAATGCCCTAATTAAAATGTTAGGCATTTTCTTCTATGTACAATCTGAAGTTAAAACAAGAAAAACTAAAATACTGTTTTCATATTATTTTACAGGTCTTTAAAAGATCTGTGGTTTATATCATACAGCAAATTGACAGATGTCCTGTGAAAGTGCTTTGAAACCTGAAAGAAAAATGCAAAAAGTTCTTCACCGTTTCTATATACACCTATATGTATAGGTGTATATACACACACACGACGTGCACATAATCCTGTTCAATTTGAGAAGTTATCATCTCAAAAGAGTCAAGCCAGTTAGAAAATGAAGTAACTCTGAATATAATAATGGAGAAGTTTTACATTAGATTCACAAAAATGTTTGAAACACAGTATTTTAAATGGCAGGGGGTTAGGAGGAAACTCCTTCTATCCCCAAGAATTATCAGAACTTTAAGCATTACATGACTCACCCGTCTGAAGATTTTGACTTTGTGCTTCCCAGTGTCCTCTGTTTGCTTTGTTTTTTCAGTTGTTACATTTATATTGCAAGCTGGTGTTTGCTTTGACATCCCCGGTTTTTCACACTCAATTGCTTTTTCTTCTCTATGGATTTCAAGTTTCACTTGAGTATCCGGTACACTTTGATCAAAACACTCCATTTTTTTGTCTTCTTCAGCACAGCATTTCACGCACACATATTCTTTATCTTCTTCACCCATCTGCTGTGCTTGAGATAGACTCAGTCCAACACAATCACCGTGAAACCAATCATCACATCTACCACAACCTACCATAAACCTGGAAACAAAATAAGACATAAGTCAGCATATAGACTATAGACTATGAAAGAAAACACAGCAACTTAAGCAGAATGTACGAATACTCCTTTTGATTTGTGCATCTCAGCAATTCTTTCTTACCTGGTATGTGATTTTATTGTAGCTTTACATCCATCTCCAGCCTTACGACATGGTACGATCTTCCTGAGAAACAGGATTTTTGCCTTTTGCAATAGTCCAAGAGAATATCACAACCTCATTATGTTTTTCTGTAACCTGCCCCCAAAACCTACCCACAGTATCTTCTCAGACTACTGTTAAAAAAGGGGGGGGGGGGGAGGAGGGAATTCACAACTCTCAAACCCAGTAAAGTTTTGTTTGAAAAGAAAGTTTTCTTGCAAGAGCACATTATCCTTGCTTTCCTTCAAAAGTAATCAACACCCTTAGAGCAGGAATGTATAAACTGCAGTCTTCCATAGAAGAAAGAGATGTCTGTGTGTTTTGACAAATATGATCAGTACAGAAACATCAAGATATCCCAGTGAGTTTGTACTTTACGTGGCATTCCTTAGACCATTATTACTGAATTACTTCCAGAAATTTATAGAATCATAGAATGGTTTCGGAAGGGACCTTAAAGATCATCTAGTTCCAAGCCCCAGGACTCTTTACTAGTGAATATGGGGCCAGGAGTTTGGCTTCCAACTACATCTGGCTAGCGTGCAGTGACTGAGTGGCTAGTTTGAAATAAGGTACATGCCCCTTTTGTGTTGCTCAACAGCTATTTTATTCAGAGCTAATAGTTATTTAAAGAATGTTTCACACACTAAAATGTGTATCATTTAAAGGACACTTTTCATCTCACAGTCACTTAAGTTGTTTAATTATTTTGAAAGTAAAAGTAACTTTAAGTACAGACAATATTTTCAAAGTGTTGTAAAGATCACTTGGTCTAAAATAAAACCATAATTTCTGACTATTTTGCAGAAGCATTTTGAAAACTTCATTAGGTATCACTAGTACCTAATTGCACTGAAAAGTACAATTTTCAGTGGAAGTATTTTGAAAGGATGTGGAATTTCAAAGTTAGACAAGTTTTACACCTCAATGAATCTATTTCAGGAGACTTAATTGGTAGTAATCATTTTTTACAATCTTTTCTTATAAGAATGAATCTATCATCATTACTAAAGATCTGCTTTCAAATGACGCGGAAGATCTTTTGCATTATCCACTTACATTCTCTTTCCCCTTTTATAACTTTTTTTTGTTTTATACTTATATAAAATACATATCTACTATGATATATATTGCCTGGATGAAGAAAATCCAGAAAGAGTGAAAGTGTATTATGAAAACTACGAGTGCTTTGTTAATACAGAAAAAAATACTGAATTACCAGTTTTACTTTTTAAATCACGTCTGTCTTCTAAGAAATTTAAAATGCTGGTTGTTTGGGCAATATATTCAACAAGTTAAATACACTGACCTGCAAACCCTGTTTCTTATAATCTAATATCCTATAAATCTTTTTCATAAGATGATTCCTAAAGTACGTATGTTCCTATTAAGGCTAGCATCTGCTATCCGATGACTTACCTACTTCACAAAACCATATAAATATTACTAGATGAATGCTCCAGAGGGTCTGATGCAGGTACTAAGTTCAAGAAGCTACAGGTAGCTCAAGAGACAAAATATCTATTTAACAGCAGATGTTTGAAACGTAAGAGAAAAAGAAGAAAATACTGTGGCTCTATGTTCTGTCCTTGCTTACCAAAAATAAATCAGGATTAAATTCTGCTGAAGTAAATACTGTTTTGATGCAAAATGAGTGTGAGAAGCTTTAAACTTCGGGCAGTTTGAGAAAAAGGTAATGTCCAGCTTCCCTAGCCTATGATGCTGTTTGCTACATTTGACAAAACAAGTTTTTAATGTAGTTTGTGAACAAAACTATTTTCTCTTTTTTAATTTTATTTTTTTTCTGAGCTGCAAGTACATTTTTGATATTAGTCATGACTAACAAGCAGTATCTGCCCATCTATTTAGTAGTTTCAATTAGGAAGGCAGAGGTTTCTTCATGTTTTGTCAGTACCTCAATCTTTTCAGATCCACGTTCCAGCAAAGTGGAGATACAAGAAAGGTAACATTAGAGGACAACTGCTTCTGATGGTCTCAACAGAGTAATACCATAACATGCATAAACACAAGAGGCAAACAAGAGAGAAGCGATGGGACTTTAACGCGAGGATGATTGCTCCTTTCTGAGAGCTTACAGCCAAACATGATGGCAGAAAATACAGTGCAAGTGCCTATTTCACAACTGCAAGGATCCACAAGAGGATACATCTCTCACCATGGCAAGAAAATATTAGTCAAGCTCTGGGAATACCAAAGCTGGTTACAAAAACTCCAAACGTAAGATTTTCTACAGAGCTGAAATAAGATCACAGCATACAGTTAAGTGCTTCTTGCTTAAATGATATTTTAGTATAGTAATGAATTAATGCCTTTTGGTTAAAACCAGAAGGAAACCAAGAATATACCGTCTTGAATCCACAAATACTATCTGAATTTTTATTATAAACATGTTTTTTTTCTCCCCTGTTTGGAAATTCAGGCATAGGAGACTAATCTGTTAAATGAGCAAGGCAGACTGCAACCTTTAGCGACCAAAACAAAATTTTGATTATATAGAAAACAAACTAAATCTGAAAAAAAAGCAGAGATGAACTCTGGAGACTCAAATACACAAAATGCTGCCCATCTCCAACTTTAAATTGACAGCACGTGGAATTTTTAAGCTTAGCTCACACATCATAAGTGGGCAATAGGGACAGTATATGATGAGTAAAAGCACCAGATAGTCATCTAGTCTTACATCTTTATTTTCAGGTCTATAAAAAAAAAAAATGTAAAAAAACCTACAATGAATTCGGCTCAGAAACAGATCGTTCTTCCCTAAGAATGTACACCAAGACTGACAGACGTCATTCAACCCATCTTAAGCAAATTACTGAAGATGGAATATCCATTTGGCTTCATTCCAGTCTTCACAATAGGGTTTCAATTACACAATATTTAAACACACACAACAGAACGTCAGGATTCAAGATTCAGAAACTAAGACTACAAAGATAATCCAGAAATGTCCATGAAGCCTGTACTATAAAATAGAATGTGGTGTTTACAATTGTCTTGCTTAAACCTGATTATAACAAAATGGTAATAAAAATACTGGTGCTGCCTGCCTTAAAAAAAAAAAAAAAAAAAAAAAATCACTATTTCTACTAGTATTTTCACACTAGTCAACTGCAAGACTGTGACTACTGAGGCTGGGAGAGAACATACCAATTTTGATACCAATAGTGTAAATAATGCTTTTTACCATAAGGCCACTTTTATATCTTTGTTTCACTCATCTGCACACAAAACACAATTATGATTTGTAACAGCAATTATAATTGGGTAACGGTCATTGCTCAAAGACTAAAAAGAGGAGTCAAGGGAAACTGAAGCCTGGCTTGAAGGATCAAGGATGTCCTCTTGTACAGCTGCCAGAGTTGTGACTGAAGAGGTTCTGATATCTTGGACTATTAAGACACCAAAAAGTTTCTGACTGTAGATTGCTTCAAGTTTGAAGTGCAGGAGTTTTACCCATGTTGTAAGGCTGGATTACCCATGGATGTAAAGCTGAAAGAGAAAGAAAAAATTGTTTTAAAATATTAAATTGTGCCACATTCAATAACAGAATTGCTTTCACTGGACTTTAATATAAAAAAAAAATTGTTCAAGAAAAAAATAAAAAGAGCTGACAGGTAACAGCAGACAGTACTATAGTTCACTGGGACTGAGTCTGTTATTGTTTAATTTCTTTTGAAGAACCCTCACATCAGCATGAACAGATGCACCTTAAAATCAGGAAGTAATAGACGATACATTAAAAAAAAAAAAAGAGACAATACTTAATACAAAATTTCCACAATCTCTCTTAGGATTAAGATATTTTCTTTGTTGTGTTATTTGTAGTAAATTAAATTCATCTCTTAGATGAAAAACTTAGGCTTGGACTATTTATTTTCAAAATATACAGGCCATGTTTTAAAATTAATTTACATACATTCAATCCATGTAACAAAAGCAAGTTTCTAGAGTAATTCATTACTGTGAAATAAGATTTTACAAGTAAAACAGGCAGAAACAATCTTATTCATAAAACGATTGTTTGTTGTAAAGCTATACTTGTGAGTAAAATAAAAGACAAAAAACTAGGAGCCATCAGAATAGTTCAGTGCAGGCCAGTAATCAGCATTTTAAAATTAATTAATTACGTAAGGTGCATTGCCACAGAAAATCATTTACTTCAGAAATAATTGCCTCTCTTTACTCCTTTGCATTTGTGGTACATAGCACATGGAAAACACTGCAACAGGACTCAAATCTTAACAAAAAAGTTGCAAAACTTAAACTATTCAAAATGACACCCTAACCCTCAACTCACCCAAGAGGAATAAAACCACTGTTGATGCACTTTTTGAGGACTTAAGGATTTAAAGCATTCCCACATCTGCATTCCCCCTCAGCCCCTTAATGCCACTGTTCACCAATCTTCTATAAAAATCTGTTGTAAATTTGTACTAACATTACAACTGTGTCTCAGCTCCATTGATGCTAGAGTCCAGTCAACATTAAAGCGGAAACACTGCATAGAGGCAACTGTCTTTCCTTTAGCTAATTCAGATGTTACTAGTAAAGAAGATATTCATGGCAGTTTTAGCCAGAGCCCACGTTCCACATCAGTGAAGTGGTATGGGCCCGATACAAAGCTGAAGTGAAATGAGTGTTTGCCAGAAAAAAAAAAAAAAAAAATTAATTGCACTACCTTGTCAGAGCACATATACATGAGCAGCTTCTCTTCTTTGCTTTTCAGTACAAGTCTTAACACAGGGGACATGACTTTTCAGGTTTTGATCTTCTAGGGACAAGAACAACCTCTCTCCAAAGAAACACTATCAGCAGACCTCTTTACATGAAATTTGCAGCATAAGAAAAAAGACACTGCAAACTTATTTCCTAAATATTAAGTTTCAGCAACTCATTTTTTATGTAATGTAAGTGGATTTTTTCCTTAAAGGCACAATTTTCTTTGTTTTTCATATTACATGCACGTCTCTAAAAAGGAAGCAGGCAGGGAGACAAGCAATCCATGCTCTCTGAATTAAAAGTAAATGCATAAAACTTGCGCAACAACAAAACAGGAAAATCAAAGTCACTGAACTTCCCAAAACCCTGAAAAAAAAAAACCTATGGGTACAATACATCTAACATTAATCACAAATCTGTAAGGAAAAAAAAAAAACTTTAAGGGAAGCTCCGTTACCACTGGATTCTACACTTCATGTCTTGCAAGATCAGGATACAAAGTTCTATAAACTGCATATATACATATACAAACATTTTATAAAACTATGTATTTCAGACAACTCATTTTCCAGATTTCCTATTGATACTGGTATTAATAATAATCCTACCAATACTGCAGCAGAGTAATATAATCCATATAAAAAAACCTACTAATAAAATGGTACCGCTGTAAATATAAAACACACTGGAGTTCTTCCAATCTTTAATTATACATTACAATGCTATTTTGTTTATACTGTCATTCAGGTTTTCCATAGCTGTGGCTAGACATGGATGACAGCTTTTAATTCTGCAAGGCTTTCCACAGCGGAAGAAAGTAGTAACAGAGGCAGAAAACCTAACAGCATCATCCATGACTGTACGTTGATGACATCTTGCATAATCTGCAGTTTAACATACTCATAGTATTCAATGAACATGTACTAGAACTAAGGCATCATAATTATTCTAATTACTATTTCTTGTGAAGAATGTTGTCACAACAATGATTCACTTGCTGTATATGCATCTACCCTTAAAAAAAATATGCACATGTAACTTAAGGGTGGTTATAAGTTCGGAGCCTTAATCTCCTTCCTCAACCATTCTCTTTTGTATTGGCTGTAAAAATTCTATGATTGCCTGGTTCCAAAATAGTTTACTGAAGTATCAGCACTATTTTCAAAAACAAAAAACAGAACAAAAAAACCACCACCAACAACAAAAAAGTCCAAAAGTCCTAATAATCTTTACTATATAGGAAAAAACAGTTCTCAGATTTTTTTAACTTCACTCATCAGCCAAAGTAATTTTCTGTATTACAGCTTTGCAGAAACTTTTTAGTGACTATGTATATGAAGAGGTCAGGAATACTATATTTTAGCTAAATCAACTCCTGCACTTTACAGTTAATTGCCTTTTACAATATTACTAACTTTTTCTCTATGTTAAAGCAGAGTTGAAATGAGGGGAGAAAGATGACCTGGTTCTGTATCACTTCATTTTTCTGTTAGCTCTGAGAAGGCCCATTTGTATCTGACCACACAAACTGCATGATCAAATCCCAAGTAACAGCAAAGCAAAACAGAAAAAAAACAAAAACAAAACAACAACAAAGGAGAATGCTCCAAATCCCACAGCCTATTAAAAAAACCCAAACAACTTACTAGAGAATTGTAGAAATCAAAAGAGGAAGTCACCAGCAATAAATTAAAGCTACAAACTTCCCTCATGATATAATGTTTTCTATAAAATTTGCTTAGAAACAGAGTATCTCAAGTTATGTACTATAAATTATTAATCGGAAATTGGTGGAACTTCTTCCATTAAAGAAGACAGAATGAAGACAAGGGAGACAATCTGCAAAACATCAGTTAGGTTTTGTCTATCTATACAAGAATGGAACGCGTTCAGCCCTCCAGCCTGCAGAGAACTTAAACATCTACAGTGAAAACTGGACACATTTATAATATGCCTTTATATCACAAGGATGCATATGATGCATACAAGAAGAAACCTTACATTAGCAGATTTCTCAATGTCTGCAGAGCTACCATCTTCATCTAGCTCTGTGCCAAGAAATTAAACATTAAAGAGAGCTGAAGAAAAAAAATAAAGATCTTAGATCTGTCTTCAGGAAAAATAACTATTGTTTGTGACAAAGTTTAAAATTTTCAACATCACCCGAACTCATTAAGAAGCTGAGGTCATAACTTCAGTCTGTAACATTTTTGTATGTGATATGCATATCCATATACATACATACGCTTCATCTATAGATAGACGAATGAAATTTTACATGTATGATTTCTGTTATTAGCTGACGAGAAAACATCTGACAGCAATATGGGAACACAATAGTAAACTCAAAGTTGAAAGCAATACTATGAATAACAACAGTAAATTCAGACTTTGAAACTGAAAAAAAAACCAACCGTGTTTCAAATGTGCTGAAAATTACTAAGTACAAAAAGTTACATTGTTATTATCTTACTTGCCCTAAAACACAAGGTTTAGTTTTCATATGAAGGAACAATTATTTTTTCGTTATGTTGCAAAGGTAAATCCCTGAATGGGAATCGACACAATACATCAAGCAAACGGACTGAAACAATTAGTCCTGAAGCCAAACACTGACCACCCACTCTCTGAGGTAATGAAGATATAAAATACAAAACAGCTATGTTGGTTCCAGTTTATAAGCACCAAGAGAGGTGGAAAACAGAGCATGAATAGTCACTGTTCAGGTGCCAAAGACCAACAATCTATTAAGAGAAAAAAACAGGCATTCCTCTTATAAAGCAAGACATGTTCTAACTTGTTAACTTTTTTGATCATGCAGGTCACATGTTTGTAAAAGGATTCCTCCCTTCTCAGCCAAATCCATTGTATTTGCAATGCAAGGTAAGCACACTTTGACTTTAAACATGGTCAGCAAATTATTGCATGTATTCCTAAAGATATAAATTGACTAGTTTGTGAGGTGCTGATTCTGAAATCAAACAACATACAAGTACCATCATCTTCTACTGCTCTTCCAGCAGGCACAGTAAGATTACTCTGGGGCTGTGAAAGGACTACGTAAGCATCCCCCTTAGGGGATTCTGTACACAAACAAGGCTGATGAAACAATCTCCACACATTATCTTCGACCTGAATCAATTTCCCAAGCATAGTATTACATTAACAACAAGTTAGTGGCCTTGCATTTATTGTAGGGAATACAAACAGGTTCAGGCGACTACTATTTTGCAGCCCGAATTCTAAAAGTGTTTCATTTACATGACATACTGCAAAGCTCTTACGTACGTTATTTCCCAACTTGTACCGCAACATTGATAAAAATTTCCAAAGTTTAAAGAAACATAGATCAGGATATAAACACAAATATTGTTTCAGGTCTTAGCTCTGCCTTTGACATTTGTTGAACTTACTTTGTCTTTTGACAACATTTGTGTCTCACACTTTCTCCTTTTCTGCTATACACTGAACAGAGGGGAAAATAAAAGAAAGCAGGCTGGCCAGGCTAGGCTATTACAAAAAGGAAAAAAAAAATTCCTTGAAAATTCCTTTTTCATTCACAGAGTGAATGAAAAAAAAACTTATTATTATAGCCAATTTTGATAATTTTGATGTTTTTCCAAATAATAAAAGTGAAATTTATGTTAAACTGGGTTTTTTTCACTGTACTGAAAACATGTTCTTGTACTAATAATTAAGTACAAAAATACCAAGGCACTCAAACGAGTTTTGCTTCCTCTTGTATCTTAATGACATCATGTGAATCTGAAAGGTTTAAGAGTTCCTATTTGCAGCATACAACTACAAAATAAAAGTAGTTTGAACAAATTAAAACTTCATTTTTTTAGAACAGTGATGATAAGTGTTGGACTGACAGTCTTAAGTCTTCTATTATGAAGCACAGGGCTCAATATTGCAAGCTTCCTCACTCCACTGTGTCTCAGTCACGTTCTATACACAAAAATTCTGTGTTTATGCACTAAATATCTTTCTACATTTAGTGAATTTGATCTTTTCCCACTGAAACTGCTGGCTGTGTCAACAGTTTTAACACAGACATATTAAAAAAAAAAAAAAAAAAAAAACACACAAAACAATCTTAACAAGACTGACATTACAAAGTTGAGGATACCAGTAATCACCATCTGTGGCAACTTGCGGGCTCTCTCAATACGACCTCAGCTGGTGATCCATACATTATACTATTCTTCTAGCAGCAGTAAGAGCTAGCGACACAAAATTGGTTTGCTGCATTTAATCCTGTAACAATGCATAGCATGTATATATTCTGTAGCATTACTTTGACTTTATAAACTAAAATAAGGAGATCTTGTTCTGCCTCGCTGCTGTATCTTCAAACCAGTGTTGCTTCAAACCATTCAGTATTAAAAATCAAGACTTTCTGAACTCTGCCAAGACATTCAGAACAAGAAAACCCACAGAATATTTAAAATATTAGCAAAAATACGAAGAAAAAAAGGAAGAGTTCAACTCAAAGCTGACTTTTTAACAGATATCAAGCAGTTTAAACTGCCAATATGCATATTTGCTTTAAAAAAATCCACATAAGCATTTTCATATCAGGAAGCAGCCTGTCTGAATTTAAACAATTAACTGAAATACAGACTACCCATGTACTACCACCATTGTGGTAACACATGAGATGATAAAAACTAAGGAAATACACACTACATAGAATTAAACATTTTATAGAGGCATAAATGATAAAGGGACAGTCCTAACAATAAAAGAATTAAAAAAAAAAAACCCACATACAAAACCTCATGAAACTCAGTTTGAGTGCCCCTTCAATCAGGGAATTCTCACCAACCAGGCAGAGCAAACCCAGTTTTAATTCTTTCAATAGGCCACATTGATGCAGTTACTATCGCTGCACAGTAAATGGATTTTATGTATTTTTTTTTCAAATATGATATAACAAATCAATAGAACTCACAAGGGCTCTTCTTAGATACAAATCAATGATATAAAAACCTCAGGCACAAAGGTAATTGTTCCATATTTCACTCTGATATACGGAGTTCTAAAGCACACTCACTGAAAATTACTATTCAAAGTTTCTCTCACATAAGCAAATGACTAATCAGAAAAGTCTTCAATTTGAAATGAATAAAAAAAAAAAGACAGGCAGGTAAAACTGCAATTATGAAAAAATACTTCAATATTAAATCCAGAAAATAAGAAGTGGTAATAAAGGAATTCTTATTCTTGGACTGACAGTTCATTAGTGGAACCCAATGGCCTTTTTCAGTTCACTTACAGTGTAGTGGAATAACTTTTGTCACAGACAGACATTATCAACGTCAGATGTGACCTCACTATGTTTAGTCAAAGGAAATTTCAGATATACCACGTGTAAGTTTTATAAGGTTTTGTTGGGGGGGGGTTGTTGGTTTTTTGTTGGTGGTGGTGGTGGTTTTTGTTTGTTTGTTTTTTGTTTGTTTGTTTTAAGATTGATGTTCTCCTCCCTGCCCCCAACTACTTCAGATAATCTTGTTACATGAAAGTCTCACAGCAATGATTATTCAAATTGAAAAAACCCTCGCAATCTCTAGGTATTAGAATCACACTTCTACTAGATAAGTCACATGCACAGAACTATTTGATTATTTTTTTTTTTGGTGGATGGTGATCCTTCAACTTAAGGGGTCTCTGGAAAGAAGGAAATGACAATCTGGAACACAGACATCTTAGTCTTATTTCTTTTCTATGAAAAAATAGTCAAGTTTAAAGTATGTATTTTAACAGCATAGCAAAACTACACATTCCTCAAAAGAATGTATGCATATAGTAAACCATTTCTAGTAAAATTTTTTGACCAAACTAGTTTCTAATGCTTTACTTCAAAGACAAAAAAAAAAAAAAAGTATGAGTGCAAAGGAAACTAATTGACAGTAGAACAGCGACACTTCCATTATAAGGCTATGCTTTTTCACTTTGGTACCAGCAGTATGAAACATTTGGTAAGAGAGGACAAAAAATTATCTTCTGAGGCCAATAATAAATTCCTCAGACACAAAGCCACACACACCTGTTGCCATGTGGTTTTTTGCAAAAGCCACACTGCTTGCTGGGCACCCAAACATATTTGCTTTCACTAGCAGAGGTATGTTCCAAGCCTTCCCGTTTAACAGTTGAAATGTTATCTGGAATGAACAATGGGGGCTCATCAAGTGAAAGACTTTTGCTACTTCTTCTCTGTCGAGGTTGGAGATTCTTATCAATTCTTTTTGATTTGTTTTTTTCTTTATCATCCTCCTTCAGATGTTCTACAACAGGAGGATCCTTTGTCTCTGCCTCATCCTTTGCAGAGCTATTTGTTTTCAGAACAGCAGCAAGCTGGTGTTTTTGACCCTGGGCTTGCTTCTGACCTAGACTTGAAACATGCCCTGATAATGGATGCACGGAGTGGTGGGTGTCTTTAGAACAGCCTGGATGAGGAGGAGATTTCTCACTTGCTCTTAGAACTGATGACTTCTGTACTTGCCCAGAAGCCTGGACTCGGGGTATTTTCCTCAGCATTGTATTGGTCTGCTTTTTTACAGTCACCCCTGAAACACAGCTCCTTGCTTTCAAACCCAGATCAGATTGTTTCTTCCTAATTTTAACTGGGTTATTTGGATGCTGATGACTCTCTTGCTCATCTGCATTCCGCTTCAAACTTGCTGAAGATGAACTGTGAAGACCTGAAACAGGAAGACCAGCTCTTGTTCTCGAACGCGTTATTTCTTGTTGCACTGTACCTGATTTCTGTCGAGTACGTGCAGTCAGATCTTGCTTATTCTGTACTATAGATTTACTATGCCGGGACCTAGTGTTCTTTTCACATTTTGATGAAATGCTAATTTGTTTATCATCATCCTGAAATTTTGATGCCTCAGCGCCTTCTGCTTTAGTACTGCTGATCTGCTGCTGTACATTTTGGCTTTTTTGGTCAAGAACAGTGTTATCTAAAATGCTATTTCCTGGGTCAGCAGAAGTAAACTCTTCACTTTTCAAGTCTTTATTATCAAACTCAGTACTATCCAATAGTTTCTCAGATGAAGTTACAGTTTTCTCCACCCCCTTGTCATCATCTACAGGTTCTGTTACACATTCCTTTACTGACAATGTATTTTCATCAAGAACTTCCACATTGTGGGAACCTAAACTACAATCAACCCCTTTTTCTATAGAGCTGGACAAATTTGAGAAGGTCTCACAAATTTCACTTGGATTCACGCAAACACTAGATGGATCATCAGCTTTCCCAGTTACCCCACTTTGATCATGCTCTTCTGTTTTCTTCTCCGATTCCTCTGTTTTATATTCAGTCTTTTCTTCTGAAGAAGTTTCAGAGCCCATTGAATCAATCACATCATTTGCTTCATTTTTACCTGCAGTAATTTCAGTATCTGCAGATACTGAACAAACTGACTCAACACTCCCAGATTCAGTCTTCGTTGCAACCTCTGTTATATCCTTTGTTTCTCCAGGAGAAGGAGAACAGGGTCCTGCTAAATTAGCACAACTTAACTCTTGGGATGTTTCCTCAACTTTTGCCTGATTAAGAGTTCCAGACTTTATTTCATTCCCCTCTTCAGGACAAGGAACACATTTTGTAATACTTTGGGATGCTGTTACTGCTGCTGTCGTTCCTTCTGTCTGTCCTGAACGTCTTGTACTACGCCTAACTTCTTTAGGTTGTTCTGTTTTCAAGGGTGCAGCAACATCTGTCTCTTTAGCTGGACTTCTCTCTTGCTTCTGTCCAGTTTTTGGAGCAGATCCACTTTTTACAGATGATTTCTTGGTACTAACAACAGGTGCAACATTCGAACGCTTGGCAAGCGTGCTCTGTCGCAAACTCCGAACTGGTTCTAGGAATGGAAAAAGAAAATGTCTTACATATACTGCATCCTCCTCTTTTCAAACACAAGGCTTACATAGAATAGAACTGATTTAGCCTGATTTAGCTTACTGGACACAAAGAGAACTTAAAACTTAGTCATTTACTAAACTTAAAACAAAGACACAAAAAACCCTCATCTCTCTACTTTAAAAAGTTATAAATTACTTGCATTGCAATTTTACACTGCCAGTTTGGATGTAAAATCACATTATTCTAATGGCTATGAAAGTTCTGAATAGTATCTATAAAACAGAAGTGATGATAAAAAGACAATCAAAACCCACTCTACTTTTCTACCACTCACCTTTTTCTACCTCAAGTAAAAATTGCACAAGTTACTTATACTGCGATTAGAGTACAGCTGTGAAGTTTACCAAGCTTTTAGAGAACACAGTATATGAATCTGAGACGCAGGCACATTCTCACTCGATGACATCTCTTACATTTTCTGAACAAGACAACATTCCAGTGCCTTTTTAAAAAAGCATATTCACCAGCTTTGTACTACAGGCTCTTATTTAAATTCTGACTTCCCTATTAAGTAGTTTTATCTTTTTAACTTGGCCTACTATACAAGGGGAAGAAGCAAAGTTGTCAATAACTCCACCAGTTCAACAAGTTAGAAAAACCCTAAGCATAATCAATTAGCAGTATTTAACCATAATCAATTAGCACAATTTAAATATTCAATTAAGATACTTATTAAGCACACTGAGATACTTTGATGACTTTGACTGCAATTACTATAATCTAATTTAAATTTAAAAAATACACAAACAAAAATAAATAGAATTAAAATTGTAATTGGAAATAAAGAGCCATGCAAACCTAACATTCCAATGCTGTTTGCAAATACAACATGCTTTTGCTGGTGAAGAACCACAGTGCTAATCCAACGCAGGTAAAAGGATCAAAATCTCAAAAAATGAGTTTATGGCCTGTGATCCTTATGGAAGACATCAAATATTTAACAAGGAGGAATTCAAACTGAGTAGTACCATATGGATGCCAACTTCTAGCTCCAGTTTATAAAAAGGAAGTGTCTGTACTTGAATTCACACAACCAAATAGCAAAGCTTTACTTTAAATCTACAAATGTTGGGGGTGTGGGATTACAAAAATCCAGCTGACTTCAGACATGCAAAAACATATCATCTATTGAAGGATCACCTTGTGCCATTAAACGTGGCGATTTTCTTGGTGATGTGACTGATGTTTCTTCACAACGGCTCCTCAAATTCCTATTAGGTAAAACAAGCTCATCTTCATCAATGGTGTCATTACCACTCTCTTTAACTCCTTCTTCATCCATAATATCATCAAGACCAATAACTGGAAAAAACAAACAAAAAAGAGCCTAAAACTTAAAATCATCAAAAAATGTTGCAGCTGTAATGGCAAGCAAGACAGGGAAGAGACAGTGAAAAATAAATAAATTGGCCATCTAAAAACAAACCAAAGGGGAAAAAATGAAGAAAGTCAAGACAGAAAATTCCCATGTGAGGCAGTTTCAGTGTAGAAGAAGCTATCACCCAAGGCTTAAAATTTCTGTAGACAGTCCTTATAGCTTTTTGGTGGACTCACATTTTTATTGTTTTTTTTTGCCACAGGAAGGTCCCCAGTCTTAGAGGATCAGCTGTCCCTCACTGTCCCTTCCCACCTAAGAAAAAGTGAAGAAAGGTAAACAGCAGAAAGAGCTGATCCAGAAGCGCATAGAGTTTAAAATCACAGTTTTCTCATAGGATACAATTTTAAAACTCCCACCCACATCATGTATCTACATCTGTAACCCCTTTTTGAAGGGCACTGAGTGCAGCATGCACTAGTCTCCCAGGAGAGTCAGAGAACATTGTCTTTGTCAAATTCCTAGCCTCCACTAACCTGAGAAGGATCCCAGAGGTTGCTCCTGAAAATAGGTATCCTAAGGGACAGTCAGGCCATTGTACCAGCCATTCTCCTCACTTTCTCTAAGTTTGGTTCTGCATAGGTAGCCTCTCCTATCCCAAAGATCCTATGTGTGATTAATGAATCCTGGTCCCTGTGGGATGCGAAATTTGTGAGATCAAGCCAAACATCCAAATGATTTTACAGAACATGTAGGAGGGTCTGACAAATACAACATATACTCCAAACAACAAAGTATGCTTATTTTTCATTATTCAGGCACCTACCTAGAAGCATTTTTAAGATAAACTAGCTCACGTGACAGAAATAAGATATCTAAAAATTTGCTTACTTTAAACTGACTTAAGTTAATAAATCTTAGAAATCAAAATAAGCAAGAAGTTAACAGAAATTAAAAATTATTAGAATTTTTAGACTGTCTCAGAAAATCTGTCAATTCCTGCTCCTTTTCAAGTCTGACATTACTGTAACTTAAAAAAAATAATGTTTTTTTTGAAGGCACTACAATAATAAGAATACTTTTAAAATAACAAAAATTGGAAGTTGTAAAACTGCTAAAGCCAAACAATGAATAATCAAGTCTATCAAGACTGTATATCAATCCACAATCACCTGCCATGACGAATTAAAAAAAAAAAAAAAATACCAACACAATCAACCAACCTGTTAATTTTAAAGTTCAAATATTAGAAAAACTTTAAACAGCCTCTTAAGGAAGGCTGACCTTGGCATCAGGTAATCAGCACTCTGGACCTCCATAATCAGATGGCTGTCAGGAGCTGAAAGCTAGGACATTCTTGAGCTGACAATTTATTGTTACTTATTTTATTTTAACCGTAATTTTTAGTTACTGCATTGCATAGATCAGTTTACAGGAAAAGCATGTTTCCAGAAATTACTGGCAGCTTTTGCTTTCCAAGGCTCAGAGCCACCTTTATGCCTGTGCTGTGTACATATATAGACAGATACCACACACAAGCTGCAGAGGACTGATAATGCTGGTCTTACTCCACTCATCCAAATGTTCCTTAATCACTTATTTGCTATAAGCTAGGGAAAAAGGACACAATGGCAAAAAGATGACATTGTAGCTGCCCTGTAAGACTTTTATTTTCCCCACAATAACTAATACCAGCCATTGTACAAGACTGAAAACTCAACGAGGTGGGCTCTCACCCTAACTCCAGCTGCCCACTCTCATGTTGTCAAAGACTATGTCCTCCCAACAGCTCCGCATTTTGGTATTGGCATTCTCATTAGAGTGTTCCTACAAAACGTGGAACTGGTATTCAGGAACAGCCTGTGACAAAGGAGACCCCTTTCAGATCCTCTTCTGTTTCTTCAGTGTAGAACTAAACTACTAAGCTACTGAAAACAACGTGGCAAATAAAAACTGCTCAGACAACTTTTGAAACAGCTCTGGAGCAGATTTCAGGGCTGCCATTAGAGCCTTGAGTTTTACAATGCTCTTGCTCAAGTTATTGAATTAATAACACAAGGGACACAGTCTACTATTGACAGACAGTTTGAAATATTAGAATGAAAGTATTTTCATACTTACAAGACTCTGTGCTGTAGCTTTAATTTTACAGAGGAATTTGAAGCACAGAATCTTGCTAATTTCAAACCACCTGAGCTATAACTCAGCTAGTACAGCCCCATGAGGCCCCCGGATGAGAAGCATTCGACACAGACCCTGCTGGGAAGAGAAAAAGTGACAGAGAATAGTAATAGATACAGAGGAGACTAGGACATTAAATTATGACAGGGAAGTGGAGGTAGAGAAACAGCACTGGGAAAAGTAAACCAACAAAAGCAAAACCAGACAGAACTAAAAAGAAAGAGATAGAGATTATCTTAGTAATACATCTCTAAAGATGATCTCAGCAATAAATATAGAAATTAAGACAGAAGGATAAAAGATAGAAGGAAAAAAAATAAAGAAAACAACATATCTGAATAGAAACTTTGTGTACCAGTGTTCAACTGAACAATATTCAAATAAGGAAAACACGAATCAAGTTCAACATAGTCATACTGGAAGAGGCACCACTGGCCTTCAAAATAATATCTTGAGTCTCTCCATTACTTGAAAAGTATTTAAATTTCTAAGCTACTGTGCTGTGCTACTAACGCATTTTTATATATGTTACACAATAATAGAATAACATACAGTAAAAATAATTTACTTGCAAATTTAAAGTGTTCCATGCACTAAAACAAAATTGTGACCATTTTTCAATTCTTCAGCAATGTAAAATCGAAGAAAACAAGCCTTACTTGTCAGGGGAAGAGGAGGGAAGGAGAAGATAATACCCCTAAAAACATGATCAAAATCTTTGAAATTTATAAAACTTTATTAACATAAGTCTTCCCTTTATTATCTTCAGCCAAAATTAGAAATACTCAGGTTTTTGACACACTGGTAAATCTCAAGTGTAGAAATAATTTTTTTCTGTAGATGTTAACCCTGATTTTCTTTTGCTTAGCTACCCACAAAGAACAGAACTCCACTGCTGTTGCTGCTTTGCATTGTAAATGCTACATCCACCTAAATTATGCTAACAGCAGGACTGAGCAAATCCACACTGGATTCCATATTTTAATTCTACAAGCATCGTAAGTTATATGGAAGTGGTTGAACATTTTAAAATTTCTACTATGTTATAGGCAGATAACAAAAACCTAACATTATGTTTCAATGAAACAGTCTAAAGCAGTAACTAACACATTTCTAGGTAATCCTTAAGAAGAGCTAATAAACTCTAGGTAAGGCTATGATACATATATACTATACTGAAAAAATATCACTAAGTCTCAAGACTATAAATGAAGATGGTATATTTTATATTAAAACCTTTTTTCTATTGACATTTGTGATGCATATGTTCAAGAAACAGAATTAAAAATGCTGTTAGAAAAAAGTGTACTTTCAAGAGAAATGAGGTCACTGATGACATAAGTTATATAAGAAAACACCAAATTCCAACTGTTTTACAAAAGTTCTTCTGTAACCTGTTTAACTGAGAATTTGCCTGCGAGTACCTTATACTGACTGCCCACTGTAAGAAAAGAATCACAGTAACATGAAATACTAGCTAAACATTTACTCCCGTTCTCCATTAACCTCTAAACTGTAAAGAGGAATTTTTCCTGTTTTTAGAATAAAAACATGAAAATCAATTAGGATTAATAAACTTAACACAGCATGTATCTTGAGAGAGGTCTGAATCCCCGTTTTTAAAAAAGATTGAGTTACATCTCAGGGCTAGCAAACTATAGTTCTTTAGTGACAGGAGCCTGTTACTTTGGAAATAAAGTGTAGTAAAGCACAAATTCCAACAAAAAATTAAAAACACAGTATCACACAAAGCACTTTCAATCAGATTAAGTTAATAAATTAAGAAGAGAGCCTTTAGATGAGCTCTGCGATTCATAAATGTGTAAACTGCCTTGCAAATCCTATCATAGATCCAACCCTCTCTCCATCCATAAAACTGCATAAAACTGATTCAAAGGAATAAGTAACTAAAGTCTTCAGAAGGACTTAAAATGGGGGAAACTGGTAGTTTGTTACCTACAAATAGAAAAGCATGCAAAATAAGCATTCTCTGGGTTCTAAATATACTACCAACATAGTAAATTTAAATTTTATACAGGAAAGTTACTACCTTGATCACAAGACACTGTGCAACTGTTCACATGGACAGCTTGGAGGAAGGAAGGCATAAAGAGGTAAGAAAGAAAACTGAGAGAAACAATTGTAAACCCAATTCTGGGTTGCAAACTGAAGGTTACATTCAAAGTTACTTCATATGCAGGAAGAAAAATACACGTACATTTGGCTTTAGTGAAAAGAGCCTGAAATGGCTAACACAGCCAGACAGGACAGTAGCTAAAGAAAAGAAACATTTGTAGTCAGAACAAGTGGTTCGGCTCCCAAGATTCAGTAGGTGATCACAATTTTAGCAGAGGTAATGCTGCTTTCAACAGCAGTCATGAAAACCCAGGCTAAAAGTAGAAAGAACAGACTGCACTTGGGGGATACACTTTCCCAGCAACAATGCAGAGTGACAGGAAAAAAAAGGGCAATTAAAAAGATGTCCCCAACAGTCTTTGCACACTCTTATAGGGTCAGTCTTCCTCACCATTTATGAGAAACACCTGATTTGATAAACATGCCCGTAAACTAAATTGGTTAAAAGTTTATTATGAAATCCAGAAGTGTCTCCAGATGATACGCAATTCAAATTCCATTCCCTTTATTACAAGTATAATAAATCAAACTGCCCCGGTAAAGGACATCCTGAAAAGCTACAGAATTCCTGATAGCTGAGAAATATCAATTGAGTATGAATGATGGTTATTTAGTTCACTGGCACATGACCAGTCTGACCTGCTACACTCCAAAGCCTATAAATTAGTGGATAAGCTTCCAGCATGTTTTCCAGCAAGAAATAACAGAACAAAACAGAAAACCTATCACTAGGCAACCATCCAAAGTTGAAAAAAAGGTGTTGCTCTCAAGAGTTATGTCACATCCTAAACTTCACAGTTCCCACTTCTGATCAAGGAATTGCTCACAAAGGGGGGTGGGGGGGGGGAAGCAGCCTCAGAACCACACATCCACACCCACACGCACCACCCAAAAAAGACACCCATTAAAGACACCCAAAAGCTGTTCTGCATAACCTGTGTTGGTCATTCAGTTCTTGGAAGAACAGCTGCCTGACCACACTGATGAACAGAAGCAGAGACACCTAAAACATGATATGCGACAGTTCTGATTGCTTCAAGAACTTGGATCTCATTTAATTCTGAAAAGCCTCCTTTTGTCAAATTCTGTCCTTTAACTGGGAAAGAACGCAGTTGTATCAACTTCCACTATTGACACTAGGTCTTTCTGCCAGTATCTACTTCAGGACAGCAAATGGTCTCCATTACTGCTAAGCTCCTATGAGCTGCAGTGAATAATAGTATGATCTGTGAATAGTTTGTACTTTGATTCACTGCAATAACAGGAAACTTCCTAAGAGGAGCAATCTGCCCAGTCTAACCCCACAAACCAGCAACCCCATTACATCTTTACAGTTTAGCAGTCACTCCACAAACACATCCTAAAAGGATTTCAGCATAACATCTGTTAATTTAACCCATAACCTTTCCAGCTTGAGAGAGCCAAAGAGTTGCTTCTACCTCTGCTCAAAGCCTTTAACAGGATCACCTGGAAAGAATCTTGTCTTCTTCACACATGTAACTTTTCAATCAAAGCTGAACAAGACAACCCCATTCTATTACACAGTGGCAATTACAGAGCAAGCTCATCGACTAGACAAAGACCAACAATGCTATTTAATGGAAGAAACCATTTAGCTCCTTTTCTTAAACTGTTCCATGGTCTAGGCATGGGTTATGCAAAATATCATTTGAAGGTCTAAAATAAGTTGTGGTAAATAAATTTGTGCCTCTGGAAAAAATTAAGAAACCATTTAGATCCAGCACAAACTGGATTCAGGCCAGGACATGAACATGAGACTGCTTTACTGGTACTAAGATAGTTCTTCCTACCAATAGATAGGCAACAGACATCCATTCTCAAGCTCCTTGCTATTTGTCATACACCAGTACTGCTGACTATGAGATGCTTAGTACAAGAAAGACACGGACCTGTTGAAGCGGGTCCAGAGGAGGGCCACAAAAACAATTAGAAGGCTGGAACACCTCTTCTATGAGGACAGGCTGAGAGAGCTGGGGTTGTTCAGCCTGAAGAAGGCTCCAGAAGACCTCATTGCAGCCTTTCAGTACTTAAAGGGGGTTTATAAGAAGACAGGGACAAACTTTTTTAGTAGAGCCTGGAGCAATAGGACATGGGGCAAATGATTTTGAACTAAAAGAGAGTAGATTCAGGCTAGGTATAAGGAAATATTTTATGATGAGGTCAGGTTGGATGGGGCTCTGAGCAACCTGATGTACTTGAAAATATCCCTGCTCACTACAGGGGGGTTGGACTAGATGACCTTTAGAGGTCCCTTCCAACCCAAACCATTCTATGATTCTATGTTACCATCCTCCCCAAGAGAATAATTTATAATCCAACTTACAAAATTTGCCTTTTCTGGCTAGATGCCTCTAACAAGCAGCGTGATTGGAAATCAACCTTCAACTCACAAAAATCTGTTTGTCTTGTAGACAAGCACTTGAACTGCTTAAAGGACGTACAACTAATTCCTACCAGTTTCTATCACATACAGTCAGATAACTGGCAACTCAACATAAATAGAGCATAGTATTAAACAGCTTAGTTCGCAGTGAATGATGTGCAACATAAACCCTAAAGCTGAGCAAGACAGATGCAATGTTGATGAGTAATAACTTTGGATTAGGCCTGTAAATAACACCCAACAAGAACTAATGTCAATGCAGCAGTAAGAAAAAGACCAGAAAAAAAACCCATACTCAAAATCAACTTAACAGCAAGAGAGAAAGTTCTTAGACAAAAAGACTTTACTAAAGTAAAGCAGAGAAAATGTTGTCACAATCTTAATAAATTTGGTATGTGGCTAACCAGGCCTGAAACAAGTCTTTCTCAAAGCTTCTGCTACTCACACGTACTCATATTCACAGAAGAAATTTCTTATTTAGAACATGGTAGGAGTTCTTTGAGTTGAAGGCATATAAAGACAGGACCTTGCTTTGTGCATAGGTTTACAAATACTCTTGAACTCCGCTCAAACCAGGCTCTCCAAGAAGTATTAGTGAGCCACGCTTTCTGCTCCTCCAGTTCATTTATAAGACTTAATAGCATTTTAGCCAAATCACCTCCTCCGTCCAACTATTTTTACCTTTATCTCTTCAGCTTGCTCACAGCAATCTGAAACATGAAATCTTCACCACTTGAAAAACTGGACAGAACAGAGGACCTTCCAGTTAATCATGCAGCAGCAAGCATGATCAATCTGTCCATTGCCGGCCTAATTTCCATGAGCATTTTGCTCCTTTTCTTAAACTATTCCATGTTCTAGGCATGGGTTATGCAAAATACTGTTTGAAGGTCTAAAATAAACTGCGGTAAATAAATTTGTGCCTCTGGAAAAAATGAACTCTTTTCTTCAAGAATAAAATCAAGAGTGTAAGAAACGCCATCATCTATCATTTCGGTATTCCTAAGCCTTGCCCTGCTTAACATAAATAGATGACAACAATTGTACCTAAACCTAGTAAAACCTTACTGAAAATACATTCTTCTAGGTACTCTTCTAACCCTAGTGAAAGGTTAAAAGAAGAGCCAACCAACCATTCTGTTACTATACTGGTTAATGCACTACAGAATGAATTCATCGTAAGATCCTACACAGAGGGGGGAAAAAAAGAACTGGAAGGATCAGAATACAACAAACTATCAATCTTATGTCACACCAAGGGTGTGCCATAAAAAGCTCAAAAAGATGTACGTAAGGCAAATTTTGTGGGAATTATTTTTTAGACAAATTGATGTTGGTGTAGAGATGAGCTTTCACGCATACCATCTGGAAAAGCAGCCTTTGTATGGGTAATTCTTACCAAGGGTACTATCATCTTGCACAACTCCATTCTTACCAGGAGACTACATAAGCTGTTAGATCACCAACAGTCTTAGACAAATTAATTAAATCATGACCTATATGAATACTCAAGTAAAAGACAAGCAAAGAAACTTTGCTTCAAACTGACAATTGGTATTCTCAACTAAATAAAACTACAAAAACATACTGCAGTCCTGCTATCTCAGAATAAGGACAGTTCATATCGAGACCTACAAAGAACAAGCAACAGCAAGAACACATCACATACTTTTGGATACCTACTAGATTAATTCCAAATCACATGCTTTAATTTACTTACTAAAATGTGGCTCTACTCTTGCTTTCAGATTTAAAAAAAAAAAAAACACATTAAACTCACGAACTCAGCATAAATCAAATCAGTTTTGATTCCCCGAGTCTTCAGGCAGCCTGAAATAGTAGTCCCCAAGTAAATGAGTTAGCTCACTTATTTTAGTGAACAGCAACCTTTAAAAATTACTTGTAATTATTTAAGTATTAATTATTGCACTGCTGATCACTTTTAGGAGAAATACCCAACTAGTGCGCCAAAAAAAAAAAATGAAAAAGCCGCCACAAGTCTCCCCATAACTTCCAAAACATCCAGCTATATGCTATGACTTAATTCAAAAATTTTAAGCGCAGTACAGGTTTACTGGAGGATGCACAAGTTGCATTGTGAAACAAGAATCTACATCACTGGAAGGAAATAAAAAATTTAGAGAGGAGAAATTTGGTTTAGTTGTGTACATTGTACAGTCTTACGCACAGTAAGAGTCAAACAATTTTGGGTTTTGGTGGGTTATAGACAGAAAAGTATAAGGATAGGGCAAAAACATTAACAATGGCCTCAAATAATGCTCTATCAAAGTAATAAAAAGATCAAATATCTTGTTTTGGCTTTGTAGTTCACTTTTTCTTTGCCTCAGTCAGTATTGTCTTTGATTTACAGTTTTCCATGTGGTAATACCACTTAATTTAGTGAAGGTTAGAATTTAGTCTGTTAGTAGAAACAAAATACATACTACATCAGGAAATTATCAAGATTTTCAGAAACAGCTCATAAAAGGTACTAGAAAAAAAAATAAGTGTTGATATAATGTTACCCGCAGTATTCTACAACACTGTTCAGTAATGAACCTAAAATTATTTTTTTTAAACTTCCAGTCAAATAAAAAAAAAAAAACAAAACACCACACTATTAAACAAATAGTATATTTGTGTCTCTTGCACCATGGACTGGATTTTTTTTTTTTTGGATCTTCCAAAACTACTCCACAAATCCTAAGACTATTTTTTTAAAAATAAAAACTTTGCTCTAAATTGGTTCCAAAACAGGTGTTTCCAAACAGTAAAAAAGAATTGTATCATCATTCCAGGGTTGTGTTTGAAGCCAACCAAAGCAAAACACCCAGAATCTGGTTTCAGCTCAGTATCAGAACGCCTAGCACTAACAGAATAACCCTGAGGTCAGAGCAGTTATTTGGACAACTCATATGCTCCTACTGCTAATCTGGAATTATTACATTTTTTGAAGACAACTAGCAACTTCGCTGATCAGGCACAGTACTTACACTAAATAAATCATGACGTTAATTGGGAATAATTTACACGTACTCAAGACAAAGCCTGAATTACTTCTGATCCAGATTAGGAGCCTTCCTCTACTGTTACCCAACAAAGTTAAAAAGAACTGCACATAGTTTACATGCCAGGCATGTAAGCAGCGCAACAAAAAGGGCAGGAAGGAAACAGAAATCCCAAATTATTATTTCTACATTACAAAAAAGGGTTGGTACTAGAGTATAACTGTATTTTAAATTGTAATCTTAAAAAATTGTAACATTTACCTGTTGAACAAGGCATCTGGAAATTGGGATCATTGCTATCCAAAACAGGCAAACAGAACTGGGCACTTGCAGATCCTAGCATAGGATCCTTATCGCTGAGCATGTTCTTCAGCGAATCCTCTAAGACATTTTGACTTGTACTAAAATCCTCACAGACTTCATTCTCCAGGTTGGATCCTAGAAATAGGGCATCATCTAAGTGTTCAGTAGGAATTAAATGGTTAAATGTATCAACTATATCCATGAAGACTCCTGTGTGTCTTTCAGCCCTATAGAAAGACAAGAAAAATACCATAAGAAAATAAGCTACAAATTGTAAAACACCTAAGAAACCAGCAAGTTGTTTTGGCTGTAGTGTTTTATAAAGAATGCTTAAGGTATTTTAGAATTGTAACCAAAAAAAAAAAAAAATTAATCTGCTTATGGCTTAGTATGGCCCACTGCATATCTAAAAATCAATTCTCTATCTGATTATCTTTAAAAGAAGTCCCATCCTAAGTTAATATAAACTCCCCTATCAGCATCAGAGTGCTGTCACTTCTACTCAGTGTTATAATAAGGGCTAACTAAAACACCTCCTTTCTGAAATTTGTTTAAAACTTAACCAACCCAAGGGGGTGGGACACCAAAAAGAAGAGGAAATCAAGTACAAGCAAACCTGGTTAGCAGCACTGTGAGACCACATCTTTCTTTACCTTTATATGTAAAAACGGGAGGTCAACTTCCACTAACATCAACGGAGCTGAGAAAGCTCAGGAGCCTGCCATACTAGGCCCAAAATTGAGAAGGACTATATTTCCATTCACAAAGAAACTACCAAGTACTTCATAGCAAGTAACAACTTTTAAGCAGTAAGGTCTTATTCTCTACTATTTTTCACCTATCATTACATTCAATAAGATTACAGAAATTTTATACGAAAATCTGACCTCAATCAAGTATATGAGAATACTAAGCTGGCTTCAAAAGGGCTAGAAGCCTTTTAGAAACTTCAAATTTGAAGAAGTTCAAGTGAAACTTAAGGAATTGTATTCAAAGATGGCACCTACAGTTTACAAGAAGGGATTCCCTGTTTTCTCCATCTTTTTTTTGCAATATAGAAATGCAATTATTGCGGCAGAAACCCAACTAGTAAGAATGTTGAACTGCACAACAGAATGGAAAACAGTCAGGAAAATATGTATTCGGAAGTTTAGCATAAGGATATACTTAGAGTGGAAAGAGATAATTATAATAAATATGGACACAGAGTCAAGGAAAATGGAGTAGTGGCTGGATTCATCTGGCATACAGGAAAGTGTGGGAGACCAATTTTGGTATACACAAAGCTATTCAAGTTTTTGCAAACAGAAGAAGGACATACATTCTCTCCCGCTCCTTCCTTCATCATCTGGCTACCACACACTAGACAGAATTTTTTTTTCTAATGAACGCATGAAAGGAAAGTAAGTGAAATTTAGAGTTTGTAGTGCTTAGATTACTTTTTAGATCCCTATTCCAGCAACCTGCCACTGAATAAATTCAGTACCTACTCATGCTGACTAGAATAATAAGTATTCTTCATTATACATGTTAATGGGACATTCTTGTTTTAATGATCCACAGGGAAAATCCCAGCCATACACATATAAGAGCTCTGCTACAATTTCAACTCTGTTTATGTAATTTCTTTAATTTCACAAGTTTACAAAAACTACAGGTGAGCATGAAAAAAGGTTTGGTATGGTTTTGGTGTTTTTTTTGGTTTTGTTTGGTTGGTTGTTTTTTGTTTTTTGTTTTTTTTAAAAAAAAAAAAAAAAAAAACCACAACCAACATGACTGACTTTCTTCCTTGTCCCATAGAGCAGCTCAGAAGAAAACAATGGTCGGGTATGGCACTATGCCTTTGCAGAACATGGTGTCTTTACAGTATCTGCACACTAACCATGACAAAACGGTGTAATACACAATGTCCTACTGACCAAACAGCCAGCAAGAAGGAAAGTCAGGCCAAATCAGGTGCATTTAGTAAGCAGGTATCAGTCTTACAGCAGCAAGTACGTTAGTTTGAAAGCTCTCTGCACCAAAAAAATGGACTATTTTTATCAAGCGATGCAGTGTCTCTACGTATACACCATGCCAACTAGCACCTACAGTAGCCCACATTCTTTTTGCAGTTTTCAAAATAATTTCCAAAGTTGGCAACAAATAAAACAGCAAACTAATGGAGGAAGATTATACAGTGCAACATAGCACTATTTTTATTATTATATATATATATATGTTGTAGTTACAACAATCTGATACTATACAGGATAAACTACAAGAGCTGCAGTGGCTCAAAGTAAGGAAATAATTATAAACATCACAATCCAGTACTTTAAGACACCTTCCTGTAATTACAGGGGTTTTTCATATTAGCATCACACAAGCACAAGAGTAACAGACACAGGATAAAATTATGGTGAAGCCTGATACTAGCAAGTGCCAATGACACTGCAATAGAATAGCCAGGAATTACTGTAACAAATCTTTTGTACCCAATATTAAATATAAAACAGTGGCAAGGCCTTTGAACACACTTACAACAACATATCTCAAGTTTCTTTCTGGATAGGAGGGGAACATTTATGTAATCATTACTCAAACATTGCTGCTATCAGTAGAGCTGACCACTCCATTAAGAACTGTGTTAAATAGCAAAGCTCAAGCAGAATGTTATCCCTTGCTACAAAAATTGCTGCTGACAGAAGTCAACCTCTGACCTCAGCAACCTGATGAAAAAAGAATGCCTACAGTTTTGCAAGGCTACCACGTAGCTATTCACAACACAAAATCACTGCAAAATAACTGTCAAAGCAACTATACATGCAATGGGCACAGCCACCTTCAGTAACACCTAACTAGCTATTAGAGAAAATTCAAGTGGAATTTTATTGAAAGCTTTATTTCTGGAGCATGAGTCTATGATCGAGTATAAATTCTATACAAATTTTACATCAAAAAGTCATTGTAAGGATATAAACAAAGTGGTTGTGCATAAAAATCCTACCACCACAAAATCTAATAACAAACAATTTATGTTCTACAGTTTTTAAAAGTTAGAGAGGTTATCCCACTAAAGTACATGGAATCAAGACTTTGCTTTACCTGGTTCAAGAAAATACTCTTCAACTCTTTGCATGACTTACACAGTCTGACTTTAGAAAAGTATTTCTAGCATTACTAGATTAACTATCACATGAAGTGTAGAATCTGCGGGCACCGACAATGAAAGATACACTTCTTGCTAGACAGCTGATTGCCAGAAACAGTTGCTACCAAAAAAAAAAGAAATCTTCCCTTACACAATGCCTAAAGTGTATGAATTTTCAATGGTTTCTTTTGCATTTGAAACACTTCAAACACCAGGAAACATAGCCAGAGATATAGGTAAAAACACAGTTAAGTTTTTCATGGTCATTTATTTCCAGAGATAATTCTAACTGCTCGGAGGAGGAATGCATTGTTCCCCTGGAACACAGCTGCGTCCTCCACTTGAACCCTAAAGGCCAGTGGCTTGGCATCACTCACAGCAAAATTGCACATATCAAGTGTACTTCCATCACGCAATAATTCAAAAGTGTTTTCCCATTGGGTAGTTAATCAGAAACAACAGAATATGAAAATTCTTGTGTATGGAGAATAAGTGAGAAGAGGCACGTTCATGAACAAGGCAAAGGAGCAAATGACAGAGTAGGAAGCCCCAGCCAGCTTCAGTCTGGACAGTCATAAAACTTCTCCCACCCACTGGCTCCTGGAGCACCACGGCACGTACTGAGACTGCTACGGCACACAGCATAGCAAGATACAGCAGCGTGGGCGCAATGAGATCTGACCATCAAGAAAAGTTAAAGGTATAGACAGTATTCTCGTCAATTCCTTAACTAAAGTATAGTTCTCTTATACAGTATTTTGAGACTGATTTGTTTGTCAGCTCTCCACTGCCACAACAGGTACTCATAGAAGTAACCCACCAACTAAAATCTTCCAGTATTAAGTGATCCATCATTAAAAACAATCCTGTTAAAGAGAAAAAGCATGTCAGTGAAACATGACCTCCAGAATTTCTCCCAAATTATGTCTACCATAAAAACCTCTTCATGCTCTCATTTTCTTTTTCAGTCTGAGTCTTCCAGCTTATAAAATTCATTTTTTCAGTTGCTGAATTAGTTTAAGTTAGGTATGTCATAATATAACTTCAAATCCTAACAAATATTGGTATGAAATAAACATGCTGCAGGATCTGATATGGCAGATTTTCATCTTGTCCTCATTTACTACTTTTTCATTACATCTCTTGCAGTTCTAAATGACTTTCCAAAATTAAAAGAGAGCCAGAATCTTCACTTGCTAAGAAAAGAAACTAAGATCTCAAACAAGCATATCCTTTCAAACTAATCTTAGAGGGGAAGGAAGACTAATATCTGGTCAAGAGATACTGTATATCTCTAAGGCTTCTCATTGATTAGTTTGTAAAATAAGCAAAAAGATTACTTCAGTTCCTGTTGTATTATTTTCTTATTAGAACAGTGCAAAACAGTTTCGCAGAGATATCCAACTGCATCAGCATATCTTTACCATCTATCATCTCTACAAGAGGCGATCACAAATTGTATGTACCACTAGACATCCTGATTGTTTCTTAGATGACATACAGGCCAAGCATACTCTGTCTTTAACTGCATTCTAAATTAAGTCTCCCTTAAACACCAGATATGTGCAAGTGTTTACTTTTCCAACTACATATTTGGATTTTCATTAGATATATTTGTCTTGATGTTTTATCATTTTCCTTTACAGATTTTGTTCAGTTTTAATAATATTCCTACACCATATATTTTACCAAGCAAAAGTTAGGTTCCACACTTTTAAATAACATTGACTGTAACTACTTTCTCTCCTCCCCTCTCTGCTCAGTGAGTGACTTTTACATATTAGTTTACATGTTAAACTTGACTTTCATATATTAGCTTATACTTGAAACTTAAGAATATAAAAATGGAAGTTTTTGTCTTTTTAATGATTGTCAATTCAAAAAGAAATCTGGTTTATGAAAGTCCTCAGAAGCTGGACTACAGAAAACTAAAATGATGCTTTTATGAAGACATTTAAAAAAAAAAACGCCTAAATTGGTAAATGAGGGGGAAAAAAATCTGAAGAAACCTAACCAAAGAAAGGAAAAAAGCTCTCATTCACCCATCTCCCATCAAACAGGACACTGTCAAAGAGCTGCTTAACCGCAACATGTACTCAGCAGGTTTACTTGAAACATCAATATTGCTGTAAAGGGGGCTCAGGTATACTGACAAAGCTGTACGCCAGGAACATCAACCTATAAGTATCCATATGCCACCTGTTCCCTTATTTAAAACCCCAATTTATTATTTATATCTCTCATTTAAAATTACAGATCTAGCTTTGGACCACAGCGCTGCTACAGATCAAAGAATAAGTAATGCAAATCTGAGCATTTCATTCGTTCTTAACTAGCTCTTCTATACTGTTTTTGCGTTCCTCACCCTAAGGTCTTCAGACACCACTGACCCAAATCTGATCACCCTGCTAGTCAAATCTCAATAGTCTGACGCATCAAATAACTACCACATCCTAAAACCTACCTATAATCTCAAGGTATGTGCTGCTCCCGTCACTGACGGAGCAGATCCTGTCTGCGCATAGTAAGCTACTTGCTATCACAGTATTTGAAAGAAGGGCAGACAGCTTAAGATATTTGCTTTATTAAACCTTCACTATCCAAAAGAATCACATTCACCAGCCAGCACTGTACCTCATTTCAGTGAACAGGAAGAAAAATTTCAAACAAAGTTTTTTATTAAAAGACAACGAAACTTAGAAAAAGTACAGAGAAAGCTTTTCTTAATCATACAAGATCAAAGTACTATAGCAGAGAAAATCAACTTAATAGCTCTTTTGAACAGAGCAACCTCTCCTCAAAAAAATATGTTCTTCACCCTCACTTTATAGCTAAAAGAGACACAGAGTGCTGCCCTAGAAGCTGTGTTCTGTCACAAAAGTCTTTACAAAATACATATGAAAGATTTCACAAAGTAGACCGTTTTCATTTGCTGGACTGCCCCATCAATGATTACTCTTGAATCCCACAAAAATTAAGCATAACCAAATAAGCATAACCTGGGAAGTAGCTCGGAGGAGAAGGATCTGGGGGTCCTGGTAGACAGTAAATTATCATGGCCCAGCAATGTGCCCTTGTTGCCAAAAAGGCCAGTGGAATCCTGGCCTGCATAGGGAAGAGTGTGGCCAGTAGGTCGAGGGAGGTCATTCTCCCCCTCTACTCTGCACTGGTGAGGCCACAACTGGAATACTGTGTCCAGTTCTGGGCTCCCCAGTTCAAGAGGGACAAGGAACTGCTGGAGAGAGTCCAGCGAAGGGCAACTAAGATGATTAAGGACTTGGAGCATCTGCCTTATGAGGAAAGGCTGAGAGAGCTGGGACTCTTTAGCCTGGAGAAGAGAAGGCTGAGGGGAGACCTTATTATGGCATACAAGTATCTAAAGGGTGGGTTGAAGGAAGATGGAGCCAGGCTCTTTTCAATGGTTCCCAGTGACAGGACGAGGGGTAATGGTCACAAGTTAGAACACAGGAAGTTCCGTTCAAATACACGGAAACACTTCTTTACGGTGAGGGTGACAGAGCACTGGCACAGGCTGCCCAGGGAGGTTGTGGAGTCCCCTTCTCTGGAGATTTTCAAGACCCGCCTGGATGCAGTCCTGAGTAATGTGCTCTGGCAATCCTGCTTTAGCAGGGGAGTTGGACTAGATGATCTCTAGAGGTCCCTGCCAACTCTGAAAATTCTGTGATATTACACATTGTTTTATTAATCTCTCCATCACTGCATATACCTCTAGAATTTGTAAGCTCACTACCAAGAGACATTTCCCTGAAAAGAAAAAGGCAAGGACAGATTATTTTTCCATCACTACTGCTATGCTTTTCAAGTCTTTTCCGCCCTCAAGTTCCTCAAGAACTGTTTCAAATATTTTCAGCTTGAACATAGCATAAACGTTAACTTGTGCTACAGGTTAAACTGATTATCTGTCAGTCACCCCAGACAGAATAATTTCATTTGTAATACCTGTTGAATTTGTGAGTGTCTCTCTGCTAATGATTAATTTGGAAACACATATTAGAATTACATGTTTCAGAAACAGACCAGGACAATGTCACAACATGTCTGCATTTTTCACTTTTGCTGCTACATAACTCATATCCCAACTTAGTGGACTTCATCATTGCTACTTCATAATACTACCTTTCAAAAATGTTGCTTTGCCATAAAAAACGTTTCTGGCACGATATGCCAGAATAATATAATAAAACAATGAAAGTTTATAATTTCCTACAAAAAAAAAAATACTAAGGGGAGATAAATTATAAGACTTGGATTTAACAATACTTCAGTTGACTGAGGAAAATTATTTTTTAAAAAAATACAAACTTCTATTAAAATAACAGCTAAAAAAATTTCATACAGCTCTTTGCACAACATGAGTAGTATTTACTCCACGAGGTAGAACTAAGCCTTCTAAAAAGAGGAGGTCACAGAAGTATGGCAGACAATAATTACAGATTTTTAGACCTTTTGCTTTCTTAGAAACACCCTACAACTGCGTTGAATTACTTCAGTTAATTATGTTGAATTAGATTTAACCAACATGGCTTGTAGTTAGGTGCCCTTTCAGCTGCTTGAAATTCCTGAGGGTTTGCAAATGTAAAATGTACATAAAAACTGAATGACTGAGTAACAGGCATTGACAGCTGAAAAAAAATCTAGGTGTCAGAACTCCATATTTAGATGTACAATCTTTAAAGCTAACTACAGAAATTAAAAGCAGAAGCTACTTGCTGAAGCAAAAAGAGCAGTTTCATTGTGGGCTGCATGCTAAGTGTAAAGACAACTCAAAGTTAAATTATTCCAGGACATATAAAATTCAGGTTTTCATGATCTCCCTTACAGTGTGTCCCAAACCTTAATTTATTAAGCAAAACAAACAATGAATATTAGTGGTGTTAAAGAGATACCATATGTTTACCATCCTTACATTTCATCCTACAACACTTCTGGTCTTTAGCAATGTCAGCATCCATTTTTATAAAATCAAATGTATAGAAATTACATAATGGGTTAACAGCCACATAAAATACTATACCATAACTACAATTTGTATGGTACAGCTGTTGCCATCCTACGTTCCTGCCTTCCTTTCCTCAGATTTATGCTTCATTGTGCAGGCTATTTCTACTAACTCAATCTACACTGCACAGAGTATTCCTCTTCCAATCCCTCACCTCATGGCTATAACAGGTCTCCATCATGCAGACCATGCAGAAAGCACTCTCACAATCACATGAGTGATGGCTCTTCCAAAGGCTTACAGATATTAATTATTTGCATTCCAGTAGCAAGCAAGAAGCGTGGACGTATTGCCTCAGAAAGAACATCTCATCCAAGAACAGAATCTGGAAATACTACCCGGCCACTGAATCCCCTGGGTACCGCCAGTGACCACTTTTTCTCCTGCACTTCCTACAGTGTGTACTATACACAAGAGTTAAACACAGAAATTGTTGATGATGCTAAGTTTGAGAGACAGGAGGAGGAGCCCGGGGCAGGTCAGACCAATAGCAGGAAGAACAGCAGGGTCTAAATTGGTGTTTGTTCCTCAGGTTTGTATGGGGCAAGAAGGCATCAGTGGCTCAAAAACTGGCAAGGGAGAAGCACTGCCAAAAAGGGGCAAGACCTAGTAAACGCGGGGCAGGGGAGGCGGCGCTGGAAAGCCAGCAGCAGCCTGTCTGCGGGCAGGCAGCCTGCGGCAGGGTCCCGCACGGACACCGGGGCAGGCGGGGAACGGGAGAAGCCGCCGCAGGCAGCAAGGCCGAGGCCAGAGCGCCATGTCAGGTGGCGGGGGCGAGGAGCCCGAGACCCGGCCGGCCCGGGCCCCGCGGGGCGCAGCCTCCGCAAGGTCAGCGCCGGCGCCGCGGGGCCGCGCCCGGGTGGAGCGGGGCAGCCGGGGCTCGGCCGGGGGAGTGCCCCCCCGGACCCGCAGCCAGACCGCAGGCCGCCGTCGCCGCCACCACCTCCGCGCCCAACCTGTCCCGGCGGCGCGGCGGCGGAAGCAGGCCGCGTCCCAGCCGGGCCGCCCCGCCGCGCTGGGCCCCACCGCTAGGCCAGGCCAGGCCAAGCCAGGCCAGGCCGCGGCCCCACCGCCGCGGCAGGCCCGGCCCTGCCCGCCCGCCCGCCCGCCGCGCCCCGGCGAAGGCAGGACGAGGCCGCGCAACGCGGCGGGCTCCTTCGCCACCCCACCTTCCTCTTCCCTCCCCTTCCCCCTTTACCTGCCGCGGCGCGGCGGCGGTAACTCACCCTGCTCCGCCGCCCAGCGCTGCCCCGGAGCCGCAGAGGAAGGACGCGGCGGCCGCGCCGACGGGAGAGAGGGCGGCGCGCTAAGCCCCGCGGCCTGTGGGAGCGGGGGTGGGCGCGGGCTCTCTCCCCCCCGCTTTCCCCCCCTCCCGGCCCAGGTGGTCCAGCCCGGCCTGGCTCGGCTCGGCTCGCGCTGCCGGCCGCGTGCCCGCTGCCCCGTAGGCGCGCCCCCGCGGCGTCAGGCGAGCGGTGCCGCGCCGGGCCCGGTCGCTCACGTGACGGCGCTGTTGACGGGGCGAGTTGCTGCGCAGGCGCCGGGACGAGCCGAGCCGGGCTGAGGGCGGCTGTGGCCGGGTGTTAGTGGGGTGGGTTTGGGGTGTTCGGGGTGTTCCGTGCCGCCTGCGGCCTTTTCCCGGCCAGACCTGCCGCCCCGGGTGGGACATAACTGCGCTTACGGCCTCCTGCCGCGCCAGGCCCCGCCAAGGCCCTGTGAGCGGAGCCGGCCTCCGTGGCCCACCCGCGGGGTCCCGGGCACCTTCGCGGGGGTTGGGGGCAGAAACAGCGAGAAGTGCCTGCATGGCGGCTTAGATGGCGGCTGCGCGGGCCGGGCCGTGCGCCTGACAGGCCTCGGCCTGCGGAAGGTGTAGGGTGGCCGGGAGGGCCGGCAGGTTTTCCCCATAACCCCCTGGCACAGGGGGGTCTTTGCAAATAGCAGCTGCCACCCTCCTTGGTGCAGTCCGTGTTACACAACCTGCTTGTCAATCCTTCCTGTGCCCCCATTCCAAGAGAAGTTGTGGATGCTCCCGTCCCCAGAAATGTTCGAGGGCAGGTTGAATGGGGCTTTGAGCAACCTGGTCTAGTGGGAGATGTCCCTGCCCATGGCAGGGGCTTGGGATTGACTGATCTTTAAGGTTCCTTCCAACCCAAACCGTTCTATGATTCTATTTCAATTCTCATTGTGCCAAGTTCATCAGTTACTACAGGTCGAACAGGAACAGTCTCCAGAGCCTTTCAGTCCAGGGGCGACATGTCTCACACTACCTCTCAACATGGGCATTTCTTCTCCTTGGCCTTCTCTTTTTCTGGTAACAATTTCTGCGTGTGCACTATAGGTACCTGTGGCACACATTGACACAAATCCCCACCAAGGGGGCTTTTATGATGTGATTTTATCAGGTCATCAGAACCTGAAGTAATTTAGTGTTAATGTTATCTAAGAAAAGGGCTCTCTTTCTAGATTGCATTTTAACATTAGTTAAATGCAACATGTTATTCTTCTTCCAGCCTGATGGCTAGTATAAAGCACAGTTCTGGGGGTTTATTGCACATACCAAGTGAATACACCCCCAAAAGAAGTCAATTTTAAACATTATTTCTAAAAATCAAATTTAGAATTATCTTCTGAATGATGGCATATTAATACTGCCTTTACATATTCCTCATATTCTGTAATGAAATGCAAACATTTTATGATGTCAGGACAAAAAATAGTAAAAAGGCGAGGAAGTTAAAACGGATTGTTTTTCCTTTTGTTTCTTTTTTTCAGTTCTTTTTTGAGTCTTTGAGGTGCATGTTCTCTAGGGCCTTCTGTGGTGCCATAAAGGCTGAAATACATTAAATATTTCTCTTGCTACTGTCTCAGTAAGAAGGCTTTAAACTGAAGACGTGGTAACACAGTGACATTTTCAGCCACTATATGGGGTAGTTGCAACAAGATAGTAACATCTTTGAAGCAAAGATTTTTTTTCTCTCTGTCCTTCTTAAAACACCTTTATGCAAATCACCACAAGTGTTTTTTCCAATTTTCTTCATGTGCTTTCCTAGTGTCAGAAATTCTTTCTCCTTTCCAGGGCAAGCATCTTTAAAAAAAATACTGCCTTCTTATGATGGCACAGAACTGAGCTACTGGGTTGATTGCACTAATTTCTTCAGAGGCTTTTCAGGCATAGTCTTTCAACAAGGCACTAAACCTGTAATATATTGTCGAGATTATACTAAGAAATGAAATTACTGTCTGAAGTGAAATTCAGTTAAACTCATTTGCATCCCACTGCATCGCACAAATTTTCCAGCATTCAACCCTTTTGATCTCATTACTTTTGACACAAGCACCAGCCAAAGCACTGTTAGTAATCTGATCATTGTTCATTGCCCTATTCAGTTCTTTCTTCACACTTTCAAAAGTCACATAACTCCAGTGACCCATCTCAGTTTAACAGAGTTTGTATGCTTCTCTTTTGCCATGACCCACACTGTGCCAGTCCCTTTATAGTCACAATTGCCTGTCAGATATATAGTGAACTTGCCCACCTGTGGCACCTATGTTGGGGTTTCATTTAACAACAACAACAACAACAACAAAAAAAAAAAGAAGAAAAAGAAAACACCACAATGGACAACTTAATAGATACAATACAATGACAGATCAGCTATACACAGTTACAACTGCACCATCTGCTATCTTTCATAGCAATGTTTTTATCATGTCATCCATTTGCACATGAGCTACTTGGTAATAGTCCAGATCTTACAAGTTGTTTCTGTTGGAAAGTAACCTATTTATTTTCAGGAAACAGTCTACTAGTGCCCTGAACACAAGAGAAAGCAGAACCAGAAGGCAGTTTCTTTGCTTATAGTTCCAAGTCTCTTTTCAGTCACAACTCTTTCCAGGAGATTCCCAAATTATTTTCCTAACAGCCCTCCCCTGCCCTTCCATGTTTTTTCCTAAACAGCATTTTTGAAAATATGCTATACGCAGTCAGATACTGCTTTTAAGTGTTAACTACTAGTTCTCCAGTTGTCAAAATGTAGAAAGGAGTTGGATTGCTCCAACTGGATATCTTCTTTATTGCTTAACTGGATAAAGAAGTTACTGGTATGGTAGTGGACTAACAGGCAAAGTTTCACAGGAGCATCTTTTTTTGGCTGGCTATGTCTGTTTGGATGTTCTTAAGATACTTGATTTAAATTATTTTAAAACCCAAGTGTTGCATTTATGTCCTACAAACCAGAATTAGACCTCTGAAAGAAATTAAAGTATATATACTACAGCAGCAGTTGTATTTATCTGCCAAGTTTACAACACTGAACAAGCTTTTTTTTTTTCTGCTGTTTTCTGAAATGTCATAAATGTTACATTTACACCTCTTAATAACCGACTTTCATACCCCATTTGCTATGATTTTTCTGAGGGTGAACAGCAGACTGCCCATTCACAATGTCCAGGATTTGCCACTATCAATAGTTCTGGAAGTTCCATATTTAGCTCATTTGAAGCCTATCGGATGCAAATTATTGTGAACCAGTATACTTAGCAACATTTCAAACTGCTAGTTCTTCACATCTTTCTATTTCTTCTTGTAATAAGAATTCTTTGACTTTTTCAAATGCAGAACAATAACAGCCAACGATTTAATATTTTCCCGACCCATAGTGAAAATACACATATTTTTATTAAGAATATCTGATTTTGACACTATTTTTCCTTTCATTGCCCACCTTTCCTTGCTTTAGTTAGTACAGGAAGTGTAACATGTTCCACTTTACCCACTTTCTACCAAGTTTAAGATAAGACCATTGGCTTTCCCCACAAAAAGACTCGTTAGCAGCTGCCAGTCCTTGGATCAAACAGCAGTTGCTACTCTACAGTGTCATACTCTAGAAAGCAGCAGAAACCCATTCAGTTCCACAGGTGAAAGGGACTGTGGCTTTTAAAATTAACAATAAAGCTCGGTGAACAAAGGTGAGGTTCTGAAGACAAAGGATGTTTAGCTATTGATTGTATGACTAAAGGTAGATTTTAGCAGAGATATCAGACACACAGATGCTACAAGCTATTTATTAAGAATTATCCGATGGAATACAAAAGACATTTTATCCCAGAAAACAAGATGGAGTTGCAATTATTTGCAGAGATTTGTGTAAGACAGGAAAAAATATCCTTGAATGAAGTTTTGGAGTGCTAGAAGAAAACAAACTACAATAGCTCGCACGAAACAGGCCTTTGAGGCATATTGCCCAAACTAGTTTGGGCAGTTGCTGATAGAACTGCTGCTAGAGTTACTAATCTTCTGAATATCTGAGATTTCATTCCAGTACTGTTTACCTTAATTTTTATGTTCTGTGGAGACAATCTTATAGTAGTAAATGACAGTAAAAAGTAATTTTATTTTTAATAAATGCTCATTGATAATTTACCAGGGCTTTTTTTTTCCTGTATATTTGTAAGGCGAGGTCTGAGAGAGCTTCAGTTATTATTTTAAGAAAATTTTATTCATATAGTATTTTTCTTTCCATAAGTATATTCCTTTATATTTTTTCATATACGTTGTAGTGTGTGCATGACATATCTTGCACTAAAAATCTATACAAGTTTTCAGTAAGGCTGGTTTCTGACTTGTGAGATTTCCTCTCTGCTTTTCCAGTAAGGCTGAGCACTGTATTTCTTTAGCAACACACATGTTCTCCATTCATCTCTACACTCTATACCTGTTCCATAACCAGTTGTCTTAAGTGTTTTTCCTGCCAACAAGTGTGATATTACATCAAGTAGCGGGGACATGGGCATGTACAAACAGAGACTGGCAATACGCCTTTTGCCTGGGACTGCTGAATTGTGGGGCTGTTCTGTTGAATATCAGAGCACAGAACCAAGAGACCTTAAGGTGAGCACTGTACAGGAATAAGTGAATTGTTTCTTAATCACATGATTCTACATAAAGAAAAATGTAAATAAAGACTAAGAAAAAATACAATAAAATAAATTTGTTTATGAATGAAGGTTATATGGTACATTACTCTGAAAAGCAAAATCAAATGAAAGACCTTAAAAGATTCAAAGTTTGAATCTGATATTGCTAAAAGTTCTTCAGGCTTGGAGGACTTGGACAGGAAATCTTATTAAACACCCGTGCTTTAGTTTGAATTCATCTGTCTTGGACAAATGTAACAAGAACTATGCACACCATTCTGATCTTCCTCAGTCAGCTCAATTCTTGATCATATTCCAGGCTTTATATAATACTATTAACTAATTATGTCTATATATATTTTATGTATTATATATAGGCTTACATATTATGTGTTATGTATTTATTATTATTATATATACATATACAAAAAAGTGCAGTTCCCAAATCAGTTCTTGATAGGATAGGATAGGATAGGATAGGATAGGATAGGATAGGATAGGATGGGATAGGATGGGATGGGATGGGATGGGATGTGATGTGATGGGATGGGATGGGATGGGATGGGATGGGATGGGATGGGATGGGATGGAATGGGACGGGACGGAATGGAATGGAATGGAATGGAATGGAATGGAATGGAATGGAATGGAATGGAATGGAATGGAATGGAATAGAATACTTCAGTTGGAAGGGCCCTACAACGATCATCTAGTCTAACTGCCTGACCACTCACGGCTGACCAAAAGCTAAAGCACATTGTTAAGGGCATTGTCTGAATGCCTCTTAAACACTGACAGGCTTGGGGCATTGACCACCTGTCTAGGAAGCCTGTTCCAGTGTTTGACCACCCTCTCAGTAAAGAAATGTTTCCTAATGTCTAGTCTAAACCTCCCCCAGCACAGCTTTGAACCATTCCCACGTGTCCTGTCACTGGATACCGGGGAGAAGAGATCAGCACCTCTCACCTCTGAAATGTGAAGAGTCAGTTCTTTCCAAATTTGGATGTTAACATTTTCTAGTCTCTCCAACTAGAAAATATGAAGCTCTTTGGAATTGCTTCCATGTGAAGTATTCTCATTCTGCATCCTTATTTCCATAAATTTTGTAGCCTTTGTATTCTTATTCAACACTGAGGCACAGTAGAGAAAGATGGAGTTTTGGAGCAATTAATGTAACTGGACTGGATGGGATGCATGCAAGGGTACCGCTGGAGCTGGCTGAAGTTGTTGTGAGACTGCTCTCATCTTTGAAAGGTCATGGTGGTCAGGGAGGTTTCTGATGACTGGAGGAAGGAAAACTTCATGCACGTCAAAGGAGAAGCTGCTGCCCGAGGATTCACACACCATTCAAGGAGTTGCATACACACCACCCAAGTCTTTAACCGCCAGGACCAGGGTCCCTTTGCAGCCGGCAACCCTGGTGGGCCAACGGGTGCCCCTTCCCTTCACACTCACACACACTTACTCTCGGGCGCGCTCCCTTCTTCTTCAGGCTTGACCCTAGGTTTCCCGCAGCAGAGTCTCAGGCGTCAGATTTTATAAAAATAAGTAATTTAATTGAAAGGTAGAGCAGCAAAGTCATCCTGGGCTGGATGCCTCTGAAAAGGGAGGGACTTCAAAGAAATCCCTGGGCAATTATACCCTGGTGATCTATGCAGCCGCCCCTCACGTGCTGTTCACGTGTCTTTTAGTCCAATGGTGATTTTTGGTCTGGGGTCTTCTTACACCTTATTGGATTATTTTTCTGCGTCCAGGCAGGCCGTTGACTGCTCTCATCTTGTTGGTTTGGAATCTCTGCTGAGGGTTGGAGCCTCCTTATCTTCTGGTTTATGGTTTTTGTGCACCTGCGCTCACTGGCAGAACATGGGGAACTGAAAAGTCCCAGACTTAGGGAAAACACTACCAAAACATCAGTGTGTTATCAAGGTTTTTCTTACACTAAAAGACTAAACACAGCACCGTACCAGCTGCTAGGACAATTACTAAGAAAATTAACTCTATTGTGGCCTAAAGACTTCAGCAAATCTAGCTACTCATGCTAAGTAAAGCTAAGCAAATAGCATAAACCACACCATATTATAACCTTAAGTAATTTATTCTAATTAAGACTTGTTTAAGCTAAACTTATTTAACTTGTTTACTTATTTAAACTAAACAACTAATCTCTCTCAACAATGCACACCTTTAAGAAAGGCAAGAAAGAAGATTCAGAGAAGTACAGACCCATCAGCCTCACTTCTTTTCCCAGGAAGGTTATGGAGCAAATCCTCCTGGAAGCCATTTCTAAGCACATGAAAATAAGGGATTGTGTACAATCCAACTTGGATTTACCAAGGTCAGGCTATGTCTGACCAGTCTGATAGCGTATGATGAGATGATTGCTTCAGTGGATGAAGGGAGAGCAACAGATGTTATTTACATTGTTAAGTCCTGCATCTGGGATGTAATAGCCCAAGCACCGGTACAGGCTGGGGGTCAATTGTCAAGAAAGCAGCTTTGCAGAAAGGACCTGGTGGACAAATTGAATGGAAAGATTGCATCAGAAAGAGAGCAGGCAGCAGGTCAAGGGAAGTGATTATAGACCACATCTGGAGCACTGTATCCAGTTTTAAGCTCCCCAGTCCAAGAAAAATACTGACAAACTGGAGTGAACCCCAGTGGAGGCTCGCCTAGATGATTAGAGGCTTGGAGCATGTGGCAGAGATCTGTGTTTCTTCACTGTTAAGATGAGGCTGAGGAGGGAATTTTACTGCTGTCTCAGCTACCTGGCAGGAGGATGTAGAGAGGAAGAGACAGACTCTCTTGGAGGTCAAAGTGGGAGAAACAGGCAAATTGCATCCAAGAAAATTCTGACTAGCTATCAAGGGAAGAGTATTCACTGGGAGGGCAGTCAAACCCTAGAACAGAGGTCTGGAAGGGGTTGAGTTATCTCCATCCTTGGAAATATTCAAAACCAGCCTAGACAAGTTCCTGAATAACCTGATCTAATTGTGAAGTTAGCTCTGCTTTGAGCGTGGGGTTGGACTAGATCACCTCCTAATGTTTTGTCCAGTCTAAATTACTGTGTCTCTAAATGGGACGATTAGGGGATTTCCTTCAAAAACATTCTACTGCTTCAACCCAAGAATATATGATGTTTCTCTCTAATTCCCTTCCTGGACTTGGCTCAGAACCTCCAAATTTTCTCCCTTTACACTTCTAAGGAGGAAGGGCTTGCTATTTAATAGACTTTACAGAAGCCCAAGTTTAAAGTAGCATAAATACTTGGTGGTGCTGAAAGACAATCGAGAGGAATGTAAACATGAAGTGCCATTGAATAGTACTTCTTCATTTTTTTCCAGTGAAGAAAACTAGGTACCAATTAAGGAAGTCCAGAATGGAGCTTTAAGGACAAGTAGACAAGTGAAATAGAAATGACCAAGAATTTCTGGACAGGGAAAATAGGAACAAATTAAGGAAGTCAGGAACTTGGGAGGTCAAGACTCTCAAGGTATGAAACAAGCCTTACGCAGCAAAGAGCTAACGGAGATCAGACATCCAAATGAAGCCTGAGAATGGGAGAAGTAAAAAAGGTCATCAGGTTTGTGATTAAAAAGAAACGTGGGGAAGTTTGCATACTCTCCATGAGAAGGATAGCCTCCTTAACAACACAAAGTGATTGGATATTATAAAATTGTCTGACTGATTAGATTAAAATGGGAAACAGCCACCGACTATCTGCCTAGAAAAAAGAGCCTTCCCATTACCCAAATTAATCCTGACTGGTTAAAGACATAATGCAGAGACATACCATGTAGGGAGACCCGAGAGTATCAAGGCTACGTAGCTCCTGCCAGGTACCCATCCTCCACAGCATCTTACAAGGAACTCCCTGTTAGAAGGATGGGAGAAGTGAGAATGCTGCCATACCAAATGGTGGAGAGTAGGGTAGCACATCCCTGGGGTAGGGGTGGGTGGGTGTGTGTTACTGTAGGAAACCTTGCCTATCCGGCTTAAATGGATGATTGTACTTGCAGTATAAGGGAACCCCTCCATGGTTTTGCAGACCTGCTATGCCTCCATTGCCTTTACGTGCTTTTATTAGGATGAATCAAAAGTTGTTGCAGAGTTGAATTGAAATGTTAAAGGTAAATTCAGGGATTGCGTGCTCTACCTTGTGACACGTGTGTTTGCTGGGGAATTGAAGAAGGCAAACTAAGTAGCGTGTAGCCTCCTGTTAGCACCAGCCAATGAAGTGTGTGACAATGCTGAAGCGGCGCTGTCCTGTTCAGATCAGTATCATAACTATGGTCCCGTCTTATTGTCTTCAATTATTTCTCCTCTGAAGCCCAAATGTAATTCAAGTTCTGTCTTCTTCAGAACAAGCATCTGTGAAACTCACTGACAAAGTATTGTCATGTGCAAATTTGTATAAAGGATAAGGAAGGATCTGCTACTGCTCTTACTCCACCAATAAAATGGAAATAAGACTCCAGCTCACTAGAAAATACCCTTTCCATATACCTATTTAGGTTTTGTTACACTAACACAGGTTACATGTAGTGTTGAGACTGAATGTCTTCTACTATTTGAGTATTTCTATGTTGAGCATTCCCACATTATCTACACGCTGTGGTACCTGGTTTTCTTCAGCTACACTTTGAAAGAGTTCTCATTTGAATCAGAAATTGAAGCAGGCAACTTGATCTTCTGGCACCGTCCTTATCGTTTCTTGTCAGACCACTGTTTAACCACTGTTAGCTCACAAAGATGTTTTCCACCGATAAGTAACTTGTGTCATTATTGAGATAATTAATTATCAATGCATTGAGGACAGAACACTTTAGAACAATATCCATCAAAATCAACAGCATTCATACATGTGACCATTAAGAGGAAAAATAATGCCTAATAATTAGGCTTGCTGTGGTTACCTGTAGCATAAATCCATATCACTAAAAATCAAATCAGGTTATAATTGTCAATGTTTATTACACATTAAGAGCAGGGTACGTTGAGAGAAACACCGAATACTTTACCTAATACTTTGAACTATATTGCAGTTAGATGTCTAAGTTAGGTGAGATTTATTTAATCTATCTGTAGATACCAACATTGCAAACTGAATTTGCTGTGCCATGCTCCTTTTACAGACTACACTCTCACCTTTAGAGAGCTCTTCACCTAACCTATTTTCAGTATCTCTGTTAGCATATGATTAGTTGCCTGAGAAGTGCAAAACTCCCTTCCACCACGTGTAAGGGAAGCCTCCACTCATGTACAAGTCCATATTTGTTTAGATGAGTCCCTCCCAACTATTAAAAAAAAAAAAAAACCACATCAAATTTCAGCCTGATTTTAAGATTTGAATTCAATTTGTGAATTATAACTATTCTTCTTATTACAATGGTGATCACCTCAGTAGGGATTACATAATTATGTACAAAAAGATAAAGTTCCAATTAAATTACTATGATTTCCAGTTTGAAAATCTCCCCAGACTTACAGAAAATACTTGTTTAATGATGCAGCAAAATCCCAACAAATCTAAAATACTGTTTTGAATACTGCCTCTCAGTAACTACTTAAATTATGTTGCGTGTTTAAAAAAAATATTGAAAAAACAGTGTTATTAATGCTGCACAGACAGAAGCTTAAAAATTATACAGGTAAGGTCACCTGTGAAACCTTAGTCTGGCCCTCTCAAGTACAGATACCTTATTACACAAGGTTTTCCCCCATCTCACCTGCAAGGATGAACAATGGACACATGAATGAGCAGCGCTTTACTACTTACGGCCAAAGAAGATCTTACATCTAACCTAGAATTTGTACTCAATGCAGAATTACACATTTTCCTACTGTTTCTTCTGCAATAATACAGATGGGTCTGATGACTTCAGAAATTACTGCTTATCTCCACAACTGCCCTTCTTATGCGAGGACTGGAATGAATGGATTTTTGTGCATGGAGAACTGAAGACCAGGGAGATTAATAATGAGAAGTATTAACTAATTTTGAGTACTTGGTCTGAAAAGCTTCAGGACCATTCAGAAATAGGTAGTACTACTTCTTTCAGTATATCAATAGAAAAAGGAAGACTAGGGAAAATGAAGGCCCACTGATGAATGAGACGGGTGCCCTAGTGGTGGCAGACACAGAGAAGGCAGAATTACTGAATGCCTTCTTTTCTTCGGTCTTCACTGCTAAAGCTGTCCCTCATGAATCCCATACCCTGGAGTCAAGGGGGAAGGTCTGGAGAGAGGAAGATTTTCCCTCAGTTGAGGAGGACCGGGTCAGAGACCACTTGGCCAAGCTGGACGTTCATAAGTCCATGGGCCCTGATGGGATGCACCCACGAGTGCTGAGAGAGCTGGCGGATGTTATTGCCAGACCACTCTCCCTCATCTTTGAAAGGTCATGGAGAACAGGAGAGGTGCCTGAGGACTGCAGGAAGGCTGACATCACTCTGATCTTCCAAAAAGGCAAGAAGGAGGACCTAGGGAACTACAAGATGGTTAGTCTCACCTCTGTCCCTGGGAAGGTAATGGAGCAACTCATTCTGGATGTCATCTCCAAACACATTGAGGAACAGGAAGTTATTGGAAGTGGTCAACACAGATTTACCAAGGGTAAATCATGCTTGACCAATCTGATAGCCTTCTATGATGTTGTAACTGGTTGGCTGGATGAGGGGAGAGCCACAGATGTCATCTACCTTGACTTCAGCAAGGCTTTTGACACTGTCTCCCATAAAATCCTCATTAGGAAGCTGAGGAAGTGTGGGCTAGATGGGGTGACAGCGAGGTAGATTGAGAGCTGGCTGTGTGACAGAACTCAGAGGGTTGTGATCAGCGGCACAGAGTCTAGTTGGAGGCCTGTAACCAGTGGTGTCCCCCAGGGATCAATATTTGGTCTCAATATATTCATTAATGGCCTGGATGAGGGGATGGAGTGTATCCTCAGCAAGTTCGCTGATGATACCAAACTGGGAGGGGTGGCTGACACCCCAGAGGGCCATGCTGCCATCCAGCATGACCTGGACAGGCTGGAGAGCTGGGCAGAGAAGAACCTAATGAGGTTCAACAAAACCAAGTGCAAGGTCCTGCACCTGGGGAGGAAGAATGCAAAGCACCAATATAGGTTAGGGGCGGACCTGCTGGGAAGTAGCTCAGAGGAGACAGATCTGGGGGTCCTGGTAGACAGTAAATTATCCATGGCCCAGCAATGTTGGCCCTTGTTGCCAAAAAGGCCAATGGAATCCTGGGCTGCATAGGGAAGAGTGTGGCCAGTAGGTTAAGGGAGGTCATTCTTCTCTACTCTGCACTGGTGAGGCCACAACTGGAATACTGTGTCCAGTTTTGGGCTCCCCAGTTCAAGAGGGACAGGGAACTGCTGGAGCGAGTCCAGCGAAGGGCAACTAAGATGATTAAGGGCTTGGAGCATCTGCCTTATGAGGAAAGGCTGAGAGAGCTGGGACTCTCTAGCCTGGAGAAGAGAAGGCTGAGGGGAGACCTTATTAATGCTTACAAGTATCTAAAGGGTGGGTTGAAGGATGGAGCCAGGCTCTTTTCAATGGTTCCCAGTGACAGGACGAGGGGTAATGGTCACAAGTTAGAACACAGGAAGTTCTGTTCAAATACACGGAAAAACTTCTTTACAGTGAGGGTGACAGAGCACTGGAACAGGCTGCCCAGGGAGGTTGTGGAGTCCCCTTCTCTGGAGATTTTCAAGACCCGCCTGGATGCAGTCCTGAGTAACGTGCTCTGGCAATCCTGCTCTAGCAGGGGAGTTGGACTAGATGATCTCTGGAGGTCCCTTCCAACTCTGAAAACTCCACGATTCCGTGATACGTAATTTTATATCTATTTAAATACAGTTTTTACAGACTTCAGTTGAAACTGACTGCTCAGCACTTCTGAGACTCAGATACAAGAGAATCCCATTTAACTTCATACCTGATTTTGAATATCCAGTTACAGAATATTGTTCAACTGTCTTCAGCATTATTTAGGGACTACATGACAGAACAATATAGAGAATCCATCAGTCTTCTGCTGCAATAATTACAAGATCACGGTCTCCCTCTTCATTTCCCATATTTAACTTCTGATACGTGCTAAGGAGTCCTATAAATACTACTATCCTTTAACAAACCATACTCACCTAAGCCAAAACATAGTCTAATAGGCAAAAATGTGCTATCATGCAATCAAGTACTACCACTAACTCTTGAAGAAAGGACCACGCAGTTATATAGCCATTCTAAGCACCTAAAATTAGATGTAACAGTAGAGCCTGTCTTCCATACGAGGTTTCACCCTTTAGTGAAGATACGGTAATTCCATTTAAATTTTTCTATTTATTTGTAAATTCATCTAAATTACATGAAATTTATTCAGCTTTCTTTATGTACTTCCATCTGCTACTTTATCTTCATGTTTGGAGTACAGTCAACACTTTAGTTCCTAAAACCTACCAGAGCTGTTAAACAAAAGAGGTCGAGACATTTTCTGTTCCTTGAGGATTCATGTTTAAATGTGGAAACAGTTCAGAAGCTGATCTTCACTTTAAACAGACATGCACTCATTATGCAAGAGTCTTCTCTCTTTAGAAATCCCAGTTTACTGAAATCAACTAAATCAAGCCCATCACTAAACACGTTTGAGGCTCTTAACCTCAAACCTTAACTTAAGGCTCTTAACCTTCACTCAGCCCTCCTTACCACTGTAATCCTACAGAGACACAGCAAAATCTGATGTATGTACAGAAACTGCACTAATAATTTTAAGTAAGTAAAAAATTCACAGGGAATTTTACAGATTCCTCCTAGTTCCATGAGTGACCAAATTAATACTTTAAACTAGATTTGGACAGTAATCTGCGTTAAACGAGTATTTACATCTAAATGCTGTACTACCAAGTTAAAAGAATTTTTGTAGGTTTTGTCTTTGTAACTGTTCCTAAAGTCTAGTCCATCTTGACAATAGAAACACTGATGACTTTGGATATTATTTTAATCCTTTAATCCAATGTTTTAATTCCTTTAATTAAAATACCCTTTAAATCCAGTTTAACTTCCAAAGGAAAACCGAACTAGTTAAGACTTCATTTTACTTCACAGACTAAGTTAAATTATATTGGTTTGGGCAGTTTTATATCATACAGAATTGCAAAGTGCTCTTTATAATGAGACTATACCTTTCCAAAATATTTCAGAAGTCTCATTGAAGCCTCGGTAGCACATAGCATCCCACCTCACCGCTTAGAAAGACAAGATATGTTTTAACCATAGCCTAATTTTAAGCAGACATGGTTATGATCACCAGTGAGAACAGCACCTCAGCTAGCTGCTAAGAGCATCTTCCAGTTCTCATCAGGAACTTTGGTCACCACTGGAAACTCAAACAAAGGTCTTAGCTCACATAATTTTGGGGGTATCTTCTGTTTGGAGAACGCTTCAGTCTTGACAATGAAGTGTGGTATTATACTATTTTGTAATTAAATTCTAATGCTACTGCTGCAAGTGTTCTCCAAGCTTTACGGATGCGTGTACTCTTCTGCATTTACTACAAAGACAGTTTCAAGAACACTAAGCAAGTAGTACTGGGGAAGGGAAGTCACAAGTTAAGCTATATAAAGAAATACCATACTTTCTACTATTAATTTTTGTCCACATTTATTTATGAGTAAAACAAACAGCAAACATTACAGCAAAGGGGACATTCAGGCCCAGATTTAAAAAAGAAAACAGATGCCTGGATAGATTCTGAATTTAGGCACCTTAAGATTGCTGACAAAGTACACAAAAATAAGTGAAAGTCATGAGCATTTCAGCAAACTTCGTAAGTGCATTTCAGTATTTATTTAGATGTTTAAGCTCTCGCACTAGATTTTACAAGCTGGTGAACACTGGCAAAATTATTTCTCCCACAGAACTATAACCACACATTCCCAAGACAGTATAAATATATGGTTGAACTAACATTAATACACATCACCATTTTATCAATTACATAATAAAACAAATTATCAAGTATCCAAATATTAACTTACGCAGCTTGAAAGGCATACAAAATATTACAGAGGTCTGCCCAAGTCATAGCAGAAACTCAAGGAGGAAAAACAAAAGAAAAAAAAAAAAAAAAAAAAATCACACTTTCAACAAAGCAATAGTTGGTAAACAACTTTCAATAGGTACAGTAAAAGAAACTACAAGATTTTTCAGAAATTTTCTGATTAAGAATTTTTAGCTACAATAACAAAGCATTTCTACGTTTTAAAAAAATATTTACTAAAGTAAAGGGCATATTCTATACTTCCTGCACAAGACAAAGGCAACATTTTACTAGAAATATTAAATAGCCCCTCCCAACCTTTTCAGGCCCTCTGTTAAGTTGCACATGAAGTGCCAACATTAATTTTACTGTAAGGCTTTTTGTCTGGAGACATTAAAGACTTGTGTGCTTCTGTACAATTTAAAATATCTTCTACATGAGTAACCAGAGAGTAATGATCCGTAAAATGGAGAGGTTCAGGTAACAGAAAAGTACAGACACTGGGGTAAAAAGTTGCTGTAATTCATAGTATTAAAAAGACAGACTGTGCAAATCCTGATAATTCTAGTGCGATTGTGGGAGACAAAACATACAGTGAGCAGGCAAGACTACCTTAGAGGCCATATTCTTCAATATTGAAATGACTGTAGAAAAAAGATAGTAAGGTCCAGATAAGCTGGTAGTTCTCACATCATCAGAACTATACTCATTTGTAAGGAAAAACACATAGCTGATATGCTGGGTATTTTGGCACCTAATCTCTCTACAGATTGATTTATTTTAGTACCCCAATTTTTAGTAGTTGAAACTAGGTGGGTAAGACTCAATGGCATGATTAAAGGATATTTGAACTGGTAATTAACAAACAAGGAGACACCTCAGAAACAGGGTACAGCAAAAACATTTACTGGGTCTCCAAACAGACGTATATTTATCTAAACATAGAAGTTGCATTTCTACTAAGCTTTTAGCCTATTAAATACTCCTAAGGAAGCTTCCTTTACTACTAAAAAAAATATCAGACTGATGTGTTTGGCATACAGTCTGCTTAATTCTAGTTTCCATCCTTGATTCCCAAAGAAGTACTATAGGCTGTTGAGCTTTACTGAATACAACAATTATTTCGGTGACCATTAGAGTCTTTAAAGCGCAGACGCATCTTGGGGCGGTATTTCTCCAAGTACAGAAGTTGCTTGCTGTTAAAAGCTCCACGCCGCTTCCTAGATGGAGGAAAAAAAATATTTAAACAGAACATTAATCTACTGCCCAGTGAAATAATATCAACCACCAGAGAAAAATATTTTTAGGTCACTTCAAAAAAACACCATTCAGTCAAGACTGTAACCAAAATAAGGATAATTGAAAGTTAAGTGCCAGGAAAGAGGGTGGTAGTTTCCTTTCACAAATACCTCATTGGACCACATGCTCAAAGAATTACATAGCATTTTAGACAGTGTTTTAGCCTCTAATATACACAAGCCAAAGATCTTACATTAAGACCTTTAGAAGAAACTTCAAAAGGAAGCTATAGAGCAGATGTGAGATGGTAGTCTTAGGAAAGCTGAAGTTATTGTCTCTTAAAATATTTATGAAGAATGTTACAATATTAAGAAAGTACATAAACATTATAACTCCCCATAATAAGACGCTGAACAGAAATGGAGCTTTCTTGGTTTCCTCAAACCAGAAGCGTGTGAAAGAAGGGTACATTTTTGTTGAGTGTTTGGAACACGTACCAGGCTTTTTATTTCTCACTTTATATACACCAGCCTGTTAAGATGTACAAACTGAATTTAATTCGTTAAAGGTCTGGCAATTATACAAGAAGTATTTTGGTATTCTTATATGAGCTGCAGCTTCTTTTAAATACAGCTGAAATCTGCAAAATTAAGGCACTGAGACTAAAGCTGTTCTCATCCAACTTACATACATTTATAAAAAAAGTCCAAGGAAGTATTTTTCATAGAATCATAGAATTGCCTAGGTTGGAAGAGACCTTTGAGATCACAGAGTCGAACCATCAACCTAACACTGCCAAAACTACCACTAAACCATGTCTCTCAGCACCACGACTACCCATCTTTTAAATACCTCCAGGGATGGTGACTCCACCACTTCCCTGGGCAGCCTGTTCAGATGCTTAACAACCCTTCAGTGAAGAACTTTTTCTTAATACCCAATCTAAACCTCCCCTGGCACAACTTGAGGTCATTTCCTCTTGTCCTATCACTTGTTACTTGGGAGAAGAGACTGACACCCACCTCACTACAAGCTCCTTTCAGGTAGTTGTAGAGAGAGATAAAGTCTCCCTTCGGCCTCCTTTTCTCCAGATTAAACCACCCCAGTTCCCTCAGCCCCTCCTCATGAGCCTTGTTCTCCAGACCCCTCACAAATTTCATTACACTTCCCTGGACATGCTTCAGCACCTCTATGTCTTTCTTGTAGTGAGGGGCCCAAAACTGAACACAGTACTCGAGGTGGGGCCTCACCAGTGCTGAGTACAGGGGGACAATCACTTCCCTAGTCCGGCTCACCACACTGTTCCTGATACAGGCCAGGATGCTGTTGGCCTTCTTGGCCACCTGGGCACACTACAGGCACATATTCAGCTGGCTGTTGACCAACACCCCCAGGTCCTTTTCTGCCAGGCAGCTTTCCAGCCACTCTTCCCCAAGCCTGTAGCGCTGCATGGGGTTGTTGTGATTTAAGTGCAGGACCCAGCACTCGGCCTTGTTGAAACTCATACTGTTAGCCTCAGTCCATGGATCCAGCCTGTCCAGATCCCTCTGTAGAGCCATCCTACCCTCAAGCACATCAACACTCCTGTCTAACTTGGTGTTGCCTCCAGTCTTACTGAGGGTGCACTCAATCCTCTCGTCCAGGTTGTTTCTTCAATAGACATGTACAAATAATAGAGACAGCCCTGCAGATCTAACTGAAAGTTAGGGGGTTTGGTTTTGGTTTGTTTGGGTGGCTTTTTTTTGTTTGTTTGTGTGTTTTTTTTTTTTTTCCCCCCCGGTTTTGTGTTCCCACCCCCCTCCCCCAACTTGCTCAAATAATTACTTACTCACTCTGGTTTCCACAGAAACAAAAAATACCCATCACACAGATCAAGTGCTACAACACTGACTGTATGCATTACCTGTGTTGAAAAGTTCAGATGCACTAAGTATCTTACAAAAAAAGAAAACCCAAAAACTAGAAGACAAGAACAGCATTCAGGATTTCCTTTAGTGCCCAGGGATATATTAACATATTAAATCTTGGAAACAGCTAGATGTTAGCTTCGTACTTACTGTCGTATGAACTGCACTGCATCTTCATACTTCATTCCACATTCTATCAGTGCAAGAGCAACTAAAACTGGAGCTCTGGTGGGAAAAAAAAAAAAAAAAAATATATCAGTTTAGCATTTGCCAAAGCATACTGCAAAAAAAGTTTACTTTCCCCAGTTCTCTTTTCTGTCCTTCTGTGTTTCTGATGTTTCTTCCCTGGGGAAGCAAAAGGGACAGGCAGAAGGTGTTTCTACATTAACTGAGCCATTATACCATCTGTTTGAGCTATTCATCCTCATTAAGAAAGGGATTTAAATTAACTCAGGTCAACCTGAGCTTTGTTCATCTGACTTTAGGTATAGGAAAGGACAGCAGGAAGAAAACACAAGTCATCTTTACCCATTTGCTCCAAAGCCAATTTATTCAGGGGAAGAGTTGCATATGGGCTTCTATTCCCACAAACAAGCATCCTTAGAGGCAGTCAGGACCCCAAAGCAGAAATCAGAAGAGGGGTCAGGTTCAATAACAACTGACAAGTCCTAGAACTAGTGTCACAAGTTCTAAGAATGGATGCAATCCACAGGCTGCTGCACACCCCTGAGGATTTCCTTGCTTGCCACAGTATTCTTCATCTGACAAACTACAGTTTTCAGCTAGGAAAGCCTGACACAAATCAAACTTAAGTATATTAGCAATTTATTGTTTAAAAAAAAAAAAAAAAATCAAGACAAAACCCCATGCCACACACTAGCAACAGACTTGGCAAGCTTAAGTAGTTTTGTACATTTAGGGATTTAAGAAACCTTACATGATAAAAAGCTAGGATCTTCTCAACTGGTTAACTGCCCGATTTTGAAGAAAAAACAACAGATATTGTAAGCAGCTGAAGACGACTCATTTTGGTAGCATTCACCACTACAGTCAGCTTTGTTACGTGTGAAGCCATGATGTAAACAGTGGATAAACCAGACTTAGGGACAACAAGACCAGAAACCTCTATTTTATATTGAACATGCTGAAACCCATGGCTAGAAGATGGCAACTGCTTTTTGAATGGATCTAGTTCCCAGGTAGTCTAGAACAATAGCAGCAAAACCATTATGTTCTCAGAACTGTAGGAATTGTATTTAAGATAGTGGCAGCAGACAGAGGGAACACGGCTGACAGATTATTCATAAAAATTTTGAGGTTCAGTGTTAGAAATGAGGCAGAATCAGAGCTCTGGGACTTTGGAGAACACTTTTCATCCCCCAAATCGGTAGTGAAATTTGGTCTTGATGTGCCAGAACACACCACTTGTTTGTGGCTAATGGTTAAAATACCCTTGGTAAAAGGACACTGGAAATACTGCTGAAATGGGAATGAAGAGGAAACTTATAGGTGACTCACTAAAACCCAAATCCATTAGAAAAAAGACAACGTAGCAAGACAAAAAATATCAATGGGACACTCATCAATATGCTTGGTACAAGAATATATTTGTTTACTTCATTTGTGAGAGCACTTGTGATAATTATAGCATTATCTGTTGACTAAAAGGCCTTTAAGTCTAATATACACACATAACTGAACTACTTTTAAAAGTGAGGTCATTCCAATACTGGATATGTGACTATTTTACATTTGCCTAAGATAAACTTTTGTACTAGATCTTAACAAGTCTGACCAGGGATGGCAATTCAACAGAACTTTAAAACTTTACCCACCTTCCAAGACCAGCAACACAGTGTACAGCAATACAACAACCAGGTTCTTCACGAAATTTAACTTTAAGGAGGTTTAGCCAATCATCAACAATCTGGTTGGATGGTGGAGCACCGTCATCAAAGGGCCAATCCTAGAATATAGCATGACATACATAAATAAATACATAAAGATAGAATTCTTTATGCCTGTATGCTGCGTGCATACACAAAAAAAGGAGGGGACACAATGGACAAAAGAGCTGACAGCTAAGGGAACCGATCAAGCTTATGGTTTTCTAATAGTGTAACTATAGCAATATTAAGAATATATTCCTTTCAATCCGTTTTCATTAAGCAAATGATTTTGCTTAAAATCAGTTTTTTTTCTGACAAGAGAGGATGTCTATACAGCTTTTGCCTCCATCAGCTGCTGGAATACACTTGTAGAGTTAATAAGGTGGTGTCAAAGAATTTTTTTTTGGGAGGTGGGGGATGGGTTAAACTCTGCTTCTTCACTACTTACCAAAACCTGAATGCCTTCTTTTTCCACCGGAGCGGTGTCATAAGTAGCTTCACACACTCTTACCACTGTGGTAACGCCATATTTCTTAAGTTCCTAGGGAGTGAAAAAAAAAACTGCTTTAAGAGTATACTGACTTCACTTGTCATTTAATTTTCTCAATATATTAGCTTATTAACTCATTCCAAAATTTTCAGTAAGTAAACTAATGCAAATGCTTGCCAACCTGTGGGGAGCACAGAAAGCTGAAATAACTGAAAACCTGCATGCTAATGCCAGATACTTTTAAGGTCTTCTCCAAACATATTTGAAGATTAAATTTTGTTATGTTGGATCATGCTCTTTTTCTTTTAAAATCAGATCCAGATAAATGTTGATAAAATAAGTAGTCCACCTCCAAAAGATCACTCCTTTTAAAGGAACAGACATTTCCTGGTTTACAAAGCTACATACTTCACTAAAAGCATTCTGAGTGAGGTTTAGATCTTCCCCTTCTCTCCCTCTACTTAAAGTAACAGGTTTGTAAGACTGCTTGCTGTTAAGGATTATGAGCAAAGGTCAATATATTACTCCAGTTTGTGAGTTATCATAACTAGAGAATAGCACAATTTAACTTTCCATTTTGCTATTACCTTCCACTAAAAAAAAAAAAAAAAAGAAAAGAAAAAAGGCGATTACTCTTAATTCTCCCTGGAACAACCCATCATTCATGCTGCAACTGTCACGGTAATGACTGAAGCAGAGCCTAAGCATACTTTATCTAGTTGTAAGAGAACAAAGGCAGGCAAATGTTAATCTCATTATGTTTCTTGTAAATTATCCCACACTGAATGCAAAACGGAGGTATAATACACCTAACATCTGGCTAATGAGGGCCTGCGTTACAAACTCAAACCTTACCAGGAGGTAACTTTGGAGTAATCTATTGTTAGCGTACATGCCTACACTTTTAACTCTGCACTTTATAGCCCCAACATGCTAGATACAAGGTTTAGATAATAAATTCAGATACTAGCAATATATGCCAAGCCACCTGGCTTTAGTCAGTAAACAATTTCAGCATGTACCAAAACATTTAAAGTAGCATCAGCAACTCTAAACTCAGAGCAAGCCTACCACCACAGATTTTATTCAAGTAGACACAATGACACTCAAAGGATTCTCTTAAGCTACACGAGAGCCATGATCTGCTAACACTGAAGGGAGATAGGCACTGAAAGCATATTGCAGTCCTGTTATTTGTTCCTAAGGTCCTGACCCACAATGTATAGTGAATTATTCTCTTTTTAATCACTAGGCAATAGGTGCAAGGAAACATTACACCACTTTAGATGAATTTAAATGCAAGTTCCTACCACTAGCAAATCTTTGTATTGTTCTACACATAACTCTGCCAGATAATTCCTGTTTTCAGATCTAAACGTACTTAATGTACGATGTACTAAACAGTATAATTATTTCTTTGCTTCACTTCCAGAAGTATGTTTTCATAAAGGCCAAAGTATATCTGAATAGATTTGTCTGCAGGTCTTTGAAGCACAGCATCAATATTTGAAAAATGTCAATATACAAACAGTCTCAGTACCTCTTCATATGGCTTCCACAGCTGTTATCAACTAGTAAAGAAGGAAATTGTCAATATAGCATGTTGTTCAGGCATTAAAAAAAAAAAAAAAAAAACCATCAGTAAGAATTCTGTCTTGGCCTTACCTCTATAAATTTGTTTAAGGTTGCATTGGTTGGATTGTGTGTGATTAGGAATCTCATGTTCTTGTAGGTGATTTCCACAGGAGCTGGGCGGTTCATTCGGGCCATACTGATTTAGTTAAACATGCAACAAGATTATGAAAGGATTAAAAAAAAAATCTAATACAGAAGTGATGTAGAGAAACTGAAGTCTACTTCACTATACTCCACGTGAAATTCTCAGTGCTTGGAAGTATGAAGTTGGGAGCAATGGGAAATGAAATGAACCTCCTAACAAGAAGCAGCAATTCTTCAATCCAGTAATACTGAGGCAAAAGAAAGGCAGTGCACTGAGGTTTACCCCATCCAGGTCTGAATTCTGTTGTTAAATGCTCTGCCGATTTCAATTCAATACTTCTTATCCTGGTCAACCACTCTTAAGGGGGCTTCTTGGTGGAGTAGTAATGAATTTCTACAGTTCACTTGTCTGCATAGAGGTCGTGCTGTGCCTGGCAGTAGTCTCCACTGCCCTTCAGAAACTCCATAAATGTGTGACCAAGAACACCACAGAACTGCTGTAAAGAGAGGGGAAAAAAGCATAATGAGCACAGATGAAGCAAAGTTATTTTGAAGACACCAAGCATTATAAAATGAAAAAATAAAACCAAACCAACTAATCGGTTTCACAAGGTTTATTTTTTAATCCAAGAATTCAGTTTGCGTAAGAATACTGTTACCTTTCTCAGCAAGGATTACTTGAAAATAAATACATTTACTTAATACAAAGTTTCCACATAGGGTTGTTTCAACACCAAAACCTGAGATATATTAAAATACCAATTCCAATGTGCTAAACATAGCAACAAGAGACCAAGTTTTAAGAACCCCAGTACTTATATAAAGCATAGTTTTTCCAGGATACCCATACAACTGTATTTTCCATTCTGAATTCAGAGACATCGCCACACACACTAAAGTTACACTGACCTTAAGTAGTCCCATGAAGGTAAGGATGAGATTCCTTAAATATTCAAGCTGAGCATCAGACAATTTCTAGTGTTTAAACAAAACTTTCAGTCTCTACATCAATGCAGAATCATTTGTCTTTAGCCTTTAAGACTTACTTTGCATGTAAACATCATTAATTCACATACAGAACAGCCAGTAGAAAAAAAAAAAAAGGCATCTAAATCCACCTGTCTCAAATAGGAGGCCTTGAAAACAAATGCAAAGTGTCTTTGTGGCCTAACAAAACAATATGAGCTTTTGAACATATTTTGAGACTTTCAAGGCACACAGATTTCTAGCCAAAGAACATTTCACATACTAAAGGCTGAAGACACATGGCCAACCTTCATCTGCCTTTAATTGCCTTTTTATACCACGACTTTGTTAATATATCAAGATAGTGGCAACAGGCTGGCTAAAACCATACACAAGCAAGTTGACATACGCAGGTTATTCCTGCCCAGTGGTGTGCTATTTTGCCATGGTTAAATTTACACATAAAATTACTGCAAGAAGCACAACCAGGAAGCAGATAGCTGATGAACTGCTCTGAGTTGTGTAATTATTTGCAGGTGCTGCTATGCAAATGAGCTAAGAATATATACTTTTATGCACTGTAGAACCTTACAGCAGAGGAGTTAGTTTTGTGCCCAGCCACAGTACCAGTGCTGTTGACAACACCTGTCTAGGGAACAGAAGGGAACAGGAGAGAAGTTTTGTTTCCCAAAAGATACTGGAAGGAATCCACGTATTTCTATGCTCAAATAAAACATTGCCAAAGACACTTTGGAAATAGATTAGCTGAGCATGCAGTCAGTGCTCCAGAATTGCGATCACAGACTTACTTTGTTAAATAAGTGATTTTTTTTTTTTTTTTTTTGCCAACTGGGACACAGTAGTATCAGTTCTTTGCCTTCATAAATATAGTGTCTAGCAAACAGAACCTGTAACTTCATTGTAGCATTGTTTGGATTTTTTTCTAAACTACAAACCAGGTCTATGCATCCATCCATATATATAATCAAAAAATATGTACAAGAGAAAATAAGGAGAAGAGACAGTATTTCAGTGCTCTACATTTAAAGGGCCATGAAAGAAGCAGCCTGCGCTGAAAAGGTTCCCAACCATATGAAAGCAAATTCAAAAGTTCAGGTCCTAAAGACAACTGTACAATAAGTCCTGATAACAGCCAGTATCTTAAGACAGTCCTGAGTAATGTGCTCTAGGCAATCCTGCTTTAGCAGGGGAGTTGGACTAGATGATCTCTAGAGGTCCCTTCCAACTCTGAAAGCTCCGTGATTCCATGAATACACTCTACCAAATGGCAGGAAGAAAAAGCTACATGCAAAGAAGTCATGGTTGCTAACCACCATTTGGAGTCAGACCAAGATTCCACTGCAGGCACTAAACCATATACCATAAGACTACACTGAGTCTATTTAACAACTATTAGTATTAAGCAGAAGTCACAACAGATCAATAGTCTAACAACTGTCAAGGTTTCTAAGAGGTATAGAATCATAGAATAGTTTGGGTTGGGAGGGACCTTTAAAGGTCATCTAGGCATCCTAACAGTACAGGAGTTCTCAAAGTGAACTACAATTTAAAGAACTGCAACAATATTTTATGTTGTAGACATGGCTTGGCTCCATTCATAAATCCAGAGAAGAGGAATTTCAGTAACAGAGTAGTAGTAATAGAGAAGATAAAAATCGTTAAGAGACTGCACTGTAGCAGATGGGTAGAGCTGCATCACACAATGTTGCAGAGGACCTTTAGAAAAAGCAGACCGAACACCTCCAGGTATCATTTTCATGGTAAGAAGTTTTCTTTTAAGGATGCACCTTAATCACAGGCATGGTTCAAAATAAAAACCCCAAAACAAAACAAAACACCCCCAAAAAACCCACCACAAACAAAAAAACTGCTAATAAATATGAGAAAGAAGTTAGCAGAAAGAAACTAATAGAACAATTTCACATGCACTTTGCTGCCACTCCAGAGATACTACCATCACCATTTCTGTGAAGACTGTAGAATTAAGTTTGCCAGTTACTTGCAAACAAACCACCTATTTCAGCTTTTATTTGTGATACCCTGACAGACAGTGAGAGCTCTAAATTTACCAGGCATGAAAGATGAGTAAGAAGGATCCTCTGAAGTCAAAGGCCAACAGAGTAACAGAAACCAGAAGAATCTGGACTCGGAAGAACTCCAAGAATTGTCATCTGACATACCAGCCATGCCCTAGCAGAAAAAGGTAGGTGTGCATTAAAAAGACTCCTAGGACCAGACCTAGGGAACATCTAAAATAGCAACTGAAAAAAAGAACCAAGGATAGCTTATTTAAAGTCACTTTCAATTAGTTTAAGAAGCAGAACAGCAAAAAGGGACAAAACAGCTTTAAGCAGATACAGCGGCACAAGACCTTGTGCCATTTTCCACGTGCACTGGCAGATCTCATGTTTATCTCCTTAAGACCGCTAAGAGGAATCATAGCCGGTCCTCTTCCCTGGTAGAGAATGAGGGAGTGGAGGCTGTCCGAAACAGAAATAGAAAAGCATGTGAGTGAGCTCAAGGAGATAGAATGGGGTCACTAGGGTAAAGAAGAGACATTTCAATCAGCAAGATGGAGATTTTTTGGGAGAAAAAGAATATAGAATAATTGCAAACAGTTAACATGACCCCTTGCTGGGGCAGGTAGGAAGTAAGAAGTAATCAGGATTCATCCAGCCTGGTAGGCAGGCTGCCCTTAGTACGCAACTAGGAATACTCAATATGATACCCCTGTGATGAGTTTGTCTGGTAAGGAAGAGGGCAGGCAGCAAAGCATTAGTTAAGTAATAAATCCTACTTTTTCAATGCAGATTGTTAATCATATCTAGAAACTGGGTGCACAGTTTAAATTCTTACGCAAAGTTGAAACAAGTACATTACACAATGAAGTTTGACTCCTATGTGTAATTAACCCCTATAAATGAATTCATTTTGTTAACACTGACTTAACACTTAGCAATTAGACACATCAGCACCTTACCAATTCATGCAACGAAGGACGTAACCAAGCATGTATTTGAGTCTCACTGTTTGCCTCGGCAACTGCTGCTGCCACATAATAAAGGAGCAAAGCTCACATTTTCCTTTGATGTGAACGCCATCACTTCTCACCACCGCTAGCCAGAAAGCTCCACACGCAGACCGACTCCTTAAGGCAGTGACACACTGTGCTATCCTAAGACAGCTCTGCCAACCTAGTTTAGTTCTGGTCTGGGAGTCAAATGAAAATTAAGGACAAGTACTACATTATCATGCTGTTTGTGTTTTGGCATCAAGCCAGAGTACAACACTTCAGCCGTCTTCACAAAGACCTGGAAGATAACAAAACAGCTCTAAAAATAACGTTGTAGTAATTAAGACCACCTTGGGCTTAGGGGGAACTCAAATGACGTGAGCGACTTTTGAGAGGCCTGGAAATACAGATTTAAAATTGCTATATTCTCTCAGACAGTTAACTACTTGGAAGGTAAACTATCAAAAAGGTCAAGATAGCGTATGAAAGCGTAAGGCTGCATAAGTGAAACTCAAATGCATAGTATTGTATGCAGAAATTTCTTCATCGGAATGACACTAACTCATCATTTGTACCATCAAGATGGATACTCCAGTATATTCTTTTCAATTTACATGTGAGTTTTTCTTAAGGAAAATTAACACTGAAGAGGTTTGGAAACAGAAGCAGTTGTTTCTATCAGTACCAGAAAGCCAAAGACATATAGACCACTAGATCCATCAAAATAAATTTGGAAAATAAAACTAAGGTTAATGTGCCAGGACAAGCTATTAACAGAAGGCATCCTGTCCAATATGGGATAAAGTCACGTTAATTATGATTGTACAATCTATTATCATTTATGCTAGCAGAAGTCAGGAAACAGTTTATTCAAGCAAGAGGAAGACATCTCAAAAAGAAAAGCTTTAATTCATGCCCTTCTTTGGGACAGGAAGCTAAAGTATCTGTCCTCACTGACAAGCAGATTCACGTGCAAATTCTGGGTTTGAAACAATCATTCGTGTCTGGCAAAAACTCCTTATGAAAGTAAACTATTAAATCGTTACTGATACGTGGAAAACAGAGAGGTGTAAGGTTATCCCATGCTGTTGACATTCTTGTTCACAACTGGGTAGCATCTTGAGAAGCATACAAACAAAAGTGCTTGTTTACAGTTACATGACACACCTTCACAAGATGGTTCACAGTTGCTCAATCCACCTGCTCATAGACCAGAAACATTTATACCCAGAACCAAGTACATGGTATCACATTCTCCGAAGTCAAGACCTGCCACATGCTCACCTACTGAAACCACAGGATCAAAACTAGAAAGCTAAAATAAACTACGTTTCTTCACAATTTGAGAACACCTGCAAGTAAGTTCATTGTTCTAACTTCCTACTGGACAAAAAGTTACTGAAGGACAGAGGGTCAAACACCCCACACTTTCTGTTACTACTCAAGACCTAAGTAGCAACTGCTAAGGCAGACAAGGAGGAGTGGGAGGGTAAGGGGTACAAACCGCAGAGCTGTTACGCAAAGTAGAGGCACGCTTTCATTAGGTATGGTTGACAAGATGCTCCTCCTATCTACTGGGCACACGAATGCCTGTATTATGATATCCACAGTGATAACACTACCCATTCTGGACCAGAGAAAGTGACCCATGACCTAAGAAAATATGCTCGTGTGTCACAGACAGGAGATTCCAAACTGTTTATCATAAATTTGTTACAGCATGCTCTGCGAAGGATGTTTCTTGTGGTTCAAGTATGCAGTTTTGGGGAAAGAAAAAAATATCGCAAAACTTCCTGTATAACAAGTCAATGCAACTTCCAGAGAGATGATGAAACTGAGGACACGTGACTGTGTTCCTAGTAATTCTGTTCAGATCACAAAAAAAAACATGCAAAGAAGCCTTAACAAATATTGGGGAAAATAAGACAGAGAAACCATTCCATCCCCTTTTCTAATGCATCCTCTTGAGTTTCTGAAAGCAAGAAGTCTCAAAATGACTTATCACTGTCACTTCAATAGCAAACTACATAAATCCTGTCATCCTACTCAAAATTTATTCCACTATGTTTTAGGCAATAACATGAGAAGTTTAGCATATACACGCAAAGACAGTTATTGCTTTATTTCATCGAGGCTAATAAAGATATGTATGAGTGCCAAACAAGAAGTTGCATCTGTGAAGAAAGCTGTAAGGAATTACAGACTTATATTTAACACAGAGGTACCTCTTATATTGATCTGATAGAGTGCGCTTTATTTTTTTAAATAAGGTGACAATCTGCTACTAGCTTAGAATTCAGTAATACCCTGATCTAGACGTCCTGGTTAATCTTTAAGAGAAGTAGTGATCACTTACAGTCAACCTACACACTGGGACAGAGCCAGCAATCTTGCGTGGCATGTATTCTGTCAGAACAAGGAGGTTTCACAAGATAGACGTTATTAGATAAGGGTGAATTCTATTTATTTACTGCCTTACTGACACATTTAGTTTCGGTAAGACAATGACATCCTTCTCCCTTGGCTCCTGCTATACCTGTCACTCATTTTTCTTTCTCATTCTCACATTTCCTCCCATGGCTGTGCAATTTCTGTATTGCTTCTTCCACATTTCCCCCCGAAACAATTCTGTTCCTGTAAGACAATTTCAAACCCCTTTGCTGCTCCATCAATGGAATAATAAGAGCCAACATTTAAGCGTCAGCTTCAGTTTTTTTTATTTGACAGTTTTATGAGATTACAAGGAGACAGAGTTCATACTTCTGAGTCACTGCTTTAGAAAGACTACGCAGATGCAGGTAGACGTATTGGAAAGTTGTCTCCAGCAGCAATAAGAAACACCAGACTCACAGGACCCTCACGCCACGCAGGCTGTGCATTTGCCAGCTCATATTTGCAGCATGCGTAGCTAGCTGCCAGACAGCAACCAAGACCTGCGCATAACTGCTACTAATCCTGCTTCTGTTACCATAGATTGCTTGATTTTTGATAATGCTTTGCCTTTCTTGCTTCCCTGCTTTTGGAGGTCATAGTACCACCTGGACGCCTTGCATTGTTTGTGCTTAAATACACAAATACACACTTGTGCTCTGTGGCCACAGATGTTAGGCAGCACAGACACAGAGATTATTAGGGGAGTTAAAAAAAAAAAAAAAAAGAAAGAAAATAAAATGCAAGCACACGAGGAAAGCGAAAACTCCCAATACTGAGCTGTGATCCACCTCCAGAAGGAAATGCCTTCCTTGAAAAGCCAGATGGCGAGATCTTAAAAGCAGGTTCAGTCAAATTTAAGGTATTTGACTGCATTCGTAAACTTCTGAGGGCCGATAGCAAACTGTTACAGAAACATCCACTTTAACATGTACTTAAATGACTCCTCTGCAGACTCCCCCCCCCGCTCCCCCCCGGCCCCCGCCGAGAAGCCATCTCGAAGCCCGGCGGGAACAGGGCCGGCTGCATACGTGAGTTCGGGCATACCCCACCTCCGCCGCACACAACTCATTTTGGAAAGAATTCACGTCCTCGGCTCGCCGCCGGTTCTCACTCCCCGCCCGAGACAAAGGAGGAGCCGTTCGGCCGCCTTCGCCCTCGCACGTGGGGCCGGGCCGGGGCGGGGGGGCGAGTGCCGGCCACGCCAGCTAGCCCAGCCAGTCGCCAGCGCCGAGGCCCGGCCGCCCTCCCCGCCGCGCCACCTGGCTGCCGGGCGCCCACGGGCAAGCCCCGGCTTGTCCGGAAAGCCCCGGGCTGCGGCAGCCGCGGGGGCGCTGGGACCCCGGCCTGCCCGCCTGCCTGTCCCCGGCGAGGAGACGCTGCCCCGGCCGTGACACCGCCCCGCGGGCCGAGCCGTCGCCCCTGCTGCGGCGGTCACGGGTTCGCATCACGCTTCGATCAGGCTCCCGACGCGGAGCCATCTTGTCCCCCGGAGCCGCCGCCCGGCCCCGGCCTTCCCCCCGGCAGGGGGCTCCCGGACCCCACCGCCTCCGCGCCGCCGGCCTGACGCGGGCCCTGGGGTGCGGGAGCCGCGGCCGCAGGGGCGCTGCTCTTCCCGGCGACCGCCCGCCCCGGCCCGGCCCGGCCCGACAGACGCCGCCAGACAGACACCGGCGGGGGGAGGCCGGGCCGGCGGGCGGGGCCGGCGGCAGCCGGGCTCACAAAGCGGCTTTGTGCCCGGGGCCGTGCCGCTCGGGAGCCGCCGAGAGGGGTTCGCCCCCTTCTCTTCTCTCCTGCCGAGAGAGGAGAGGGGCACCGGCAGGCAGGAGCGGGAGGAGAAGGGCGTCGGGGGCGGGCGGAAGGCCGAGCCGCCCCGCGAGCCCGGCTGGCTCGGCCCGCCCGAGAGGAGCCGCAGGCCGGCGCTGTGAGAAGCCGCCCGGAACCGGCGTGGCCCGGGCGACAGAACAAAGAGACAACATGGAGGAAACGGGGAAGAAGGGGGGGAGGGAAGAGAGGCAAGAGGAGAGGAGGGTGAGAGGCGCGGGAGCCGGGCACTGGCGGGCAGCCGGTGGGGCGCACGCCCGGCAGGGCGAGGGGCCGGGGGAGGCGGACCGGGGCGGGGGGCGCGGGCGGGCAGGCGGCACTCACAGGAATATGGTTACTCATTGAAGACTGTAGCCTGATCATACAGCCGGGGTGCGGGCGCCACCGCCGGGGGCAGGAGGAGCAGAACCAGGAGGAGGTGGAGGCGCTGGAGGCCGCGGAGCTGCCGGAGGGGGTTCGGCGGCGGAGCGGGGATGGACCATACAGCTGCGGCAGCGGGCGGCTCTGCGGGCTAGCGCGGAGCGGACGCGGCTGCACCAGGAGGGACACTGGGCGCCGCCTCCCGCACAAGCGCCCCCCGCCCCGGGTCCCGCCCCTCGTTCGCCGACGTCAGCGACGAGCATCGCGCCCGCCCAATGAGAGGCGCCGCTAGCGCGTCCGGGGTGGGAGCGAGGTGGCCGGCGGGGGGCGTGGCGCCGCGCCGGCAGGTTGGGCGGAGGAGGGAGGGAGCCGAGAGGCGGAGGCAGCCGGCGAGAACCGGTTAGTGAATGGAGCGGGTGGCGGCGCGGCCCGGGGAGGGGCGCGGCGCGGCGGGGGCAGAGCGGGACGCGCGGGGATCGCCTCTCAGGGGCCGGGCCGGGGCTGCCCTGCGCGGGAACTCCGCCCCCCGCCGGCCGTTACCGGCAGCTCGGCCGGGAAGCACCTGGCGCGGCCTACCGGCTCCCCCAGGGGCGGCGGGTTCTAGACTGTTCCCCGCTCCCCCCCCGCCCCGGTGCCGCTGCGGCCCTCCGGCCTCTCCCCGGGGGAAAGTGTGGGGGTGGCTGAGAGGAAGGCGGCGAGGGCAGCACAGGGGGCTGCGGGAGGGCCGTTCCCTGTGAGGAGCGCCAAGTTAGGCTGCGGTGAAACGATCTGCCTGGGGTGTAATCCCTCAGCCCTTTCCTTCTCGGGCTGCAGGGCCTCTTCTGCGGGTTTAGTGGAGGGTAACTGGAAGCTCTTGGCGCGTTTTGTCCGCAGATTATTCTGTGCTTTTTCAGCCGACATAACAGTCGCGGTTTGTGGTTTTACAGGTGGGACATCAGCCCAGTAGGCCAGAAGTCGTGTGGGAAAGGATATGGACTCTCCTCTCTGCCTTGCGGGCTCTCTCCCTCCTGGGAAGCAGTGTCTCACTCTGCACACGGGCGTTCCTGAAAGGCAGACATCTCCCGGGTGAAACCGGGCGGTGGGAAAACACCGATGGTATCCCTGCCCTGCATAACTGATAGAGGCGTGGGAGTCCGTCCCCAGCTGGACACCGTCAGCCTGGAAAAACGCCTTAATGTGGGTCAGCGCTAGCTTTATGAAATAACAGGCTATTTTTAGCTTCAGTTGGTCTGATACCATTCTAGTTATATTTAGCTAGTTAAGCCTTTCTTCTGCATGTTATGTTATTGTTGCTATACAGATTACAAGAGTACGCAGAAGTTGGTTTTTTGGTCTCAAAAAATAAACAACTCCATTCTGAATCTCAGCGCTTTGTACAAAGGTATGGCAGGTTTGTGGTTTTGCTCAAATTTTCTGTTTTTGTTTAACCTGCAGAAACCATGGTTGTACAGAGGAGGTTTTTGTGATAACTGGCATGTGCGATAGGGATGTGCTATTCAGAACATGTCTGTGTTACCTTTCACTGTACCTGCCTTCAGGTGGGCATAAGCTAGTTTCTGACCAGGAGCTGTGTCTCTGCTAGGATAATATACTCAGCTTTTCTGCACTATAGATACATCTGGGCTGTATTTATTTACATTTGCATTTTGTATTTACTCAGGGCACACATCTGGTGAACTTAGAGCTACTTCCACTTGTCCATGTATAACTTCCTGAAAATGTGCTCAGAATCCTATAAAATAAGAAGATGATGATTCCAACATTGGAATATTGTTTATTTGTTGGTGGTTACAGTGTTAGGAAAGTTTGGGGGGAAAAAAGAGAAAAAGTCAACACAGCTTCTGTCTCTCATCAGTAAAGCTTGAGGAATTTGCTCTGGATAGAGTTCTGAGACAGATTAAACAGGTCTTTACCTTCTTTAATCCATGCTCGTGCTTTGTTTTTTTTTGTTTGTTTGTTTGTTTTCCAACAGTGCAAGCTTTTGTTTACTGTACCATTGCACATTAAACTAATCTGATTTTTTAGGATCAAGTTACTTCCTGCTATCACATCCTTTCAGTACTGTTTTACAGTAGTTTACACTGGAAATAAGAGTCACTGGCAGTTTCTTTGAAATTATATATCCTAAGAAGAAAGGATTTAACTCGGAAAGCTTTTAGTCTAAAAATGTATGGGTTTTTTTTTGAGGAAAGAATGTCTGTGTCATTTAACAATATAATATTCTTCTTTATTACAATAGTCCCTATCTGGACCTCCTTGTTGTGATTAATTATGTCATACTATTTGACACTTAAGGTGCAGTCCATGTGTTTTACACTTTGAGATGACAAGAGATACTTGGAGTGTGAGAGAAAAGTAGACTACAATAAAGTAGTATACTATTTCATGTAATGTATGACAGAGTCAAAAATACTTACAGGAGAGGTAGACAAGTGGATAGTTACAAGGTGCCAACTAGTGAACTGATGAAACAAAGTGGGTTGAGGAGGCAGAAAGTAGCAGAAAGAGACAAGAGTCCTGAAGAACTTTAAAGATAAGAAAAAAAGAAATGCTTATAAAGAGCAATCTGTGGGGCGAATTCAGAAGAGACTGATATTGTCAGTTTGAGGAGTAAAGATATGATCATCACCATTGTTATGGTATTAGGAAGATTAATACAACTTTTATGATAAGAAGCTGTAATAGAACAAAATTTGAATATATTTTTGTAGCGGTGTGAGTCAGAAATAAAATTTGGGCGTAGCCTGAATGTCCTAGCCCTTACCTAGTTGGCTATTATCAATATTTTTTGAAAGTTTTAATAGGAAGTTTTGCATTAAACCAGTTAATTTAAAGAATACCAAAGTTTCAAAAATCAAAATGGTAAGTTATACCTTATGATTACTTTCATTTGTTTTATAAAACCTGTAGTTTTGCAATCTGATAATTTGATCTTACCTTATTCTTTTAAGTACAATAGTGAAAAAAAAAATCCTTATTCACTTTCTCTATGTAAAAGTGTGTCTACTTTATACGCTTTGTTATCCATTTTCGTCAAGAAGGGGAATCCTAATGTAAGTAGGAAGCAATTTTTTACTTCTGACCATCTTTGTCAACCTTCCTGTACTTACAAAGAATCCATTATGTTATTTTTTAACCAGAGGGACCAGAACAGGAAGTAGGCTTCAACATAGCAGTCACACAGTGTCTGTGCATCACTTTGAAGTGGTTTGTATTAATTTCTTGCTAGTACATATGTTCTGGTTTGAGAATGCTGCTTCTATGGAATTCGTGAAAGTTAAACTTTAAAATATTACTCTTATGTTTGAAATATCTGTCTTTATGTATCAATTAATATAATTATTACTCAAAGACTAAATAAAAATACTGATGCTTAATGTGCTTGTCTTTTGCAGACACTTAACTTCCTTAGTCCCTCTAGACAGAAGTCAGTTGTCCCTGACATTTATGTGAGTCTTCTGTACCATAACATGAGGGCAAAAAATCCCAAACAATTGTATACTGGAAAGAAATACCACAATCTGAATTTAAGTGTCAGTTGGATGGAGTTTCACTGTAGTTTCACTGTGTTTATGTGAACTAATCCTATTATAAATTTGAGTGGAATCAGGGGGATTTTATATAGATGTTGATGTCATGTCCGTTACTAGTCTACCTGTACAGAATTAACTCACACGCTTAAGGATTTGCTGGTTAGATCCTTGTTTTGCTGATATTAACTAGCTTTTTGGGGTGAAAATTCTGGAGGCTGTATGTCATGCCAATGTTTAAAAAGGTGAAATGAGTTTGACTATGACCGGGTTAGACTGTCATCTAATAGAAAACTCATACGTGACTAAACTGATTAAAACAGAAAAAGAATTAAAGGATAAGAATATAATTAATGCAAATCAATGTAGTTCTAGGGTAAATAACTATTGTAAAGAAAACTGACTTAATGCTTTGATAAGATTACAAGATGGGCATAAAAGTAACTGCATAGCTGTAACACTAAATGTTCATGTTTTCGTACAGTTTTCTCAAAGGAGTGTAATCAAAGATCATGGAAAAAACCAAGTGTGACTGATGCAAAGACTGATGAATAGCAAGTAACAATGATGTCAACGTAATTCTGCAGAGTAATCTAGATTGTTTAGTAACTTGTGTTCACTCAAAAATGTGGCTTAGTACAGACAAGTGCAAAGTGATACAGCTAGAACTAGGAACACAAGCAAAATTTATAAGTTTTTAAGAATGCTTCTGTTCCGGGGATTATAATGGACAAATAAGTCAATATGAACTCCCACGGCAGTGCTGTGGTAACAGTAAAAATGATCTTCATGTGATCCTTAGATATATAATATGAAATTGTGAGAAGGAGTAGAGGGATTTTTATTTTTAAATAGCATCAATACTAACTGTTGAAATATCATGTGCACTTCTGTTGACCACAGACCTCTCGAGTTACATTATTTTCTGATATTAAAAAAACTCCAATGTGTCTGGAGCCTGTGTGGGGCATTTTTCATGTGCACCTATTATCTTCTTCTTCCTTTGCTCTTACGCTCCTACTCTAGCCCTTTTTCTCCTCCCTCTTCAGATTAGGTTCAGTGCCGTGTGGTCTTCTGGTTTTCTGGTGGATGGGGTAATGGAGTGGAAGAGACTGCAGAACAGTGCCAGCTGTTTCTGCAAAATTTGTGTTTGAGATGTGGTAGGTCCACAGCCATGTCTTAGAAGAGACAGTGACATATTGATGAGAATGCAAAGCTGCAAAAGATATTCAAAGACTGGAAACAGTTAGTGAGACATGTAAAGGACTCTCCTTATTTAAGTCAAAAGGTAGAGTCAGTGCTATCTCACAAGGAGAAAATATTGCCTTCTAGAGGTTTCTTAATTTGAAGTGTAAGGTGGAATGGATAATAAAAGTCTGACAAAGTCGTGCTCAGACAAATACAGGTTACTGGCTTCAGTACAGGCATCGCTGGGTGAAATTTCATGCACTGGGATGCAAAGGAGATCATAAACTACAAAATACAGGTTTTCACATCTTAAGGTAAGAATTTAATGGGAAAAGAAGGCTTTTAATAGAAGATCCCGTATTTGAGGGTTTTTTTTAGCTAGTTCAAACTCCTCATGGTATTTATACCACAATGGAGGTGTAGAATTTCTTAAATTTTGTCTTACCTGGAAATTCTGCTTTTAATATTTCTAAAGTTCATTAATACTTACAATTTAACTGAGTGCTTCTTTGTATTTTTCCACTGATGATAATTTCTTTGTGTATATGAAATTACTTAGTTTCTTGTTCTTCTCAATGTTTATTATGCTGGCTTCATTTCTGCAGCGTGGTCTTGTTTATTCCCCCCTCTAACATATTTTCCTCTTTATTGTTTGATGGATGTCTTCAGTCAAAATCTGTTTTCAAACTGCGTCCTTTTGTTCAGTCCTTTAAAAAGTCTCATGATTGTTAAACGTCAGTTTATTTCTCTTCTATGGCCAAGTTCCGCTCAATAGCCAGGAAGCCTCTTCTATTTCCATGGCCTGGGCCCATGTGGTCACAGCATACATTCGAGTCCTCTGCTGCTGGCATATACCACCTAAGGAACACTGTTCTAGTGGAAGATTGATGGGACAGACCTGTGCTCTATGCTAGAGGGAGGAAACCTTTCTGCTATGGAAATTTCTGTGATGACGTGCTGGAGATATATATGATGTATATGATGAGTGATACAGAATTAAGCTTTCTGAAGGAAATTTATGTGTGTTGCTCTAGCACATTGTCAAAACTGAAAGACTTTACAGTGGATTCTTCATATTTGGTTCCTTTTTCCATGTGTATTTATAAAAAATATTCTGAATTTATTCTGAGGATTTAGCACAGGCCTTTTTGCCCATTAATGTAAATAGGCATTTCATATACAAGGTGTAGTACATTAAAGGTTTGTGGTAGCATCATGATCTTGGGCTAGATCTTGTGTATATGCTTTACTGATTATGAGAGTTGTTTTCCATTTTCAACTCCTAAAACTACTTCTGATTTTGGAAGAGAAGGTCATTTCAGTTTCTTTCTGGAACTCTGGTAGTATGCATTGACCATGGAGCGGAGAACTACTACTGATACTTCACAAATACAACCAAACATTGTGAAGACCCTTTTCAGTTGTTTATTGGGAAAATTCAGTGAATTCCTTATGTTGCTTCTGTCTGTTCAATAAAAGAATTGTCTTTATAATGGACTTTATGCCCAATATGTGTTAAAACTTTGGACATCTGCTAAAGAAGGATTTTTCATGACTGAAAAAGTCATGATCTTTTATAGGCACATGCTGTAATTGTCACTTGGCAGGTTTAACATTCATAATTGGCACTTAGGCAACATATAATCCAAGTAGATGGTAATGTAAATATTACAGGAGTAATCCTAAAGATGAATAGTTTAAAAAAAAATTGCACAATATTGCTCAGAAGTAACTTTTTTGGTGTTATGCACTTCTTCAACTTGTCTGCTTACTCATTCCTGTTGAAGTAGATAAAGCATATACATGAGGAAATCTGGGCCTTTTTAATTTCATTTAAGTTAGATTCTCTTTTTGGAACAGTACAATGGTCTGACATTCTGGATATATCATGGAGTTTATTTCAGCAAGCTGTTCGAGCTGACAGCCTGGAAATATGTTTCTCAAGACATGTCAGGGGGTGAATCAGAGCCTAACCATAGGGACGACGCTAATAGTGCTTTCCATATTTGCTATGACTGTGTATGTAGGAAATTGGGGCATAAAGATCCTATACAGCTGCTGTTATAAAACTGCAATCTAATCCTGGGGGTTTTTGTTACTGTCTTTCAGCAATGCTACCCATGAAGACTGCTAAACTGATACTTTAGTAATAATATCTTTGACATTTTGATGGCAATTGCAAAAACATACGGCAATTACAAGGACTTGTAACTATTCCCTTTTGAAAAGTTTTTTGGATAAGTGTGAAAATTCATTTATGTTTTTGGTCTAAAATGTTAACCAAATGTCGCCTTGTGCTGTTAGTGCTGCAGCCAGAACTAAACAATGATCTCTTTGCTCAATCTGTTCGGATTACTGCAGCTATCAGTCACTCATTGCCTGTTCAGCATCCTCTCCACACCGCTCCTGATTTTTTCCCCTCTGTTGTTAGGGAGAAATGTTCATTGATTTGTCTGTGGGATTTTTTTTTTGTGCAGCAAAGTATCAACAAATTATTGAGACAGTAAAACTTTACAGGTCCACTTGTATAACTCACTGTATTCATCTGTCAACTGATATGCTGTACTGTCACTAGACTCAAAAGTTTGTCTTGTCATTTCTTGCTGGAATTTCATTATTGTTAAAAATTGTTGCCTTTGATTTTAATTCTAAGATTTGAATTAAAAATTGAAAGGCAGAAGCCAAAGCTGGTAACAGAAGCTCTGTTGCAGTTCTATTCCATGCTCAAATACAAGCCTATGCCATTAAATGACAATTATTGCAGAAGAAGGAAATTTAGAACATGTCATAGAAAATACAAATTATATTTTCTTGTTAGGTGTACGTGTCCTTTTGTCACTTCTTTGCTTAGTGAATATTTCTCTTTTGTAAAGTGCCATAATTGTCAGTGTATTAGAAAAGATATACATGTATTCATACTTCTGAAATTTTGAACTTAACAGGAAAAACAAATCACTTGGAAACCAAAATATGTGTAACCTTATGATCCAAAGCTCACAAACACAGGGAGATGAACTAGTACTACTTTAAATAAAGAAAATAATGTATATTTAAAGATCAAGATGGAAGCTGTAAGCCAATACAAGGAAAAGATTAGTCATTTTCTGTACTTCCTAAAAAAAAAAAAAAAAAATTAGCGACTGTTCTGTTTGGTTTTATACAAGAAAGCATCTGAGAACTATCAGCCTCCATGATCTGGTGCTGACATTATTTTGGATCCCTAATTTCCTTTGCCTTTTGATTGAATAAACTGGTTCAGCAAATCAAAGATATGCTAAGTCTTTGTTATAAAAAAGGACTTTTGTTTGGTCTTGCAGTGGGTAGAGTGTATCAGGCTATCAATAAATGCACTTTTTTGCAACACTGACATTCAAATGGTGTTGCAGTAGACCTTACTCTATTGTGCTTTCAATCTGCCAGATGAACTCTGCACCAGCCTTTGCTATGTGTGTAATTAAATTGTCTTTTTCTTAGGCTTTCACGGTCAGAATATTACTTTGGCCAGCACATGTAAGACTGTTGTCCAAAATAATACATACCAAACGAGTAGTAGGGACATGTACCCCATTGAGAATATGATGATTAAATACGTTATAGTTCGCTTGTGCAAGTTTCTTTATGCAGAAGGACCTTCTTTGTACCCCTGGTGCTATGCACCTTTTTAAATTTTTCAAACTGTTAGTTCTGAACCTGTCATCAAGCCCCAAACCAGGGAGTGTAATATGGTTGCAGTTGGCATGTTCGTATGTGTTCTGAGCAATGTAAGCTGTAGGCATATGCATCTTAGCAATAAGCCTGTTTTCTGAAACTAGCTATTGCTTCAACACATTTCTTATGCCACATGAGTAACTTTTTTTAATAACGGGAGTTAGCATCTCCACACCGAGAAGAGTGAGACACATTTGTTTCTACATCTGTTTAGATGAAAAATTCTGGAGCCGCTGCAACTATTCCCTATCTGTGTTTAAATGTTCCCATTGTAGAATTGCACAATTCCTGCCTGAAATACTAGTGTATACTTGGGGATAGAGTAAAAATTGTGGCAGTTTCCATGGCTGTCCAGTTTGTCATAAAAATATTATGGTAGTTATTTCTTTGATTTTCAGCATCTTCTCGCGTTCTAGTATTGTCCAAAAGACATCAAACATCACATGGATATCTCCATCATAACATAAACACTTAGAATTGGGGGCAGCATGTTTAGTGTGTCTGTGATGCAAACAGAGAAGAGTAAGAACTATAGGGGCCAGAAGTATCTGATGTGTTTGTGGTGGCAACTTAAAATATCTTCTGTTCTTAGAGCCAGAAAGGAAAAATAATTCATTTGCTTTGTTCCTGGAGAGAGACACACCAGTCAGAAGGGCACTAGGTAAACTTAGGATATACCATCATACCCATTGGGGTAAGCAAGCGCACCAGTGAGTATTCAGGATATACTTGGTTTATGGAGTTGCAGATAATCAGAGGTAGTTTTCTTTAAAGTTGCCTGAGTAGATGTGAAAATGCTCTGTCAGGTGGACATACCCACTGTGGATAATCATATATAGTGAAAGTCATGTCCTTGAAGCTGGCCTTTGGAAGGGAGGGAAAAGGGGGAGAAAGGTAGAGAGCTAAGTGCTAAGTCTTACTAAATAGGTCACAACAGGTAATTCGGAAAATCTAACAATATTTGTTATGACAGAAAAAGGTGAAGTAGCTCTTTGAGATGCAAATAGAGACAATATTTCCTGCAGAGTCTCTCTCAGACACTTTTGAAAGATTTCAGTACACCAAAAGAAACTTTGTGCAAAGTCCTCCTAGTTAGTAGAAGAATAAAATTTTTAGGACACTGACAAGATGAATGTAAAGCTGATTAAAAAAAAAAAATTCTGCAGTACTTTAGAATAACTAAAGAAGCTTGGAAGCAAACTCTTACATTTTCACTACATGAAGTATACTTTTTGAGGAAACCAGATTCTAAAATGTACTGACATCTTTCTTGTAGCTTGTCATTTTATTAGAAATTCCATTAAAAAAAAAAATCCATTGTGGAAAACATCATAAAATTCCAAAACTTCTAACATCTAAGCATTTTCAAGATTTAATTTTATTGCATCATTTGTAAGCAAGCAAGCAAGAGTCTGGAGACATTTTCAAAAGTCTGGGTAATTGATACCAGAACTCTGCAGATGGCTGTTCCTAAGAATTTACGCTACGAACTTTGGAGAGAACCTCTGAAATTGTGCACGTTATGCTGCTCAGTGGATGCAAACAAAAGCCTGAAAACCTCTGCTGTCTATTGTTGGGCTGGTAAGGCAGCTCTGTGAACCATGCATTTTCTGAGGCCTCTCAACCTCTTAGTGATTCGGTAAGTCTGGACGTGAAGCTTTCAGAGCCAAGCACTATTTGTACAAGGTAAAAGTGACCAATCTCGCTCTGATTTGACTAAAATACAATGAGAAGTAATGCAGGAATCTTTACTTTTTTTGAAGGTACTGTTGTGAGTACAGCTGGCCATAAATACTTTGACACATCACTGCTCATAGTCTGTTTTTTTTTTACTATGCTATTTTCCGCTTTTATTTACTTTTGCTATCCTTATTTAGGAAGGAATAACAGATGTCCTATTGTAGTCTTCTTTCAGCCTGAAGCTTTTATTCAGGTTTTACTCTGCTTTATTCAGGCACATTCTGACATATGAAACTAATTTTGGAAACAAGTATTACTTCATGTCAGATTAAGAGCTGAGCAAAAGGTAAGTTTTGCCTTTGGAAGTTGGCCTTTAGTTTAAAAGATTACTTTTCGAAAGCATCTAAATGATCTCAGAGCATAAGTCATGTTTTCCAAGGCAATAGTCATTTTGGGATTCCCAGCTTTGGCTGGTTCCAGCATAAGGGAATTCACACCCATAATTAGATGTTACAGATTCCCGTGCAAAACTTGAGAAGAAGTAGGAGACTAAGAACAGAATCAGTAGGAGTCAGCACAGCTCGCTGGGAGATACAGCAGACAAAAAATGTAGAGGAGAGGAATAAAACTTAAATAATTTGGTCAGCTCTTGGGGGATGAGGGTGACTTTCTTTAATCAGGCTGCAATCATAACAAAGGAAGAAAATAAGCGAACATGGGGGTAAAAGTTCTTGAACATAACCATGAAAATAGTATATTTAAAAAGTAAAACATTTTAAAAACATACTACAGCCTCTAAGAAAACTTACTAAAAATGCTGATTAGTTAATAAAAAGAAAGGTATCAATACAGCCTGCAGGTGAAGAAAATTATCAGCAAAGTAAGTGGCTACTCGAGTCAATTCAGAAATATATTTCAGCCTGTGCAGTACCATCAAGATAATACTGCTTTAAACAAATTAATATTTTCATTTATCTCCTTATCCATCATGATATCATGAACATTAAAAAAAAAAGTTTCCTACTAATAATTTTCTGGTTCCCACACTGCCTCACTCAAATCCGTTCATTCTCTAGAAATGAAAGCAGCACGCGTTCTTCATTATTACAATTACGTAACATTTTAACTACTTTTGGGTACCGCTTTCTCTATGTGCAGTATAAGTCCTTTAAGGATTTCACATTTCACTTAACTGTGTTTGACAGCCCTTCTTTCTGCTTTTTCTCTGCTGGCATTATAGGAACCAATGAATAGTAACAATATTGTTTTCTTCATCTTGTTTGCCGCAAGGTTACCTATTTATTTTTTCTTTATTCCTGTGATCTCAGTCCTGTATCTGGTACACCAGGCTACCTCAGTCTTCCTGAGAACGTTCTTCAAGGATTGCAGTTTTCAACCTCAGAAGCAGAGGTGAAAATTTATTACTTTATTTCCCCCTTCTGAATGGTCAGGAATTCAGTTTTACATTTAGTCTTAGGCATCAGCTGGTTTTCCTCTCCCTTACGCTCTATATTTCTTCTACACTGTTTTTTTCAGGTTCCCCTGACCTGAGCTGTCCGTTCCTGCCTATGTGTTTGTATGCTTTCCTTATGTTCTGTCTTCTGCCATTTTATTATATGGCAAAAATGGCGTAAAGTGTTGCCTTCAAAGTAACTGTCATTGCCTTAAGAGAGTGAATTACAAGGAATTTCGTTAATCTGGTGTTGCATTATATAAGAGATAAGGTAAAGCAGGAAACAAAATGATCAATGCAGAAAAACCCTGATCACTTGTAACGCAGCAAATTTATGAATTGGTATCCACACAAATTCAGACATTTAGCTCAAGCTAAATCAGAATCATTTCCCTTAAAGTGGCAAACCAGACACCCAGCTCTGGGCTGCAGCTCATTTAGAAACCTACTGTAGTAGGGTACATCCCACTTAATTACCATCATGAGTTAGGTGTCAAATGTGTGTTAGTGGTCTAGGCTTCACCTAAGTCAGAGAGAGAGACAGAAGCCCTTCTAGAGTGTAATTAATCCTGTTCTGAAATAAGCATTCAAGATAGGATAAATTACTTTTCAGCAGTATTTCTCTTGATAGAAAGAATGAACAGTTACAATAAGCACCTATATTTCAAACTGGTCACATGAGGTAACACGAATCTTGTCTCCTGTGGGCAACTTAAGGTAGATGGATATATAAACTCCCCCATAGTTTATCACAGACTCACAGGGTGGTTAAGGTTGGAACGGACCTCTGGAGGTCATCTTGCTCAAGCAGGGCCATGTAGAGCCAGTTGCACAGATCCATGTCCAGAAAACTTTTAAATATCTCCATGGGTGGAGACTCAACAACCTCCCTGGGCAACCTGTGCCAGTGCTCAGTGACCCTCACAGTAAAAAAAGGGTTTCCTGATGTTCACACAGAACCTTCCGTGTTTCAGTTTGTTTCAAGCCTATTGCCTCTGGTCCTGTCACTGGGCACCACTGAAAAGATCCTGGCTCCATTTTCTTTACACCCTCATTTCAGGTATTTATATACATTGATGAGATCCCGCTGAGCCTTCTCTCCTCCAGGCTGAACAGTCCCAGCTCTCTCAGCTGGTCCTCATGTGAGACATGCTCCAGTCCCTGAACTCTCATTCGGTTCCTTATGCAGCCCCAGGCAGAGCTCCTGCACTCCAACTGCCCTCTCACATAAAGGGCAATTCCTCCTCCTTGTCTTCCCAGCCTGCCATCCCTAAAGAGCCGGTCTCCCTCCATTCATAGAATCATAGAATTATAGAATTGCTGAGGTTGGAAGGGGCCTTTAAGATCATCAAGTCCAACCATTAACCTACCCTGACAAAAACCACTTCCAAACCATGTCCCCAAGTACCACATCTACCCTTTTTTTAGACACCTCCAGGGATGGCGAATCCAGCACCTCCCTGGGCAGCCTATCCCAATGTTTAATAACCCTTTCAGTCAAAAAACTTTTCCTAATATCCAATCTAAACCTCGTCTGACATAACTTGAACCCATTTCCTCTTGTCCCATCTCGTCCTATCGCCTCCTTAGTATTCAAATGCCTAATTTTTTAAATTTGGGAAAGTCTAGGATTGGGAAGAAATATAAGACTATTCAACAGCACACAGCTCCTGATATTAAATTCTGGTATTTCCTCATCTGTCTAATTCTAGTCCTATTTGTAGTACTCCTTAGCTTTACTTTAGTATTTATTCATGCTAAAGTGTACACAGTGAGTCAAACTGTGTATAATATTTTAAATTAGTGGCCATAAATATTAAAAAGATTTTCCACTTTTAACTGTAATAGTAGGTAATGTCTCAAGCAAAAATAAATCCAAAAATAAAGGGCAAATTCTAAAATCACATTCTAATACCCTGAATGTATCTGATGCTTACTGTCCTACAGCATTTAATATAGTTATATGCAAACAATAACCATATTTTTGCATTAGACATCTCCCCAACAACTTGGGGAAGAAAATAAGATTACGGAAGAAAATAAACCACCTTGGTGTTCTATTGAAACTGTAGAATTTATATGGGGTTGGGTGTCATGCCAAAAGTGATGCTCCAAGCCTTGCCGGTCTAGAGTGACATGGACTCTTCTTACCAATGGCTTTAGCGTGTCACTCATCTGAAAACATTACCCCATCAATATCTAAAACCGTGCTAGGTGTCTGGCTTAGTTCTGAGTCAGAGGAAAGCATATCATCTGAGTCAGCGGTATCTGTTCCCATACTCTGCCTGATATTTTACTTTGAGTTGTGCTACATACCAAACAGACCTTAATCCGCTTAATTTATGAAAACCAATAGAACTGCAGCACAAATACGACTGTTGATAAATGTATTCAGTCAGTTGACACAATGCATCTACTGTTCCACAGGACATGGTTTTCTACCTTTCTTCTGTGAGATATCAATACGTTCTTTTAACTCATCATCCTGAAGTTAAACAGTGATACTGTATTTAGAGTATCGGGTTAAAATGACAGGTAGCGTACTTGCAAGCCCCAAGAAGATATGTCCATATTTCAACTTATGCAGTTGGATCTACATTTCTTATATTTCAAATGAACTTGTAATCTTTAAGCCTGTGGGAGAAATTTCTGCTTTTGCTAAGATTAAAACCGGTCTGATCCCTTCTGAAGGACAGAAGATCAGGGGAAAAAGGAGCTAGCTAAGAACCTCGGGAAGTCACCCAGTCCATTTTCCTGTCCAAAGAGTTACAGATCAATGCATGTCACTCCTGACAGATTATTTCTAATCTGTCCTGACTGTGCTCCGATATTTGGGGTACTACAACCTCTTAGATATCTGTTTTAGTTCTTTATTATCCTTACATTGAAAACTATTTAGAAACCATAAGGAACAGAAACCATCATAATTTCATTTTTAAAGCATTAAAAGGTGCATTTGACCTGAAATGATTTATGCACTTTTAAGAAAAACAAAATAAATGAAGGACCTCACATGGTTTCCAAATACAATTATGTTGTGATATTGGCCTAATACTGCAGGGTCAGGGCACTTGTTAAGGACTGCAAGACCTCAAATTTAATCCTCTCTTCCATCTTCTGGGATTTGAGCCTGCATCTCTCAGAAGATCCCTTAACCTGTACCGCGTTTTCAGTATATAGTGGGTGACCAGGGCCTCTCGATCTCTCCTCTCTAACTCTCTAACATGATGTAAAAACCTTTGCTGAAACACGTGCGCCATACCTATTAGTTAAGTGTCTACCTTCTTACTCTTTTTGTCTCCAACTCACTGATTATTTATGCTTTATACCCATAGTGGAACAATATCATTGGTGGTCCAGGATAGATCAGTGATTAACGAAACGGGATTTTAATTCAGATCTGTTTGTTTCTGGATAATGACTTAAACAGAAGCCTCAAACATTCCAGGGCAGTACGTTAGCAACTAGTAATTTATTTCTTATTGCTGGATTTAAAAGAGCAAGGAGGTATAGTGTATTTCAAACACATTTTAAGCAATTCAGCGTAATATAAGACTGAACACTAAAAGGCTGGCAATGAGATTAGTGTCAATTTAGAAGGGACAAATGCATAGGCTGTAGGGTTAGTGAAGCTCTGTGCTGTGAATATACTTGACCTGAACCAAGAATGTAACTTTAGTGTGACTGAAAAAGAGGAATTTGGATTCTGGTTACTGCCTTCTGGTGGGGGCATTCAGCCAAATTGAATCCTTGTCTTCTGCTGCTTATCTAAAAGCTGCAATAGCTCAGTCTTTTAAACATTTGTTTAAAAATATGTTTTCAACCATACATGGTGTTGAAATAAAAGATTTCAGGTATGATTTTGAACAGAGAGTTTACATTTTTCATGCCTTTTAACATGAAACACAGACCTTAGGAACCACCATTTTCCACACGTTTTGATGCCTGTAATAAATGATGTTTGTTGGTTGGTAATGTCTGAGATGTCCCTGTAATTTGGGAGAGAAGTCCAGTAATCCAAAATAAAGTTTGCTTTATTTAAGTAAACAGTTTTTCAGCTCACTGGACAAAATATATGGTAACTTCTAGTTTTTGTATTAAGGCCTTTCTAAATTTGACATATGATTTAAAAAAGTTTAAATTAAGTATTAACAGTTAAATTAAAAATTTTAATGGCTCTTTGGCAAAGTTCTTCTGCTGGACTAAGCAGCATAAGGAAGACTTTGCTAATGCCTTCCTTCCTGTTGGTAGAAGGTAGGCATCTGGTTAAAACCAGAGGCTTGCTGCATAGGTGCCTTGGTTTTCCATGAATATTTCTCTAACTTATAAGGGCTAAACCTGATATTTTAAAATGTATTCCCAAATACAGTTAAATATTTTAAATATTTTTTTTTCCCAGTTTACATTGCATTTTAAACTTACCACATTTTTTTTTTTTTTGCCAGATCTGTTTTCATTCTATCCTGGTTTCAGCTGGGGTAGAGTTAATTTTCTTTCTGGTAGATGCTGTATTTTTTGGTTTAGTATAAGAATAATGCTGATAACACATATTGTTTTAGTTGTTGCTAAGTGATGCTTACATTAGTCAAGGACTTTTTCAGCTTCCTAAAGAAGCTGAGAGGGAGCATAGACAGGACAAGCTGGCTAAGGGGATATTCCATACCATAGGCGTCATGCTCAGTATATAAATGGGGGCTGGCTGGGAGGCAGGAATCTGTGATCACTGCTTGGGATGGGCTGGGCAACCGATCAATGGGTGGTGAGAGCATCTTGTGTCACTTTACTTTGTATATTCTTTCACCATTATTATTATTATTATTATTGTTACTGTTATTTTCCTTTTCCATTATTTTCTATTAAGCCGTCTTTACCTCAACCCACAATTTTTTTTTCCTTTCCACTCCTTTTCTCCCTCTTCTCCCTCCCCTGCTGGGAGGGGTGGGAGGGGGAGTGAGCGAGCGGCTGCACGATGCTAGTTGCTGGCTGAGGTTAAACCACAACAGATTTACATTTACTGTTTCGAGGTCTGGGATGTCTGCTTCAGCCCTGTGTTCTTCTGTGCATTTTGTGCTGACTTTTCATTGCTAATAATGGTGTTATTTATGAAAGTAAGCCAGACACGGTAAGTAGGAAAAAAAAAAAAAAAGAGGAAATCCGGTAGAAATAATGTCCTTGTGCCAAACCACGACACAGTCTTAGATATGGATGACACGGCCCCACAAAAGCTATTTTTTTCAGTTTGGGTTTTCTCACTCAGAAGGAGGACAATGGAAGGAACCTAATACTTCACAGCACTTCAGACAAAACTTTGGTCATTTTATAGACCGACTAGTGGACTGTTTGCCTAAATCATCGCTGAAGTTCTATAGGTTTAGGTTTCTTCTGAAATTAAGCAAACTCCATTCCTTCAATCTTTTGCTCCAGAGTACGTATTTTGCCTCTTATCCTGCTCCAGTTGATCCAACCCCTTTCTTGAAGTTAGATGCCCAGTGCAGTACTCAGTTCAAGCATCTATCCATGTCTGTGGGAGTAGAAACACTACTTCATATTGTGTTGTCTGCAACACTGTTGTTTATGCTTCCCAGTATGGCTTCTTTTTTCACAATAGTAAGACAGTGTTGATTCACCTTGGCTTATGAACCACAGTGACTCCCAGATTCTGTTTTGAAGAAATTCTGCCTGGTCGTCTTGCAGTTGTAGTTTTGGTAAACCATAAACGGAATAATACTTTGAACTTCACTTTTTTTTATTGCATTGATGTTCAAGCATCCAAATTCTTATTCTGTCATTCAGTCTGCTTATGTAGTCTCCAAACATTAATTTAAAATACAACTGCAATAAACTACTCTTTTATTTGATAATCTAATTTGCTGATTACACATTATTGAATAGTACCAGATGTAAGGAAAATTTCTGTGTCTTTATACTCAATCATCCCTCCCTCTGGACAATGAACTATTAATTTTAAATTTTCCTTAAAAATATAGTTGAAATAGTTTCCCAAGTCCTTTTGTACCCATCTTACTCTAGTTTCAATAAGATATTTTTCTTTGATTACTTGAAATGAAGTCTTATGGCAGTATCAAAAAACTTTTTGCAAGTTAATACATACTATCTTTTCTGCTTCTCTCTTATCCGTGAGGCCTATTTCCTGGTTAGAAGGAAATTGCATTGATTTAGCTCAAGAGATTTGGTACAAATCTCTTAGGCTATCCCTTAAAGACCTTCAAATGTTTTTCTTGTTTATTGCAGTATTTTTCTGAGAATTGCAGTTGGCTGACTAGTTCTTAAGTTCCTAATTCCCTCTCTGTCTCCTTTTAAAATTCTTTCTGGAACCTCATTTACCACCTACCGATAGTGTGTCAATTAGAAAATTCTCTAGAAAATAGAAAACATGGGTTTGAAGTTGAAGACAAATTTTAAACACAAGGCACTCCTTCCTTTTTGCAGTGTGTTAACCTCAAGGCAGTTATGCAGAAACCATTCCATTGTGGTCTAGAAGGAAAGGAATAAATCTGGATCCAGCCTACTCTCAAGCAAGAATCCATGACTGTGGATCACGAGTGGACAGGAATGCCTTACTGTTGTCTGGCATTTCATGCAACGTTTCTGGAGAGGATAGATTTCAGACATGTCACTATCCTCAGGATTCTTTACTGTCTGGACAGCAGCGTATCAAATCTTTGTGTTGTCATTCTAAGTCACTTGCATCCTGCTATGTGCTATATATACCATATGGATGCCAAATCCTCAGTTTTGAAACCTACTCCTGGGACCAAGTGATATTTTTATTTGGTCTCTTTTCAGATCTTTGAATAAAGGATGCAATGTGATTTTAGGCTAAGGGTTTCAAGCTGAAAATACCCGGGGCAGGGAGGGCACAGGAGCAAACTGCGTTGGAAAGACAGGCGCTGTTTGGTCTTAGGAGCAGACCAGAGAGACATGAGGTTGAGCTTTCGGAGGGAAGAACTGTCTGACTACAGGCTTACTGGATTTTGCTGCCTTTTTGCAAGGTTAATAGCATCTCTCTTAAAAAAAAAAAGATGAAAAATGAGTACACGTGTAAGACAATTCCCTTGTGTCGTGGTTTGGGCTGGACTGGCCACTAAAACGAATGACAGATGCTCTTTTTTACTTCTCTCCCCTTCAGAGCATCTCCCTTCAGGGAAGAGGTGGATGAGAGAGAAAAGAGACTTTTGAGCTTAAGAAAAGAAACTCAACTACTTTAATTAAAATATTGATAAACTAATAAAAACAAAATAACAAAATATATACAATGTATACAAAACCATATCAAGCTCCCAGGATGACAGTCACGTCCCCAGCAGGCACTGGCAAAGTCCCAGACTGGCCTCAGCGAGGGGAAACATCTCTTTAAAAGCTCCCCAAACTCCCAATATGCAGTTTGGCAGAAGTCCAGCATTTTTCTGTTGGGATTTTTAAGATCATTGCTTCCTATACAAATTGTTCTTTGTCTCACAGATCTCGGCCAGACAAAGTCTAATTTGATAGCGCCTTTCATGAGGCAGGCCAGATCACATGGGCTGTGGGTCAACGGCTGTAGCTGGTAGGTCCTCTTTGTACTACTGCTGCCATTGATTGTGCTGGGTACCTCCTAATTGCCATAGTGACATTATGTGTGCCTTTGCCCTCATCCCACCAAACTGTCTCTCCCCGTGTCAGTGCCAGGCAGAAATCTTGCCTGAAGAAATGTTAAGGCGGGCTAGTGTGGAAAAAAAATAAGGAAAATTATTTTTAATGTCAACTATTCTTTTGGTCAACCCACCATTACTGGATTCCGCTCTAATATTGTTTTATGAATCATTTCCACAAAACCCCAAAGAAGAGAAAAAGGACATAGTTCATTCCCCCAGCACGCAGGGCACTCAAGTGCTTTGACTCTGGTCATTGCAGCAGTACAAACAATAATTAGACTCCATCAAAAAGGTAGGTTATTTCCCACCACTGCTTCCTTCTATCTTGTTTGCAACCTGTTTTTGCACAGAGCACCACAGCTATTTATAAACTGCAAGTGGGAGTTGAGAATAAGGAGAGCTTTGTGTTCATGTAATGACAGTGTCAGGACAGCAATACTTTAGATAAATTGGGATGGCCTCTACAAGCCCTATTTTTATGATTGTAATGCTACTGGTATTTTGGGGACTGAAGTCTCCCAGAGACAGGCCCGGCTTCATGTGATTTATCTCTTCTTAAATATAAAAATTAACCAAGTTATATTAAAAAGCCATTTTTTTTTGAGTAAAGCGAAGCTGAGTAAAGCTTTTTGGCCTTTAATTTTAGCTATATGAGATTAGTCAATAGCACAGGCCGTGCACCAGAAAATACACGCAGTTTACCGGAGAAGGCCAAAAGGTGGTTGTTACAACACTGCGTTATTTTGAGAAGAGAGTAGGGACAAGGGCGGGACAGACAGATGCATTAAGGGAAAAAAACACGTCTTCCAAACACCTTGGAATAGTAGAAAATGCAGTACAGTTCTAGCAGGTCTGCATATGCCTGCAAATGAGCATCTCGGATATTATTTTCCTGTTTCTCCTTTCTTTTGTTCTAGGTAAAAAGAAGACAGTGCACAAGGGTGTGGGGAACCTCAAATTTCCGATCTTACTTACTCTTTGCAAGGGAGGTATCATTCCAAAACTTTCTCGAACAAAATTCTTCTCTGCTCATTTGCCACCAAGAGCGATGGTGTTTGCTTTGGAGCAATTTCACCTGGCATTATTACATGGCAAATGCTGGCTTCTAAGAAATAATAATAATAATAATAATAATAATAATAATAATAATAATAATAATAATAATAATAATAATAATAATAATAATAATAATAATAACAATAATAATAATAATAAAGCTTTTTTCACTCATGCACTGGGATAAAATGCTGTAGAAATACTAGCTAGAAGCAACCTGACTTAGTGTCAATTTGAGCTCCTACCAAACGATTAGATTCTGTTACTAGAACAGAAACCTGCAACCCAGTGCACCATCTGCTTTTACCAAATAGATGTTACAGAACTATTAGTATTAAATGATATACAGTTTTAGATTTTCTGAAGAAAAAAGTTTTTTAGATCAGTCAAAACTCTTCTTCAAATTTGGCAAGATACTTGCCTCTCATTTGAACATAGCAACAAAATAACGGTAGGACTTGTTTGATTCCCTTCTTAAAATTATGGAAAAGGATTTTGCAGTTTTGATTTACAGCCTTCTGGAACTGGAATGAAAAGCAATGCATTACTGCTTAGTTCATGGGTAAAATATCTTTTAAACCTGTTCATATTCATTCAACACAAATGTCTTCGGAGGAAATGGGGAATGAGTCAGCAACAGAGGTGTTACTGTTTTTAACACTTCCATGGATAGGACTAGGAAAATATAGTTAAGAAAATGATAGCTTCTCAATTTCTGAGAAAGGACATTTAAAAATAATGGGACTTATACAGCACTTTTAAAATGTAAAACAAGTACAGACAACTCCCAGTTAATAATTGCCAATCACCTTGTGTCACTGTCTAGTGATTTGGAGATCTGAGAAAAGCAAAGGGAGCTATTCAATTCAGCTGTCCAGCTTGTTGAAAGAAATAATGGAATAGAAAAGTAGAACAATGACATGAAGTTAAAGAAAAAGTGGGTAAACTTCCTTGTACTCTCATACAATTGCAAAACAAAACGAAGGAAGTTGCTATCTGATAATTACAAGTAAATTATAGACATTTACAAATACTGATATTCACAGAGAACTGGTTTTACTCCAAAACATATTTAAAGAAATACTGTTAGTTGTTAATATTGCTAATATTTTATGAGTAGGGGAAAAGGATAGATTAATTAGCTAACTTTCTTATTGAGATTTTTTAATCACTGTGGTTGTACTAAAAGAAACAACTATCTGTGTATAAAAAAGCTTTGTCGAAAATAACGATCTTTCTTCTTTGGTAAAGGGAAATCTGGTCTATTATTTAACATCCTGAAGCTACAAATAGAGAAATTATTCTAGCAGCTCAGCAACTTTTTTTTCACGTATTTATGCTGTTTACATGCTTAAATACTAATGTAGTTCAGCTATCTATCTGTAGCAAAGACCTCCTAAACCTTCGTTAGTGGCTGGAAAAGCCTAGAATGCACCTGCTCTTTGGACCCAGTGTCCAAAATTAAATGCAAGTCTTCCTACCGGCCTTTAGGGGCACTGAAGTGAAGTACTGACAGCTTATGAATTTGTTGCCCAAGTTAGCTTAAAGCCAGATTTCACGTACCAGTGCTTGTACATATGTTGTGTTCCTCTTCCTTACTGCTGGGTAAGGTCTCCATGCCTCTGGGTAAGGCTGAGGAAGAATCATTTGTATGCTGAGGGAAAAGCAAATACTGGCGTATTTTAAGACCAGCATAATTTTAATAAATTGTTGAGTGACTGAAGGAGTAGACTATGCATGCTAGCTCCCTGAATTAATTTTGAAGAATCAAAGGAGACTGTGCAGATAATCCGGTGAAGGTTTTCTCTTGAGGTCAGAGCTGACTGAGACAGGACCTTAGACTTTCAGCCAGTAAGATGTAAATAGACAATGACTATAAAAATAGAGAAGAATGGGGCAGGAGTCTCTTAGGAAATATGTTTCTGAAGTTTGTGGTTTAGAAGCACATCCTACAAGTGTCCATTACCTCATGAGCTGAGTTGGTCCAGTGCTCTTTACAGTCATTCTCACTTACGTACCTTGCTCTTAGTTCTCTACTATGTTTAAGTACCTTCGCATTAATTGAAGTCGTAAGATAGGTGCGTTGTTACTAAAACTCTTGCTTTTTTCTGTTGTTGCTGTTTTCTAATCTGATTGGCTAGATCCTTAATGTATGATAGAAAAATAAATGCTACCCTACTCAGTGATCACACCTTGGCTTTTCAAAGGGCTCAAAAGGAGCCCTTCACTACTTCAATTTTTTCAGTTGCCTTTGAATATCCTTGCTTTTATGACTGAATCACTGATTTTAAGAAGTTAAATCCTTAGCAGATCTAAAACTTATAGTAATTTCTTGTTTGTTACGGACTTGCTCCATATCTCTTGATGATTTTTTAATTTTTATCATGTGTTTTGAAAGCAGCAAGGTTTGAGGATAATTTTGATAGGGAACAACTTATGTAGATAAATGGATATGTATACAAACTCAAATGATCTTTTACATAAACAAAAACCTGTAATGAAATATACAGTATTCTTAGTAAAGGATTAGTGAAGGCATGAGAACTCTTTCTTTTCCATTTTTCAAGTCCGAGTCACTCTTCGTGAGAGGGAAATTGTGCCAGTGCCTCAAAATTCTTAGGCTGAACCACCCGCTTTCACATACACAAACAGAATACATAAATACTAATGCCTATATACATACGTAGCTGGCACTAGTTCCTTTAGTAACAATTAGTTTGAGTAATCTCAGTGAAAGTCATCATCAATTTGTAATCAATTTTGTATTGTCATTATGTAAATCAGGAGAAGTTAAGAAAGCATATGGTAAATTCCATTCTCACCATCTTTTGAAAACTACAGAGATGACACAAAGGTTCGCTAAAATGTGGGTTTAGAGCTCGACCTTTCCAAATTCTTCATGTCCATCCTGTCTACTTAGCTTTTTTTTTTGGTATTTTACAAAACTGACAGCAGCTGTTTGGATTTGCAAACATTATTACAATTACTTGAAGGAATCGCAATCATTATCTGATTCAGATATTGAATAGAAAAATGTACAGCAGGAACAGTTTTGGGGTAATATTGTGACAAAATGAAACAGTTTGGATCTCTGGAGGAAGGCTTGGAAAAGTACAGGCAGATTAGAAATGGGATCAAGTCAGGCCTGCAACAGCGTGTCAGCATTTACAGGGAATTTATAGAGAACAGTGCTGACTGCATGGTCCTGCCATCTTTCAATATATTTTAAAAGCTCCTGTAATTTTTATCTTTTGGGAATTCTGATGAAACATTTTGAAGGAGACAAGATAGAACATTTTTGTTACGGTGCTTGAAATGTTAGATGCAAACTCTCTTCTGACCATAATGCAAATTGGTCTCTCTGTATTTTGTAGGAAAGCTTAAAACTTATTGCGATTGTTGATCTAACGTGGGAACCATAATGCAGTGCACAGTTAACTGAATTTTAACTTTTGTTACATTTAGGCTGTAATGTTCAAAAGCTGTTCTTTTATGAAGTGTTGTATTTGGTCCCTAGCAGCTTGCTATGTCTAATTAACACCTACACATGTATTTGCATGCTATCCTAACACTTACAATTTGTAGGACCTTCATTATGGATAAACTTGCAGCAGCGCAACAAATGTGTTGAAAAACCCCATCATTTTTATCTTGTAAAAGCTCCAGTGAATAAAACAAGTTCAGTCTCTGTCTTGTTCGTGCTGCATTGCTTAGAATGGTGATCATGATTTCATATGTTTTTTGTACATGGGATTCTGTTTCTGACTGGGGTTTTGGGATGCTTCTCACAATCGTGTTATATTTGGTACACCCAATTATCCCAATCTTAGGATTCATCAAAAGCTTTACGTTCTCTTTACATTTGTCATCTTTAAACTTACTAAAATATGGATGGTATTCCAGATTTCACTTTGATATATTGCACAAAAAGTTGTAGTTATTTTTTTTGTATGATTTTCTCCTGCATACTTTTAGTTTGTCTCTAGTTTATCATGGAGATAAAGGACTTTTACTTTGTGAAATTGGTTTGCTATGGTGATTTTCTCCTGCTGCTATTTTAATCGTTGTTTATCTGGATTTATAGTGACCTCCCTTAGAGAAATTGTTTTCTATAACCTGTTTTTTATTTCCTTAGGATTTAAGTGATTGCTTCAGCTAGATCTCTGAGGTTTTTTGTTTAGTTTTCATCTTCAGGATTATTCTATTTCACATTAGTTGGGTTGCTCTTTTCTTGGTGACCTACTTGGCTGTCAAAATGTCCAAACTCCGTCTTTTTGGCTATGTTCTTTTTTAAAAGGCTGTTTCTAGAAACCTGCCTGCTTGAACAGCATACAAGTAAAACAACAGTTCAAGTTTTCTTTCTGATGATGTGCAAAATTTGCTACAGCATCTGTTACTTCTGGTATTTTTCCATGTTGGCTTTAACCATGGTATTGCAGCGAACGTACAGGCATGTTGTCTTTTCTATCAACTCTAAGCTATTGGATACTACATTTTCACCTGTATTCAAATTCAAGTTAAAATGCCCAGCTGTGACTTTCCTTGGATAATACGTATGTAAATATGGTACTTTCTTACCAAGTAAATCTATTCCTTCATTAATTAAGAGCCACACCTGCAAAAGTAAGCCAGTGACAAAGCAAAGTAGAAAATACATTCTGGCTAACCCCTTTCCCAACTCTAGTTTTAACATCAAGGATGTACTTATATGGTTGATTTTAGCTGGCAACAGTTAAAAATGTTATTAAGTGTACTGATATATAGCACAGACCGAAATCTCTAGCCTTCCTCAAAGGCGAGTAGATGCTAAACCAAACTGGTCAGTAAAAATGTCCCTTAAGAGGTGAAACAGGGCAAGAAATGGTAAACTGTGATCTCTTCTGCTGTTCGCTTACCGTATTTGATAGCCCGTCAGCAAAAATCTGGGAATGAATCCTTTCTCCATTAGTGTATCGGTAATTTATTTTTTGATATGGTTAGCAACTGAAAGATTAAAATGTTTATAAACAGAGCTCTGTGCTCAGGTACCACAACTACACAACAGTGAGGATGTTGCAAAGCAATGAGGGACAGTGTCTCTGAAGCGACTCTTCAGCTCTCAGGAGAGTTACAAACATTCAAGGCAGGGCATACACTGAGAGAACAGACTGTAAAAGCACATTGCGGTCAGTAATTAATAACAATTATAAGGAGAAACGATCGTGGCAATCGCAAAGAAATAAGTCCTTTTCTACTGAGACGCTGTAGAATTTGCCATTAACTACAGACTTAAAGTGCTGCTGCAGCAAAATTCACTGTTTTAAAGACTATAAACATGTGCACAAACATAAAAATGGAAGGTTGAGAAATCAAGCACTAAAAAGTTTGTAAGTGCCAGAATGAAAAATGCCTCTGCAATCTTAATTTGGCGTCCAAGTGCCTATGTGTTATGATATAGAAGTGCATATTTGAAAAATTGCCTAATTCATTACAGCTGACAGTATAAATTCTATTTAAATTCTTCTCTGAATCATTACCTTTCTCACAGATTTTTCTATGAGATGCGTCACTTCCATCTGAAATCACCACAAAAATTCACTAATTTATTATCGCAATGCTCATGTGAAATAATGGAATATTTTATTCCTATTTGATTTGTAGGAAGCTGAAGTATGGAGAGGTTTAGGTCAAAGGGATCCATTAATTTCATGTGTCTCATTGAGAAGGCTGAGGCTTCATTTTTCAAATAAGGTAATATTTTTAGCAATTCATATGTCTAGAGCAGAGGTCCCTCTGACAACTGTTACAGTCTGAGTGCTTAATACTTAAAAAATCAGACGATGTGGCCACAGTTTTCACTTCTTGTACCAGAACCTCTCTGAGGCAGAGCAGCTGGGGACAGCAAGGAAAGGGAAAAATTTCCAAAACTCCGTGTTTGAGCTCAGTCATTCACTTTATGGAGATAGATGGTGGAAGAGCAGCCTACTCATCACAACAAGCCTAGTAAAGCTTTCATGTGTTCAGTGAGTGCGGATTTTCTACGGATTTTGACTGTTGTCTCTCACAGGTCACTATGGGTATGAGCGAGTGGCGCTTTAGAGCTTTATCATGTGGACATTTAAGGTGGTATTTCACAGGGACAGCGACAGGTCCATCCTTGAAATGTCCCTATCTTGCTCAAGTTCAAAAATGTGACACAAAGTATGGAGGAGGGTGAGACAGGGGAAGACTGAGATGGGCCTAAAATATTGTCAAGAAAATCATAGAATCATAGAATGGTTTGGGACAGAAGTGACCTTAAAGATCATCTAGTTCCAACCCCCCTGCCAAGGGCAGGGACACCTCCCACTAGAATAGGTTGCTCAAAAAAAACAAGCTCAGATTTTTTTTTAGTATGTAGAAAACAACCTGTTTTTCCTTATTCTCATCTCCCAAATAACCAAGGTATTATTGCTAACATTTTCTAAAAGTTTCCAGGCTCAGCCAGACTTCCAGTATGGAAAATGTCAGCTTTAACAACTATTGTTGGACAAGTTTAAAATAACTGATTCATCTACTTCTACTTTCCAGTATTGGCTATGGTTGTCTCAGCCACCTGCCCTTCCAGTAATTTTAAGGGCCTCATTCTGCTCTAAATTACACCAATACAAGTGCAAAATAATTTCATTTTTTGTAAAAGAAATAACATCCGTGCAAAAGTGATATCAAGTAATCAAAATAATGTCAAATAAAACAAATATTTAAAATAATGTATTTGGTTAAGAAACATATAGTGCCTAATATAAATGTAGTGAAGACCGAATGGCTAAAAATGAGGTGACGGGGTATGGCTTTTTTGCCTCATTAAGTATTTAGCGAGTATTTCTAGGTCCAGTTGCTTTTCCAGACACACTTTGGCAGTTTTTCTAGGAGAAAGCTTAGTTTGTTTTCCAACTGGACTTCAATTATTTGCATCCTGACAATCAGAAATCCCAGATAAGCAATTTAATTTCCATAAGATGTTTTTTATTTTCTAAAACCAGATCAATCCCTCAGCTAAAGCACATGGAGAAGTGCATATGTATCTTTTAGAATGAAATCCACTGACATTCATAAAACAATCCCATGCCAAAGGATCAGAGATGTCTTGCCCTTTTGTTGTATAAATCAGTGCCATAGAAGAAAAACATGACTTTAATACTGGGGCAAATGAGAGGAGTGAAGTAATTTTAATGAAATTACATGGAATTAACAGTTAGGACAGTTTCTATTGTATTCTATTTTCAACTGTAAGTCACATAAGAAGGTAATACTTAAGTGTATGTCAATAAAGAGAAGGACAGAACAGTCATGAGTTTTAACACACACACGCACACAAAGATATATTAGGCCTGTGTATCCTCTTTTATTCCTTTTGCACACTAAAGTAATAAGTTAAATATCTATGAGTGTCTTGTCTCTCTAGGCAAATTTCATTGTCCAGAAAATATATTTTGATGAAGAATTAGAGTCAGGACTCTGGTTTTTGCCTTACTACACTCGAGTACTGCGTCCAGCTCTGGAGCCCTCAGCACAAGAAGGACATGGACCTGTTGGAACGGGTCCAGAGGAGGGCCACAACGACGATCAGAGGGCTGGAGCACCTCTCCTATGAGAACAGGTTGGGAGAGTTGGGGCTATTCAGCCTGGAGAAGAGAAGGCTCCAGGGAGACCTTATAGCAGCCTTCCAGTCCTTTAAGGGGGCTTATAAGAAAGACGGAGACAAACTTTTCAGCAGGACCTGTTGCGATAGGACAAGGCATAATGATTTTGAACTAAAAGGAGGAAGATTAGACTGATCTAAGGAAGAAATTTTTTAGAATGAGGGTGGTGAAAGAGTAGAACAGGTTGCCCAGAGAGGTGGGAGATGCCCCACCCCTGGCAACATTCCAGGTCAAGTTGGACGGGGCTCTGAGCAACCTGATGGAGTTGAAGATGTCCCTGCTCATTGCAGGGGGGTTGGACTAGATGACCTTTAGAGATCCTTTCAAACCCGAACTATTCTATGATTCTATGATTCTACTTCTGCTGCAGCAAGCACAACAGTGTCTTAGCAAGGCTTGGATGATTCTTACCCTGTTTATGTTGCCTTTATTTTCTTACTAATCTGCAAATTAAAAGTATCAGGTGGCATGTTGGACTCTGTATGTGACTGGAGCTAAGTCAAATCTTTCACTCACATACATTGCAGTGGTTTTTCGTCATAGCAGCTGCTGTCTTACTTTCCCTGTATCCTTTCTTTGTATTGTGAGTTATTAGTTTCTTACAGAAAAATCTAATCTCTTTTCTTTGCTAATAACCTTATTAGTTCACTTCATGTCTCATGCAAACATTAATTTTTAAGAAAATCTTCTTACTTTAAAAGTGCGCAGAAAATATATTACATTCCTGTGAAATTAGTCATTTCAGAAACTGATAAAAATATTAGGCATATTGTGAAATGCTTGGCATTATAGGCATTATAGGCATTGCTGGCTTTTGTCAAGACTTCTGTGAACTCTAAGGAGAGTTGTGTGGAGCTAGCTTCTTTTTCTGAAGGAACATACAAGGATAAGATGCCTTAGCTCCCCTTTTGCCTCGCCCATATTCTTCTAAAACCAGCTAATTTTTTGAAATAACATAGTCACTTCATGAAATAATATTGGTAGACTATTGAGAAGTGAAACATGTTACTGTATGGCTTTAAAAATAAATACGTGAAACTGTATAATTTTATAAATAAATTTTATAGAAAACATTAAACGTCTTTTGAAGGTGTCAATCCCAAGTAATCAGGAATTATGTACTACAGCTAATGCTTACCTACTACTTACAATCATTTATTGCAGTTGTTGAAAATTTTGTTTGTTTTGCCAAATGTGTGTTTTACGGTATGACCATAACATGTGTTTAAATAGCTGAAATATTTCCTCAGACTTGTACAAGTTATTTAGATCTGAAGTACTGGTATATATTTTGAAGATAATAATAACTTTAATTTCAAGGAAGCCTTATCTGAATAGAATTCCAGAAAGATTTTCATAGAAAAACTGTCTTCCCTCCCACTGATTTCAAGAGGTTCTTGAAAGACTCTGGTCAAAGACCTTTTAATTAATTTTTTTAATACAGTTATAATCTTAATAATGACCTTCTGAAATAACAATTACAAATACTTCTGTAATATTAATTTTTCATCACACATATAAATGGAAAAAGCAACATACTTTAGAACTTTTCATTTTTTTTCTTCAAGAAAGAAACAGGAATACTTAAACGTCATTTATAACGCATTTCAAATAGATAATTTGTTTATAGCTACTGTAAAAAAATATTTGCAAATATGAAAGTTATTTTGAAATATACTTTATGTATTGACTTAAGTGATGTATATTCTCCCTGCTAGCTATTAATTCAATCTCTGAGAATGACCCAAACATGTTGTCTTTTGAAAATTCTTCACCCCTATCACCAGACCTTATATCCTTGTGTTCGACAGTTACAGACATGTTGCAGAAGACTTAATATGAAGTGACCATATATCCTGAGTTGGCCTCAAATATCCCAGAACGCAGGCACATCCTGACAAAAAGAAAAAAAAAAAGCAAGATTTTCTTTAATTTCCTTTCTGAAGCTGGTGAACTGGATCAAGCAAATAACTGGGTTGAAATAGTAATCTTTTTTTCTCTTGGTTTATTTTTAACTTGTGTCAGTGTCTCAATCTGGTTCATCCACAGCCACACAAATAAATGAACCAACAGGACAACGGGGGCAGCACACAAATAGAAGTGAACAGCTGGGATGGAGAGAAAAGGGTTGCTTATATTCAAATTGTCATGTGAAGAAATGGTTGTGAAACTGTCTTTAAATGGGTGACTTCAGTGGTCAGCCTCATGAGGCTTAGAGATTTCCTGGTATAGTTGTAGCAGTAAACTGGTAGAATAGCTCCATCCATGGTAATGTTTCTTTCAGAACAGCTGTATCTCAAACAAATTCTGTTTGCCTAATATATAGGCAAAACTGTTAGTGCTCTTTTATTTCCTGCTTCAGTGAGGTTTTCTTTACTGACCTGTATTTTGGGAGTTTTTAATGTTATTTCTATAGTACAATATTGTCAGTGATCACCTTCCTAACTTGATCCAATAGTGAGTGAAAGCTGCATATTTCTATTGACTTCAGTTGGTGTTGGGTTGGGTTCTTCGTGAACGGTCCTTAAAAGAGGAGAAACATTTAGGAGTGCATTAGTTCATATGTTCTATTTCTACCAGCTGTAACATCATTTAACCTAATATCTTCTTTGTAGCAATGGGAGTAGCCACTTCTATCTTTGCAAAGAGAGTGATAAAAGAAAAATAAATTATATTTTAAATTGAGTTCTTATTTGCAAGCATAAATATAAATAGTTTTCAAAAAGCTGCAAGCCAGAGGAGAATCCAATCTATCAGGGAACACAACCCACTTGACTGTCAGACGTCAAATGTTTCTCATGGGTAAGAAGTATAATTGTCCCTGATTATGAAACTTAATTCATACAAAATAACTAAAACACTTGGAACCAGCTGGTCAGTCACTTTTTACACTAATTTTAATCAGCAATTCTTTATATTAAATATCCTGTTTTTAAAAATCTAATCATCATGAGAACAACAAGTCAAGATTATGCAGCGACAGAAAACCTCCTAGAAAGTATGATTAATTTGGAGTTCATCCAGATGTAGAAGAATGAAAGTTGCCTTACCTTTCATAGCGTGGCTGCGTGAACTCTGGTTTTGCTCTTCAAGCTGCGTTTAGTAAAATGGAAAAAAGGGCAGTGGTGGGCAGAAGAAAAGAGTGAGACCTAACTGCTTCCCAGCAGATACTCTGGCAACATTAGCTTATGTACTTCTCAGTGAGATCATGCTTAGCCATGGTGGTCATGTCCTTCCGTTCCCTGGTTTATCCCAACAATGTGGGCCATAGTGAAAATATCTCCTACTTGAATAATTTTTAAAATATTAATTTACGTAATCCTATTGGCAGTCTCATATATCAAGGCTTCTTCTTTGGTGCAGTTTTAAGGGCACAAAGGGAGAAACTGTGCCTTTTGAAACCTACCCTTCATTGGAGTAAATATGCATTTTGAATCCAAGAGATCTAAATGAACCTGTGAAGAATGATGATTGCAAAATACCTCTGTTTTTCATTGCATTTGTTTCCTATCAATTTCGACCAATTTCCTTTAGAAGTGGCAAAATAGGACTCGTTACTAATAACTTGGTTGCACTGTTGTAAGAGAAGAGTGGTAACATTCATGTTAGTTTTCTACATAATTACAAGAAGTACTTTCACTAAAATGGAAAGATGTTGAAATACGCAGGTTCACCATAGCTGGAAGGTTGGGAAGACCTCACTGGAGAAAGAGGAAAGGAAGAAAAATGAGAAATTTTAATCTTATAAGGTGTCAAGTTAAAAAAAAAAAAGAAAAAGAAAGATCTGGGCTGGGTTACAAGAAGAAAAAATGAGAGGTGGTTGAAATTATCTGTCCTGAACTCATTCTGTCAGTCAGAGATAGGAAATACCGCCTTCGGAAACCTGCATACAGTTGATTCAGTGACTTGTCAATCACAGGAGGATTTCAGTACACTGATTCCAAAGCCTGATTTACACCACTGTAGGAGTTACTGAGTGAAGATTAAGGAAATAGGACGCTTGCTTAGGAATACAATTTCTGAAGCAGGTTAAATGAGATGTAAAAATGGAATGAGCAAAATGGAAAAGATAAACTAAAGAGAGGGAAAAAAGAGGAAAAAGGATGAGAAAGAGAAACTTGTTATAATGTCTTTTGATTATTTTCACACAGACTCCATGTTTGGTATTTTCCTGGGACAAACTTTTGTCCAAAGTGATCAGCTGATGCCCATGTGTAACAGGTGCTTGATGTTCTAATGCCTCCTTAGATAATGAAAAGTGATTGTGATACTTGGGAGTCTGGCTTTATGAGCAGCTACCATGTGTGAATATTTCATGGCATGACTTGCTTGACCTACCATACTCCTGGTTTGAAGCATTATAGTGAGCAACAGACGAACATTTTCAAGCTCGAATGCTCACTTAAGTCATAAAACTAGAATTAAACCTGAAATAAATAACCAGGGGCAGTCCATGTTGATGGAGCCAACACTTTTGAGCAGCTTCACTCAGACAAGATGCTTCTTTCACTGTGTGCAGGGCTTCTGAGGATTTATACTTGTAAATGTTGGCTTCGTTCCCCAGAATATTTCTGTGCCATCTGTAAATTTTCCACCCCACTATTTTGCATTGTCCATCTGTTTAGACTAAGCATTTTCTCATGTGTCCTGAACACAGTGTGTTATCCTAGAAAGCTACGTGAATGACTATTTCTCTGTTGGTCTCGGAGCCTTGCCATCTTTAAGGCATTTATTTCCCCACAACCCCTGCAAGGTGGGGACATAACAGTTCTCTCCATTATCTGAGGCAGAGGTCTAGTACCAAAAGAGGCTTAATGCAGGAGTCTTTCACTCAGGTAATGCCAACTGCCTCAAGTTTGCAGACACATAATCCTGCAATTCGTATACTGTGTGAATTTCTGCCACTGAGGTGCTTCTGCCGCCTTGCACTGGATGTCACAGTATTGCTTGGGAACCTACACTGAAAACTATGTCCTGACAGGATTGCCGAACCAGACATCCTCCCAGCTATCTTCCCCTCATACCATTTCCAATGAATGATAAAGACTTTTACAGTCTATGTGGTAGTGGATATACACATTCCCTCCAAAAAAAAGCAATAGTTGGGACACTCATGTGAGAAGAGAAAATGTGTATTCAAATTTTCATTTTAATATATCAGAATCTGGAGCAGCCTTCCCCCTTTATGTGAGAACACCTTAATCAACAGAATAAAGGGGAGAAAAAAAGACACACTGAAACATTGTCATTTTTGTAATGTAATTATTCACTGGTACAGTGAGAAAAGACAGAGACAAATTTAAAGACAAATTTCAGCAGGGATATAGGAGACTCAGGCTTAGATGTCTGTTTCAGTATATTTTATATTTTGCAACAACTTTGACTAGTAAAACTTCCAGCTGTAGTATTAGGCAAAATGGAACAAGCCACTAAAATTGATTTATGTAAGCAGAGAATAAAATCAACAATTTTTTTTAAAAAATCACGTATTTCAAAAATCACTGTAGTCAGGTGTTAAATATCAACAGATACTGATGTATAAAAACAGAGAAAGAATCACTTCAGCCTTTAGGTTAATGACAACCTACCCTGAGGATAATTTACATAGTGACTTTTGGCATTTTTGGCAGAATTAAATGGCAACAGGATATTCCCAGTCTGTTTCTGCAAGCAAGAAAGAAGAGAGTTTCATGTTCTTCTGCTCATTTTCTATTTTACATAGGTGTTTTTTACATTATACCTCTCCTGACAGACATGAAAAATTAATGATGGGACTTTAAAATTTGTCTGTGCACCACACCAAGGCCAGGATGCATGTTGGCTGGTGGAAGGCTATCCATATCACTGCTAGAGCTTACTTCCCTTGTGTTTATACATGTGCCTTTTGGATGTAAACCAAAATAAATAAAACATTACTAAAAACATACAGGAGTATCCAAGGCGATAGTGCTATAATCAGCAAAGAAGGCATAAAAGAAGCATAGAATAGGGTTGGAAGGGACCTTTAAAGGTCATCTAGTCCAACCCCCCTGCAATGAGCAGGGACATCTCCAACTAGATCAAGTTGCTCAGAGCCCTGTTCACGTTCAGCTCTGTCAAAGGTGTGTGGGTGGGAAGATTTTAAGCCCTCTGTAAAAAACCACAGGATCCAGCTCCCGTTAAGGGGATGGAGAAGGGATGCCCATTTGCGAGAAGGTATTCGTATGGGACCGCTTGTCCGGCACTGCCTGTGTGGCATTCTTTCCTCGGCTTCACACTGTAACCACCGGGAGAGAGCAAAGCAGATGTTTCTTCCTAGAGCTCTGTAAAGAGACCCAAATCAGGGCAAACAAAAACACAACCAAAATGAAGTTTCAAAGGGTATTTTTGCATAACAGCAGGAAGAATAATCAGGACTTCATTCAAAACCCAACACCTTAGTGATGTTTAAGATTAGTAAAATAGATTTAAAAAGCAACACTGTGACACCTATATTACCTGTTAAAATTCATTTTCATGCTGAATGATTCTGGACTATACCATGAACACCATACACAAAGGAAAACAGAAATGAAAGTTAAGGGACCGTAGAGGTCTGAACAGTCACCAAAGAACTGCTAATAAAACCCCAAGGTCTTGATTTCTACTTGTACTCTAATAACTATACAGTCATAGTGAGCTTACAAATAAGAATAGCTAGCATGAAGAAAGAGCAGACTTAATCTCATTCTTTGGAAACTGGGAGTATTTTATTCAGCACTGAAACCATCAGCAAGCAAATGCGGGGGAAATTTACTTTATCATTAGATATGAATATTGCTATGTGACAAAACAAAAGATTTCAGATATCATTGTTATAAGGACTTCCAAGAACAAGAGTTCACTCTCACTACAAAAAGAAAAATGCAATCTGATCTGTTACAATAGAAATATCGGAACATTTTTCCATGGCATGTTATCTGTGAATAATGGAAAATTTATGGGAGCTGAACAGTAAATAATTGCTCCAGATATACTGAATTTCATGTCACGTAGTCTGTCCACTGTTAAACTTTCAGGAAACATTAACCCAGAATATGGTACCCTGTTACGCTCAGCACAGATACCGTCAAACAAGCAGGGCAGTTATGAATATGCCAATTTTCAACTGTGAAACAGTTCAACTTCGCAAAATGAAATTTTAATCCAAGAAACATATAATTTAAGCATGAATTAACAATATTTAATGCTGTTATTTGAACAAAGTGAGAAAAATTACAAATTGGTCACAGTAAAACATTGTCAATCATGAAAAATAAAGGCACATTCATAAAAAAACTGTTGCAGAAATGTGATTTAGAGGCACTTACAAAAAGACACCAATGGCATCTAGAGCAAGACGTATGCATGGCAGTGATACTTGTCTTGAGATTAAGACCCTTAATCTTAACTTTTTATATTTAGACTCATACAAACATACCTATGGCCCCATTATAGTCGATGGAAATCTAATCAACACAGTTGGAGTCTAAAGAGCAGTTCAGTTCAACTTAGAGCAGACATTAAGGCTGTGACCTTACTTAGCAAATAAAACACTTCCACAGCTCAGATACCTATAACACTTAAATTTAGGTGTCTTAATCTCATATTCAGACAGATCAGTGAGCTAGACAGATGTTTGTCCTGATACAACAAAGTTGTTCTTACACTTTGACCTGAGAATTCAATTGTTTTTTTGTTGGAAGTATGAACTTCACTCCTATTCTAAACTAAGCGTATTTTAAAACAAAAGTCATGGCTGGACTTTTTATCAGTGGTTGGATAATGGTTGCAAGCCAGTGATGAAATTACTGTTTTGATGCTGTCCCAACTCTGGCAATGAGTAGAAGCTCTTGTCATTTGATGGCTGTTTTATATGGCAGAATTGATGGGGTCAGTCTGATTCCCAGCCATGAGAAGACTGCATCCTAAAGTTGTATTCACAATTAAAATTCAAAATTAAAAGGCTTTGGTTCAATATACTGCAGGCAAGGCATTAGCAAGGCACACTGATCGGGGTACACCACAACGCTTGCACTGACAACCATTCATTGTGTGCAAAGTCTTAAATGTGGTTCTGTAAACCCCCAGTAGTATAATTGCAGATGAATTTCTGGAAATTGTTGATACTATCCAAGCTTATTCCCTGCACCTGCTAGTTATCGTGACTGGGGTCCTTGTCTAATTTTAAGTAGTCTAGGGAATGAAAATTTCAGACTATTTTCCATTCAAAATCCATGGAAGACCTTCAATCTAGACAATAGCAAGTGACAAGACAGGTGTTAGTGTAGGGAGTATCAGTGGACCCCATATTAGTGGACTTGATTATTTCGGAGATGAGGCTGAACTGGAGTTTTGCCTATTCATTTAAAATGTGTTTTCCTAATGGATAAGGAGGCATTGTGCTGTTGAATAGCCAAGGGAAGGTGATGGGGTAGTCAGGAAAAGGAAAAAACAGAAGCAGAGATCCTTTCACATCTTTATTACTGATGGTTTAGTTTATACGATGGTCCCTGAACATTGTGGAGGATTTAGAAACCATTGAAAACTAATAATTAGCTCAGAAAAGATGATACTACTGAGGTTTCATGCTCATAGTAAACCATTTCCGTCTTTTTTTTTTTTTTTAAGCTGTGTAGCTCTTTTTCATTTTTCAGCACGTTTTGCATAGGAGTGTGTTTCCTCCTTGACTAACACGAGAAATTTAAATACTGTAATCATTATTTTGTGGAATACACCTGTTTTTCATCAGTGCTATCAAATAATGTTGCTTGCAAGACAGGCAGATTACCGGACGTGTGGACTCTGAGGCATATTGTGCTCTGCAGAAACAATCACTTGCAGTTCAGATAGCACAGATGATAAAACAGATACAGACAAGCAATGGATTTGAGATCCCTGGAAGGAACAGACACGGGAAAGACATAGATCAAGTTCAAACGGTTACAACACTGACAAATCCATAATATGAGGTTCCATGAGAACAGAACAAACAAGCCTGTTTTCTAATAGTTTAAAGGGTTTTAGTTGATACATGAGTTGGGCATAGACAAATCTCTTGGCGGCTGCAAAATTCTAGATGGTCTGAGATGTGACTACATGCTTCCTGCCCGTTTGCTCTTAGTCAGATTACCGCACGGCGTCATTGTAATTCAGGCACCAGATAGTTGTAAATTTGCCAACAATGTCAAATCCTTATTATTGCTGAAAGGAGCCTATGAAACCTGAGGTCCAGCTGAACAGGCAGCAGTGGGAGGATGGCGGGAACTGCTTGCGCAGACATGGCACTGGGGTTATGTTTCATGGTGATCAGCATCTGAGAGACATCAGCAAGCAGCTAATTGTCTGTAAATTACTGTACTTACCAGTTCAGCAGGGCAAATTCTAACCTAATGATGTTTAAATTCCATATGCCTGCTACACAATCAGGCAGACCATAAATTAATTCTTTTTAAATTGCAGCTTTCTCACTACAAAAGCAAACAAATGCATGAGAGAAAATAATGTTTTAATTTGCTCTTTCAAAGCTATTTGTAGTGTTTACACATTGATGGATTGCTGAGGTGTAGATTCACTCCAATGTCACCTAACAATACTGCGCCCAAACTGAAAAGGGTGGATTTAGCTAGAATCTTGTAAGAGGTTTTGGGTCCAGCTGTCCATTTCTGCCCTCTCATGAGATAACTGCTAATTTAACACTAAGTGACAAAACCAGCGTTCCCCTAAACATTTTGATCATATTTGCTTAATTCAATTCTTTTTCCGGTTTTAGTTTTACTTGTGACTTAGAACTGAAGTGCATCTGCAAAAGGCATCAGTTCTGTTCTGCAAATTTTTGGGAGGCTAATACAGTTATGAAATAGGAAATAATTTGTTTATATCCTATTTCTCATTCTCTGCCTAAGGTTATGAACACATCGCCTTTTATCATGCTCCTGCCTTGGACCTTTCCCATTGTTTTGAAATAAGCTGGTTTGTCAGTCTACTATTTCAATCCTGCTGTGCCTTCTATACCCTCAGAGGCACACAAGTAAACCGTTTAGTCCTTTAAATACCGTGGAAGTGTTTCTGCTTGTTCGTTTGCTGTGCTTTATTGTCTTTGCCGTGTGGTATTTGCTTATTCAAACTCTTTGCAACCACCTTTCTTTCCCAACCCCTGAGCAAAAGGGTAATGCAACCACCTTTCCTCCTATTTTTTTTCCTGTCAGATTATTAACACCGAGGTGTTTGCAATCACAATCTGTTGGCAACACACCTTGTTAGAATTTATGAGAACTCACTGCCAAGGCAGGTCTACACTATACATTTTGATAAACTGCTAATAAATGCATTTTGATAAATGTAACCGTGCATTCTGAGTAGCTGGTAAACACAGTAAGATGCAGCTGCGTGTTGATGTCTTTCAGATGCTGATACCTCATCCAGAACATCTTCCTTCTAAATCAGTTCTTTGCCTAGGCACAACTGGATCAGACAAGCCACAACAGTTCCCTGATAGTATCCTACACTGAATAGCATAAACTGAGATCCAATGGAATAATATACTGCTGGTGATGCTTTTTATCTGTGTTCCCTGTGAGATATTAAAACCATATTCAGAATAGTCATCCAGAGAGCTCAAGTTTGATGCCCTGAGTGCAGAGGAGGATTAAATGAATGTTTGAAGCTGTTACTGTCTTTAGCTGTTTGCTTCACTCCTTCTCTGAAGGACCACCGTGGACACCTAAGGGACCTCAAGAAAGGAAGGGCATTTTAAGGGTCCGAGGGAAACCTTATCAGATCTTCCAAATTATGAGAAGATGGCTTCATCCTTCCTGGGGATGAAGACCATGTTTCTGGATCTGTTAATGCCTTTTCTGAATAGCGCACAAGGATCTTCTAACGTGTAAGGCTATGTGCTACAGCAGAAACCAAGGAAAATTAGCTTCAGTGTCCATAGGGGGCTCTACAGCTGGCCCAGGTGAGCAGTACTGTTGGTCCTCTTCTACGAGTATGAATGTCTATCTGAATGTACATGCTTTGGCTTCTGTTTTTCATTTTATTGGGACACAGCTCTGCTTTGTGTGGTCTACAAATGGGGACATCTTACGGACTGGACTTACACCCATTCTGCTTCTAGACGTGTAATTATGAAGTTATAGCTATGAAGCCCAGCCCAGACTCCTACCCCAGGCTCCATTTCGTCTCTGGAGCTGTGGCCTATCTGTGCAAAGCCCACATATAACCCATATATCAATGTCCCTGTCACGTTACGCCCACTGAATGACTGATTTCACAGACTGAACACAGTCTTTCCTTCACGTGCAGGCACCAAGCTCTTTACTACAACTCTTCACTCTTTTGCACTTGACCTATCCTATCCTCTCCGGAAGTTTCTCTCCCCAGGCAGAATCAATTAATCTCCAGGGAAGGAACAATACCCCCCTCCTTGCAGAATGATATCCAGCAGATGCAAACATACTGCCATTGTATGCACGCTTTGCAAAACTTCGCTTTTCCAGTGACCCACAGATGCTAATATTTCTTGCCTGGGTGTTTGCCTTTCCTTGCAATACCACGTTCTGAAACATTACTAGACATATGCATCCAGCCTTCCCTTGGCTTGAGCAAATAGTTATTTTCATATCCTTGCCTGAAACAGAGCAGTTGCCTTCTTTGCTGTGCTCGGGTTCTGAGATTGATGCTCTTAGGCATTCCAAAATATCAAGGAGAAAGACACTCCTGAGCTCACAGCAGATCATGGCAGGAAAAGAAACCACTTCTCCAAGACCTAACACGGGCTCAAGTAAAGAATTACTAACAGCCACTCATTTGTCCTTAGCATGTGATACACAGGAATGTCACTGTCCCCATTTGAAACTTCTGCACCCATTCACAATCCTTATAGCACAACTATCTGCTAACATTCATTTTTCTCTTTAGAAACTCGGAAATTGAGTGGAACGAGGATGGGACCAACAGAGGCAGTGATGAAGTCAGCAGGTCCCAGCCAACCAGTCAGCCCAGACTGCACCGTTTCCGTGCTGTAAGTGTCCCACTGAGCTCAGCAGTGATTCAGTGGCTGGGCACGCGTCAGTGCTCACGTGCTTGAAACAGAAATATCATCACCTGCTAAAGTCCTTCCAGCGCAGTGTTTATGCTCTCACTCCAGGCCAGGTGGGAAGTTAGATAGAAGCAGTGGCTACATCTGGCAGAGAGCTTCCAGCGCAGCTGCCTCCTGGGGCAGCAGCTGAGCTCTGAAGCAAAAAAGCAGATAGAAAAGCACTGGATATGGCAGATTTGTGGAAAGTAAAGGGAAGGTTAGACACAAGACAACCCAAAAGATCACATAAAATACATGAGAAAAACTGGCACAAAAGCATAACATATGATTTTCCCAAAGCGGGCAGTGACCATTCATGACCTGACCGTGCAAGGACATGTTGAATTGGCCCTAATCTGCTCTACCCGATAATCTGGCTCTGCACAGATATGGAGTAACTGCTTTTGTCATTAGACTTCATGACCACATCTAAAATCAAATAAACCCTATGTTCTCAAACCTGCAAGTTTTTAAATTTATACTAAAATTCTGCCAGATACAAAATAAAGACTGTCTTGTTTCAATAGAACACTCTAGTTTCATTTCTGTTGAGACAGACTTATTGAAAAGCCTAACACGAGGAAGAGCTTTTGCTTTTATATCTTTTTTAAAACACCAACTTGAGAGCTTTTTCACTAACAAACTATGCATACATATATATACATACACACACTAATATATATATAGTATATATAGTATGTGTGTATATAAAAGTGTGTGTGTATATATATAGCATGTGTATATATATAAAAAACTACATATATTAGTCACGTAACTTCCTGACATTATGGGAATTTGACTTATACATGATACTAACAAAACAATAGGAAACAGTCCTGGAAAGGATCTTAGAAGGTCATTTAGTCTTTCTCTCTGCTGCAGTGCAGGATCAGCTTTGTCACGCTTGACAAAGTTTGTCTGTTCTGTCCATAAAAGCTTTCAGTGATGGATACGCCTTGGTCCCCATAAAAAAAAAAAAAAAAAAAGAAAAAATTGTTTCAGCATTAAGGTTGGAATTCAATAAATTTAAAACTCATCAAGACAGACTACACCCTTTTTTACCCTTTGTTTATGCTGTGTTCTAACAAAGTTCAGTACATTGTTTTTTGCCTGATTTGAGGATTTGAGACACTGAACAACATTTCTTATATAAACCAATAGCACTGAATAAAAAAAGGACTTGTGTGGTATCGATTACAATAACATAGAATTCCACTAGCCTAAATCCCAGTAGAAAGAAAAAGTCAGAGACTCTCATTTACCTAATGAGAAGTGCATTTACTACACTTTTTCAGATTTTTCAGATTTCTATTTACTAGATTCTTTTTACTAACTGTAAATGCTATCCCAATGTCCCTTCCAGCTGGTGGTAAGAGACAGGCAAGTTAATAAGTTCGACTTATTCTGCAATTAAAATTGTTTGGTGATGTATGCAACAGGAAGGAAAGCTTAATTTTCTTTATTGCCATGATTGCTCCAAGAGTAGAGAGTTGTAACAGGAATACTAAGATTGGTATGGGCTGAATTATATAAAGAAAAATTTGTGTGCAAAAGCAGCACAAGAAGGACTTGGGGGTACTGGTGGATGAAAAGCCGGACATGAGACAGCAATGTGACCTCACAGCCCAGAAGGCCAACCGTATCCTGGGCTGCATCAAAAGCAGCGTGGCCAGCAGGTCAAAGGAGGTGATTCTGACCCTCTACTCCGCCCTGGTGAGACCCCACCTGGAGTACTGTGTCCAGCTCTGGACGTCTGTCTCTGACAGTGGCTACTCGTAGATACCTTGGGAATGACAATAAAACACTGCAAGCACAGAATGATTTTTCCTCTGGTTATATAACCTTATAACTTTCAGCAGTCGGAGACTTGGGGACTTTCAGAATGGAGGTCTTCCATGAATTCTTCCATTAATTTTGGCTAATTGCTTTTTGAGCCCATTTATACTTTTGGCATCCACAACATCCTATCGCAATGAGTGCTACAATTTAATTATGTGTCACATGAAAAATACTTCCGTTTATTTGTTCTAGACCAGTTGCCTGGTAATTTCATTTTGTTCCACCTTGTCTTTGTGTTATGGGAAACAGTGAATTCCCTATTCACCCTCTCTATGCCTTTCACAGCTTCTACATACTTCTCTCCAGTTTTCCCATATTTATTTATTTTCCATACTGAAGAATCTTAGTTTATTTAATCTCTCCTCACATACAAACATTCCAAATCCCCAATAATACTTATTTTCTGATTTTACTGTGCTCCTTTGGGGTAGAATCACAGTACCTTATTTCCATGTGATTCTTTACTGTTTTCATAATAGTTCTTGCTACTCTGTTTTTGGAAGTTTTGATCACTTCTGAACATTGAAAAGATGTTTTCAGAGAACTTTCCATAAGATCTACTTCCAGAATCACCTTCCTCATGGTCATTTGAAATCTAGTATTATATTTGTCAACTTATGGTTTGTTTCCCTTCATGATGATAGGTATGAATTTGCATTCACGAAGGACAAATTTTATTTGCCCCTCTATCATGCAGATATTCTGTATCGTTAGACCATTCTGCAACTTGTCCTTGTCAGTTCCAGTGCTGACTTTTGTAATTAATTTTGTACCATTTAGAGACTTTTTGCCTCACTGTTTACCTCTTAACCAGATCATTTAAGAATATGTTTAGTATCATATGTCTAAACACAGATACTTGAGGGAGTCTGCTGGTATCTTCCTTCTTTGTGAAAAATCTACCGTTTATTCCTAATCTTCATTGATTGTTTTCTGACCAGTTACTAATCCATGAGAGGACTTTCCTTCTTCCTCCCTTGACACTGAACTCTTTTAAAAGGGCCTTTGTCAAAGAATCTTTTCAAAAGCTTCTTGAAAACCTAAATTTATTAAGGAGCTTCAGTACTAATTCCTTAAGGTAATTATTGCTCATCATTGAGATAATTTATTTTTTTTGATCAGGGGTTAGGATTCAGCCATGCTCATCCTGCTGAAAAGTCCAAATGTGACACCTGTCAGTGTTTAATAATCATGAAGAAAACCTCAGGGAAATAGAAGGAAGCTGGGTTTTGAGTGTCTCCAGGCAATGTTTTCAGCTGACCACCTTTCTGCGGTCCCAGGGGAGGACAGTGGGCTAAGCAATTCTCCAGACTCCTTTTTTGGTGATTGGCACAGGAGGATGAAAGCTGGAAACTATATTTTTTAAAATCAAGATTCAGGCAGCTAATGCCTAGAGATAGACAGTAACTACCAGTTTAGAGGACTTGGATATCACTGTAACCAGAGATAAAAGTCAGTACGCATTTCACTGCAAATCTTCACTAATATGGCTTGATTCTGAAGACAGAAGTAGTTTCCTAAGATTCAACAGCTTCATGGAAAGGTACCCTATAAAAGAGCTTGGCAAACTTATGGGAAACTAGGCTGGAATGAGATTTTGATGAATCTCTTCCCATTTTCTTGGACACCAAGACTACAGTTTCTGTATTTTACAGTCTTGGCTGCACAAGCTATTGTGTTTCCACAACGGAGGTGTTTTTTCTCCTGTAGCCCTCTTTTGGCCTCTTTTTAGCTCCTTAACCTTATAGGCTAGGCATACTAGTGTACGTTGATAACAACGATCCATTTGGGGTCATGGGATAACAGAGAAGCAGCGATGTCACAAAATGTAAATGTATGTAGTCTTAACTGCAGGAAATAGGAACCAAGTATATCTCAGCTTTACTGTGTGACACTTGACTGGTCAAGGAATACCTAAATCTAATCAAAGAGGCAGATGCAATCGTGCCAAACCTTCTAGTATTTTTTCTTTGCAATTTTACTGGCTCACAGCCATTCTTAATTGGAAATAGGGTGGAATTTAATCTCTGAGCAAAAGACAAAATTTACTAAGACCCATCTTTACAGTTATTGTGGATACTGAATTTTCTTTGTCTGAGAAAAGATGTCAGGATTTTGTGCGTGGCGTCTGTCAAATATCAGCTGGTTATGAGTAGAAATTTTTATGCTTGGGTGAAAAATACCAAAATCAGGGAAGGTTTAGATGAGGAATGGGAATTGGAGATTTCTTCGTAAGGGATGACATCTTAGAAGAACAAAAAGTTTTAAATATCTGCTACTGGCATGTTCTTAAACAGGTAGTCTTCTAAAATATGCATAAATGAAAAATGGGCTTTCAAGGGGCTGAAATTTTATATGATTTATAGAAGAATATACATCTGAATAGAAATATGTAATAAAGCTGCACTGCTTCTTAATCTACCATCCAGCATAAAAGAAACACAAACAAGTCTAGGTACTTATTCCTCATTAACTTTGTTAAACCTCTGGAGCCCCATTATGGTTGTGTTTTGCCTCTTGGATTTCAGTTATGCACCTAAACTTGGGCATATTTGTTACACACATATAATTCAAAGCCTTGATATGCAAGATAGAAATTCATTACAGGAATACAGCAGAGTTGGTGACTTCAAGTCAACATTGAAATTTGAGATTAGAATAATAAAATAAAAATTCATAAAGCACATTCATTAGCTTTTTTTCCACAGATAACAACTTGCTGACAGACTAGCATCTTTTTAAATAAGCTCTCTGACAAATGTAGTCTGTTTCTGTTACCAGAATAACCCTAATTTATCCAAACATATTTAATGTTCAGATATTTCATAAATAATGGCAACAAATAATTTGTAAACTAAAGTGCTTCCTTTGATGCTGCATCCAGTATTTTTCTAGTCACCGTGTTTGGCAAACAGAAAATTACCATTTGGATTTTCTATCAGTTTGCTATTCAATGAATATTTGGGGCAATTCTCAATTCTGCCCTTATTCCTTAAATAATCCTGGCCAATATGCACAGAATCTTCTTTTTCTTATCAGTATAGATGAGAGTGTATAGAGACACAGACACAGATTCCTGAGCTTATATGTAAAATCCCACATTTAGAAAAGGAGCTGAGCCTCCTATAGAAGAAATTATGGTATCTTGCAGCTACCACTTGTATTATTATTTGCACGAGGATTATAAAGAAGGGTTATTTCTTTGTGAAAATCTAAACCAAGGTATAATGGCTCAGTTTCATTTCTTGGCTTTCAGTGGAGTTTCTGAAAGGATTAGCTGATATAAAAGAACTCAACCACGATACATTCTTCCCTTGAGACACCCCATGTTCATTTAAGAAAGGCTTAAGTCCTCAGCCATGCACCAGAGAGCCTCGTTTGCCTCTCGTTTAGCACAGGCTGCCAGGCTGCCTTGCACAGCCTTTGGAGAGGCAGAAAATAGGTATGTATATTCAGAAGCAAAACAGAAAAAAAAAAATAAAATGCTTGATTCATACTAATGAACAATTTTGGAGACCTGTAAGTATTCATATATATGTTTCCCTCAGAGAAGCATACTGAATTCCCCAGGTTTATAGAGAGGAATGTTTTCTAACCCAATTACATGCCCAAGCAGGTCAGCAGTTCACTGTCTGCAGTAATTTGAAGCTAAAACCGAGTAACTTTTGCCCTTGTTCTGGTTACTGGTATTTTTGGAGGATACAAGCTGACCATAGGGATTCCTAGTTTCCTTAATGTCATCTGACATCCATGATTGTGCTGTCCTGGACTCTAGAGCTACTCCTTTGACCTGCTTACATTTATCTCTGAGACCTATGTCCAGTCCTGAGATTTAAACTGTACTTGATCCTCCTCCTGCCAAAAGTAAATATAAGAGAGCCTAAGGTGTAAGGGTCCAAACCCCTTGTTTTTGACTGAGATTTTCCTCCTGCTGTGAGGAGCAGTGCAGTAAGCTCCCTGCCCTTTAGTCAGGTACAGCTGCTATGGATAGATCATACCCACTCAGCATGTGGATAACGTATGGGAATAAAGCCGACACATATAGGAACACAAGACCATAAAGTAAGTAAAGGTCCCAGCAAAAATAGTCAGAATGACTTTATTTCAGCTTTTTTTTTGGTAATTATTATTTATATTATCTTATGGAATCACACAATCATAGAATAGTTTGGGTTGGAAGGGACCTTTGAAGGTTAACTAGTCCAACCCCCCTGCAATGAGCAGGGACATCTTCAACTAGATCAGGTTGCTCAGAGCCCTTGATGCTGTTTAGATTATGTCTAAAAGATGTGCAAATCCCAGAAAAGGCTAATTCCTATGCATTCTGCTGCAGCATGCTTTCAGCCAAGCGTGGACAGTGGTATAAGCGACAAGTCATTCTGCTCATGTCCTTTGAGGAAATAAAGTGTTTGAGGAAGGAAAGCAGACTGTGAAGACAGGGAACAAGAGAGACCTTGATCCTGTAGAGTACTAATTAGGGCATGCACTGGGAGGACAGTGACCTAGACTTTGATACGTTTCTGAGATAAAAGTTGATATTAGAGCATCATAGGTAAAATTGGTAAAACACCTCTGGAAAAGAATCAGTACTTAGAGCTCTGATTACTCTCTTGTTCACCCAAAAGAGTGTTTTTGCTTATTTTGTCATGTCCCTTCTTGCATTAGTGCTGTGTGGCCAAATGACTTTTATGTTCTTCTGTGTGCAATGACAGCTGAAGCAAAACCAATGGCAAGTACCATTATTACCTAGTTAGTCCCTTGTCCGGTGCTTAAGGTACAATCCAAAGTTATTTGGGATTAAATTTCCTCAAGTAGTGGGGAGTGCTGAGGTTGCACATCCACCTTGTTAAAGGAGATGTGACATCAAACTGATCTTCATGCATAAAATTTAAAGGGCAGCTCTATGTCCTCAGCTTTTGTTTGTGTTTTAAATATAGTCCTCACTGCCGAATTCTTCAAAATGTGGCTTTAAAAACAAAGCCTCCCCCCACCCCCTTTTTTTTTTTTAAAGTGATTTCTTTTGGCTGACTTTAGAAAACTTCCTTTTAAGACGTACATTTTGGGGAAGGGAGGATTTGACTATCTATATTCCTACCTCTTTCTGTAGGCTATTTACAGAATCAGGGTATCTAACAGAAGGGTATGTGGTGACCAGATACTTAAGCTAGAAAGTGTAGTGTTTATTTTAGTAAATAATTTCTGTACATGTTAAAGCTTTGTAACTAATATATATTTCACCCCCCAAATTCATGGATCTGTAGAATTTAAGAGAGAGTATCTCAGACATATCTATGTTCCTGGCTCATCTCAGAGGAGCGGAATATCTGCTGTACATTACACATTCCTTGGCTGCTTCTCTTCAGAAATAGCAGATCTGTATATATTCCCCATTTTTACAAGACACTGCCTTAGCCAGTAAGCAGAGGGGACATTGGGTAATGCTAGGGTAATTAAGAAAAATAGTTTTGTTTTAAATTCAGTGCCTGGAATTCTTATTACTAGAAAATGTTTGATGGCAAAGAAATAAAATAATAGTTATGTGAGTTGAATTTTACACTGAGCTGAAACAGTATTCCAGAAATATTACTGGAGATAAACAGCCAAAGGGGATTTCTGATAATTGGCTGCGATTTCCAACTGAAGAATTAAACCAAAATGATGCAGATGCATTTTGCTGCCTTTTGTTAACACATAGTCTAACTTCCCTTGTCTTGCCACTTCCATTTTGTTCTACTGCTTTTTATATTTATTGTAGTGCCTTGAGCTAAGCTTACCGTGGGCAGAAACTAACCTCTGCTGGGGTAGAAACTGGCTTTCTATTTTATACTTGTACAGCTCCCACAACATAGAACTTAACTGAAACACCTATAAGGGATAAATAATAAATGGTGAGATAAGAAATTATGTCCAGTGTTGGAATATATCTGGTACTAAGACACATAATAGTCTTTTAGAAGGTTTCCAAGATAGATAAAAGAAATGCAACATCAGATAAAACTTTCTGCTGTCAGAGTTGTACAAGATATTTTTGATACTGCTGATACTGGTATAACTCTTAGACTGAAGATTTTTTTCTTGTAGGAAAGCTGCAATAAAGAAGGACTTGTAATATGCATTACAGTTGCTTCATGATGAGACATGTCAAGGCCCTGAAAGCAGCAGCTGACCTTAACGGCCTTGACCAGCCTCAACTGGGATCTCTACCCTCTGCCCTGGGACTCCCTGTCCTTTATATCTGTCCTGAAGCCTGAGCTGTGGTGTAGGTGTGCCTGTCTTCTGGTGGACCTCAGACTTATGCTGTAGGTGGTTGGACTCAGATGTATGTCTGAGACTGTCTCCAGCCATATCTCCTTTGCTTCTGACTGAACTCCCTGGGTGGACCTTGGACTTGGTTCATCTCTTGCTGTGGCTGTTGAGGGACCCTGCTCCCAGCCCCAGTGAGACTGCCCTGCTGATGAGGTGTTACCTGTTCTGGGGTCACCCTTGGCTCCCAGTTTGTCTTCCCATGACGGCTGCCTCTCCCTGTGCATGGGTTTCATCTCTGTTTGTAGCTAGAACTAGTAATTTCAAGGGGAATTTTTTACCAGGAATGTGAAACAAAAAAGCAGCCTTGCAGAGAGGTAATAGTCTTCTGCTGGTTAAAAAAAAACCCCAAACAAATGGAAAAAGGAGGGGGCTAACAAAAAAAAGAAAGAGGCATTCTTTTACTCACAGGATACTTAAGTGCAACTTTTTATTGACTAATGGTTTGCTTTGCATAACTTAATACTGTCATGTTGAAACATTAGACAAAAAAAATGTTTCCAGCTGAAAGGAAATAGTAATAAAAACCGTAATAAAATGGGCTAAGAGTAGTGTTTGCTGCAGTGTTCAGTATATGCTGTCCAAGGATGTGGCTACGGCAGAAGCATTTATGAACAATTCAATATTCAGGTCTGGACGATGAGGAAAGCTGCTCTAAAGTAATTTCTTTGACCTCCAGAACCAGTGGTGTTTCTTTAGCATTGTGTTTTGCTTTTTGCTAATCAGTTTCTGCATCAATAACGCTGGCTGCTTTATTCTACTATAAACCCTGGAGTTTCTGCACTGCTCTGTGTCTTTGTGCCTGTTTGTGGGCATGTGTGCGCAGGTGACTTAGAAAATGATATCCCAGCTTTGTGTCACCGTTTAATTCCTGGAAGGGAAGCTCTTTGTACCATGTTCTGTCACAGCCATGGATACGACCATGTGAGCTCCTCTTTGCCTTAATAAAACAAGAAAAAAAAAATCTTTAGGCAGCTTACAGCAAAAGGAGATGATTGTTTAGCAAAAAAATATTTTCTTTACTGACCTCAGAAAGGTACTCAAAACACATTCCAACACAAATATTTTGCCTCCAGAAAACTCAGACTCTTTGGATGAGGAATGTAGATTAAAAAAAAGGCATCAATCAGGCTATGGGCAAACATCCCTTCTGTATCTACCTGTCTCAGCTGAAGCCATTAATGGCCCCAAATGCACCACCTAGTTTTTTATGACTTGGCTGCCAAAAGGCTTGTGCCTTTGCTTTCTAATCTACTTTCAGGCAAGATCGATGAGACAGTCAGTGGCAGCGCTGATACAAGACCGGCTCAAACACCTTTGCCTGAAGTAAACTGGGGATTGTTCAGAAAATTCCTCTCACAGTAGGGTTATGGGGTCACCAACCTCCAACAGACAGATGGGAACAACCAGCCAGGGGCTGCCGACGTTTTCAACCACCTAAACAAACATTCACCGTTGCCTAATTTGTTAGCTTTGTAATGCTACCTTTCCGCTTCTGTGTACTTGGTGACCTGAGCTACGTTATGTTTGTTTCAGATGTGCTGCAAATATGGTGGAATACAAACGTCCTTGCTTGTGGGCATTAGCAAATTAGGTGGTGATGAGTAATCTGTGCTTTCAGATTCTCACTGAGAACAGTTCTGAAACACATCTTAACAGATGTGTCAGGCAGAAAATAAGCTATATCCAAGTGGAATATTAAACAACAATTATGTTGTAATTTGATTAAAATAAATTTAAACTGCTCATTGCTCATCCTCCAGGTTTATTAATATCATCTCTGAGGTGAAATCTGTGAGCCTTTTAATTTAAGATGGCTAGATTGGGAGAACTGGCATTTTTTTACCTTCTTTTTCCTTATATGTATTTGAATATTTGATATGTATAGATACATATCAGATACACACTTTTATATACAGAAGTGGACTATTTCCTTGTCTCTGTTGTGTGCTACTCAATAAAATGTCAGGACAGACATCAAATCTTCCATACATTTCACTGAAATACCAATGAAAATTTAATTTGCTTTATCATCTTTTAAAAATTCTCCCTTCATTTAAGTTACTTTAATGCTTTCTTTTCATAGAAAATATCATACAACTATTTAGTATGTGATGTCAAAGATGGCATGTGCTGCCATGGGTAGATAGTATTTGTAATGATGCAGTTGTATTATTTTTGGTGACTTTAGAAGCTCCAAGAGAATTAAAGAGGGAAAAAGAATTTCAGAAAGTTAGCTAAATGCAGTGAATTAGAAAAAAATATCAAGTGTAAGGGTCTATCTTTGACTCAGTTATTTGTTTTATTTGGCATTTCACATAGGAAGGAAGAATCATATCAGAGCTAAGTAAGTCAGATGGCACTCTTACAAGGTGCCATACACATTCCTGCCAAGAGCAGCAACTGACACAAATTAAGCTCCGAAAAACAAGCTACAAAACTCTAATCAATGTCAAATGAGCCTAACAAATCACAGAATCATAGAATGGTTAGAGTTGGAAGGGACCTTAAAGATCATCTAGTTCCAAACCCCTGCCTTAGGCAGGGACACCTCCCACTAGACCATGTTGTTCAAAGCCCCATCCAGCCTGGCCTTGAACACCTCCAGGGATGGGGTACCCACAGCTTCCCTGGGCAACCCGTTCCAGTGTCTCACCATTCTCAGAATTAAGAATTTCTTCCTAATATCTGATCTAAATCTATGCTCTTTCAGTTTAAAACCATTACCCATCATCCTATTGCTATACTGTCTGATAAGGAGTCCTTCCCATCTTTCCTGTAGGCCCCCTTTACTGGAAAGCTGCTGTAAGGTCTCCCTTCTCTTCTCCAGGCTGAACAACCTCAACTCTCTCTGCCTGTCTTCATAGGAGACGTGCTCCAGCCCTCTCATCATCTTCCTGGCTTCGCTCCAACAGGTCCATGTCCTTCTTATGTCGGGGGCCCCAAAGCAGACAAATTTTTTTGCATTTTTTTTTTTTTTTCTGTAGTCTAATTGAGGATTGATGTATGTTATAGAATATTTTCCAATGGACAGAAAAATACCCACTCTATTGATTTGTTACCACAACTTTCTGTTTCTAAATATCTTAGGTGGGTGGTTGTTACTTTGCTGCTACAGCAGACCTGTCACTGAAGAGCCAATCTCTGGCAGTTTGTCATTGTGTTATGTGAGCCAGAGTTGCTTTTGATGTCTGAAGAAAAGTGTCATGGTTTGGGCTGAACCGGCCACTGCGTGGAATGACAGATGGTTCCCCCTACCTCCCTTCAAAGAGAGGCAGGAAACAGAGAGACTTATGAGTTTAGAAGGAACTAAATTACTTTAATGAAATATTAATAATAAAATAAAAAGGAAATAATGAAATATATACAAAACTGTGTCAAGATCCCAGGATGACAATCACATCACTGGCTGGCACTGGGGAAGTTCCAGACTGGACTCAGTGACGGACAGGAACTGCATTCTGGATCTGCATTCAGGATCGGGATCAAAGGCAGATGGACAGACGGAGTCCTCCTCAGACGTCGGCCATTGAAGGAAGAAAGCTGAGACTTTGATCCCTCAGCTTTTATAATGAGCATGAAGCAGATGGGATGGAATACCCTGCTGGTCAGTTTTGGGTCACCTGTCCTGTCCGCTCCTCCCCACAGATGTGACCCCTCTGTGCTCTTCCAATTCTGACCCTCCAACGGGGCAAGTAACAAAGTTATCTGCCCTTGGGTCTTATAGCAATAAGTATAAGCAGGAGCCTCTCTGCATACCATGCCCGCGCATCAACTATAAACGTAGGTCTTATCCCTCTGAGAGTGAACTGTTTCTGCACAGTATGCTGTTAATTTCAGTAGTTAGAAGAGGCCCAGCTAAAAAGTAAAGTTACTAAACAAAATTGGTCCTGTTTTACCTCAAACCAGGACAAAACAATAGAGGTTTCCAAAAAATTTAGAAAAGTATTTTCAGCAAGATGGGCACTGGGCATAGCCTTGTCACCAACTCTATGTTTTGTTCCATGGCTGAAACTCTGGCATGGAGGGACTCACAGCAGGCATGTACCTCCCCTTGGGGTTTCCCAGTCCTGAGTTCCCTTTGAAGGAATACCTGTCTTTGCTACCCTACCTACCCTGGAAATACCTACCCCGGAAATTAGAGCACTCGCCCAGGAAAAGCAAGGCCCTGGCCATCACCCTTGTTCTGGGAGATGCTGAAACCACACCTTCCTTTTCCCCAAGCCTGGGAGCACCTGCCTGCCGGATAACCTACAGTGTGGATGAAGCTGGACAGCTGTGCAGAAAAGACTGCAAAAAATTCATGGACCCAAGAAGAGAAAACCTCATTGGGAATGGGGAAATGTCTATTCCCCATACTGTTTGTGCTTTTTATCCCATGTCTCTTAAATGGGTATTGCACAGGTAGAGCTCAGATCACAAACCAGAATGAGAAATACTGTCTCAAAAAGGCTGTAGATGTATGTGCCCTCTTGTTTGCCCTCTCAGGTTAGTGCACACTGTAAGGTACCAGATGAAGAGAACCGGGGTATAGACAAGGGCCTGAGAGTCCTGTGCTAGCCCAGCAGCTGCAACAGTGGTTGCAGGTGAGGGAATCTCAGCAGCATGAGTGGTCACTTCTGGTCCAGGCACATTCAGCCCCAAAATCCAGACTGTAGGTAGGTGGGATCATTTTTGGCCACTGTGACTCTAGTCTGATTGAATTTGTCCGTGAACTGTCATATTTCACAAACTATGTGTAATATTGTTGGACTTCATTGAAGCCCAGGGGGAAAATATTGTGAAAACAGATGTTAAAAATGCAGTTTATTACAGATATGGGCCTATTAAATGGAAGGACATTAAGTGGTGAAACAAATTATTAAGAAAAATCAAAACTAACAGACAATTGCAGGCATTGCCTTGGGGAGAAATCTATTTTCTGCTCAGCCACAAGCTCAGTAATGGTGAGATATGATCCATTTAATGCAGTTTGAAATGTGAAAGCACTCCTACTAGATCGTGTTATATGAACTGTATGCTCTAACATTGCATTCAAAAATAAATGTTGCAGTGTTGTACAAGAACCACACACACAAACTTTTCTCTTCTGGGAAAGTTCAGCAACCTTTTATATAAGGAACTGATTTTATCCCCTCAGAAAATTCTTCTAAAGCTAGTTGCAGTTGTTAGGATTTTGCAAAAATACTTATGTTGTGTTTGTCCTCATTAGCAAACTAAGAGGTGCTCCTTCTTAGCATTCAGAACCAACTCCAACACTTCAGTGAACAGATTAATAATGAAGAGAAAATGGAAGAAGCTTTCCATCCTTTAAGAGATTATTTAGATATGAAGAGATTAATAGCAGTCACTGGAGTATCTGAACTAAGAATCTACCTTCAAAAACTTCCCAGGTGATAATGGCACAAAGAGGTCAAAGCCAGATTTAAATAAAAATTTAGTAGAGTCCTATGGGCAGCTCCAGGTCCTATGAACCAAGAACTGTCACATTTTAAATCCAGATCTGAATCTTTTACAACACAGACACAGGCTAATGTAGCAACCTTCAGTTTAATACAGTCTTGGAATCCACTTTTTTTTCCCAGTTTTTTTTTTTTTTTGTCAAACAAACAGAAATGAGGTTTACACAATTGTATGTGCTGAGGTCACTCTGCATATATGGTGGTTTTCCAAATCCTCTTTAATAACTGGAAAGTCTTGTCTGATTTCTGTCACATTTGGCAAAATGGTAGAGAACTCAAAAATAATTAAGCTCCAAGTTTTATGCAAATAAACGAACAGTTAGAGGAGGGAAACTCTGTTAATTAAAGGCTGCAGTAGAAATTTATCCTCTATTAGAATGTGCATGCAAAAGAAGCCTGGAGCCCAGAATGAAAAACTTCATTTAGACAGCACGGTTTGCGAAAAACAGTACTTCAAGTGCTCACATCTGGCCAAAGTCAGTCAAGTACAAGGCACAATTTTATATGAAACAAAGCTTTATTAGCTGCAATGTTCAGGGAGAGAACTGTTTTATGTAGTAAATAATTTATTCCTTCATTTTTTGCAGTCTGCTCTGCCACTGCTTTTGGCTGCGTTTGGGACCAGAAATGCAGTAACACTGTGAGAAAGGCCAAGGCATTTCTGAGCCAGTTTAAAGCAGAAAGTCTGGGCAGTCATGTGAAAATAAATTTTTTATGAGATTTACGGCACAGATTCTAAATCAGAATCAGGTTTTGTTAATAAGCGTCCATTATAGTGCATCTTGTTCCAGTCTTTCTTTGGGTTGTTTCTAGATAGCTGTCACCTTCATATAAGATATATTAATTCTAATTATCTCATCTAAGAATTTTCTCTTTCGTCGATACATCATTTACAAAGAAACCCCTCATTGCTAGGGCTTGAACCCTTTTGTTCCTTCTGCACATCCCTGAGTGAGAAAAAGCTTTTTCCTGGTTGCTATGTCAGAATCTCTGCTAACTGTGCAACCATGCGCGAGAGTATCTGCAAGGAAACTTTATAGATGTGCATATACATTTAGGCTTCATGAAACAAAAGCTATGAAATTATAGAGCTCTTTCCAAATGCTTATGTCCAAGGAAGCCAACATCCCAGAAGCCCAACCACAAGGGTAGTTTATGACTGTGTCAGTATTGCAAATGTACGACTGAGTCAGGCAACTCTTTTTCTCCTTTCTCCTCTGTTTTTCTGCAATGCACAGTAAATCAAATGTAATGTTTCTAGCATGCAAATGGAAGCCTTAGTAGCTACCGTTTAAGCCTAAGAATATTTGCAGTGGGATTTCCTAAAAGGCTTCATAGAAAAAAAGGCTCATTGTTCGACACCAAATTCATCTTTTAGTTAAGACTGATCAAAATAGTTTATACAGATTTTCATAAGCTTTTTGCTTACACTGTGTATTATTTGGCTTAGTGATCACAGCTGAAAAGCATGATTTTAATAAAGAAGTTGAATAAGTAGATTAAAGTAAGTTGCAGGGCTGCCTCATTCCAATGGTAAACAAGGTAAACTAGTTCAATCAAGGCAAGATAGGTTATATATAGCAAGTGTATTATCATTACTTCATTTGCTTATTGCTTTACATTCGCATTTAAAGTAGCCAACGTATCACGGATGATAAGAAAGATTACTTTTTAATCACCAGCCGAGCTCCTTGATTATGTTTTTACAATTTCTTCTGATGAAGTAAGGAGAGCTGTTGCTGTAAACTAAAATTCTAATTAGTATCCCCCAAACACCTAGGAATCAACAATTTGTTTACAAGCCCCTATAAGGAATGACTGACCTAATCACTTTGAATATACCACTTGTACAAGGACAAATCCATGCTCCCGTGAATGCCGATGCTAACTGCAGGTTGATTTTACTGACTCAACTCTTTAGCATTAGGTGGAAGAAGTGGTAGGAAAGATATTGGTAACAGTAGTGTTTCAGGCGATGTGTGCAATGAGGCGCATTAGTGCAGGGCTGAACAGGTTCCCAGGCTTGGAACTGGGAAGGTGTTTTGCTCAGGGGCATAGTGGCCACGGGCTGCTGAGGATTTTGGACTTTTTCTGGCTTTGTTAAAATCGTGTGGGTGTATTCCACACAATCACAGTCCCGCAAGTGCTCGGAGGCAAGGTGCTGGTGACCTTGGCTGCTTTTTGTCCCTGCTGCTGTGGCTTGATGCAGGCCTCTGGGATGCTGCTTTCTCTGAGCTGCCTTTGCTTCTTGGAAATCTCCAGTACGTATAAGATGTCACGTGTGAGAACATTAGTGTGGGCACATGATTACTGGCAACTTTGATGTTATTCAACAAACAATCATACGTACCCACTGAAGACCAATGCCGTCTTTCTGGAGAAGGAACAGTCAATCTCCAATCTCACTGGGTCATTTATATGTAAAGGAACTCTACTGCCTTTCCTGTAGCATTTAAGGCTTCTCCGGGGTATTTCCATAATGAAGAGTCTAAAAGCATTTGACCAAATATTTGAAAGCGAGCGACCTAAAGGGGGCCTACAGGAGAGCTGGGGAAGGACTTTTTACTAGGGCATGTAGCGATAGGACGAGGGGGAATGGCTTTCAACTAGAAGAGGGCAGGTTTAGATTAAACATTAGGAAGAAATTTTTCACTTTGAGGGTGTTAAGGCACTGGAACAGGTTGCCCAGAGAAGTTGTGGATGCCCCATCCCTGGAGGTGTTCAAGGTCAGGCTGGACGTGGCCTTGGGCAACCTGGTCTGGTGGGAGGTTTCCCTGCCCATGGCAGGGGGGTTGGAACTCGATGATCTTCAAGATCCTTTCCAACCTAAACCATTCTATGATTCTACGATTATATGACCTAGAGCTCTCCAAGTCTGAGGCGGAGCAACCAGGTCCCAGTAAAGCAAGATCTATTTAATTGCATGTCGTCATGACAACGACATTTATGCAGCGACAATGTTGTATTGTGATGAATTAGTTTTTATTTTTTCTAAAAGTATTTTTCCAGCTGAATGACTAAATCTCGGAAATCCGCGGTTCGCTTGGGATGCAGGTAACCATGGTTACTTTTGTTGCCTAGCGACACCTGCCTTACGCTGCTGAGCGTGCTCCTGTTCGTGCCACCTCTGCTCAGCACAGCTCCGTTCAGCTGCCACCCCACACCAGCTCCCTCGACATAGCACAAGTTGTTTTGGGCTTATCCCACAGTCCAGGAGATTAGAATTGGAGTTGGTGTTTTCATCTGAGAAAAAGAGAGAGGGAGGGGGACAAACTCTGGTATCTCTTATAGCAACCATAAACCCAGTTGTGGCTTAAGGCAGGATCTGACTCAATGTGCTGATGTAAACCCTCAGTTGTGCCATGAGACACAAATTTGCACAAAAGTTCATTTGAGGCAGGATTTAAGGGTATTGACTAGTTTCTCAGCCCAGACACAGAACAAGCACTAGCAAACGAGCATCTGGCTCCTTTACTGGGTAAAATGCAGTGTTACTTCATTTAGAAACAAATAATGCTCATTTATGCCATTTGAGAAGCAGAAAATGCGTTTATTTCATAAATATTATTTAAAAATACACATAGGAAGGCTACAAGTCAGACTCTCCCAATTATGTCAATTTAATCTGAGTTAGTTGCAAATTACGAACAATAAATTTTTCTGGACTTGGTTATGAAGGGCTTCTCAAATGCTGCTGTTTTTACTCATGCTGTGACTCACCAGCATCCGGTCTTGGTGTGCAGAGGTCTGCGGTTGATGTCACAGCCTTGGGCTCTGCGTTTCAGAGCATTTTCTCAGAACAATGACTTGCAACCGCTTTTCACCTGAGCACTGGGGATGGTATTTGTGGTCTAGCTGGATTGCTTACACAAACAGGAGGACAAATTGCTTATTATGTAAGTCAGGTACTTTTGGTGCAATCCTGTCTGTCTGTAAATAGGGATGCCCTTGTCTTCCTCCTCAGCCTTCCCCTCTGCAGCATTCAACAATCCCATTGCCTTGCAGTAGGAACAGACAAAAGAAAATAGTTTCTATGCTTACGGTCCTGAGTTCACCCTTCCGAGCAGTGTTCTGCTGAACAAGAGCTCCTTTAGGAGCTTTCTTTCTGGAGTATCAACCTGTTTTCTGCTTCTGGTACATACAGACATGCGATCCAGTTAATGTGCTTTTGCAGTAAGTTCTTGAAAGCACCATTGTTCTCCTTTGGTTAATTCTTGCTCATGACTTCCTTGAGGTTAGTGCCACAGGCGGTGCCTCTTACCCTAAATCTTCTGGAGTAAGAAACTCACCTGTAGAGCTAGATCATTAACCTGGTCCCTGGTTTGGGCTGGATCAGCTCAGACTCCTCCCAGCAGTTCTTGGGCACTACTTGAGAGTTAGTACAGAATAGAGGTTATTCCCCCTGGGCAGTTTGGAAGCAGCTGCCGTGCTTTGGAGAGAAGGAGTGGTCAGTAGTGCAGACATAGGACATTCTAACATTCTAGTCCAGCCAGTTTCAGCGTCAGAGAGAAACTGTGGGCATGTTTAATCTTCTGTAAAGTAGTGCAGCGCTGGTTTATTCCATCAAGTTGCTTAATTGCCACCTCTTGAGCAGGTTCAGCCTCATCACTTTTTGCAGAGATACAAACAAGTACAGGGCTCTCATTCTGCTACATTTCCCGAGATCCATTCGGAAAATCAGCAACCTGCAAAAACTGTTGGCAGTTAGGGTGCAGTTAGGGTGCAGATGTTGGTGGTTAGGGTGCAGATGTTCTCTGACTAATGTCTGTCATGGTGAGCGATAATGTTTCAGGGTGCTTTCCCGTTTCTGTGGGGATGCTAGCCTAGAAAGGACCACCTAGATCCACTGAGTGATGTTCATCTGCTTTTATCTGTTAATTCTTATGTTGCAATTAGATTGCTAGCAGTAGGGGGCTTGTAAAGCGCATAGCAAATAGGGTTATGATTCAAGACTGCAAATAAGCTCTACAGTTCGATAAGTAGGGGAATAACAATGGCCTCAGCCAAGCAAGGGGCCAGTGTTGCCCAGTGTGGTGCTGGTGTCCTTGTACAGTGAGAAAGAAGGAGCTTCTTGCTCACTTGGAGTGTTGTCCAGAATCTTTTCAAGAAGTGCATTTCTCCTTTATTTCCGTCCCTTTTTCAGAGCCTACTGAAACTTTCATTGGTTGTCTTCTTCTCTTTATTTTGCATCGTAATTTCATGTCAGGACTAGTCTCAAGTTACACCCTTCCTCTCTTTCTGTATATCCTATATCCTATGCGTAGCATTAGAATTTCATTTTTTTCTTTCTACATGCTGTTCCTTGCAAAAGGCTTCCTGGTTGAATATAATTTGTTTTTGTGTGTTAATTTAGGATAATAGTTCCCCTTGCCCCATTTGCAGCCCACATACTGATGCAACTTCCCCTTGTTTTGTTCCCAGATAAGTATTGCCACAGTACTTTAATAAAATGATGTAGGACTCTGTTTACAAAAGAGTGCTTCTGTGGTATCTTACTGTGGTATCTTACTGCTTTCACAGGAAGCTTAACAGCTTGCAGAACAGTAAGTGGCAAATGTTTAGTGCAACATTATGCCAACTTGAGGACAAACTGTTCCTCTCAGGAATGTTTGCAGGCTTAAATGAGAGGAAAATCCCCCTTGCAGAATGCGAATTCTTGGAGGGGGCGGGGAGTGACTGCCACTTCTTTGCCTTGCCAGCAGCTCCAGTTCTCAAGCACCTTCCAAGGCTTTTTTAGATCAGCTGTAGCATACGCTCAGCAGCAAGGAGTGATGAAGCTGTGACTGACTTTTCCAGAGGAGTGAGGATTCCTCTTTCGTGGATGGGGCAGTAAATCTTCCAGGCTGCCTCAGAGGGCAAACATGGGCTTGTGCCCACAGATGCTGGGAGGGTACTGGGGTGAGAGACATGAGGCCGTGGCAAAACTATTAATGTGAGTAAGCAAAAACTAGCAGCGTAACTGAAAACACTGTGAGACAGAAGAATTCAGAACTTAAACAGTGATGAGTCAGTCTGAAATATGTGGCACTTCAGCCATGGATGCACCATGTCACCCATCAAGAAGATAAGTGGATATTAATGAATTAATGATTAGTTTGACTAAACAGTGGAAGGAGTTGAATTTAATACCATTGTCTCTGTTAATCTTCCTAAGTGGTAAAAAACCGTTGCAAGTGGGCTTTGCTCATCAGCAATATTCTTCATTTCTGGACCTCAGACTCAGGTTAAAATATTCTGCTGGCTTGCTGTGGCTGTTGGGTCCTGGATTCACTAAAGGGGAACTGCATGGTCATTATCTGTAAGTGGATCCAGGACTTGCAGATGAGTGGCTGAGCTATATATACAGTGTGCCGGAGCCTGAAGGTACAAGAAAATTGCTTGTGTTCTTTCTGTTTTATATCCAGTCTTTGGGGCAAGGCAGCACACGGGTGCTCTAAAGCTGACAGGGTGCTCAGCTGATACTGTGAATGTACCATAGGGAAAGTACAGCGAGCTGCAACTCATGGCTCTCAAAGTCCCAACAGTGCCTGAAGACTTTGTAAAGTCTGAATGAATTTCAGTCCTGGATGCCCCAGTCCTCCACCTCAGAAATATGGTCTAATAAGGGGGAAAAAGAGGAAGAGAATGAAAAACTCATCAGATGAAACTTGTGATCTGATAAAGAAATGCCATTCTTCACTCTAGTAAGGGACGTCTCCAGTAAATCATGGGAAATATAGTCTGGCCAGGAAGCTTCATAGGAGACAAAAGGGCGCAACACCTTCTAGATCACAAGGCTCCCAAAGCCATTGTTAGATTTCAGTATGCAGCAAAGAACACTTTTACATTCATGATAAAATAAATTATTGTGTTTCATTATTTTTCATTAAAAAATAATTTTTCTATGGAACATCCAGGTTTTGCAGAAACTGTGTTTGCCATGAAAAGCTGTTTTAACAAAATTCCTCCTTCATAAATATGCATAGGCTTCAGCTGCGTCTGATGAAAGGGGCAGGAGTGTTCCCTGGGAGGACCCACAGCCCTGGTTGGGGTGATGCTGCTGTGCGGAGGGACTGTGTTCTGGCCCGGGTGCCCAGGTTGCCTTCAGGTGGAGGCTGGAGGGAGCTGAAGCAGCCCCAGGTTTCCACTGGGTAAGGATTTAGGTAGGGTCAGCGTGTGCTTTCAGACCTGCTTGCTGGAAAGCGTCCCACAGCTTAAACAGCCAGAAAGCACCACTTGGTGCCTTGGCCATGAATTGCAAATTTGGTAGGCAAATTACCTTTGTAAATGAGCAACAGCAGAAGCTTTTCTAGAGAAGGTACAATGGCCAGAGACAGGCCAACAAGATTAATTTACATGACAATAAAGAACTTCAGAAACAGACATTTCAGTGCTTCAAAATTTTACCTTCATGTAGGACTAAATATGTTGTTGTGTTTTTTTTTTTTTTCCATGAAAAAGAACCATTTTTCTGCAGAACATGGTAGTGATTTTATCTTCTATGCTTCAAAACTGACAGGCAAAATTGTTAGGAACATGAATTTCAGAGGGTCAGTGCATGAAGAAGCAGTAGGTTTGCAGAGAAAGGATGTTAGTTTTTCAAGCACATATAAGCATTTTGGGGAAGGATGAACTAGCTAGAAGATCTTCCTTGATACCTCTGGAACTAGACTGTGGACATGGAGTTTGGTGGGCTTTTGAGGGATTATTTGAAAAGTCCAAGATCTCCTTTAAATCATGTGGAAATTCTTCTTCAAATGGAAATCTTGCCTTAGGAAAGAAAAAGGAAAAAGCACGGATGATTAAATGTTTGCTTTATCTGTACTGAGAAATGTCACGAAAACATTATGTTGTGATGTATGATCCATTTTTCATGTGGATTTCCAGCACCAATAGCTGTTTAAAATTGTGTTTTGTGGTTTGGTTCCCCCCCCCAGGTGATTAAATTATGCCTGTGTTGAGTGATAGGAAACATCATAATGAGACCATATGATATGGCCTGTACTATCCCCCTTTACATCCTTGGCAGCAGTTAGTCTGTATTCATAAAAAGAAAAGATTGGACTTGAAAATTAAAAACTGGGTTCAAGACCTTCATTATGAGAAAGTGAAGATTAAAAAGGCAGTAGCTTTGATTACAGAATTATGTTTCTGTAAATAAAAGTTAAATGTCTGAAGCATCATTAGGCACGATAATGCGAAAGACGGAGGCACTGTCATGTTATTTTGCTCACTAAAAACTAATAGTATGTTTTATTCTCATAGAAAATAAATTTCTAACAATGTTTCTTTGTGTCAGTTTTGCAGTGGCTGCACCAACTCATGCTACAAAACGAGAACGTGTATGCTAGTAAATTATTTTTTTATTTCTTTTGTACCTTCTACAAGCAGTATCCGTATTCCTGCACCCTACATTCCCTTACACATAACATTAAGACTCCAAATGGAACTTCAGGAAGCAACAGCAGTCTGAACGCAGCAAAGGTCAGTAAGTTTTTGTGTTGTGCCATTTTTTCTTTATTTTTATTAGAAACATTTGTGTGAAAGGTCTACTCCTGGCACTCATTTATCTGCCATGTAAAATTATCATAAACATGCATGTGAAAATAGTGTTTTTCATGACAGTCCACTGCAGTGTCACATATACCTTTATGATGTGGAAAAATAATTAATTTATGTTGTAGTATTATGGTAGATAGTAAGTAGTTAGTAGTAACTAACATGTTTTATTACTCTTCAAAGTTGAAAATCATTAAATGAAAGCAAAAAGTGGTGGCGTTATGAATAATTTCAAATAAAAATCCTGTTTTCATGTAAATGTTTATTTTCATAATAATAAAAATGAGATCCATGATAAAATAAAAACATCTAAAATTTATCAGTACACCATGAAAAGAGAATGCTTTTCTCAGGAAATGTTTCCACAAAGCAACAGAGATTCTCAGAAAGAGCCATATTCAGTGTACTGTGGTGGATTTGATTCAGATAACCAAAACCAATTAGTAATTGTCATTTCTTGAACAAACTAGTTAGAGGTGCCTCTTGTGTGCAGCGAGTCCTCTGTCCCATGAACTAATAGAGCAATGAGATAGTATAGGCAATTTGCATCAAGCCACTTCTGATAAAACTCCTGATTTTAGTGGGGTAAAGGCATTTCAGTAGCATGAAGCGCTTTTGGAAAGGAGGACTCCCATAGGAATCCGCAGTACTGCCTTTTAAATTTTGATATTGCAGCTATTTATTAGCTCCAGGCACAGAATGTGTGGTGCAAGCAATAACAAAGTCTCAGGGCTGTACAGTGAAAAATCTGTTTTCCTAAATATTCATATAATAATTTTATACAAAATCCCATCAGCCAAAAGTTTGTATCATAATAAAACCTTATGTCTCAAATATTTCCCTTGTTCCATGGTAGCATCGAATCTCCTCGACTGATTAAATAGCTTCACGGGTTAACGACCTCTAAGAAAGCTTTGTTTTTCATCACTTTCCTGGAGTATTTGGTTTCTTTTATGTTCTTACTTTGGGCTGAGTTATGGGACTGGAAAGAGGAGCTGAAATGATGAACATCTGCCTGAAGGCAGCCAAGCACAAACTGCAGGCTAAACCCAAACCACCAGGCTAAAGATATGGACAGACCTGAACAGAAGAGGCCATGACACACGAGTCACCTAATTCAATAAAGAGCACACCTGAGATCGAGACCGTATTGGCTATCCATAGATTAAAACAGAACAAATAATGAACCCCTTCAGAACAGTGCAAAAAGCCTTCAGGTCTGGTCAGTGGTGTGTTGAAAAATATGCTTTTAAACAGACATTAAACACAAACAGCAAATATTAAAGCTTCTTAAATTGCCAAAAAGGAAACATAATGTTGTGTTTTCAATCCTTGGAGCGATTGACTGGCAGGAACAGAAACACTGTGTTCTTTGAGGGGGTTCATCCTGCCCCTAGAACTTCATTATAATTATAAACAAAAGAGCTGAAACAGGCTGAGTAAACAAAACTAGAAACAGTTTCTTCTCTTAAAATCCAAACGCAAGTTAAAGTACATAGAGGAAAGAATTTTGTTTCATTTGTTCTCTGCTCTTCTGCCATTGCCTAGTAACGTTTTCAAACAGTGCTGGCTACCACTTGGAAGCAGAATTAGTAGGAGGATTGACTTTCTTCCCTCGAAGAAAATATTGGCTTTTTGGTGAAAAATTGGATGCTGAAGGTCTGAGCCTGACCTCATCAATTTTCAACCTCAAACTTTTATGTTTACAACTATGGGGTTTTATGTGGAATGCTACTTTCATGCCTTGTGGGAATTGCAGCTCAATTGCTCGTATCCCATTTTCTTTCACGATTTTCAGTGAAAATGCAACATCTCACATGAAAAATGATCACATTTTAGTGTTTAGCAGAAACAATTTTCTTCTGGAAACAAACCAACCAAACACTGAAACTTTTCACACGGTAATGCGTGTTGGCGTTTGGGCTTGTGATGCTTGAAAAGCAAAGACTGCCTTTGCCAGCCACTTGCAAAGCTGTGGTAAAGGACACTCAAAATTCACCTGACTTTGATGTTATCAGCTCATGTAAACTCATGTATAAAAAAGACTACGCCAAAAATATAATTTAGGATGAAGGGTCAAGCTGCCCCGAAGCTAGGGATCCTACACATACAGTTGCCTCCGAAACCTTGATTAAGCTACCATGTGAATCCATTCTCTGCATTAAATGTAAGAAGCAAAAAAGGGGAAGAATAGGATGTGATTACACAACTGAAGGCTGTATTGAAATGTGATTGCACGAGGGAGCAGAATAAAAGTTTGGCAGGAAATCATTTATCTGATGTTTCCTAACTTCCAGTGTCAGACCTCAGTTCCTCAGCCTGCATTCCCTGCCGGATGGTCACACGCCAGCTGTGGTCCCACAGTTGTGTGGCTGTGTTAAGGCAGAGCGGTGCCAAGCTACCACGTTCAAGCACCCATCTGTGCTCTTTAAGTCGAGCAGACTAAAGCGACTAAAGTGGCCGCTACGATGACAGCTAAAGCGACTCTCCAGCATCTGGATTGAGGCTGGACAACATCTATGTTTCTAACAGCACAAACAGAGCTTGCTTAGGAGCAGCAGCACCTGGAAAAGTATATGAAAGTAAAAGAACTTGCAACCCCAGTAATATTCTTTTCTCATATTCGTTTTGAAGTTAATTTCTTCGCTGTTTGTTTGAAAAGATGACTGAAACAACTTCTGTTATGTGACAGTGTAAGAATCTCCACCATCAGATTTGAACCCTCAGTTGTTTTTCACATCACTGATGTCAAAACTTGACAGAACTGACTTTTGGACAATAGGAGTCTGTTATTCGTTGTGGGAATATGAGTCCATGTGCTACTGCTTAGATGCCCTCGTGAAGGAAAAAGAAACACAGTGCTTCTTCTGTGAATTTGTGCTCTACCTGGGACTTCTTGATTGAGGATGGGTAGCTGTGGCCTCCTTCCAAAGCATGGGTGAAGGGATCTTGCTTGTTTTAGCATATGTTTTCCATTCCTACTTCTCACTCAGAGTTGGAGGTCCTCGAGCTCACTGTATGGTTGTGCTAGAAAGCATGGGGCTGGTTGGGTGCTGAGGGCAGGCTGTTCACTGGGTGAAGTGTGATCCGCTTCTCATTCTTAGGCATGAAAAATGCCCAAGTCTGTAAGACATGGCGCAGCTCCTTTTCACCAGAATTCAGTGATGACTCCTACCTTGCAATATTTGTGCATTTAGTTATTTTAGCATTGCCAAATATCAAAGATTTGGTGAAAAAGGTGGTGTGATAAGAACTTCTGAGAGTAGGAGAAGCAATACTGTTTTGTAATTGTTGCGGAGACAGAACAAGCGCCGTGCAGCAGTAGCTCATTGTTGAAACCATCACAGGAAGGTTACTGCAATAACTAAAAAAGTTATGAGAAAAAACAAAACAAAACAAAGGAGATCTTGAAAACTACAGTTATTTCTCCTAAATTCTTCTAAAGGTGCTCTGGTGCAGAGTCTGATGCTCGACTCTCCGTATGGATGCTGAGTCATTCTGATGTCAAATGCCCGAAGCCTGCAGGAAATTGCAGGTTTGCTGTTGCTGAGTCATAGTGGCACGTACATCTTGTTAACTTCAGTTGGCATACGGGAAGGACTGAAACACCTCTCTCCCTCCTGGTGTCTCTCCTTGTCTCTCACGGGTTGGGAGGACCGCGGTCTGCTTTAGAAATGTCCCAGAGAACAATGCTAGGAATACCCTGAGATGCTGTTTATTTCCTGGTTGCTTCTTGAGCTCCTAATTAAAATGGAGTGCTGTGTGGAGGAGAAATGAATATTATACAGAATGGGCCTTTTAAACTATTCTGGTATTTCTATTAAAAGATCCTCTTCCCTGCTTCAATAACGGAAAGAGAAGAAGCAGGGTCAGAACGCTGCGTGTCTGTTACACGTGGTGCTGGCAGCACAACTTATTATGCACCACTGAAGGCACCAGTGAAGACAGCCTTCATTCCCATTATACAATACTGGGTTTAGTTGTTTATACCTTTTTGAAGCACTGAGTTTCTGCCAAAACTTTTCATACCCTGCCTGTGCCCCTGGCTGAATTCTGTAATATTTCAGCCAAATAATTCAGCTCCTTCAGCCAGCCTAGGAACAAAGTGCCACTTTGCTCATGTTAATACTTCGAGGTCCTTTCTTTGAAATGTTCCAGCATCACCCTGCAGGGATTTTAAGTTTGGCAGAGGGATAGCTCTCATGTCAAAAATAAGCCTTCCATCATGCCTGTGAAAATCCTCCCTATTTTTTTCAAAGTCTTAATAATTATGTCAATTGCAAGTCATACAGGAAAGTTGTGAGAAAGCAGTTACTTTGGCTATTTAGATATCTCCTACAGAAACTAGAGGATTGTTGGAATTTTCATTTTTACTTTAAGCTGTTACTTTACTCTTAGCTGACCAGATGTGTGCTTTCCCCAGAGAGTAAGAATGCTTCAATCAATGACTTTGGGGGAACTCAGAAAAACTTTTCATGTTCTGGGCTGCTTCTGCCCCAGTAGTGGCTTTCTGTACGTAGAAGGGGAAGCAACACAGAATAATGCTTGGCTGAGAAAAGAAGGAATTGCAGAAAAGGAGATTGGTGAGGTGGGGTCTGTGGGGAAGAAAGAGAAGGCACAGCTGCATAACGGAGCCAAAAGATTTCCTGGAGACTGACTGTGGAAAGGGTGGGACTCTATGTGTTAGGGTCAGAAATGAGCCTGGGAGAAGAGAATGGGAATGACTGCGAGAACACTAGAACAAACATGCTGGGAATATAGGCTAGGACTAGGAGAGGAAAGAAAGGAGCGTAGGACCTTGAATTATGGAAGGAGAGATCGGTGATGGAAAGAGAGAGGTTACAAGAAGAACCTCTTAAAGAGGAATAGCGGAAAAGTTGTTGGACAATATTTGTCTCTGGAGGTTGGAACTCAAGACACCGGACATTCTTCTTTCTCTTGGTACAAACAAATACCTGTGGAAACCTAAAGGGAAAAGGTAAGATGTTTACCTGTACATGCAAAGAATGTATTATACTACTTATACGCCGGGACATTGAATTAAGTCTACATAGAAAACTTTCATTCCAGTGTTATTTAACTTCTGATTTCCTAACTTTGAAAGTTTTAAAATGGTCACCCTGTATCTTTATAGCGTTTTTGTCTTCTGTGTAGCTTAATAAAGATTTTTTTTTCTATTACCTCAAGACTGCAATAAGGATCACAAAGTCAAGCAATTCAGTCAGCATGCTTATATCCTTTGCAAGTAGTTAATTCTTTTTTTACCTTATTGTCAAGGAGGGATTTGTATATTTTGAATGGTGTTTTGTTTTGGTAGGCCTTCCTTCCTTGTGTGTTTACGCTGGAGAAGGCAAGGCAATGGATACTCATCTTGCATAGTGGAGTTTGCAATGATCCTTTGTTTCTGTGTAGGATATATCTGACAAAAGTATCTCTTTTTTTCATGAACAAAGATTGATGTACACTGCATGAAGTTTAGTCATACTTGAATTGTGTTTATTCTGAGGCTTTACCTGATGTATTTGCATCATTGCATATACAATACCCCACTATTACTTTAATGTGAAAAGCATCAGGAAAATATATTTTTACTAATCGGTATTATATGTATTCTGGTATGTCTTGGGAAAGAGTCAAAGTGGAAGATCTGGTTAGCATGGAGGATAAAAAATGTGATGATGAGTTTTCTACCTAAAATTCGTAGTTATAAATCCAGCTCACGTAGGTAGTGACCAATGCTTTTGACGAATACTAACCATGTTTTTACCTAGCTTCTAAGAAATAATTTATAAAAACTGCTCTAATGTATAAAAGCAATTGCTGCACTGATACAAAGTATCATTGGCACTCATTTTACCCTGTTCTTTCTCTCCTAGAACCAGTAAGGAGGGAACATTCACTCTCCATAGCTCTCCCAACAAGTATCTCCTTGAACCTGCAGATCCTGGGACAGTGTGTACTGAGGAATATTAGGCTCTGGTCCTCCTCTGTCAACAGGAACAGGGGTTTTAGTGAGAGCAGGCCTGTCTAACTTTGGGAGCAGTTGTTGCTCTTGAGCAGAAGTTTCTTTTCTCTCTCCAACATGTCAGAAAATGAGAATGGTCACACTGCAAACACTCATCACGCTAATGAGATGCTCAAGCACCTGTTCCACTCTTTGTGCTAATTTTGTTTTGAGGCAGATGTAGCCTGGCAGCAGCGCAGTCACTGTCTCATTATTACAAGGTCAGGTTCCTCTTTGCTGTTTTTGTAGTAACTTTTACCTTGGGCTCCTACACCTAGTGTCCTTATGCTTGACTAGATCAGCCTGCTATACAGATCACTGGAAAGTATGTGTCTTCTAAATTACACCGAATCAGTAGCAAAGAAATGGGGATTTGGCACCTCTTCTTGTTCGTGTAAGCAGATAAGGAGTCTTTCCTCATACTCTCTCTGGATCGTATTTGGAAGGACAGTCAGCTACCTGCTGAAGATGCAAGCAGGTGTCTACAAAGAGTACTCATTCATTATTAAAAGTAGCTGCAGGGTGGAGAGAGTTATTTGTGAGTGGGAGCTTGAAACTCTGAACAGGATATGGGAAAGAAGAGCTTCCCTGTGATACTGGAACTGATCAACTTGGAGAAAGCAGAAGCATGGTAGGTGTGAACTGGCCTGATAAAGTAGTGAGGAAGGTCGGTCAGAAATTACATCTACACAACACCATTATTTACCAAGCTATGCCAGTGTTGTCAAACTTATTAAAAAAAGTTTACAGAAGCTTATGATTTGCTAAATAATGACCTCCAGACTACGGCATGGCGGGGGGCAGGGGGAGTCCCTCACCATTATCAGAGTTGCAGGAAACAATTTGGCAACTGAATTCTTTCAAAGGCTCATGGCGCAGATCATAGGCATTTCATAGCCTAGAGGCTGAAGAGCCATAGGATGCTAGAACATTTTATAACCTCCTATCTGCTATACTGTCTCTACCTCCTTTTCCCTCATTGGAGTGTCAGCCTAAATGCAAACCAGTATATGAATATGGCCAAGAATAGCTCCTGGATCCTGAGGTTAACTGGAACTGCGTGACTGGTGCCCTTATGTCTGATCTCCTGTGTCTTCCAGAATGGGTTTGGCATATCTAAACCACTTATTTGGAATGGTCCTGTGCCAAGCCCTGAACTGTGCCAAGACATTGCTCAGTGAAATGCCACCTGGCATGAGGGCACGTACCAAACCCATGTCAGGCTCACCAGTGGAGGGAAGTGTTGTAGTAGTTCACCATCAGCAAGGAAGAGTGATGAGTCATGAGTACACTATTAGAGGGCCTCCCAAACTGATTTCATGATATGTCTTCAATCCATTCATCTGTTGTGAGCATAGATGTTTCCGTACCATTGTCTGGAGGTCTATCAGGGTGTGAATCATCCTCACAGGCTTGAGTAAAAGAACAGTAATGACAATATAGAAATCTATTTGTGTAGCTTTGACCCAGTGATGTTTCCGTGGTTAGGGTAGAAATGCTAAGTATGTGTATTATAAGACATCATAGGCAGCACACTTAACTTCATTCTGTCTGGTTCCTTTCCTATTATAGATAATGAGTCTTTAATTCAGTGGTTCAACCTCGAGGATGTTTGCTTCAAGTATGGCAAATGATAAATGGCATTTGTGGAATCCACCGATATTACCTGACTCAAGTAAATGTGCAAAATTGCAGCCCTACGACTGTAAACACTCACTGTATTCTCCGCCTAAGTATGTGCTGCTGTACATATTAACTACTTTTAACTCATATGGTTGTTTTTTATGGCCAAACCTCTTTTCTACATTTGTGGATACAGTCCTAGTAACAGTACACTACAGAAAAAGCCTCTGATTCTTTCCTCTTCCTTCTAGGTATAGACAGTACTACTACCTCAGGAAGTGTGTAAGATACAAACAGGTATATGGGAGGAAATCTGCTTTCCAGGACTACTGTGGTTTGCTTTATTGAAAACATATCCAGATTATTTGTAACTTTTATAAATGCCATATATTAGGCAACTGCGTGTTTCCATTCTCCAATTGACCTATTAAGTGCTGGAAAACCCATTACCTCTGCTCCATAAAGACCCTTATGGACAGTAGGAAGGAACTCAGAAAGGCACTCTAGAGTGACCTGGTAGCCCTCACTTTCAGCGAGGGCTGAAGTACTTTCAGTGACATTTTGCTGCAGTTCTTTCTCTTTAACACTGATACCAATGCAGTTTCCTTGAGACCAACAGAAAAAGTATACTCAGTTCCTTTGCAATATTTTCTAACTTTTGTTGCTGTTATTTGAGATGAGTTTCTTTAAATAAATAGATCGGTCATCGTTAATTTAGCTCTGAAGTAGCAATATGAGCAAGAAAACAGAGTGAGTGTGTCTTGTAATCAGTCCAGTCTTACCTGGAACTGAAATACTATGATGCATTTAATAATTGTTGCATGGCCATTGCATGATGTCGTCCTAAGACACAGTTAAGGCTACATATTTAGGGCCTTCCATACCTTAACATGCTTTTTGCCTAAATCACCTCCCCTGAATCATAACTTCAAATTATCATAGCTTTTTTATCCGGATATAAACAGAGTGGAAGGACATTTAAAATTATTGGATGAAATCTTAAAGCTTAGAGAAAGCCCTTCCACTAGCACCTGTGGTAATAAGATTCAGAGGCTGGTTTTACCTGGTATCTAAAATTGTATATTGAGTCCTCAGGAGATTTTAAAAATAACTTTGTTATCTAACTCCCATTTAATTTACAAGCTGTTTGGGTCACCTGTCTCTATAAGCATTGATAAATGGCATGAGCTTGCACTGAGCCAAAATTTGGTATCAGAGGATCATCAGCAATAAGAGCAATAAGATGTGTAGGTGAAAATTTAAAACAGCATCTATTTGCCTTTATGAATTTGACCCTAACTCCTTAGGCCATGAAGGAGATGTTGCTTAAACTAATTGCATGAACTCATAGAATCATAGAATAGTTTGGGTGGGAAGGGACCTTTAAAGGTCATCTAGTTCAACCCCCCTGCAATGAGCAGACACATCTTCAACTAGATCAGGTTGCTTTGAGCCCACTAGAACCTGACCTTGAATGTTTACAGGGATGGCGCATCTACCACCGCTCTGGGCAAACTGTTCCACTGTTTCACTGCCCTCATTGTAAAAAATGTCTTCCTTATATCTATGCTCTTTTATTTTATAACCATTTTTATTTTATAACCGTTACCGCTTGTCCTATCACAACAGTCCCTGCTAAAAAGTTTGTCCCCATCTTTCCTGTAGGCCCCCTTTAAATACTGGGAGGCCACAATAAGGTCTACCCAGAGCATTCTCTTCTCCAGGCTGAAGAGCACCAGCTCACTCAGCCTTTCCTCATAGGAAAGGTGTTCAATCCCTCTGATCACTTTTGTGACCCTCCTCTGGACTTGCTCCAACAGGTCCTTGTCCTTCTTAAGTTGGGGGCTCGAGAGCTGGACACAGTACTCTAGGTGTGGTCTCACTGGGGCAGAGTAGAGACGCAGAATCACCTCCATCGACCTGCTGGCCATGCTTCTTTTGTTGCAGCCCAGGATATGATTAGCCTTCTGGGCTGTGAGTGCACATTGCTGTCTCATGTTGAGCTCTTCTTCCACCAGTACTCCAAACTCCTTCTCGGCAGGGCTGCTCTCAATTCCTTCTTCCCTGAATCTGTACTGATACCATGGGTTGCCCCAACCCAGTTGCAGGACTCGGCACTTGGCCTTTTGAACCTCATGAGGTTCACATGGGCCCACTTCTTGAGCTTGTCCAGGTCCCTCTGGATGGCATCCCATCCTTCAGGCATGTCAGCCTACCACTCAGCTTGGTGTCATCTGCAAACTTGCTGAGGGTGCACTTGATCCCACTGTCTATATCATCAATGAATATATTGAACAGTACTGGTCCCGATACAGACCTCTGAGGGACACCACTTGTCACTGATCTCCGTCTGGACATTGAACTGTTGACCACTACCCTCTGGATGTGACCATCCAACCAATTCCTCACCCACCAAACAGTTCACCAATCAAATCCATATGTCTCCGATTTAGAGAGAAAGATGTTGTCAGGGACCACATTAAAGGTCTTACAGAAGTCTAGATAGATGACATCTACAGCTCTTCACTTGTCCATTGATGTAGTCACTCCATCATAAAAGGCCATCAGGTTGGTCAGACAGCACTTGCCCTTGGTGAAGCCATGCTGGCTGTCTCAAATCACCTCCCTGTCCTCCATGTGCCTTAGGAGGATCTGTTCCACGATGTTCCCAGGCACAGAGGTGACGGCTGACAGCTCAGTAGTTCCCAGGCTCCTCCTTTCTACCCTTTTTAAAAATGGGTGCAATGTTTTCCTTTTCCTAGTCACTGGGGATTTCACCTGACTGCCATGACCTTGGAAGTATCATGGAGAGTGGCAGGGCAACTACATCAGCCAAGTCCCTCAGGACTCTGGGATGAATCTTGTCAGGTCCCATAGACTTCTGTACGTTCAAGTTACTCATGTGGTCACAAACCTGAGCTCCTAGGGTGCTAAACTAAAGATGGAGCAATGAAATAGAAAATCACATCTCTACTGAGTTCCTGAAATATTTAGACAGTTCCTATTCATCTGTTCCTGTCTGTTTAACTGAATTTATTTTTCCAAGTTTGGCAAAACTAAACTCCAAGCTTTTAAATACAGCTCTTCCAAGATTTCTCCTTGAACCCAGGAACACCAGTGTCATGCGTCTTGTAAGAATTTATTTCTAATGAGATTTTTCAACTATGATGGCAGACTAACAGCATGGAAATAGTTAGGACGACATCCAGCTGGAACAATGTTACCAAAGTATTGAAGTATTCCAGAGTGAAAACATTTTGCAGAAAAATGTTTAAGACTATACAAAGGTTTTTTTTTTTTCTTCAGAGGCAGGGAACCTTCTTATGTATTACCATTGGTTTTGGGGTACCACCTCGAGACACTGGATATCTATGCCTAAGTCCATGCTTTGCCTTCTCATGATTTGAGAAGTGGCTGATCTTAATTGAATTTGATTTTTGTTACTGTTGCCACTTAACCCCTCCTTCATTCTTTTTCTGAAAGTGTTGAACAGTTCTGACTTCTTTTTAACATGGGGAGAACCACACTGTGAAATAGAGATGAATGTCACAAAATGGAATTGGCAGCCTCAGTCAACTTTTTTGATAGATTCCTCCATGAATAACCGAAGAATGTAAAGGTCCTGGCAAACTATCCTAACCCAGCTAAATAAGTTGAATCATAAGTGGGTTTTAGATACTATTTTTTTCTGGGAACAGAACCTGTTTAGAGATGGGGAGTGCATTGCAGGTTTAATAATAAGCCTATTACAGAGAAAGGTTTACTACTAAATCCCTCAGCATTTCTACATTCCTGCTAGCTATTCCTTGCAGCTTTTCTTCTTTTACGCTAAAGCTAAGTACTCTTTCTTGTCTAAATAATGTAAAATGTTCCTACTGGTTGCAAATCAAGTACCTACTGTGCCAAGGTATTTCCTACTCGATTTCAGAATGAATGTTTTACAGCTTTTTGCTGTAAACCATACATCTGTGAGGATGGTGCCACCTAATGTAAGTGGAGAACATGACAACTATTTTCCGTTTAGTTGACATTGTTAAGTTACCAGTAAGCACTGAAAGGTGAGGAATTTAGTATTCTTTTGTCCCTTCTGCCTAATTATCTGGAAGGCTATTCTGCCAGAGATTTCCATGGAATGACTGAAAAGGTCTCATTCCTACAAGATTCACTTCTGTTCTGGTCTTTTTTCATAAATATATTTTGAACTATTTCAAGTTTTTAAAACATAAAATACAGAAAATGTTTGACTAAAAATCTCTTCAGTTTAGCTGCGTGCAGCTCTCCTGGCTTCAGTCAAATTTATCTAACACCTGAGAACATTCTCAAACACTGCTGGAGGAGGAGACAGCAGAATTTAGTAGATACTCGGCCCACTGAGAAGAAACAAGGAAAAATGACTCAGACAAAGTCTAATAGAGTAGCAGCTCTCGTGTCCTCCTTAGCTATGCTCTTTCTACCTGCATTGCTGCAGACTTAGCCACGATCATGCCCACTCACTGGTGTTCAACTTCATGGTCATGTAGTGCTGCCATCATTTGCACCAATGGAGTCTACTCAGATTTTGAGAGTGTGCATTGTGGTTTGCAGCGATTTACCTCTTCTGCATTGCTGTAACTTCAGGTATTGAGTCTCAGCTCTGGCTGAGAAATGTGGCATGGTCAGAAATGTGTTTTAAAGAATCTTTTCCATAAGAGGAAAAGGGATTTTAAAGTTGTATCAAGGCAAGGAGAGATTAGGTATCAACCTGAAGAAAGACATTATGGAGACCTACTTGTAAATGCTCTATTTCTTAGGCCATTTTTTGACAATCGGTATGGAAACTGTGGATCTGATATAAGCTGAGGTGTTTGATATAGTGCTTTACAAGACACAGTGCCCTTGTCTTTTAACTTGTGTAAATGGGCTTCACCTTTTTCCATGTAATCAAGCAAGCTCATTCAATCATAATGGTTTGGGCAAGGCTGAGTTCTATACCACTTAGGGTGCTTTTTGGAACTTGTTTCTAAAATTATGGTAAGGATTCCTGATTAAAAAACATCCCAAGCACGGTTATGAATAAATAAAGGATAAACATTGTGACTGTGGATGCACATTTTAATTAACTAGAAAGTCACATCTTCTTTTCGCTGATCATCTTGCTCTTTCTCTCCCCAGGCTCATGTGTGGTAAAGAGCTGAATAATGTTTTAGTCACACAACTTTCATTAAAGCTATCAAAACCACGCAGTTAATTCTCTGAGCTCAACCTTGAAAACATAAAGGTTACTGTTTATCCCTGTAGCTAAGAGCATGAGCACTTTTAACTGGCTTAGGAAAAAGCCATTGCTTCATGTGGTAACAATCCCCTGTATATGAGTAGAATTATATTAAATGTTCAACATTACTGTGATATTCTTTGGGTCTTTCGAGAACCTCTTTACAGAAACATGAAGATGGATGAAAAAGCACAATATTCAGATGACTGGGGACAGGACTTACAAGGATCAAAAAATCAGTCATTACACAGCTGGTAGATAAAAGGGGCTCAGTGTCATCTATACATACAAGTCATTAGATGAAAGGGGTTTTGAGACAGCTATGACCTTTTTGCGCTATCATTCATCGACCCAACTAATATGCATTGTAAGTAGCTTTTTTCTTCACATAGAAAGAATTAACATTTTTATTGAAAAACCAGACTTCACTGGGGTTTGTATTTTTCTTAACATAGTTGTATCCTTCCATGATTCAGCTGACCCTGGTACAGCAGAGATGGTGGTTGTGCCATGCTATAAAATCCAAGAGGAGGATTTCATTCCACATACACCACAGAACATGTCGTCTTCTCGGTCTCTGTCACATTTTTTTTTTTGTTTGGCATAGAAAGCTTCACTTGCATGTGGAGAGTATAATGTCCAATAGATTCCCAGTTCTATATAGTTTTATTTTTCCCCTCTTCTGCCTAAGTAATCGTTCCAGACAGATTAATACTCTACTTTCTTTGTCTAACCTTTAAGAGGCTAAAAATGCTCCTTTTTGAATATATCTAACTGTGGGACAAGAATGCTCTGCAGACCACTCATAGTCCTCATTGCTGGGTGTGCTCCTGACTGTGTCCTGACTCTTGTGTAAGGACAAGAAGTAGAAGAAGTGTGTGTATGTCATCCTCTGTTTGACCTTGCTTCTCTTGAAAGGAAGCTCAGGTGTGTGGGTAGCAAAGGGGCAGAACAATAGTGTAGTAAAGTCTATCTAGGCCAGATCAGTGCAGATCAAGTTGGAGTGGACTAAAAAGTGTCAGCTGAGCTACTGAAACCAGTGAGGCAAACCCATTAATATTAGTGGCAAGCTGCAACTGAATGGGGACAGCATAAAATAAAAGTCATCAGTGATTTCGCATACAGCATACAAACTTTTATTTACTAATTGAGGCTGGTTTGGCACAGGGTTCAATAAGAAAAAAATAAAATAAAAAAACTCTCTGCCTAAACCACCAAGCTTTCAAAGAAATTGTTTCCTCCGGCACTGGCTTGTTTCCGAGGCTTCCTCGAAAACATGAGATAGAAATATGTTTTTCAAATGAAAGCTGAGATTCTTAAATTGTCTTGCCCAGGGGCACTGGGGTTATAAGGAAATGCAAAAGCTAGTGTGACACTTCTCATAATATTCTTGTGTACTGTTAATAATATGTCTTTATTCCCTGTGGGAATTCAGGAAAACATGACATTTGTTTGATACCATTGATTGTCTATAAGTGAATCAGAACTGTATTCTGATTTCAGAGATCCCTAAAAAAACTAGATTTTGGAGGTTAATTTTGGTTAAACTCATATAACTAGGCTTGCATTTTTATAACTCTGATCAGTTTGTTCATGTATTCTTATGATTGGTTTAGATTTCTTGTTCCTAGTTAGGAAAACATTTGTAGAAAAGATTAAACCTAGTGCTCCCTCTGTATAGAAGAGTGTCGCACTAGTGATATACAGAATTAAGCTTATATTTCTTATCTTTATCTGACCCAATGATCTTATAATCAGTTTACGTCAGGTGGAACAATTTTAACAAGGAAGATTAAGCACATCTGTCACTTATTTCTTTAGCAACAGTAGCTGTTGGCCTGATTTAGAATAGAGTGGAACACAATGGAATGGAAGAATGGAATAGAATAGAATAGAATAGAATAGAATAGAATAGAATAGAATAGAATAGAATAGAATAGAACAGGATAGAATATTTCAGTTGGAAGGGACCTACAATGATCATCTAGTTCAACTACCTGACCACTTCAAGGCTGACCAAAAGCTAAAGCACGTTATTACGGGCATTGTCCGAATGCCTCTTAAGCACTGACAGGCCTGGGGCATCAACCATCTCTCTAGGAAGCTTGTTACAGTGTCTGACCACCTTCTCGGTAAAGAGATGCTTCCTAATATCTCATCTGAACCTGCTTTGATGCAGCTTTGAACAATTAAGCATCTGAACATGACTGTTAAGGGAATCAGTATAGGGGTAGAATTGCATATTTAAATCTATGAGGCTTGAGTTGAACTGAAGCCATATCTACTGTAGCCTAGATGAATATACTTTATTGAACAAATGAAAAGTATATGCTCCTGTCTGAATAGCACAAATAATCTATTAGGATAAAGGGAATAAGTATGTATGAATACAACATGTAAACCAGAGTGTTCTGTGCATGCAAATAGCTTAAAAGAGAATTTATTTTCATAGTGGACAGATTCACTGAGGAGATAAAAGAAAAAGAATACTGGAGTTTTGGTGCAATAGCACAAACAATTCAAAACATCTAGGTAATTAGGCTAATAAAATTGGGGTCAAGTTTTGATCAGCGGAACTACAGAAGTTTAAGTAAGCGTAATCACTGAATACAGAATTCCTCTGCATCTGTACAATGCTAGAAATTGTTCCACAGATAATCTTAAAGATAATTTCCCTTAGGTTTGTTTTAAAATTCCAGATGTTACCTGAGGAAGACCCTAAAGTTAGCAGAGATAAAGATTGTTTTTACAAACGAGTGCATAATGTGAGCAAATATGTATATTTGTTTCGTTTGATTTCTTTGAGTTTTGCCAATTTATAGTAACAAATTAAAACAACAGACACAATTTCTCCTTATAGAGATTGGAGAATGACTTGCATTAATATTGTTAAATTATGTAGTAAATTTCCTAATTTTCCTATGGCATATGTCATTAAGTGATGTGCATAATTGTATACTACGAAACCACTTGATCCTCAGCAAAAGTACTTGTCAAGTCATCTACCAGACAGGCTGAAATATCTACACACTGCAAAGGGGTAGGATCAGTCAGTTCCTGTCGTACTTGAAGGGTGTTTCTCCTTTTACCTCAGTATTGCCATGGGGTACCTCTCACTGTAGTGTTAATGCATTTCAATGGCAGCTTGCAGTCTGCTGCTTGGTTTAACTGGGACTCCCTTTTGAAGTCTAAGTGGAAGGCCAAGACTGTTAAATGTCATTTTGCTTCTCTTTCTGCAGCAGACCAGGCCGTGTGTGTAGGGGTAACCCTAGAAAATTGAAATGATTGAAGCATGTCTTGGTTTAACCCCAACCACCAACTAGGATCACGCAGCCACTTGCTCACTCCCCCCAGCTGGGATGAGGGAATGAATCAGAAGAGTAAAAGTGAGAAAAAACTCATGAGCTGAGATAAAGACAGTTTAATAAGTAAAGCAAAAGCCATTCACGCAAGCAAAGCAAAATAAGGAATTCATTCACTGCTTCCCATCAGCAGGTGGGTGTTCAGCCATCTCCAGGAAAGCAGGGATCCATCAAGTGTGACAGTTATGTGGGAAGACAAACACCATAACTCCAAACGTCCCCCCTTCCTTCTTTTACCCACAGCTTTTTATCACTGAGCGTGTTGTCACATGGTATGGAATATCCCTTTGGCCAGTTGGGGTCAGCTGTCCCGGGTGTGTCTCCTCCCAGCTTTTTGTGTACTCCCGGCCTACTCACTGGCAGGGTGGTGTGAGGACCAGAAAAGGCCTTGATTGCTTAGAAACAACCAAACCCACTAATGAACTACCAATGCTATTCTCATCCCAAATCTAAAACATGGCACTACACCAGCTGCTAGCAAGAAAGCCAACCCCATCCCAGCTGAAACCATGACAAGGCACGATAGAGATCTTGCTTTGTGTAAACCTGGAAGGCACAGAAGACATGAACAAAGGCAAGTGCCATAAGAGGTTGGAGGCCATAGAGGCCATACGAGGACAAGGAATTTTTCCCATCCTTCTTCTAAAATGGGGTCAGGTAGGCAAAATGTGAAAAGACTCTTGAAGACTGACAGGATATGGAAAAGAAAAAGCAGTGGAGGGTGGTGGCAAGTAACAAGAGGTAACAAGAATCAAATCATGATGCACTGGTCATGGTCCATGCTGACAGCCAATGGTAACCAACTAATCTTCTTCCAGCATGAGTTCATGGCCTCCTGAATTAGCATGCTTCTGGAATGAATTATCAAGGCTTTACGCAGGATGCAAAGATCTGTGGTTACAGCACCTCAGCCTGTGACACTGCTGTGTTGATGAGTCAAATACGATCTGTTACATCTGCCAGGAATTTACATGGTAAATGAATGTGAAAAATCCCAGCTGCTGCAGAAGATGGTGTTGGGTGCTTCTGTTGTGCAGTTTCTGTTGTGCAGCTTCTTACAGTTCACCTCAGAGAGTGTGTCATAGATAGACAGCATTACAGGGATAGTTGTAAAACTGGAATACTATTACTAATGCTCACATGATGTATTTTGCAGGATTAGAAATTCAAGCATCGCCTGGATTTAATGTAATCCAGATTAATTGCTAATTATAGTCTTCAGGGCCAGGTGCAGCCGTAAGGTTCGCTGGGAGGAGCGTCTTGCGCCTTGCTTGCTGGTCTCCCTCTCCAGACCTCGTCACCGGTTATGCCTCGGCACGGGGTAGGTGTGATGAGCTGCACACAGGGTCGTGCTGCGAGGCAGCCTTCCCCTGCGGTGCTATGATGGAAGAGGCATGGGAAACCACGGACACAGATTTCTAGCTGCTCCACAGCTCTGCAGCTTTTCACCCACTACAGCAACCGCCTTGTGGCAGCGTGTGGCTGCCAGGGGAGTGAGTGCCTATCGCCACTGTGGTGGCCAAGGAGGAGGAGGAAGGTGTATTGGGCAGAGCTAGGGGGACAGGAATTCTTGTTCTAGCTATGGTTTTATTTTGATTTCTATTTAATATTCTTCATCGCCTGTCCAAAACCCTTAACATTATTCTGTAACTTGTTTTTTTTTTTTAAATTCTCGTGCAGTGACAGCTGTATGAAGGAGTGAGTAAAGCAGCACATGCTTTGCAAGTAAAAGCTAGCCTGTGAGAAAAAACTTTTGGCTCAAGTCTCTGTTCAGTATATGAAGAACAGACTAGCTTCCAGACTTGAAGAGAAATTATATTTTTAGCAGAGAATGAAAGCAAAAAGTAAAACAATAGATATAAGAAACAGAATAATTTCCAGTCACTTAATAAGATGGAAAGGATGAAAAAGGATGAAAAGATGGAAAGGATGAAAAAATATTTGATTTCTTTTTGTCATGGTTTGGGCCGGACTGGCTACTGAAATGAACAACAGATGCTCTCCCCCACCTCTCACTTCAGGGAGAGGAAGAAGAGAGAGAAAAGGACTTATGAGTTTAAAAGAAAACTAAATAGTTTAATAAAAATATTAATAAAACAATGGAAAGAAAATAATGAAATATATACAATATGTACAAAATTGTATCAAGGTCCCAGGATGACGATTACATCACTGGCAGGCACTGGGAAAGTCCCAGACTGGACTCAGCGACGGACGGGAACTGGATTCCAGATCTGGATCCAGGAATGCATGAATCGGCATTAAAGGCAGATGAACAGACAAAGTCCTCCTCAGATGTTGGCCATTGAAGAAAGATGGCTGACCCTTTGATGCCTCAGCTTTTATACTGAGCATGAGGCAGATGGGATGGAATTACCCGTTGGTCAGTTTTGGGTCACCTGTCCTGTCCACTCCTCTCCACAGGTGTGGCCCCTCTACGCTTTTCCGCTTCCGACCCTCCAACGGGGCAAATAACAAAGTTATCTGCCCTTGGGTGTTATAGCAATAAGTATAAATAAGATCCTCTCTGCATGCCATACCTTGACATAAATTATAAGCAATCAGGTTTTATCACTCTGGGAGTCAACTGCTGTCTTAAAAATATGCTGTTAATTTCAGAGAGTTCAGTTAGTTAGAAGAGGCTTAGCTGAAAAGTAAAATTACTGAAAAGAAAATTGGTTCTGTTTTGCCTCAAAGCAGGACACTCTTATTAGGAATGATACAAACTCACAAGGGCTTGACTGTTTGTGTAAGAGCATCACTTTGACTCGCAGAATGACAAACTTCATGATCTCCTAATCAGTCGTTCTTTATAATTCGAAAAGTAATTTTAAACTTTCAATACAGAAAATAGATCAAATGTGTTGTCAGGAGTAAAGCAAATAAAAGAGTCCCTTTGTTTGCACATTTGATATATAAAAGATCAAGAACTGGGTTTTCATTTTAATGCTGAAATTATGGAGATCATATATTTAGGCATCATTTGAAACATATTGTGCTACAGTTTCAAATAAGCAAACTTTTTGAGAACAGTAGTTATTACGAGTATAAAATAATTGCTTATTACCTATTGATAACATTTCTTTTCTTTCATTGATATAAAAGTTCACTTCATTAACTTCTAATACATCTTATGCCAATTTTTCAGTCCTATCTTCGTCTGTGAGTACCGTTTGTGCCTCCCTTTCGGCACCTGCAAATAGAGGAGTGAGCAGCGCTTTGCTGTGGCTTGCCTGGCTACTGAACTGGAGGATAAATCACTGGACAACAAACAGTGGATACTGGGTAAATGCAGTCACACATAGTGAAGGCATACTTGTGAGAATGTGGGAAGAGAAAACCATATGAAGAAATCCTAAAAGAGGACTTAGCATAAAGATAGCTACAGTAACTGAGTAAGGATCCATGCAAATCCAAGCTCTTCTCTATTTTTATAGCTTACTAGGTGGCAATATAAACGGGGATTTAACTAGCTGAAGTCTTTTGCAAATCTTGATGATGAATAATGTTTTATGTCAGCTGTGAAGAAATGGAAAGAAAAAGACATTTTGCGCAAGCCAAACTACAATGCTGTTTAATAATGATGGCAAGGCACAGGGTTAGAGGTAAAACCGGAAATACGTCCTGTTGGTGAAAGAACACATTAGGTTAGATTTTCCTGAAGGGATTTTGATATTAGAATTTCATAGAATCATAGAATCATAGGGCTGGAAGGGACCTCTGGAGATCATCTAGTCCAACCCCCCTGTCAGAGCAGGGCCACCTTAGAGCAGGTTGCACAGGAACGTGTCCAGGCGAGTTTTGAATGTCTCCAGAGATGGAGACTCCACCACCTCCCTGGGCAGCCTGTTCCAGTGCTCTGCCACCCTCAAAGTAATTTTCTATTTTTTTATTTAAATGTTAGGAGTTTGATTGTTTTTTTTTGTTTTCATAATTTCAACATGAATCTTTAAGAACTGTAATATTTTTAATCAACACACCCAGAAAGCAAACACTCAGCTACAGTTTGCTAGAAATACATAAAAGATTGATTGGTAAAAGATTGCAGGTAACAGAGAAAGTCTGGAGGGAGCAAGACTTTCCTTTGGTTGACGAGGAGCAAGTTAGAGATCAGTTAGATAAACTGGATATCCATAAATCCATGGGGCCTGATGGGATGCACCCTCGAGTGCTGAGGGAGCTGGGGGAAGTCATTGCTGGGCCGCTCTCCATCATCTTTGAAAGGTCCTGGAGGACAGGTGAGGTGCCTGAGGACTGGAGGATAGCTAATGTCACTCCAGTCTTCAAAAAGGGCAAGAAGGATGACCCGGGAAACTACAGGCTGGTCAGCCTCACCTCCATCCCTGGAAAGATGATGGAACAGCTTGTGCTGGGTATCATCTCAAAGCACCTGGATGAAAAGAAGGTTATCAGAAGTAGTCAACATGGATTCACTAAGGGGAAGTCATGTCTGACTAATCTGATAGCATTCTATGATGAAGTGACTAGATGGGTGGATGAGGGGAAGGCAGTGGATGTTGTCTACCTTGACTTTGGCAAGGCTTTCGACACTGTCTCCCACATCATCCTCACATGCAAGCTTAGGAAGTGCAGGCTAGATGAATGGACAGTGGGGTGGATTGAGAACTGGCTGACAGATAGAGCTCAGAGGGCTGTGGTTAGTGGTGCAGAGTCTAGTTGGAGGTCAGTAACAAGTGGTGTCCCTCAAGGGTCAGTACTGGGTCCAGTCCTGTTCAATATATTCATTGATGATCTGGATGAAGGGATAGAGTGTACCATCAGCAAGTTTGCTGATGACACTAAACTGGGAGGAGTGGCTGACATGCCAGAAGGCTGTGCTGCTTTACAGCGTGACCTGGACAGGCTGGAGAGTTGGGCAGAGAGGAACCTAATGAAATTCAACAAGGGTAAATGTAGGGTACTGCATCTGGGGAGGAATAACCCCACGCATCAGTACAGGTTGGGGGCTGACCTGGAGAGCAGCTCTGTGGAAAGGGACCTGGGAGTCCTGGTGGACAACAGGATGACCATGAGCCAGCAATGTGCCCTGGCGGCCAAGAGGGCCAATGGCATCCTGGGGTGCATCAAAAACAGTGTGGCCAGCAGGTCAAGGGAGGTCATCCTCCCACACTACTCTGCCCTGGTGAGGCCGCACCTGGAGTACTGCGTCCAGTTCTGGGCTCCCCAGTTCAAGAAAGACAGGGATCTGCTGGAGAGGGTCCAGCAAAGGGCTACAAAGATGATTAGGGGTTTAGAACATCTTTCATATGAGGAAAGGCTGAGGAACTTGGGTCTCTTTAGTCTAGAGAAAAGAAGATTGAGGGGGGATCTTATTAGTGCTTATAAATACTTAAAGGGAGGGTGCCAGGGGGATGGGAACAGTCTTCTTCCAGTGGTGCCCAGTGATAGGAAAAGAGGTAATGGGCACAAACTTGAACATAGGAAGTTCCATCTAAACATGAGGAAGAACTTGGTTACTTTGAGGGTGGCAGAGCACTGGCACAGGCTGCCCAGAGAGGTTGTGGAGTCTCCCACCCTGGAGACATTCCAAACCCGCCTGGACGCTGTCCTGTGCAACCTGTTGTAGGTGACCCTGCTCTGGCAGGGGGGTTGGAATAGATGATCGCCAGAGGTCCCTTCCAACCCTGACTATTCTGTGATTCTGTGTGATTATAAAAGTAGAGTTCTGGCTTCATTTTGCCCAGATTAGGATCATTTTTAGTCATTATTCAAACAATAGGACAGAGACCTAAGAGTTAGAAGTTACCCATCTTCACATGACACATTCACTTGCATTGCTGGGATCGACACAGCCAAGAAATGCACTAGACAAGCTCTTGACTTGGACAGAAGAAAATACTGAAATTTCTCCTTTGGCTTTGTAATGCCAGCCTTTAGGTATTAGTACAGAATTTTATAGGTTTAAGGTGGTGAGGGAGAGACTTAGTGAATATCTCCTTTTGCCGGTCATGTGATTTCCAGCCCTGGAACTGGGCAGCTCAATGATCTTTGTCCTCAAAAGCTCCTGAGATAGGTCTGTGCAAAATCCATCTTAGCTTGTACATCTGTACAGTACTGTGTAGCGTGGATGTTAGTTGCACTAGTCAGCTGGCACCAGTTTGGCAATCTCTGTGTGTTATAGGAATGCAATAAGGCTTTAAAAGTCCTTTTATTTTTAAGGCTTCTGAAATTGGAGGAAAGAGTTTTAGATTTGAACTGTTTTCTTTGTTAAACTTTAGTTACCTACTTTAGCTATCTTTAAGGAGAGGACTACTCTTGAAGCCAGTCAGGGTGGACAGCTGGTTTTTGGCATACCTGTAAGGATTAGAAATGGGAATGGCTGCACCCCATAGAATTTAGGTGATAAAAAAAAGTGGTAAAATTATTCTGAGAAATTTTCCGTGCCTATAAGCAGGTTACAGGATGTAATTTTCCTTTCCTCCAAACCAAAAAGCATTAAGCACTAGCCAAGACCTATCCCAGCTACAAAAACTATATCATTTAAAGTTTCTTTAGAACAGTTTAGGCATTTCAGGGGACCCGCTGAAATTAACAGCTGAAGATAACCTAAACCAGCAGGGAGAAAAACATTTTCCTGGTGGATGCCCTGAGGCCTGATTCTTTGCTACTTAAAACGGTGTTTATTCAGAGTATATAGAAATTACCCCTTCTGAAAAATCCATTTGAATGGGAAGAGAGTACAAGCAGTGATAATTTGAATCTCTTTTTTTTTTTTTTTTTTTTTTTGTAAAATACATGAAAAAAACCCTGACATCGGTAGCTGGAATCAGAAATAGTTCTAAGCCACAAAGATGTTGAAGTTGTGTGTATGAAGGTTGCTGGCAGCTCACCAGCAGAGAGCTCCCCTGATTTGGCAGCTATTTGCCGCATTAGCTGTCACCAGAGAAGCTCTATCTCTTTTTTAGCTGCTGAAGAGCCGCTAATGGGATAATGAGCAGTTTGCACTTTCTCATTACCACTTATTCATCACAGACAGTGCATGTGAAGTATCTGTAGTTAAAGTATTAAGTGATCGCTTTGGCAATGTTTGGTCTGTGTTATATTTCTGAAGTGTCTAGGTTTTCAGATTAATATTTGATAAACTGTGGTTGAAGCCCAGCATATTTAAATTAAATAATTACTCAAACTCATGATATTAGTTCTACACTGTAAAAGAGAGGGATCATTTTGTGTAAATCTCTGCTTCTCCTCCAGAGAACACCCTTATGGGCTATTCTTCTGAGGCTCTCTTTCCAGTGATGCTACCAAGAACATATAGCTATGAAAATATTAGACTACATGATACACACCCTTGAGGAACGGAGTTTACTAATAACTGTTAAATGTGATTTTGTAGCTAGTATAAGCTGGAAAAAGCATTTTTAGCACTGCATTATGCTAATATTAAGATTGAAACCATCTCAAGGCTTCTTAGCAAGAAAAATGAGCTAAATTTTGCTACGCGTACTGGAAGGGATTAAAGACTGGAAAAGATGCTTCGGTAGTCAAGTGGAAAAAGAGGAGGGGAGGAAAGATGGGACAAGCAGCTGAAAAGGGGAAGAGCTTGAGAGGCAGGTCTGCTCCAGCCCATCCATCTGCCAGGAACCGAGGTCAGTGGGATGGAGGCGGTACAGACGTTTCTCACAGCTGTGTCCCTGATCAAGCAGTAGTCATTACTCCATACTCTTTGAACCTTTCTTTGGTGGCCAATACAGGTGCTACACTGGTTTCCCAGGTATTTGGAATTCACCATTTATAATGCCTCTCATGCAGAATTCAATGATAAACATAAAATAAACATGGTCCCGTTCATTTTATCTTTCCTTCCCTATGTTGGATACTAACAGAACACTTCTCCCTCTGGAGATTTTTTGGGGGAAAGACTGCAGAAAAGCTTGTTTTTATGAAGCGATACTCCCACATCCGGGTGACATTAGGTTTTGGCAAAAGCTTACTGACAGAAAGTGTCTTTCAGAATCCATATGTAAAAGCCAATTTCTATACAAAACCCTGGATATTCCTCATGCAGATACAGTAGATTTGGCCTGATTTATCTCATTTGCCAAAGGTGGGAAGATGATGATTATTACTGAACAAATGGTGCTCTTTGCAGCAGTCCGTGTATTGTGGTAGATGTGAAATGGGCTTCCATCAGTTTCTGGATCAGATTCTCAGCTTCTCTGATCAGCACAGTTCTACTGAAACAAGCAGCCTCTCACAGGCACGTGTTGGCAGAGAACCTTCTCCCTCTCCTATTTCTCTCTGTCCAGAAAACAAACCAAAACAAAACAACACTGGATCTAATAGGCACTTGAGATGGAAAAAGTTGATTCTTCCAGTGCTAATGAAAAGATTATTCTTTACTAATGGTGTTTGCAAGACTGGTGCTTCGAAAACTACACTTTTTAAGGCATGAGTTGTTCTTTCTTGTTTTTATGTTCTCTTTAGCAGAACAGAGTAGAACCGAATACAAAGTATGGCAGAGATGTTTTGTACTTGCAAAAATGTAATAAAGTTCATTAAAAATATGTATAAATGAGTCAGATGTACAATCATAGAATAATTTAGGCTGGATGGCATCCATGGTAGTCATCAGGTTTGATCTACCACTTAAATCAGGGACAACTTTGACGTTGTATCAGGTTACTCAGGGCCCTTGTACGGTCAAGTTCTGAATATCTCCAAGGACGGAGGTCCAACAGCCTCTCTGGGCAACATGTACCAATGTTTGACCACCCTTGTTGGTGGTCAAATATTTTTCTTGCTCTGCCAAATGAGATTTTTAACCAGAAGTGTGTCTTTTTCAAACTATGAGCTGAGGTTGTTTGTGCTTGTGTTCAAAATGGAAAGCCAGAAGACCTGTTTCTGTCTGGCCTCTGTTTCTCAGACTATTTGGTCTGAGTAGTCCTGCTCAGAGGAATTCTCCTTTTGGCACAGCTCATCATAATGTAGACCCACAAGCAACTCTGCCATAGCAAGCTATGGGTCTATAACACCTGTAAGTTGCCTTAAAAAGGGATCTGTGCGATTGTGCTAACTCTTGTATGATGATAGCCTGAGGGTGACTTCTTTGGAAAAAGCATTCTGCAAGCAAAATGCTGACTTCCATCCTATCTCTCTTGCAGGAGCCCGGTCCTATGGAGTGTTGATCATTTTTAGTGTTTGGTTGACAAAATGTCAAGTCTTATAAGTAAGCCTACTTCTTAAATGCTGATAAACTTTCAGTTGCTGCCTGCTCTGCTCTGTGACAACTGGGGCAGTTCAGAACAGGGACAGTTACAGAAATTGCATGGGCAGAGTCATAAAGTTAGGACCTCTGTCCTTCCAGTGCCTCCAAGACAAGGAAGGTTTTTTGGATTCACAATTTGGTACTTGGGCACCTGTACTTATGCATTTCACTGGTGATGCCTTAGATTTTTCTGAACTGTAGCTCTTAACCCATAGTCATTATTTTGATGGGGTAATTTTAACTAACTAATTTTTTTTTTATTTTATTTTTTGAAAGTATAAAAAAATGCCAAACCTTCATTTTACAGGGTTAAATGGCAGTCTTAATATCATGCTTATTTGAGTTCATTGAGTGATTGATTGTCAGGAAGGGTTGCTGTAACCAAACACGAGATGGTCATCCTGTAATGTTATGTCAGCTAAAGGAACTTGAATGAATGAAATGTCAGTTAAACACAGTCCTTTGAATTCGTGTTAAACCCGATAAATGAAAAAGCATAAGAAAGACAAACGTAACTATCTAATCTTTGAAATATTTGTAGAGATTTGATACAAAAAAAGACCCCTCCCCTCAATTCTAGTACAACCATGTCCAACAATATTAATTAACAACGTGCAAGCTCCTAGAATAACAGGTTAGTACTGCGTGTTGTTCTTGCAGTGTGTTGCGCGTTTCAATTCCCTGTCCATGTGCCTCAATAGCATACCGTTGTTATAGTGCCCCATATAGGTTTTACCTCTAAGGAGCCTAACAATAGCTTCTATTCCAGAACAGAAATGGCTTGTTACGGGACAAAAGCCTTTTGTGAGGCGAAAAGTTGAGCAAAACAGTTTTATACTCAGTTGCCTTTGTTTCCAGGCAGGCAGGCAGCTAATAATGTGCATTTGTCAGTTTACTACTCTAACGCTGTTCCAGAAAGCGGTGCTCTTGGCCATGATACGTTGGGGTTGCTCTTTAGGGTTCATCATCTGCGTGGCCTTCTGGGAAAAGAACTTTACAGCAATTCTGTTTTAACTAACCTTTATTGTATCTGTGCCTATAAATACGGGATGTCTTTCTGCTAGATTTTTACTAGGCCATTTCTAATGGTCACCTGAACTAGAATGAAGTGGACATGAACAAAAAGGAAGATCTTACTCAACAGGTAAGAGACTGACTATGAATGATTTTCAAGCAGATATGCTGATATAAAATACTTTTTGTATCCACTTCAAGATTTCAAGTAAGTGAATACTTCATTATGGATTATGTGAAAGGCTCTTCATGCATGTATGTTGAGCATGGTCTAATTCTAAAGCAAATGCAGGCAAAGAAAGGCTTCTTGTTTAAGCTGAGAAAAAAACATTTGCTTTTGGAAGAAAATCTAACTCATTTTAGCTTCCTATTTCTTAAAGTTATAACTTTATCACAAGTGATAGAATAGAGGTCTAAAATCTGATCCCATTAATGTTTGTAGGAAAACAGATTGCCTTTGGCTTCATTAATGTAAATGAAAGCACTAAAGTTTGTGGACCAGAGTCTGACCTGTATTAGAAAGTGACACTCTTGAGTCAGGCTACCGACCTAAGTGGAGCTTATTTCTATATAAGTGCATTTTAAAATGGATTTTGGTCCTGAATTTATAATATATGCTTTCAATAAGTTTTTTAAAAATAAAAAAGACAAAGTACCTGTTATTTTGAGTAGTGTCCAGAAGATATCATTGTGAAAACATGAAATTAAAGTGTTTCATTAAAAATATTGAGAAAGATGTAATGTGGCTTGGAAGTAACAGTGCAGGCAGACTTCCTGAGTCTACTAGACATTTTTATCAAGGTGAACAAATGGATACTTTATATGCAAGAGATGCATCTATTCTGAGTCACTGACTGCTTCCTAAATCATCTTTGTATATGAAATGAGTCATAGAAATTAGACCTAAAAGTCTTGTAGATCATTAAGTTCACTCCCTCACAAATGTCTTCCTGAGGATTAGTCAACTGTTAAATGAATTCTGCTTTTGGATCTCATTTACACTGCTGCAAATTGGAGATGACACCACCAGTGTACTTCTGTGGTCCCAAATCACCGTGGAAGCAGGATCAACTTCGTTTTGAGACTCTATCTTACTTTAGTTTTTTTTTTTTTTTAACATGGTGTAGGTGGCATAGTCCAAGGGAAAGTATTTAGAGATAACCTTACTACAAGGACAAGTCTGCTGCTTTAAGGCAGCAAGAGAATCAATGACCCTGAGGAGCTCACCTAATAATTCCGTATATAGTATGAAGGTTTTGGATGGGTGTAGCAGGTAAAGACAGATGTCAGATGTGAAAATAAATGGCACAAGTTGTGAGCTAAACTAATTCCATTCATTTTGACATGAAGGATGTTAATAATCTTGAGTATATTTAAAAGTTTCAAAGAAGGAAGGAGACTTTGCTTCTGCTCCTAACATTACCACATCTTCCTGTCACCTATGGCAAGTTTGTGCTTCAGCTTCTCTAACTGCAAAATAATCACATGTACCTAATATTTATGCCACTTGCAGGTCCTTCACTAGGAGGGTTTTGTAGCAGTAAATCACTCTGGAAGAGCCACTTCATCAAACAAGGTCACTGAGGGAGAAATTAGTCACAGCAATATCTTGACAATGTGCTGTGATCTTCATGTCTCTAGCTTACAAACCACCAGTGTCCATTTATCGTAGCACACATTGTTTCAACACTGTGCAAGAGCCAAAACCCCTGTCTGTGGTTGGAGCTACTCCCTGGAAATGTCTGTGTTGTCCTCCGTATGACTCCATGGCCAGATTCCCTCCTGGTACAAATCTGTGTAGCTTCAGTGACTCCAGTGAAGCTGCATTAATTCCCAGCAGTAGATAATTTGTTCCTGCGTCCTCTGCTCCTTTGCCGCCTGGTTACTGGTGGAGCAGCTGGGCAGTGCCTTCCATCTGTCAGGGGAAGGGGCCAGGAGAGGACTTGGACACGGGCATACTTGCTTTATGGGTACTGTTGTGTAAGGTCTAAAGCAGCATCTCCTGTTGACTTGACTTCTGGTTTTTGAAAGTCGTTATTGCACACAAAGATTAACTAAACTTGACCGTAACAACCTGGGGAGCTGTGAAGGGTAACAGCCAGAATGGAATGGAAAAAGTTCCTCAGCCTTTAAAGTTTCATAGCAATTGAAATTCTTTGAAAAATGGTGGTACTCTTGAAATAAAACTGGAAAAATGTTCAAACAATGTGAATAATGTCACATGTCTATTACTTGAACAATATTTTTAGATTTTTCATTTCATTTCAGTTTTTCAACATTGTTTTATATGATAGAAAGGAAAGTCAAACCTAAGTGAAGCAGTTTAACTTCTCATAAATAAAAAATGGAGCCAACCAATCCTTACGTATTTTTTCCTTTTCTGTTTCAGCTTCCCATGTTTTTCTGATTCTCAGTTATACCAGATTTTGATGTTCTTTGCAAAATTAATCTTTTGTTCTTGAAAAATCTTTAGCAACAACTCAGGAAGACCATCACAATTTGACCTCTTAACAATCCGTTAAAATAATGGCTAAAATTGGTTAATCATCTGAAACAAAAGAGAAAATGAGAATGTGACTGACACCCCAGTGCATTTTGCTGAGTCTTTGCATCACTTTTTTGGGTAGCCAGTAGTGGGAACATTGGATTATCTTGTTGATTATGTGTACGAAAGCTCCTGCTAGTGTAGCAACTTGCCTCTTTCACCTTTTTCTGCGATAGGAATCCTTCTGCAGCTATTCACCTACATTTACTCAGAGCATCTTTTAAACTAACTCCCTTTCTCCCTTTTTCTCCTTTTTTTTTTTCTTTTCAAATGTTATAGTGTGAGTTTCTTTTTCTCATTTCCCTGTCTCTTTTTGTCAATACGTTTTTTAGAGGGGTTTGAAAACCCCAATAGCATTTGCAGTCCTGCTTGAGGTCATGACGCAAACAAAAAGTAGGAGAAAAATAGAAGGTCCCCTCCTCAACCTCTGAATTTGCCTCATAGAACATTACAGATATATCTTCAATCACCTATAAAATTCTTTTAAGGCAAAAGTTCAAGAATTGCCTTGGATTTTCACCTGTGTTTCACCTACCAAAAATCTCAGCACTTACTACTCCTCCCAAAGGCAATGCTTTGCATTTCCAAGGGCTCTCAGCTTGTGGATTGGCAGGTTTACAGACGAGCTGCCTTTTGGCACTGCCATATTTCATTGTACAGTTAGTGTTCCACTGCAGAGTTTGTACGAAGCCTAAAAGCGAAAGCAAATTGATTAAGAAAAATTGCTTTAGATGTATGTTTTCAATGTTACCACAAGATATAAAACGTCTATGAGCTGTAGAAGCCAGCAAGCCAGAAGTGGCATGTAATTGGGTTAAGTAGAGCAAGCAATTTCATCTGCATGGTGCTGAAATATTTGCTTGCTGATATTGTCCTCTGTTCTTTCCTCTTCCTACCTGCATGGTGCCCTAGTACGCTGCTGTAATGCACAAATGTAGCCCTTTTGCTCAGTTGGTAGTTACAGACATCCAGACTCTTGTGTACCCGAAGCGACACAGTAGGCATCTAGTGAAGACAAGCAAAGCTGTTATTTGTACGAGCTGAGATTATCCATAATGGGAAAGTCTGGTCTGATCTACCCCTACTCTTCCTGCCTATTGCAGGACTTGTGCTTGTCCACCTCTACTGAAACCTTACCAGGCGCAAACCCCCAGTGCAGAGGGGACTGGTGTACCACCATGAGTTGCAGCAATGGGGCAAGAAGTCCTAATGGGAATCAGAACTTGGGGGAGTACCAATACCTATCAATGACAATGAATATCAGATGCATCTTTAGAAAGAAAAATTTAAATCTCAGATTTGTTGCATAATGTGGCCCACATTGTTTATATTTTGGACCTAATTCTTCTGGCATGAATATTTGAATCACCACCCAAGTGTTGCTAAGAAAGAGAAGCAAATTTCAAAAATTTCAAGACCTCTGACTTAGGGTACGAGTAAATATTTGAAAACAAGCTAACAAAAATTGAATGATGCTGAAAAAAATGTTGGCTAAAAGAGCCTTCAAGTAGCTGTAGTATCTCTTGTTACTGTTGCCACACAGCAACAAAAATGTAGAAACATTCAGCAATGAAATAAAAATAATCAGAACTTTTGCCATATTGATGCCATGACTATTTTGCTTTCCTTTCAGCACAGCAGGACACATGGTTCTGTGAAATTAAGTCACAATCTGTATCCAACTCACTTGCGCTGTAACTCTTTCAAGCTGGTATTTTACTTAATCATCCCCGTTTTCTGCAGAAAAAAAAAACTTGCTAGAAGCAAAAAGAGAAAGAGATAATTTGTAAGTCCTGTTTCCTGGGTGTTCTCCCCTCTGTGCCCAGGTACTAGGCCTTTGCTGGTGGTAGACACCACATAAACCACTAGACAAGTAAGGCTGTGTCACAACTCAGGCATACGACTGCCTTTAATATGAAGGGATGCTGCATTTGTATCTTGCAACAAATCTGGCACTGTTTAGTTCACTGCGGAAAATACTGTGAATGATTTCTAAATGAAAGTCAATGAGTTTATTTAGAAATGAGGAGTTGTATTCCTGCAAAAAGTCACAGTGTGCCTTGTGCTGGGGACCTTAAGTAATACATAGGTTGTTCTTTGTATAAATGTAAGAGTTTTGTTTATTTGAAGGTGAAAATGGTCACGGTTTTTGTTTAAGAGCAATCGGCACAGTATCTCTTTCAGGTCTATGATCAAAATGGACTACCATAGTCTCCATTTCTTCCTGGAAAATAAACCCTTTGCAGACTCCTGTAGACACATTAGTAATTAGAGTTCTATTGCAAATGAATATTTTCATTAACAAATTTACAAGTGGCCGGTCCTTATCTTGCTCATCTCTATTCAGAAGGGATTTGTTTTGGTAAGGATTATAATGTGGGGGTGGTACCTTGTGTTCATGAAACCATCTAGAATGGCTCATTATGTGACCAGGCAGTGTTCTGATGTTTTGTTTTTGATACATGAACTACTCTTTGTCTGACTTGAGAATACAGGTTTTATAAAAACACATGTATTCCTCTTTCCTTCAGTCATTTTATCGAACATTTTTCAGAGATCTGCAATAGGGACAACAGGAAAAACCAGTCTAATATTAAAATTTTCAGTGGTTATCTTTGAGCACAGAGATATTATAAAGCAGAAATGCAGATGGTGTTATGATTATATTACCGGTTTCAAGTTATTCAGAGGAAACAAAAGAATTCAAAAAAACTTCATAAAGTAGAAATCAAGATATTTTAGTGATTGCGATCTGTGCCACAAAAGATACTTACATAAGTATTTTTCATAAATTCCTTAAAAAATACAATCTTTTTACGACTAGAGCTTTCATAGCTGGTACCCTTCTCTCCTTTCTCTCAAAAAATAATCTTATACATCTAGAAATTTAATTTGATGTTTCTTTTATTTCAAAATTGTTTGGGTTTTTCCATTTGGCAGACACTGGTTCCTCCATACCTACTGTTTCTCCCGCAGCTTCATTCACTTTCTTGTACTACTAATGGAGGTGTTAAAATTCTCCATTATAAGCAATTTTTGTCTGCTTCGTTATTCAGGAAAGTTCTTTCATTGCACTTATATTCCATAATGATGCAGAGCTGTAGGAATTATGCCTGTTCTGCATGGGTGAATGTGTAGAGGTATCAGCAACACACCCAGAATTATTTTAAGGTGTATACACCATAAGGTGTATTATGGGAATAAACCAAAGACTTTTGATGAAGAAATGGATTCATTAAAAAAACAAATGCTAAAACTAGGGTAAGCAAGGACTTCTGTTGTGAATGAGCCAGTAACTGTGTTTGATTGCAAGAGGGCATCACAAGCATGTCACTGTCGAGGTAGTACGTGGGTGGGAGTTAGAGGCACGGAGTGGCTTGTCCTGCCTATCGAGCTGGCAGCCAGCTGCCTTCCACGCTAACAGCAATGCCCCGGCGAGCTCCCGAAGTAGCCTTAAGTACAGCATGTCGGAGAAATTTAGAGCAAGGGGGAGAGAGGAAGGAAATATTTCTGCGATTTCTGTGTCAGGAGTGAAGTCATAAGCCTTCTTTGACTAGATAATGATGGAAAATAGTATAATGAGAAAATAGGGAAAATATGGAGGAATAATATAGAAAAAGGGAGGTGTTAATGACCTTAATAGAGACCATGTAACTGTTTCCCTCCATATGCACATTAGACGCTGCTGCATTTTATTTTACGTGCTTTTGTCTGCCAACAAGAATCTCTTTTGCCTTATCCAGACTGGCATTCACTTTGCTTTTATGCAGATCCCAACTCCTTCTGGGAATTCAGAAATTGGAGAGAGTGCAGATTATTCCTTTGTGGAAAAGGTAAAGAACAGTCCTGTTCAGAGGATATCTCTTGATTTCCCAGTGTTTTTACAGCTATTAATTCCAGCCCAACCTAAGGAAACCAAGGACTGGTGGTTAAGCTACTGAGTCTTAAATACATGCTTGAGTAGGTATTCATAAGCAATATAACAATTTGTGACTGGCTACGGAGTGATTTATAGTTTGGTTAAACCATATTATGGAGTCTAAGACATTGTGAATTCAATCCCTACCTTGATAGTGTGTGAAATAATTTATCATCCACAATATTAAAATCTCTGTTGTTTTTTAATTTGAATGTATCTGGTTTTGATTTCCTGTCCTTTTCCCTGTTACCATCAGACTAATCACACTTGTGGTAAGATCAGGATACTTGGGAGGGATGATGATCCAGACACTTCTTGACAGTCTTTGGGATAATGCAAGCAGATCAATTTTCATAGCTCCTTTTTGCATCTCCACATCTGTTTTAAAATCTGCTCCCAGCATTTCATTATAAATCATATCAATGCCATATATAAAGGTAAACATCATCTTCTGGCTCTTTCCTGTTTACACATCCAAATACGGGTTTGTCCTTTTGACCACTGCCTTAGAAGTTCAGTTATTTGGCCAAAGCAAATCCTGAAATTAATTTAAAAGCTGTTTATTTTCAGGTTTCAGTCCCCATGCTTATAGGGATTGCTAGTGTTCTGTATTTCAGGGCAATACATTTCCTTTATAAATAAAAATGCTTTGAAAGGGCACATGTTCGACAAATGATGTCACACGGTGTACAATGTCTTATATTTTAATCTACTAAATCTGCATAAAAAACTATATTTTGAAATAATTTTCACCATTTTTGTTCTAAAACATAAAAAAAAGAATTCTGTGAGAATTTTAAAAATCAAAATAGCGGAATTTGAGCATCAGTAAGTGTCCACAGAGACCTTCATCAGCAAGGAGTAATGGAAGTGCTACAAGGTAAATGCAGCTGGTGGTAGTACTCCATTACTATGTTTGTTTTCATTCATGCATGTTATTTGGTTGTATATTTTATTGCTGGTTACAGAACACATCTGAAAATGACAATGATGAAGTTGATGGCAACAATATATGTGGTTTCAGAAAGAAAAAGGGAGTCAAAGGTCCTACAAAGTACGTTCCTTCTTTAGAAAATGAGAAGATGGAGCTGTTCCTCACCTCAAAAATCCCAGATCCTTGTCCCCTTCAAGGAACCACAAGTTCCTCAGAACCACCACCAGATCAGTCTCTTCAAAACCCGACTAGTTTTCCTTCAGTAGAAAGGGACAGAGGGAGTCGTGACATTTCCCATACCGGCAGCGACGTGAAAGAAGACGTGTCTGGAGAAACACAAGAAAACCAGGAAAATGCTGACACTGGGAAAAGAACAATAGGAAAAATGCGCAAGGAAATAGGTACACCAGCTAAAACGGAGCAGCCCATGGGCGTGCAACCTGTGAGGAGCTCAGGGAAAGCTGGGTGTGCAGGGGCAGCACGCAGGGGAGAGGGCAGTGAGAAGGCAGAGCAAGAACGGGGTGGGACGGAAGAAAAAGCTGTCAAGTTTCATGTGACAAAGACGGGCTCCCTGAGCAGTGCTGTAACTACACAAGGAAGCGGCACTGCAGAGCCCTTCAGCGGGGCACCCGACATTTCTAAACGAAGTTTGCAGGAGTTGAAAAACCTGCTGAGTGAAGGTCCTCCACCTGATTATGGGCCCAATTACAGAGGCAAGGCAGGTGGCGCTTCTTCTCAGAAAAATTCGAAGCCCCGGGAGAAAGCAGCTGACAAGCAGGGCCAACCCTTTGAGACTTTTAGTTCCCATTTTGGAGAGGAGAATCGAAAGTACCGCAGCTTCCACAAGGAGGGAGTGGGGCAGCAGAGGAAACCTCTCCTGGTCCTCAGCTCTGCCGGGTCTGATCAGCAACAACCGTCGGGAAGCGACGTGGATCAACTTATTCTGAGGTTACCGGCAGCTTCTACACATGCAGAAAACACGGCTCCTGAGATTCAGTTTGACTCCTGCACAGGCCACGCTGGTAAGGATACTTAAACATCACCCGCTGTCCTGTTAAAGAAAATGCTACTGTTGTTTTGTGGGGTTTTGTTAAGCTGCAAAATTTAGTCAGAGCTGGCGCATGAGAGGATTGAACCTGTGGTTTCTGTATGATTGGGGTGGATCAGAAGTTGTACTCTACACCTATGCTGCCTTTTTTTTTTTTTTTTTTTAAGGCATTTATGAAGCTCAGCTGCCTGCCAAAAACTGCCATGCACGAGTGGTCATGTCTTTTTCACTAAAACCGAAATATTTCCTCATTTAAACTGAGCGCAGGCAACATTTCCCAAAGGTCTGATAGACATCACAAAGCTCTGATGGCGTCTGGGCTTCTTAAAATTTCCTTTTTGTTAACATTTCCAGCATTGGAAATTGCTCCCATGTAGGCATGATATTGTCAATTGTCCATCCTGTGAGAGGACTGAAATGCAAAAATATCTAATATAAACTATAGGGGAAGAAAAACAAACGAGGCAGAGAACTTCCACCTATCTACATGCTGTTCAATAAGTCCATTTTGGAAGTGTTTACAGAGCAAATTAATTGCTACTAATAGGCTGTGGTTTCTTTGAAACTGTAAAGGCTATACTTTCTGGGCTAGCTAGATCAGCAAACTGAAAGCTACTATTACCTTTGATAATGTAATGGGCTTGAGTAGTTCATTGTTTTGTGTCTATTCCGGGAAGCACACAAACTACAATTTGCCAGTTGAATAGATATCAAATTAATAAATTTCCAGGAGCATGAGGCTCAAATCATATTATCAGCTTTTCAGGATAGGTATCTTACCCTCTGACTTTCCTCACTGATACAAGAAAAATGAATCTGATCTCTTCATTGATAAAACACCTTGTCCATTATTAACTACATAATAAAATGTAATGGTAGCAATTAAATTTGTACGACAATATTAAGTTATCTTGCTTCTTTTAAAGTCTTCTTTCAGATAGGTAGAAATATTGCTATACATACTCTGAGAACAGACAATATCAAATGTTGTTAGCTACAGAAGGTTTTCTCAGCAGACACACTGCGTTACCCAGTTTGAACAAGTCTCAGCAAGATATCTATGAACATGATCAGTGCTAACTCAGGGCACTCCATGAGAAACATAAAGCCTTGAAAAGATATTTTGTGCTCAAACCGCTCTCTATTCATGTCTATTAGAATAAAGAGGTTACAGGATTATTTCTCAGTCTACACTTGATGTTGTTCCTTTTCCAGATTACATTGTCTTTTGCATTGCTGAAAGGCTAGATAATGCATGGTCAGATTTAGATTACTGCTGTTTCCTCATTGTCTTCAAACCCAGCAAATATATTTGAAAATATAAGAATAACTATTCTTTATCATAACACCACTTACAGGGTACAAGGAACGGATGAGAGTAATTGTAGATTTCACAGGGAGTTTTCAACACGATTGTAGCCACTTAAAGTGAAGTGGCTAATCCAAGTTTATTACCTAGTCAGTAGAGAAAGACAGGCGTTTTGTCTTCAAAGAGGTATTAGGGGTTCATGAGAAACTGACTTCTGGAGGTGGGCATCTCTTTCACTCAATGGGGAAGAAGTCCCATGATGATTAGTTTAGATTATTTGCCTAACTCTGAAATGCCTAAAGCTACCTGGGGTTAATCCTACTCTGTATCACTGGCGATAACAATGCCTGTGAGAGAATTTTAGATGAGAACTAACTGTGAAGGGAGGTGGGGGAAAACTTTTGTCTCATCAGAAAGAAAACCGAAACCAAAAGTTTTGGAATCTCATGAGGTTTGGATTCCATTTGGCTTTGACCAAACAAACTGTAGGATTCAGTGTGTGTTTCCACTAGTAAATGCAATGCACAGAAATAGTTTCTACTTAATCAGAAATGTATGTGCTTGAAATTTAAGTTTCATTTAATACATTCAGTAACTCAACTGAAGAGAAAGTTTTAGATAACATTCTGTAGTCATCAGTGAGCCTTTGCATAAACAGTATTTCATTGCTGTCAGTGAAAATTTATTAAGATTGATAAGATAAAAGCCTAAATATTTTACTTTTATGACTAAAACATTATCTTAAATATTTTAGTTACTGAAGTGCCTGAGCAGAAGTCTTAGTTCTAAACATATCTCAAAACTGAGTAGGTCTGAAATACAGCCTCTTGTATTTTGCAAGTTTTCAAATATTTGAACTTGGTCAAATCACAAATCTCGACCCAAAATTTTTCAAAACATTTGAATTAAAAAAATACAATTAAAGAAATAAATGGTTCTCTTCCTGCTTTTGTTTCTTTAACATGGAATACAAAGTGGAGAGCATTGAAATTGTATGACTATACATATATCCATGATTATTACATAAACAGTGCCCAGTGTATTTACTTAGGCACTATGTCAAGTGCTATGCACATTTGGATGCCATGGACAAAGCAGGAATATACTTATTTGTTCTATAACTACACAGTTAAGGGAGAATCTCTAGAGGTCAGCAGTAGAAAGGCTAAGACATGTAGCTGAGATTTAGTGATTCACTGTAATACAGAGGATTGAAATACCATCACATTAGTTACATGGTTAACATCTCTCTAACTTAACAAATCCATATATTTTTTCCAAAATTCTGATTGGAAACTGTGGAAATATTACTGCATGTGCATTTTGTGCATTGCTTGTCAGGCCTTTTGTAAAAGAAGTGCTTGAACATGGAAAAAAATAATAGAAAAGAGACAGACATGCAAGATATTTTGTTCAATAAGAAAAATATTACTTGGACAGTCAGTGAAACTGGAGCTGAAGCTAAAGCTCTTTTAATCTAATTCATTACCATGGAAATATAGAAACTAAGATATGTATTGGTACAGGTTAGGGGCTGACCCCCTGGAAAGCAGCTCTGTGGAAAGGGACCTGGGAGTCCTGGTGGACAACAGGATGACCATGAGCCAGCAATGTGTCCTGGCGGCCAAGAAGGCCAATGGTCTCCTGGGGTGCATCAAAAAGAGTGTGACCAGCAGGTCGAGGGAGGTCATCCTCCCACACTACTCTGCCCTGGTGAGGCCGCATCTGGACTATTGTGTCCAGTTCTGGGCTCCCTGGTTCAAGAAGGAGAGGGAGCTGCTGGAGTGGGTCCAGCAAAGGGCTACAAATATGATTAGGGGACTGGAGCATCTTTCTTATGAGGAAAGACTGAGGGACTTGGGTCTTTCTAGTCTGGAGAAGAGAAGACTGAGGGGGGATCTTATCAATGCTTATAAATACTTAAAGGGAGGGTGCCAGGGGGATGGGAACAATCTTTTTTCAGTGGTGCCCAGTGATAGAACAAGAGGTAATGGGCACAAACTTGAACATAGGAAGTTCCATCTAAACATGAGGAAGAACCTCATTACTTTGAGGGTGGTGGAGTCTCCCACACTGGAGACATTCAAAACCTGCCTGGGCGCCGTCCTGTGCAACTTGCTGTAGGTGACCCTGTTCTGGCAGGGGGGTTGGGCTAGATGACCTCCAGAGGTCCCTTCCAGCCCCTATGATTCTGTGATTCTGTGATGTAGCTAATTAAGCAAATATACTGACTGTATTAACATGAATTTATGAATTTTATTTGCATTAATATCTAAATATGATAATGATGTGCACTTCTGCAAATTGGTATGTAGTCATTAATAATCAGGTGCTTCTTAAGCTGTTCCAGGCCTGCGTTCTTGGGAGACCAAGAGAGAGGCTTCCAAACAGTAAAAATTCAGATGAAATTTTGTGTATATAGCATGATATAACACTTCATAGTATGTACATACACACACACGAATGCATGCATGTGCTATATGTATAGTATAAATAGCATATACCATAAGTGTATATTGAACTCAGATCTTATCACGTGCTGCTCTGTACACTACTAAATTAGAGTATTTATACTATGGTAGCCAGAGACGTGACTAAAGAAAAAAACTTTCTCTGAGCAATGTGAAATTCCCAATGATATACCACACTGTTGGGGTTCTCTTTGTCACAGGCGGCTGCCAGAGTCAGGGACTCTAGGTGGCTTCAGCAGCCACCCCACGCTACATATGGTCAGAGGGAGTTGTGGAGCCTGGTGCCACCACACAGGCTCAGGAGAAATCTCACTTATGGACCTTATGCACTCCAGGCAGCTGTAGGTGGGCAACATACTGGAATCAGGCTGTCACCTGAGGCTTCAAATTCCCTTTGTACATTCTGGTCTGTAGCTGGGGACAAAAAAGTTTGTTAAAATCTTTTTTGAGTGCAGACTGCAGAGCTGGGCCCCCAGAAACCTGAGCAGCTCCAGGAGCAGGTCAATTTCGACAGGGCTCGTCTTCTTGAGTATACTTCAAGTGAGGCCATGTAAATATAACCAGCACGGAATCAGGAACTGTAGGAGGGAGAAGGAAACTTCTGAAGAAAGAAAATACATCTTAACTATAGCTGCAGGCGTCAGTAGCTACCTAGTGACTGTTGAAATTTCAAGTGCACAGAAAAAGAAGGTTTGAATGCTCCAAGAATCACATGAAATGTTGTCTGGGTGCTGACCCCAAACACTTAGTTCCTTTGTTAAATTGTCGTTTTAAAGAAAAGCATATCAAGCAGCTACTGACAGGTTATATTTCACACTTAACAGTGGAGTTCATCAGTCCTACAAGCAACTCCCTTTTCTATTGCAATGAATAACCTCATATTGTCATCCTTAACTTATTTAAAGCTCTTATTTTCGGTAATAAGGCAGTTACAAGGGATGATACCTAGTGTTTAGGGACACAAGTATGAAAAGAAGACTTTAACAAAACAAATAGCCTAGGCTTTTTGCTCCATTCAAATGAAAATTTTACCCACACGGTTTTAACAAAATTTGAACTCGCCTTGTGGTTTCATGGTCCTCTGTGCTCACCTGGAAAAGGCAAGTCTGTCCTCCACTGAACCTGCTCGGTATGCCTAGTCAGTGGCAGGGAAACAGAAATGGAGACTCTTCGGGAGCTGTAAGTGGACAATCAGGAGGTATAAGTGGACACAGGAGAGGTATGTAAGTTCCTGCTCCAGGTCATATTCACTGACTCCTGCAAAATAACCATGTCTTACTTTGGGGATTACTTAGGACTGTGTTTTTTACTTGCTACTCTTCTCTGCTTTGTATTTTACATAATCTGTGCTGTTCTTGCATCTCTCTTGAAGTGAAAAAACAAAGCTGTACTGTTCCTTCCTCATGCCCTATCTGCAGTTCAATACAATTTTTCTAATAGTTCTTTTTCTACATTTTGAACTCAACTTGAACATAGCGGGTCGAAGCTCAGCTGCTTTCTAAACCTTCTCGATTGACCTTATTTTCTGTTGAACAAACCATCATATTTTCTGCCTATTTCTTTCCTTTTCCCTCTGAACTGAGCTATATATTACTTGCTGTGTTATTTTTACCTCACAAGATCTAAGAGCAGCTATTTTTTGTAAAAGCAAACCAAAACTGTTAAGTCTTCTATCTTCCATACCAATAGCTGAAATCTCTTCCTGCTCTGCGGCTCTATGATTTTCCATTTCCCCCCTCAATCTGTATGAAACAAAAATGCTCAGACGACACTTCCATCCTATCTTTCTGATCTATTTGTGTCCCCTTGTGGATGAGATCCAACTCATCTGCCTCCGTGCCTGGAGCAAGCTAACCCTCCTGTGACTCTGTGAAACAGAGGTGTATTCAAACAGTAATCCTCACCCATTGGAGATGCCTACTTTCTTTCTAGTAATAGTGAAAGGTTGCCAAAACCTTTAGTTAGTTTACACCTAATGTAAGTGGAATGCATTCTCTGCTTGATGTCTCTGCCAGCCGCCTCTCCTTCTACAACGGATTCAAGAAGAGTTTAGTCCTTACCTTCAACACCGTGCAAAATCTTCTAAATAACCTTGCTCCCCTTTTAGTGTGGCGCTCTCACTCATTCTCACTTGACTTTTTTTTTTTAATTAGGACAAATATTTTTCGACCAGAAAGGGCTACCTACTTTGCAATACTGCATCCTTCAGTTCATGCAACTTTGCTCAGTGATTCCTTCCTCAAATCCAGATTTTCTGTTTGAATTTTAAGAAAGACGTAACACTCCGGATCCATTATATTTCATATTATTAGATAGGTAGTTCCAGTGGGTATTACACACCTTAATTTTTTTTTCAGACACATGCATATTTTGTTTTCAAATCCTCTTGCCTACAATGGAATCTTTTCTAACTTTTCTATAAAACTGTGATAATTTTCTCATTCAATACAGAAGAGCCATTTTTATAAAACTTGCTGGAAGGTAGATAAAATTAGTAATTTATTTTATATTTCATCTATTGAGAAATAAAATCTTATTTTGTATTCAATTCTTGATGATGTAGCTCCTCTGAGAAGCTGTGTCATGTTGTTATCATACAGTTTGGAAAGGACAATTCATGGATGATTGAAACTGTTCATTGGTCTCTAGCTATAAAACTCGAAAAAGAGATGAGCTTCTCCATGGACATATCAGTACAAAAGTCTGCTTCACAGTAAAGATTAAAAAAGGGAGCAGAATATCATGAGACAAAGAAATGGATGGAAAAAAACATTGAAAGTATCAATATCAAACATATCAGGGAAATATTTTTACTGTCTCCCATACTGTCATAAGTTTCTGGTATACTTAAATATTTATCCCCCTGTCAGAGGTCTTGTAGGGCAGCAAAAATAAAAGGTAGGAAATGCTTTTTTATGTACTTGACTGCAGAAATCAAATACTTTAATGATCTATCAGTAAACATTTTTGGTGAAACCTTTTGTATGAAAAAGAAATGTAAACTACATAATGTTTTCCACTGAAAATGCTTCTGATCATTATTCACATCAATAGTACTATTCAAATGTAACCCAGTACTCCTTTCTATTTACCATGTTAAAAACCAGATGGGAGTAGAAGAGAGGCTTTACATACCAGCAATAAGAATGATGTCTAGTGTAGGGAAAGTTGTTACCTGAGATTTGAGAAATAGAGGTTGTTAATGTTTGAAGACAAACATGAGAACTGTAAGTAGCTCTCTGTACAAACCAAATAGACAGCCCATTCTTAGACGTACCAACTGGAGTCCTGTAAGGAAGAGCAGACGTATTTAAATTAGTCCTGACAGGAATTTCCATAGGAATTAGAAGAATGTAGGTGTGTGATTACCCTGTGGGACTTATCACCAGTGGATAACAACAGCACAAGCTATCTATTTTTATAAAGGGGGTCAATATTCACATAGATCTTTGAAGCACCCAGTGTTAGATTTCTAAGGATGAAGAAGGAATTAAGACAAATTTGAATATTAACCCTTCTACTCCTAACCACAAGACCACCTTTTTAGTGAGGAACTGCAAAATCCGTTCTCTTTAGACATTTTGAAAAGAACACCTTGCCTTTCCTGTTCATAGCCAGTGCCAAAGACATCTCGGCTGTGACGAAATGCTGCCTTGACTGGCATAGCAATCCCTACGCCTGCAAGGGTTTTTATTTCTCTACCACTCTCAGACAGTAACAGGGGCCACGATGTGCCACAGACACTGTGTGGGATGCAAGCGTGACCAGACCCTGTCTCATGGGGCAGGAGGAGGGTGTGAAGCAGCCACGTGGCTGCCGCAGTGTCGTTTCAGGAGGGAGCACATCTGGCACAGCTGGAGACAGAGTGGTAGGAAGAAACTGGAGGAGGATTGATGGAAACACGTCGTCTTCTCCAGTCCATGATTTGTATCTGGAGTCTGCCTGCTAGTGTCTGTTGTTATTGCCTTACGTTACCTAGGTGGTCGTGTTTCTCAGTGAAGAGTTTCCAATATTACTACATTTGTTAGGTCAGCCTGTTCCTGTCATTGTCGAGTCCCCTGGCAACATGTAGCACATTCTTTTCATTTCATCAGTTTGACACAGTCACCTCTTATAGAGCTGAGAAATTGTTTGCTTTAGATGCGGTGTGATTTAATAAGGGACCATGCGAAAGGGTTGCTTTGAACAAGCAGATAATGACAGATTGATCTCGGACGTGTGCACTTTCTTCTGTCACAGCACTTTTCTGCTGCTGAGAAAATAAAGCTGATGTTAACTGCTTGCCCTAGCCTGATGTCAGCTGCCCTTGGCAATCTGAGTGATTTCAATATTAATAATCTAAGAATGGCACCACTCTTCTGCTAGAAATAATAATAATATAATTTGTAGATATTTTTGGTGATATTTTTAGTTTTGTGTTATTAATCTTTTTTAAATATGTGAAAATAACTTGTTTATATTTGTAGATATTTTGTAATCATTACAAAAGAAACATGAGTAATACTAATGGTTTCTCAGTGGCAACTTAAACAGGAAATACAGATAGAACCATAGAAAAACAAACATTAAGTGCTTTCTGTGTACTACTGATTCGATACACATATCTAAAGATCTGTACGTTCCATTCTGATTTAAGAAAGATGGCCGGTCTGGATTTATATTTCATTTTAAAAATGAAAATCTGAACAAAAATCTGAGCATCTTGTGAAATTCACATACCTGTTTCCATAAGTAGATTTTCTGAAATGAAAATAAAGACGTCATTATTTCTAGAGGCCCGGAGAGCTAGGGAAACAGTTATACTCATGAACACAATCCTCCATCATAAGACTGTAAGACTTTTAGACGGTGTATCTAAATCACCTAGACCTGTCTACTATTTATTAGCTACCTTATCTCCAATAACTAATGCTCTGGATAATGACTGTATGAACTGGGAAAAGACAAGAGTAGTCAGTTCCCTGCTATACCTTTCCAAACTTGAGTCATCATTGGCTTCATGGACTTAGTTTGCCAGTGATTTATTTAGTGGTTACCAAGAAAATATATTTTGGGACCGGTGCTGGAGAAAAGCAAGTACTGTCAGTAGTTACCCACTAAATATTATTTAAGAAACAATTACTGTTTCATAGTTCCAAAATCAGTCAGAGATATTAAGTTATGATGATGCTTTTTATCTATCATACAATTTACAGAAACTTATTGTTTCAATGGGAAGGATAATCTGCAAATGACATAAAAGATGAACTGCCTTTAAAAAGTATATGAAAGCTGCGGGAGTGTTTCTATTGATTCTAACAGATTTTGGATAAAGGCTACTGTAAATGAATAAGTATCTGTCTTTTGGCTAGCGGGCTGTCTAGACTGGTATATAGCCTAATTTTAGACTAATACTAGACCTATATATAAAAATTAGTCTCATCATTTAAAAAGAGCTATCATTATTCATAACAAGTCCAACTGGAGAACACAAATTCTCGCTTCTTAAGTTAATAATTTTTGCTTGCTTAATGTTCTTTAAAAACATTACTTTATAGGAATTTTCTGTTAATTTATATTATTTCATATGATCTAATTATGTATTTATGCATTTATTTGAATAACTGTAACTTGAAGACAACAGATATAAATAAAATTTGGAAAATTACCTGGCATTGGTAGACGTTTAAATTAAGTATAATTGTAGCTTTAGTTTTAAATGAATTCATACATCATTAATATGAATACATATCACATTTCATGTTTTTCACAGATATAGATTTTATGTAATTTATATCTCTTTGGAACGCTGGTTTAAAGAATTATTTGGGTCAGAGTTAAGGTTGTTTTTTTTTCATTAATTATATGTTTTTACCAGAAAAATGTTTGTTCCATAGATGCAAATTTAACAGGCAACATTTCAGGACGTTATAAGAAATACTTGAAAAGTTTACATCAAAAGATGAAAATATTCTGATGTCAAGGGTTGCCAGTCAAACTTTGCTTTGAATAATATGGAGACAGAAAAATTTCTGTGTGACAGGTGGTTGACAGGAAACGTCTACCATCTTTGCGCAGGAAATTAAACATGTGTAGAATAAGGGGTTGAGCACTGCTTTTCCAAGGGCAAAAACCTCAGGCTTCTGTCCCTGGAGCTGAGGAAAACACTACTTGCTGTGATCTGCAGGAAGATTTTCAGAACCTTTTTGGTTCTATTAATGTAATACATAGCCACGGTTTATTAGCTGTTAATAAACTTCTAATTGATGGTCAGGTTCATAAAAAGGTCAAATCTGCTAAAGTCAGTAAACATTTATGTTGTAGAACAACGTTACAAGATGACTAAAGTGGTATTCAAATAACTGTTACTTGGAGGACACGTGCGAGACAAGGCCAGTTTACGTATCCTCTCTGCTCACTATTGTGTTTTGGCAGCATCAGTAACAGAGTGAGTGTTACACAAAATATTTAAACAGGGCTTCCTTATTTGATGTACATCTTTTAAAGGACATAGTTCCTTAGTGTTTATAGAAGGGAGAGGAAAAATGCTATTTTCATAAGCAGTTTACAGCTGAAGCAGACCAAAGGGAAAGACGTCACGAGGAGAAGTGGATGTGACAAAATTTATTTTTTCTTGCTTCCACCTTTTCCATTTTCACTCTGTTTTCCGATAGACTTTTATATTTACTTAAAATTTTGTCTTATGTTTTCACCTGTCATTCTTCAGGGAGCACTGTTATTACTTAAGTTCTTTACTGACCTAAAGTATCCTTGTCACCTCCTTGCCATCTGAAGCTGGAGGGTGCTCCAGTAATATCCAAAAGCTCTGAGAAGTCTATGACTGTGGGTGAGTTTTCTGCCTTCTCAGGGAACAGCCAGCCTTGTGCTGGGTTAGCTGGAGAACCTCCTTACAGCCTTGCAGCTGGTAGTCCTACTTGCCCTAAAGTAGAGGTCAGAAAGATGTGTTTGGGCCTGATGGCTACTGCTAACAGAGATCTACTCTAGACTGGGGAGTTTGGCACTGGAGAGATTGGGAGTGCTCCCACCAACCTTCGTAGTGCCTCGGCATGAAGCTTTTGACTTCTACTTGAAGGGTGGTGGTGAATGGTTGCTGTTGGTGATCTTCCACTGTGGATCTGAAAGAGCTGCAAAAGTTTTTCTGATCATATCCTCAGGAAGAATAGAGGACTTTCCTCCCAGAAATATAGAAATAAATATTTTTTCACATTTTTTTCATATTGTAATATCAAATTTTACCCTTGGTCTAGTTAGTTTATTGTACTGGATGGAAATTAATACCTTATGTAGTTTAACTTGAATAATAACAATACATAGATACTGGTCCTGATTTAACCCCAGCTGGTAACTAGGACCTGGCAGCTGTTCACTCACTTCCTGCCCCCCTGTAGGGTAGGGAGAAGAGGGAGAAAAAAAACAAAAAAAACCCTTGTGGGTTGAAATAAAGACAGTTTAATAGAACAGTAACAGAAGAGAAAATAATAATAGTAGTAGTAGTAGTAGTAATAATAATAATAATAATAATAATAATAATAAAAATAAAAATAAGTGATGCAATACAATTGCCCTCACCACCTGATGATCTATTGCCCGGCCAGTCCTGAGCAGTGATTGCAGATTCATGCCCCCTCAGCCAACCTCCGTTTATATACTGAGCATGACATCGATGGTATGGAACATCCCTTTGGCCACCTCGTCCTGTCTATGTTCCCTGTCAGCTTCTATGTGAAGCTGAAGAAGTCCTGGACTTGATATAAACATTACCTAGCAACAAATAAAACAATATGTGTAATCGACATTATTCTCATACTGATCCAAAACACAGCAGCTACTAGGAAAAAAATTAACTCTATCCCAGCTGAAACCAGGATAATACTCAGAAGAAAAGCAGGCTGAGAGATCGAGGGGCTTGTGAAAGGAAGTTACTGTGCTCAGTTCTCTGCTCCATTACAGAAGTTATGCTCAGGTATTACTGCTTTCATGTCAAGAAATTGATACAGTTCTACAGCTGCTGTTAAAAAGACGGCTCCATGACGACAAATGCATAAATGCATAAACTTGTTTTAAAAGAAGTCTGCTGCCTCTGGTGGTGAAGACTGCAGTCCTCCTCAGGAGGTCGAGAAAGGTTTAGTAGAAGACAAGTGCCCTTTTTGTCATGTTTCTGTATCCATGCACTTTTCAAAGGCATTGAAGAAACATAGCATCCGAATTCAATCAGCTTTCAGTGGGAAATAGGCATCCTCCTGCTATTTGTGTTCCTATAAACACCCAACAAAACAGCTGAGGTATCCCTGAGAAACTCCTGGCTTTACTAGGGGGTTCCCCTGTGTTATCTTACCAACATGAAAAAACATTTAAGTTATAGACCATTCCAAAAAAATAAGGGATTTTATACAGGTCCCCAGGAGAAAAAAGGTGTGTTTGTTTACAAAAATGTTTTGTGATCCGTATATTTTTCTTGGTTTTGTTTTTACATTCCATACCGCCAGTTCCCGCTATTGCACTTTTTAGGAGAATGGCCTGTATTCCAGCATTCGTTATTTTGTTTGACATGAACATTCCTCTTCACTTATAGCGTCCAGCAGAGAGCCTGATGTAAACGGCCTTGAAAATCCAACTCTCCTTCACCTGTTCTCTCATATTGAATTTATTAAGCAGCAGATGGCCAGGGACAACGTACAGTTTGTCAGATTTGAATCAATAGATCTCCATGGTGTGTCAAGATCAAAGAATGTTCCTTCTCGCTTTTTTCACGTAAGTTTTTTGGTTTCTAGCTGTACCTTTATGTGTTTTCATGGCCCTGTCCTTAATTTATACTTTATTTTTTTTTCATAGTGCAGGCAGAAACTCAAACTTGGAAAAAATTATCTGTTCCCTCCCCTTGTTAATGTTCCCAAAGGATCTGGACTGTTTTTCATCACTGCAATCATCCATTCCTCTGCTCCCCCCAGTAGTAATCTAATTAAATAAGGCTAGTAATTTCAGCTCTTTGAACTTCTAATAATCTCTTTCCTCAGAATTATCTTTTCAGGTTCAATGGATTATAAAGATTTTGTTTTACTGAACATCAGTAAATTGCAAAAAGAAAGGAGTCAACACTGAATGAAAGAAAATGACTGAATGAAAATAATTTTGACTATGAGAAATTTTATAGTCACCAATCACATAAGGACATATCACTGGGTTCCGTGATGATTTAATAGCACTATTAGCCATAGCCATATTGACGATTCAGGAAATAAGAACCAAATCAGGAAGCAATCCTCTCTGTGTGTATCCTTGAGCGATCAGCCTTTTCAGTATATTGCTCCTCTGATACTTCATGCGCATAACTACATTGTACTTTCACTCACATATCACTATGAATATTTTAAGCTTTACTGAGTGATAACAAAAAAAGATGTGAACATGAGAAGATGTAGAGCACTTCTGTTTCAAGTTCCTTCTGAAGCCTAAGCCATGTTTTTGTTATTTCCCTTTTAGATATTGGTAAACTGCAAATGTTTCATCTAGATATGATTTTCTCTCTCCAATGTCATTTGGATTTTATCAAAATAAACTTTCTCTCAGTCATTTTAATTCTTGTGAGGGTGGTAGGTTAATTGCAACTTCTCTTTCACATGTGATGCCAAACTGTGAATGTCTAGTTCAGCTTGTTCAAAGTCGGCTTTCGTGTTTACCTTATCTACCGTCTGAACAAATTGTAGCTTTGCAAGGCAGTCTAAATTTCTGGACACGGGAAAAATGTGCACGTGCATACCCGCACACGTATACACAGAACGAGTGAGAGTAATTTCCTTTTTTTCCCCATCTTTTTGGGTAGGGAGCTGGAGGAGGGAGAGGTAGTCCTACAGGGTAATTACCTTCCACACTTTTTCACTGTTGACCTGACAGCTTAGACACCTTGAAGCAGTATTCACCATCCCATGCAGCTTTGGTTATGAATGTTGCATAGGGAGAATTGCTACCACTGGACTGCCTCCCACCTAAGAGAAAACAGACTTTACTTATTTATTTATTTCAAGAGAAGCCACTGTATGTGGTTTGAAGTATTTCGACAATTTTCTAGCTGGATAGACAAAGTTTTGGTTTTTTTCAGCTCTGAGCTTGACCCTTTCTAGGTTTATTCTGCCTCCTCTGCTCAGTCAGATGATAATCCTTTCCCTTAGAAGAATAAAGGTAAGATGTAAATGTGAGCCAAATTTCACTTGGTAGAACTTGGCATAATTGCTGTTTTCATCAGCTAAAGGCTTGAATGTAAGGTAAGTTGTAAAGATGCTTCTTTGAAGGCAGATGATTCATTTTTTCCCCCTCAAACTTATGAAGTCCAGAAAGTGAGAATTTTCAGTTGAACTTTGCATCTGAAATATGGTGAGGTACGTGTTACGGTATTTAAAGAGAAGTTACAGTTTGAATGTGTATTGCATTAAGTCTTGTGTGGTCATTTGGATCTACGTGAAAGAAAGGCTCAGAGGATATGGAAACCTAATAAAGTAGCTATAGATAGGTGTTTGGCTTGAAAATTTCCACCTAACTGGTGATGCCTGTAGTTGTATAAAGGCCATAGAAAATAGGTGTTGAACACTTCTTTAGTTCTTTACAGAAAAATAAAAAATGTTACTTGGGATATGTGATACCAGGGCTTTCATACCAATCTTGTTTGTGTTGCTTCATAATGACACAGTAACTGGCTGTTGCCCTCCACTTTAGAGATTACTCCATTTTAGTGTTCTTTTAGGAAAAAGACTATTGTTCTTACCGAGATTCTGAGTTTTATATATTTTACATACATAAAAATACTGTTGAGTTCTTTTCTCGTTTGGTAATCTGTCATTCTGCTCTGTGTTTAGGAAAAAGCAATTCATGGTGTTTCCATGCCCAGAAGTTATCTTGAGCTGACCCTGAATCCTAGAGATAATGAATTAGATTACATAAATGCAACCAATTTTAATTGTGACATAATCCTGAACCCCGATTTATCAACGTTTCGAATTCTGCCCTGGACTGAGCAGACTGCGAGAGTGATATGTGATTCCTTCACCGTGCTGGGCAACCCGCTAATGACCTCACCAAGGCACATTGCCAAGAAACAGCTGAGCCAGCTTCAGGACAATGGCTTTTCTCTGCAGTCTGCCTTCACTTATGAATTTTGTATTTATGGCATTACTGAGATTGTAAATTCAAAGACAATATCCTTTCCTGCAGCCACGATACTAAATAACCATGACCAGACTTTCATTCAGGAGCTCATTGAAGGAATGTATTATGCTGGTGCCAACATTGAAAGCTTTTCTTCTTCCAGTGGGCCTGGGCAAATGGAGATCACTTTTCATCCCGTTTTTGGCATAGATGCTGCTGACAGTGCCTTTACGTTTAGAACAGGCATTAAAGAGGTGGCTAAGAAGTATAACTATGTGGCTAGCTTTTTCTCAGAATCAGGATTCTACAATTCAGGGGCCCTGTCACATAGTCTGTGGGATTTGAATGGCCAGAAGAATTTGTTTTCTGCTGGTTACGGAGTTGAGGAGCTCTCAGATATTGGAAAAAATTGGCTATCGGGTCTCTTGGCGCACACAGCAGCTATCAGCTGCTTGATGGCTCCTACCACCAGCTGCCGTAAGCCATATTCTAAATACAGTAAAGAATCAAAAGAGACTGTAAATGCAAAATGGGCATATAATGATAACAGCTGTGCCTTTAATGTCAAATGTCATGGTGGAAAAGGCACTCGCATAGAGAATAAATTAAGTTCTGCTACAGCAAACCCCTACCTGGTGCTTGCTGCTACTATTGCTGCAGGTCTAGATGGCGTAAAGAGAGGACTTAGGTACGATGATATGCTCCAAGAAGAAAATCACACCGCTGATCTGAAACATTCGTCAGTCCCTCTGAAACTAGAAGATGCTCTTGTTGCACTCGAGAAAGATTCGTGCATTAAGGAAGCATTAGGTGAAACTTTTATCCGATACTTTGTTGCCATGAAACATTATGAGTTAGAAACTGAAGAAATGGATAGTGAAAGGAATAAATGCCTGGGATATTTTATTTAGAAGGAGCAGTTTTCTTTAGTGATGCTGTGTAAATGCATACATTGAATGGCGAAGTATCTCGAAATTAGTAAACATATTTAAAAATGGTTTTAATGCTTTGAGATTTTTTTTCCTTTGTATAGTACATGGTGATTGCATTTTATTGTCTGTGTACATTCAGGAGAGTGAAAAGCTGATACTCATGAAAGAACATTAACAGACTTTTAAAAAACAGTATTTTTTTCAATTTAAGTGAATAGACCTGCTGGTGAAAAGAAGAAAAGAGAAGGTCAAATGGAGAAGAGCAACTGTACAACTGTAATAGGACTATCTAATGTGGAGAAAAATAGGAATAATGGGGGTGAGGTGCAGGATAACTGAAGGAAGAGGGGAATTTCTTATTCAGCATGGTTAGGGGATTTCTCCCAGCTTATTCAGTAGCTATACTAGAAGAATCTGACTTTGATTTAAAACTTAGGCTGGAATGATGAACATTGTAGAGAGAGAAGCAAAGGACTGAGGGTCTAGAACATGAGAGGCAGGAATCAGTATCTTAACGGACATAAATAAAAAGACAGGAGGGGCGTGTGGGTGTGAAATAACCTATACATCAGGACTTCTGTTGCTGAATGAAGTTTGCAAGATTTATAGTGGATAAAGACACTAAAAGAAATTGAACAGTGGCTTGAAGGGCTAATGATTGATAGAAAGCCAGGAGCGTCAGGCCACTGTGCAATAAAAAAGAAGCTGGTATTATGTTTGTTTTGATAGTTATTGGGTTAATTCAGAGACGAATGACAAATGAAGAAAAAAAGGTCAAAGAAACCAGAGAATGAAGTGCTTAAACTGGTCTTTTTACATGTTTGAAACCTGATGTTATCAAGGATGAGTAAGATGACTGTGAAAAGAGGAATAGAAAGAGTAGCTTAAAACCATAAAGAATGAAGATGTGAACTCAGAGACTGGCAAATAGTGGTAAAACAGAGGAAGAAAAGACCTATGCTAGGATTAGAAAAATAATATTTTTTTGGAATGTCAGGAGCTGTTTTTTAGGTTTGCTCTCTGCTTTTGTTACTCGTTGCTGCTGTAATCATTTATTATTAAAGACAACTCTTGTTTTGTACCCCACCTCCACATTAACAGTGATTTCTGATGTTCTTTATCCTGCCTCAGTATTTTGATCTATGTGAAAGGATTTGTGAGTGAAAGTGTTTGGACATCAGTGGAGTGAAAACAAGGTTCAGTCAATGCCTCTGCCAATCTGCAGAATGAGAAGGTGTGAACAGAAGTGAGTTACTTGCCTACTGCTGGATCTGCCGTTCTTCCCCTACAGAGTACTGTACTTGAAATGTAGCACCTGGTATGCTAAAAATTTTCGTGGGATTCCAAAGAAGAACTCACTTTATACCCACGTAGCAAGACAAAATAAATAATCCAAGGAAAAATGACAAATGTATTCCCTTGTCTCAGTCTCTGGTCAGTGGGTGGATTTGCTTCTCTCCCTTAGTCACCTGACACATTTCTTTGGGTGCCCCAGATTATGGGACTCTTTTCTGTTGGTCCAGGCTGATTTGCATTGGCCAGGTCTAGCCTTGCTTTAAGCAGAACTTCCCATTCTGAAAAAATGTCTCTCATTTGCTGCGCTAACAGTTCTTCAGGGGCTATAGTAACCTGTCTGCCTTCTGACCTGTCTGTCTTCTCTTTCTGTTTATTTGCCACTCTCATCTTCACAAGCTCTTGGCAGAAGACACCCATAAAAATTCTTTCCTTGCCCAGACAGCTTACTTACCATACTCATTATTTAGTCCCAACAGTCACACAGGTTAATAGCTATTCCTTGGTTCTTCGTCTGGCCAGGATGTACTAAAGCACAGCACCGCATGCATGATGTGTGTTAATGTGATAGGATTTTTGTATGGTAGTAAGTACTCTGGCTAAACAAAGATGTACCAGAAATGGCTATGGAACATGTATGAAGCTTCTGCAGGCATAATTATCTTAATTTTAAAATTCATCTAGAAGTTGATCTTCAAATAGAAACACATTCCCACACTAGGGTTTCCAAAATCCAATTTCAGATCTGTATCTGCTTTTCACAAATTATTCTTTAAAAATAAAACACATTAAAGAAAACAGAAACGAAATCAGCCTTCTCAATGAAATACCTTACCAAATTGAGGTACAGTGCTTGTTCAGTTCTTTTGGAACTTGGAAAGCTACCTTGGCATAACGTTGACCACATTTCTAAGCTGAAATCTCAGAAGATATTTAGGTTCACTTTCTATATGGTACTACTTCTGGACCTGATTACAGGGATGGCAAAATGAATGAAAGAATCAGATAAACCCATGTATTTTTCTATTCATATTATATATATATATAAATAAATAAGTAGGATGTCATGCTACTTACTATGCCAATTTTCAAACAAATTTTTGTATATAAGACACTTTGTGGTTTGTCTTGGATTTATAATTATTTGTCACTGTATACATCGCTTCTTAAGAGATAATATATAATGTAATTTTATAACTGAATTTAATGAACGTGAAGTTCATTATATATAATATATATTACCCATATTGTTTTCTTATCACAACATTGAAGAAATAACATCAGACCTAAACTTTTTACTGCATATGTCCAACTATCTGATTAAATTCAGTTATAGAAAGCTGATATCTAGAAACAAAAAACAACTGACTAGAACTGATATTTAGAAGTTATCTTATAGCAAGATAAGATAAATCGATAAAATAAATCTACATGTATTTTCTAAGTAGTCCTCAATGACAAAGGCTCTGAAAAGACAGTGACTATGTGATGAAATAAAAACATTTCATGTTTCTTGCAAATAAATTACTTTTTTTTTTTTAATAGAAGATTCACAAATGTAGCTTGAAGCTAGTGTGTCCTAAATTTTGGTCAATATTGGAACAGGTTCAATACTGTTTCCTAAGTATGTTCTATATAATAAAAATAAAATAACTCCAACTCTGTGGGAAAACATAAAAAATATTTATTTCAAAATAAGTAGTTGTGAATTTTTAAAGTTCTGGGCATCCCCAACCAAATTTTAATGCATATTCTTTAGAAAGGCAACTAGAAAAAGATAACCACTTCATACTGCTCAATTGAAATGAATTAGTATTGACGGCTGTATTGCTAACTTTTCATCTTGAAGCATTGTCTGAAAATACTCTTTAGTATTCTAGAGCTCCAAGATAAATGTCTTGAGCATCGCTAGTTAGAGAATTTAAACTTGTGCAGTGTTATAAATTTTTTTAAAAAAGGCATTTGAAATGTGGTCTTGCATACAGTCCTGCTGATTTTGCAAGTTACTGCAGTCAAATTTTGCAAAGCTTTATATAAGAAATTTCTGATATTAATAAAGCATCTTTTAATCTTTTCAGCTTTAAGCAGACTGTATGTTTATATCTTTGTTGACAAAGTGGTACTACTTTTGACATTGTGCTATATCGTGACTGCTTTTTCTATATGTTTGTCCATGCCAGGCCTTGGTTCCATAGCATAGAGAAGAATTACAAGGAGCACTGCTATAAACTCCTAAGCATTTTCACATGCTGGATGGTGGCTTTTGCAATGCCAGCATGGAAAAGGCATTATGGTAGTTTGCAATTCAATATATAAATAGAGTTGCTAGGCTAGCTAAGCGTTTCGGTCAATACCATTAATAATCACTAAATAAACATTCCCTTAAAAGAGTGAAAGGACATTTTTTACCAGAAAAGTTAGAAAACTGCTTTAGAATTAACGGCTAAGGTGCATGGACTGTTATGGAAGACACCACCTCTCCTATGAAGACAGGCTGAGAGACAGAGTTAGGGGTGTTCAGCCTGGAGAAGAGAAGGCTCTGGGGACACCCTATAACAGCCTTCCAGTATCTGAAAGGGGCCTACAAAGAAGCTGGAGAGGGACTTTCTGCAAGGGCATGTAGTGATAGGATGCAGAGTAATGGCTTCAAACTAGAAGAGGGGAGATTTAGATTCAATAGCAGGAAGAAATTTTTCACTCTATGGTGGTGAGACACTGGAACAGGTTGCCCAGAGAAGCTGTGGATGCCCCATCCCTGGAGGTGTTCAAGGCCAGGCTGGATGGGGCTTTGAGCAACCTGGTCTAGTAGGAGGTGTCCCTGCCCATGGCAGGGGGGTTGGAACTAGACGAACTTTAAGGTCCCTTCCAGCCTAAACCATTCTATGATTCTATGAATATTCCATATTGCATAAGTTGTATAACCTATTTAGCATTTGCATCATTACTACACATCAACAAATCTTTTCATTGTAAAGCAAATTATAGCCTTGCTTATAATGTGAAGTGGGAGTTTTTCCCCAGAAATTGTATCCCAGAGAGAGAGTTCGTAAATTTAGGTGATATTTTTCAAAAGTCATTTACTAATAAAAGCAACAGTTGATCTGAAACTAGTCGCAAACACGATGAGAATTCAGTGTATAATTTCAGTGGAACAGCAAATGAAGTAAATGTTACAAAAAATCTAAAAAGAGAAACGGGTAATTATAAAAGAATTACCTGTCAAGATGGAAGAATGTATAGAATAGGATTCGACGGGGGTCCGTCCTGGAGTTTGGTGTTCATTGTTTTCCCTAATCACCTGGCTAATGAAACAGAGAAACAGGCTTACTGTCTTCAAAACCACCAAACGTTTTTTTCCCACACTTATGTAGGAGGACAAGATAAAAAGAGAAAATGGTGTTAACAAATTGGAGAAATGTTTTGGGGAAAAAAAAAAGTACTTGAACAAAGGTAAGTGCAAGATACTACACTGAGACAAGGATGTGAACTGCCAAAGTACGTGTTTGTTTAGAGAGGAGCCTGGGTCGTGTTCGTTTCACTAGCTCAGCAATTTCAAAGAAGAGGCGTATCAGGAAATATAAACAAGGGTAAGCTTGCAAGAACCAGAAACTAATCCTTTTGTTCAATTAAATTCTTCTCAGGATTTGATAATACGATGACACTCTTTAAACACATGTAGATTAATTGGAGAAAATCCAGAGGGGACAACAGCAAATGATCATAAGTCTAGGTAGGACCTATTTACTAGGAAGAACCGAATGACTGCTTTTAGCTTAGAAAGAGCAGATAGGGTATAGTTGTTAATAATGGTTTTCAGGCATGTAAAAGATGCAGTTAAGTAGCAGAATATTATCTTTTCTTCCTGTCCATTGCAGTTAGAACAGAATAACAGACTTGTATCAAGGAAGATTCAGACTAGACTGTCTGGAACACAAGTGGTACCAGGTAGACGTCTGTGGAAAGTGGAAAGGTTTTGATAAGGGACACTAAATCGTAATGTATGATGGACCAAGATAGCACATCCTCAGATGAGTAATGTTTACAGGCTCATTTTCCTTGTTTGCTGGGGTCTCATGTTGCTGTGTGACTGTGGAACAGACTGCTAGACTGTGCTCATAGCCGAGTTTATAGGAAAGGAAAATATTTTATCTCTTTTAGAAGATAAAAATAATAGCTAAATCACATCACTTTTTTAATGGGGGAATTTTGTTAATAATGTGTGTATGCAGGGAAGAAGGTAGACCAGAAGATATGTACTAGCAGAGCAGTCAGGAAAAATGATTTACTGCTACAGTTAGACACAACACGTAAAGAAACACTAAGAACACAGCGAAAATGTATTGAAACACCACGCTATCATTGCTCAGGTAAATTTTATGCTGTGCAATGAACAACGAAGCAACCTCACATCCCTTGTTACACATCATGTCTTGATCTATTTTGTGATATAGTATCAGAAAATAACACAAAATCTACAGAACACTCCATATAGCAGCTTATTTTGAATTTAGAAATGCCATGCTTCTAAATAGGCTTCAGGTTTTGTGAGATATGAAAAGAGAATTTGATTTATTAACTAACGTTTCTCCTGCATGTCAAGGTGCTGACACCATGCACACAAGTGAATAGTCAGACTTTTTTCTTTCATTCTCCAGCCAGAGGGCAGCAGTGTACTGTGCAATTTTCCTCTGGGATCTCAAGCACTCATGCTGTGCTGAAAAATGCCACATTAAAATATACCTATAATTACAATATTTTAAAAAAAGGTAGCATGGCAGCTGAAAGGTAATGCATATCTTTGTCATTTGTTTAGTTAAGCTTAGTTAACTGTTGAATTTGCATAACCTTTTCAGTAAAGGATGCACTGTAAGACTAAAAATATTATTTTAATTCTTGATAACACTGTGTAAAACTTAGTTTAGTGAAAGGCTTATGTCTATATTCGTGTTTGTGTGTATGTGTATCATCTTTATGTATTCTTTAACAACATCACAACAAAAGTACAAATAATTTAACAGCAGTATTCAGTATTCTGAAGTTCTTTCATACTTCCATCTTATTAAAATACCTCGGGAAATCTTCTTGCTTCTAGGGGCTGCCATTTTACCTATGCTAATTCCCTTCTTTTACAAATCTTTTTTTCCTGTCTGCTGGAAGAAAATCATAAATACATATTGGATAAATGCATCCTAGACACACCTCTTCCCACCACCTTTCTATTTCTGAGCAAAAACATAACTCTACCCAGAATTTAAATTACTGGAATTTAGCTACACGTTCTAGATATCAGTCAATATGCGAGACAGACATTTAAAAGTGGTTCTCACTCCATATATGTATATGGCTTTGCTTTGCAAGTCTGCTTCCACAACTCACAGTTTTCACGTATTAAATCTCTTCACAACATTGCAGTATTCAAGTCTCAACAATCCCTTTCCTCCACCACTTTCTTTGCAAAATCTTCATGATTTTTTTTTAACTAAAGACACTTGAACTATGTTCAAAATTCTTCAAGTGCTTGAAATAAAAATGATCCTGCAAGGTTGTTGCAGAGCATTATTTTAGCTGCTCTGAAACTCTGCTGTTTTAATGCATGTTATTACACCTTCTGTTGAAAGCAGATGGATGTGGTCCCAGGGTAGGGCAGGGAAGGAAGCAAAGAGGAGAGGAACTACTTACAGGCAATGCCACTAAATGTGTATGTGAGACTTGAACAGGGGGAGAAAGATGTGAAGAGGGCTGAGCAGGTGAGAGTGCTTTGTGCAAGCTCTAATTCATCACCTGAGAAAAACCCAGAAGGCAGTGGGCAGGAGACCAGCTCCTGGATGAGGGATGATTGGTTGAAGGTGAGAAACCACTTGGATGAGTTTGCAACTACAGAGCAATTTTCTTTGATTGACGGTATGCAACAACAATTGTTCAATTTAATCTGTAATTTAAGAGTGTTCTTTGATTTCTTTGCTGACACTAAGCTCTCATCATAACAACATCCACAAACAGTGCTTTCTACCATCTCACAGTGGCTATGACATTCCTTCCTGGTAAATGTTATGTCCTTAGTTTTTCTGCTCCTTTTTTTTTTTTTAATTTTTGTTTGTCTTACAAGGCTACAGTATACGTCAGATGGAACCTGTCACCCCTTACAGAACTGCAGTTAATACATGACATTGTTTTGTGCCTCTTCCATACACACTCTACATGGTCTTTCCACAGAATTCAAAAGCTATTGGGCACAGACTCACCCCACTGAATTTTAGGCACTTAACTGGTACACATCAGTTAGGGTCTTAGCTCCCATAGGGCCCCTAACTGCTCAGTGGCAAGAGATAGACATCTCCAAAGGGCAACTAAAATATTATATTATTTTCTATGCTGCATTGTTTAAATTCTTTTGCAGTAGCTTTAAAGGTGAAGCTAAGGACAACCTTACTGAAACCTGCTTTCTTAGACGTTGTTCAAGAATGTACTGGGTCCGGTTGGGATGGAGTTAATTTTCTTTATAGCAGCCCATATGGTGCTGTGTTTTGGATTTGTGACTAAAACAGTGTTGGTGTTTTAGCTACTGCTGAACTGTGCTTACACGGCATCAAGGTTTTCTCTGATTCCCACCCTGCCTCCCCAGTGAGTAGGCCAGGGTGGACAGGAAGGTGGGAGGGGACAGGGCTGGAAGAGCTGACCCCAACTGACTAAAGGGATATCACGTACAGTATGATGTTGTGCTCAGCAATAAATCTAGGAGGTAGTCTTTCCAAAGTAGCCATTGCTTGGAGACTGGCTGTGCATTGATCTGCTTGCGGAAGGTGGCGAGTGATTGCCTTTACATCACTTGCGTTTGTTTTCCTCTTTCCTTCACTTGTCGAACTGTCTTTATCTTGACTCATGAGTCTTTCTCCATGTTTTCTCTTCCAATTCTCTCCCCCACCCTGATGGAAGAGTGGTTGAACGAGGGACTGGGTGGGTGCTTAGTTGCTGGCCACAGTCAACAAACCATTATTTGAATACTCGTACCCCTGGCCCAAGACAACCCCGGGTAAAAGACAGTGCATTAGCTAAAAATCTTGGAGTTTTTGGAGGGAGGTTAATGATGTGTAGTAATACTAGGATTTTTGTGGAAAAGGTGGAAAAGTCTGAGGGTTTTGAAAACTGGGAGATATGAGGCACACATAATATACTGTCTACGCCTGGGGATTAGATGTCTTGGAGATAATGATCTTTTCTGTATGACAACTTATTAGGGAATGGATTAGCAGCAAATGTGTTTTAATTCAGATTCTATGTTCCGGAGTCTGCAGATATTCTTTGCCACATGGCGGCTTCAGTGTTATCAGGTAAATTCCAACCTGTTCTCCAGCAGGACTCAGTAAGCACATCGTCAGAGGGTCAAAACAGACCTGCAGAGTGAAACCTTCTGTGCCCCCTAGTAAATCAGAGTGTTTCACGTGGAAGTTACAGTTACAGATACATGATACTGGAAGTGAGTAAGAAGAGTCTCACAACGAAGCTGCACCATAAGGTTCTGTATATTGTACAGCAAATCAATATAAATTTATAACAGAATTACATGCTAAGCTCTGTATTATACACTAAATCATGGAGATTCACAATAGGGTTCGCCTTTAAGCTCCCATGTAATAAACAATGACTCACTAAATTACAGCAAGGCCCATCGAGCATCTTGCTTTATTTGGGCTATATTATTATTGCTGTAGCGATATGGGGGCATCTGTCATTGACAGGTAAAGTTAAGGAAAATGGCAAATCACTTAGACTTTGAAGATGCACGTGGAATGTGACCACCTCTCGCTGATTCAAATTTGTTCTTCTTTTGGGATGCTCACAATGCTCCTTGGAAACTCGATAGCTTTGCAACACACAGGAACACGCTAACACAAGAATTTTAAACATCGAAGGACAGTGAAATGATCTCTTTAGCGTAGGTGTTCTGCACATTGCTCCATCACTTCTGACCTGCTGACCCCACTTGACAGTGAGGATGAACTAACCCTGGGGTTCTGTAGGTTGCCTTGGCAGCATACGCATTCATTAAGTAAAAGGTTGAAAGTAACTTTCTGTTCTTCAGTTTTGGAGATACTTTGCCATTCAGTGAAGACTTCACTAGAATCGCAGAATCAGAGGATACCAGGTTGGAAGGGACCTCAAGGATCACCTGGTCCAACCTTTCTTGGCAAAAGCACAGCCTAGACAAGATGGCCCAGCACCATGTCCAGCTGAATCTTAGCAGAGTCCAATGATGGGGAATCCACCATTGCCCAGGGGAGATTATCCAATGGTCGATTGTTCTCATTGTGAAAAATTTCCCTCTTGTGTCCAATCAGAATGTCCCCAGGATTAATTTGCACCCATTACCCCTTGTCTTTTTCATGTGACTCCTTGTATAAATGGACTCTCTATCTTTTTTGTAGCCACCCTTTAAATGCTGGAACATGATGATAAGGTCTCCCCTAAGACTTTTCTCAAGGCTGAACAAACCCAACTGTCTCAGCTTTTCCTCATATGGCAGGCTTCCCAGTCCTTTGCTCATCTTGGTGGCCCGTGTCCGGACCCTCTCCAGCCTGTCCACATCTTTTTGGTATAGTGGGGACCAAAACTGAACACAGTATTCCAAGTGTGGCCTGACAAAGGCTGAGTAGAGTGGGATAACGACTTCTGTATCTCTGCTGGTGACGCCCTTGTCGATGCAACTCAGGATCCTGTTGGCTTTCTTTGCCACAGCACTACACTGTTCACTCATATAGAGCTTGTTGTCCAGCAGGACCCCCAGGTCCCTTTCCACAGAGCTGCTCCCCAGATGGGTAGATCCCAGCCTGTGCCGCACTCCTGGATTATGATTTCTCAAGTGCAAGACCTTACACTTGTCCTTGTTGAACTTCATAATGTTCTTGTTATCCCACTCTTCCAGACCATCCAAGTCTTCTTGGAGGGTGGCTCTCCCTTCCGGAGTGTCCACTTCTCCACTCAGTTTGGTATAATCAACAAAATTCATCAGGGTACACTTGATCCCATCATCCAGATCACTTAAGAAGATGTTAAACAATCGATCACTAGACACTGGCAAAATACTATTTGCAAGAATCTCTGTGAAAACATCAGTTTAAAACTTTCTTTAGTTTAGTTTTGATGAGTGGCTTCAGATCATAGTCACTAACATTTTATTTTCATAACATTTTCATCGAAAACTTAGGGGAGTAATCTTAAGGATATAAGCTTACAAAAGTGTTTGCACAGTAAGTCTCATGTTCTGGGGGTTGGAAGGGGAGAGAGAAAATTCATGCAGAAGAGCAGGCATCTATAAAACTAGCAGAACAAGAAGGAAAAGCTGATATTGATGGGAAAGCAATAGAAAACAGAGAGAGATCATATGGCTGCTTCATGCAAAAAGGTTCATTCTTCATCCAACTGCATACTTGGCATTCGACCAACCAACAAAGAAGTGGTGGAAAGGATGCATCTAGAGGCAGTTTCTAAGTGGGAGTTGTTTTGGAGATGGCTTACAAAGCTTTGGGAAGTTCAGAATGTTGATGGAGCTCCTCCAATCAGATGACATTTTTGACCTTGAAGTACACATTACCAACAGTGTCAAATGATGTCATTGCCCTGAAACATCAAATTCTAGTTATAGAAGCCACGTAGAGACCAATGGTTACCTGGCTTCTCTGGAGTTCCCTTAAGTGTAAATGACAAATTAATCTATCATTTAAAAAAGGGTTTGACTCTAAGCCCTGAAAGAGACGCTGTGTGCTGTAGGACTGGTGCGTGATCTATACTAACTCAACGAAGAGCCAATAAAGGCAGGCACTACAATGGCATCCTGCAGATAGCGGTTATCTGTCTGCTCAGCTGCTGCTTCAGCTGAATCCTGCTGGAACGGAGAAGCCCAGAGCTTTCTGCTGCCTCCCGTGGGTGTTGCCTTGCAGCTGCTTTCATCCCCTTGCCTCTGTGCCTGACTCCAGGAATGACAGTGTAGATTGCCATTTGGATCAGGGCCCAGCCAAAGTCACTTACAGTACCAGCTGATCGTTTAGTTTATTTCTTTCTTATTTAGGAGGAAAAGGGACTAATGTGTTTTAAAATCTAGAGTCCATACAGGACATTTCTTGGAGCCTACGGGTAGCCTTCATTATGCCAAGCGTTTTGGATGCCAGTAACTTCTCTGTATTGTCACTTTTCTTGTTGTACCACTCAACCCAAATGCTCAGTGATGATTACAGAAGCAGCTGTGTGGAATGACCAGGGAAATGCCAATGTCATCTTGCATCTTTTTCATTAAGTCTTGAGATGCCACAAAGTATCAGTGGATTGGTTTTGTGGATCTGGGTTACTTGCCCAGAGGGAAGTATATATTTGGAAAGTCTGCACTACCCAACTTGCTGCTGTAATGAACAGAAATGGATGTTGCCACCATCTGCTTCTCTTGATAGCAGGAACAGATCTTTCTTCTCCTGCTCATACTGGTTGTACAAGATATGCTGTCTGATACATGCATCTTCAAAAATGGCAGCATGCAAAACAAAACCAGTTTCGTTTTGTGAAACCTGTTGAACGATCATGCAATATCTGCATGTTTTACCTGCTGTTTGAAGCCACAGATCTTGTGAAAAGATGTAGGTCAGCTATTGTTCTTCTGTGATAGCAGAGGGTGCTGTGTCTCTCTGGGTACACGGTGTGAGCTGGAAACGTTGCTACGTAAAATCGTGAAGTTGTGAATACTACATTGAAAGAGGTCTGGAAATGTTGGGGTGTGTGTCCCAGGACTGGGACTGGGGACTGTGCTGGAAGACTCATGGCAGAGGTTTATTTAACCTGTATCTAAAAACTTCTCGGAACAAATATAATCCCAAAGGCAAATCCTTCCAAGACTTTCTGTGCTTCCACACGTCCTCAGTGTGGCACTCCCTGAGGCCAACCAACTACTAGACAGAAATCATCTTCTGTAAACACCATCACCTGTATGTCTTGTGATAAAAACTTATCTGTACACCTACAGAAGAGCACAGAAAGGCAACAGCGCATGAAGGGGAGCCCAAATAGCACCCTGCTCTGTGTCCTCCTAGGCCCATCCTAGGAGCCATCAGCTCACCACAGCCCCATCTCCACAATCCCAGAGGAACACAGAACCCAAAGGCAGGTAGGAACCCAAATTAAGGATTCAGAGGAAGGGACACCCTGTCTCAGTCCCACGAGTCTGTATGGGGTGTATATGTGTGCTCTGTCTGCATGTGCCTACTGGGTATATATGCTCAGCCTTGCTGGTGGTTGGACACTGGCATGGAGCTCTGTCAGCCTCATCTCTCTCGGGTTGCTAGATCCAGCACAATATAATTTCCCAATATGTCATACACACAATTTCTTTTAAAAATGAGATTAGACAGATTTTTCTTACAGAGCTACATACAGGTTAAACGCCCATAAGCTCAGAACAAAATAAATAGAAGGAAAGTCCATATAGCTTGCTCCTGTCACATTTTATCATATGATAAGGACAAGAAATACTTAGATAATCAGAATTAAATTTGACCAGGAAACTCTAAACAGCACACATCCAACTTGACAGTCAGATGTTGTCACCGTCTTTATTTTGTCTCATTCAGTAGATGACTATCCCAGCAGTTCTGTGCAACCTGCTGCCACAGATCATGCTTGTCCAACAAACTTCAGAGTACAGCATAAAATTTCTGCAGCAACAAAATGTTTTCCAAAAATTCCCACGAGATTTATTTCTTAGATGTGAGATCTAATGGAATGATGATGTAGTTTGTTATTTTGCTGTTTGTACTGGCCTAATGTCAGAGATTAAAGGGAGAAGATTCACACATTTGATGGCATTCACATTTGTATTTGGCTTAGTTTATCTGGTGGCTACAAGTGTACTTCCAAGAGTCTTGAAAAGAGAAGAGGCTTTTATTTTAAGGATTTAGGGGTAATAGAAGGAATTAGTCTGAGGTTTAACTTTGCAGTGTCTCTTGCTGACTTGCAAAACTTCAAGAACTACTAATATCTGTATAGCTTTTTTTTTTTTTTTTTAGCAAGGCCAAATTTTTCAAGTGAACCTGTTTGGAACAGAATCATAAAAATATTTTTTCCTCCAGCAATGTTACAAGTGGAGATGGGAACACAAAGAAATGGATGATTAAGCAGCATAGTACCAAGCCTAAAACAATAAAATGTAATTGCCATCTACTAAGTAAGAAAAGAATTTCAAGATTGTTTTTATTCTCATTGATTTCTTTCTGTTTTGCTGGATTCTGGTCTTGGAAAGAAAAAAGTGTTTTCTTAGTCTTCTCACTGTGGATCTCTCTGTCTTAAGCCTGCATTTTTTTTTCCCATGCAAGAATATAATTTTTTAATATTTATATATTCTCTTCTACCAATCAAAAACAGAGCTATTAATTATCATAATTATAATTAATTATACTGTTAATTAAAAGTTATGTAAAATTAAGAGGTTTTTAAATATCCTCTTTTCATCATACTTGCTTGTCATTTCTTCTTTTGAGAGCTGTTCTGCCAACAGAGTGCATAATAACTGACTACGTTTTTATATTTGGTCATGATTTTGGATGAGTTACTGCACAGCTATTCCTTTCTACAGCACGCAGGCAGAGATACCTTATTCTGTCTGACACAAATGCTGTTTTTTTTTTTTTCAAATGTTTCCTTCACCTGTTATAGTGTAGACAACAACTATGTGTATTTAATTCTAAAAACAGTTTGAACAAACACTATAAGTAAGAATTTCAATGTGGAGACTTCAGAAAAAAAGTAAGATTCTTACTGAAAGCAAATCTCACCTCCAGTGAGATATATGGAATCTTATTTATTTTTAGTGCGATGGCCCCAAATGATCATAGCATTCAGTTTCTTGATTTCTTTTAACCTGTTTAAACTCTGGGCTGTTGCCTTGTGAGATTTTATATTTTTAAAGACAGAAGTGGAAAAAAAACCAAAATCCTTCTGTTTTTTTGAAATCAATACTTGTTTTTTCTGAGTAAGAAATAAAAATTAAATAAATTATTAGCTTTAAGAAGATTTATCTAACTCATCTGATGCTTTAAACATGATTCCTGACATATTAGGCTATGTTCTCAGCTTTCTGTATATCAGACTTACTGATAGAGTAGATTATGTTTTCCCCATTAAAATGTAAGTAAATGACTCATGACTCTCATATAAGTTTGTGTTAACAAGAATTAACAGCACAAGAGTCCTTGTTCCCTGATCATCCAGAACAAGAAAAGGTTAAAAAAAGTCTTTGTTCCCTTTCTGGCAGAGGATGCCCAGTTTTCCGTCCCATAGAAACTGAGATGAAGCAGGATGAGAGGAAGCTAACGTACATCAGTATATATCCCAAAAAACGATAACACAAGATGTGGCCTAGGCACCAGTGGCTGGAAGATGTCTTGCGATTACCGGTTTAGACACAGCCCTGAAGACCCTGTCTGCCCCTGGGGCACATTGCTCGCTCCTCCTTCACCAGCCTAACCATCTGTCTTAGAGGCAGGGTGGAACCAGATATGCTTTTTTTTTTTTTCCGTATGAATTATAACTCAGAACTGTGCCAATACAATATATCACCTTCCACATGTATACTGAGCCTTACAGAGAGAGTTTCTTGCCTTTCCCCCACCCCCCCGCCCTTGCTGAGCTCTTTCCTGTTCAATGCAAGGGGTTCATTCCCTACCACGCGCTTGCTCCCCTCTGTCAGCATATTTTAGAGACAGGGACCGCTTGTCTGGTCTCCCTTTGGCAGGTTGTTCTTGCTGCTTCGTTATTCCTGCCTTCTTGGGTTGGCCTGGGATGCCATAGCGAATTGCATCTTCCCCAGCTGCGGTCTGACTAGGTGAGAGAGAAAGGGCTTATATCTTGCGCTATACTTTAGATATATGGCCACTGTCTAAAGCCGACATATTGCCTCACTGACTGCGGCACTCCTGAGCACGTAACTTATTTCAGCTGTTTGCCTAGGTGCTTTATACTGCTCTGCATGACTCATTATTTGTATTGCGGGACTGCCTACAGCAGTAGTCTGCAAATCAGGAGTTACAACTGGAAGCAGAGTGATAGTAGGAGATATAAGGGAGGGTTATAAGAAATGCAGTTGTTTTTTACTGTATTTGCAGTTGCATGTCTGGAGGCGAGTGAGAAGAGAAGCTGAAGTCATAAACAATTTGGGAATGAAGGCTATGGTCTTAGTAATGACTAAATCCTAATAGGCAAGGTACAATAGAGGCGGCACTTGGAGACAGAAATATATGGCTTACAATCTATGCAGCTATTTATGGAATTTAAAAAGGTGGGGGTGAAATGGTATCCCTTCACCCCTTCACCAATATAATGAATAGTCATATAAAGGTTTGAGAGATAAATGTCAAAGATGTTTCAGCCAAAGACCAGAAGCATTCCAGTTCTCTGGGAGTTTCCTAGTGTGGGTTTTCACAGAGGTGAAGATAAAATGTGTCCAGATGGACATACGGCAGTCTGAGCCTCCATTCAGGAAGCTGATGCATTGCAAACTGTTAAGTAGCAGTGTTTCTGTAAATCAAATAAACGTCTAATCAGTACCTATGCATTATGCACAGATACTTCATGTTGTCAACAAAAGGATTCAGGATTTGTAGAGGCTTTAAGACTCTTTTTTTTTTTCCTATCAAGAAGAAATAATCTGATGGGTTCATTCCTCTTTTTCAAAGGGTCCTCGGGGTATAGCCACAACTATGCTAGTTACAATTCAATTAAGTGGCAGTCTATGCAGAATAAATTACTGTTATCTACTTATATTTAGAGTTTTCACATTATCTGTAAAACCTCACCAAAGGACAAAATAGTCTTAGGAATTTCAAAATTATTCATCAAATTAAGTTTCCAGTGTTTCAAGTTTTAAAATCCGTCCCCATGTCGTAGAGTTTTGACTGTAAAATCATTGAATTGCAAAACTACAATAATATTCTGATTATCATTCTAGCTTTTAATATCAATTAGTTGTTTATATAATCTCAAGTCTGTGAATATGCATATATTTTTTGGTTTGGAAAGCAAGCTAAATCAACAAGATCTGAATACATGTACAATACTAGCAGGACAGATCAACATTAGTATTAATTATTAACAATATTACCACGTGTTAGAATTGATATGATTCCTATGGACAGCTGCCTCGCACCAAACAGAACAGAGATGTTCCCATACCTGGAATAATAACACCTTCATTGTAGTCAATTTTTTTCTGAGCATCCCAAGATAGCACTGTGCTCTCACCTGTCTTCCTCTAATATTCTCTTCAGTTTTAGGCAAAAATAATTATTAATGGTAAGGCTTGAGCAGTGTACAGCTAAGTACTGAACCGTGCTTCCTCTTCTCATCTCTGCCTGTTACTTGCTCTCTGATCTTCAGCCATTCCTCAGATTGTAGGTAAAATTGCATGTTATGAAAACTATGATACATGCCTACTGTTTCAAAACAGATTAATTTAATTCAAATTTGTGGTTCCATGTGAATCTCAAGATCTTTCGTCTAAACAAAGGTCTACTAAAGCTAATTTAGGGCATTAATGGTTCCTCTACAGGAGCCATTATCTCTAGTGGAAAACCTTTCAAAATGTCTATACTTTGAAAAATGCTAGGAAAAAAGTTAAAAAATACTGATTTAAGGCTAGGTCCATGGTAGAATCTTTTTATGATATGGTGATACTAGTTGCAGATATTAGTGTTGTAGCTGTGAGGGTATGAAGTCTGGAAGGAGAAAAAATATCTTTGTTAGATAAACTTCTATACTAAAAATATTGGTGCATTTTTGGAGATAAAACTTGTCTATTTTTTGTAAGCTATGTCAGTTGATCTAACGAAATTACTGTATTAACTAAAAAAATCACAATACTTAGAAGTACAGTTTTCTATAATATTTGTAGTTGTAAATCTTAATGTAAACACAACTATGTCGGGGAAAAAAACGTTTTTGCTAGTGCATTTTAGTTTGTTGGAGTGAAGCTGGATATGCTACACTGCCAAAAGATGTATCTAACTTAGAAACTTGTTACAGCTGTACAATAAATCTTTTTCTAATGTCAGCTAAGCCTATGATCTTTCATTTCCTTTCACTTCTCTTTTCCTTTCCCGGGATTGTCCTGGTTTATTTAGATTTGAGTAGTTCTCATTGCAATTACACTTCCAAGAATTTTACAGCACCAGCCCTTTGCTGAAATCGTAACGCATCGAGGATTTGATGTCTTCTCAAACAAACTTTTTCTCGACTGAAAGCCTTTCTGCAGGAAAGTTAAAGAAAGTTAGTTAAAATGTTTCAACAGATCGATGCTGTGGCAGTGCACGAAGTTTCAACTATAGAGGGATTTACAGATCAAAACAGAAAGCCAAACATTGTGCAGAGTTAAACAAGAGTCCTCGGAAGAGAAAGACTTATTTCTCACTCCAGTAAACAAATTGGCAGCTACATTCAGCACAAGTATAAATTTCTTGCAGGCCTTCCAAAATAGCTCATGTGGCAAACATCTCATTAGCTCTTTTGGGAGACCCCAAATATGCATAAACTTGTGCAATGCATGACAATAACAAAGAAATGGTACAACGACTCCAACAATACTCTAGCTCCCACATCCTTTAGTCTGACAAATATGTTGTTAAGACATGAATGAGTATACTTGCTTAGGATGGTATAGAGGGACCTCACATGAAATCTCATTTATCTCTTCTTGCTTTTGTGAGGGGACATGACAACTGGTTTCAATCGCTTTCTCAAATTTAATGAGAAAGGTGTTTTGTCCCTTGGAGCAGTAAAGGATCCTTTACCTTCACCAAAGTCTTCCCCCCTCACCCCATACCAAGCCTTTGGCCATCCCTTGAGCCCACAGTGAGGGCTGTGCCACACTGCCTGACCTTGCTCTGCTCCGGACCTGGGAACCTACGTGCTGGGAACCTCCTCCTTGCACAAGGTTTTGCAGGAGTAGGTGGAAACCTGGGCTGGGTTTACAGCCAAGTTTCAAGAAGGAACACTGTTAGCAGCTAACAGACACGTCTAAACATTTTTCTCTCCTGTCATCTTTTATTTTGTCTACGTAGGTATAATATATCAAAATGATGAAAAAGGATGCCATATTAAATTGCCTTAAGAAAAGTAAAAAAAAAAAAAATGATTGTTTTTGTATTATTGGCATAGCCATGATATTTATGCAAGACTGTGTATGGGGGAAACAATCAATATCTTTGTAAACAAAAGATTCATGACCATATGCTAATAATGCAAGAAAAGAGAGTTTGGTCCAAAAGATCAGCAAGTCTGGTTTAGCTCCAGAGAAGAACGTGTGTGACTAAAAATAATGTCCTGTTTTTGTCATAGAATCATAGAACCCTAGAATGGTTTAGGTTGGAAAGGACCTTGAAGACTTCCAACCCCCCTGCCATGGGCAGGGACACCTCCCACTAGACCACGTTGCCCAAGGCCACGTCCAGCCTGACCTTGAACACCTCCAGGGATGGGGCCTCAACAACCTCTCTGGGCAACCTGTTCCAGTGCCTTACCACCCTCAAAGTGAAAAACTTCTTCCTAATGTTCAATCTGAACCTGCCCTCTTCCAGTTTAAAGCCATTCCCCCTCGTCCTATCCCTATATGACCTAGTAAAAAGTCCTTCCCCAGCTCTCCTGTAGGCCCTCTTTAGGAACTGGAAGGCTGCAATAAGATCTCCCCGTAGCCTTCTCTTCTCCAGGCTGAACAGCCCCAATTCTTTCAGCCTCTCATAGGAGAGGTGCTCCAGCCCTCGGATCATCCTTGTGGCTCTCCTCTGGACACGGTCCAGCAGGTCCATGTCCTTCTTATGTTGGGGACTCTAGAGCTGGATGCAGTACTCCAGGTGGGGTCTCATGAGAGTGGAGTAGAGGGGCAGAATCACCTCCTTTGATCTGCTGGCCACTCTTCTTCTGATGCAGCCCAGGATACAGTTGGCCTTCTGGGTTGCAATCACACACTGCTGGCTCGTGTTGAGCTTCTCGTCAATCAGCACACCCAGGTCCTTCTCCTCAGGGCTGCTTTCCAACCATTCCCCGCCGAGCCTGTTTTTGTGCTTGGGATTGCCCCGACCCAGATGTAAGACCTTGCACTTGGCCTTGTTGAACTGCATGAGGTTGGCTTGGGCCCACCTCTGCAGCCTGTCCAGGTCCCTCTGGATGGCATCCTTCCCCTCCAATGTGTCTACCTCATCAAACAGCTTGGTATCATCGGCAAACTTGCTGAGGGTACACTTGGCCCCACTGTCCATGTCGCCGACAAAGATGTTGAACAGTACAGGTCCCAGTACCGACCCCTGAGGAACGCTACTCGTCACTGCTCTCCACTTGGACATCGAGCCATTGACTGCAACTCTGAGTGCGACCGTCCAGCCAGTTCTTTATCCACTAATATCCACTTTATCCAATAATAGCAGTTGTTTAGTAAAATACTATTTCTCTCTAAAAACCCACCTCACTCTTATTCGTTAATCTCTATCTTCTGCACAGAGCAAGAAGAGGAAAACAGAAACATTCTAAAAGAGTATAGCCAATTGTGCTATTGCTTGAATCTGTTTATAGACAGTATAATTGCATTCAAAGTGAAAAGACAGGGTCTTTATGTTACATTCAAATACGCAAGCAAAAGCACTAAGCAGCTCTGACACGGAAAGCAGCATGCTCCTTTCCATCCACTAGATAGAGCTAGGAGACTTCAAGCGTCCGTGCAAAGTTCTTGGCGTGGCACAAGCATTTCTTCTGCCAGGAGACCTGGTGCTCCTCTGTACTAGTCTGTAAATATAAACAAACACATTTTCAGAACTGGGTAGGCTTCTTTGTTTGAAAGCTCATTTCATATCATATGTTGAATCTCATGTTGGGGGCAATGAAATAGAAAATAGTATTTTCCTTCTTTTATTCTTTTTAATTTCTATATTTGTAGGATATCACCTTGAATCCTCTTGTTATACATTTATTAATATGTGTTAGTGTTCTTCATATTAACAGGGGTATTTCAGGTTCAAATCTTACATCAGACATACCTTTTTGCCTTACCTGACAAAATGACTAGGAAAACAGGTAATTTAACCATTGAAAAACATACCTTTTGAAATTTAACTTCTCTTGTTATTAGAGTTTATTGCCTTGACAGTGACTTAATATTGTATAAAAATGTGAAACTGAACATTATGGTCTGAGGTTTTGTATTTTTGTAAAACGTGAATTTTGGACCTTATAACAATGTTAGGTTCTTTTTTTCCCCTTGTTGTGAGTTTTCTGGCTTTTCTTAAGGAAGAATACTATAAGATTGAACTGGGATCAAACTAATAAAGTCCCATAGATATGAATCCAAAAAAGTATACCTTTTCTAATGATGCAACTGAGCTAGGGAAATAGATTTTTATTGATTTTTTTTATACTGGCTTATGAAGTTTTTTGAAAAAATACCATTTGCCATTACATTTTATTGAATTAAATAGAATGCTTCGAACAGCTTATTTTGAAATTGTAATTGTCTCTTATAGTCAATGGTGCTTTCCCTAAAGTTACTACACTTGCAAAGGAAAAGGCTGATATCATATACTTGCTATTAAGCACTCCATCTCTCTGAGGGAGGGCTGAGCCTGCAGGAGGCAGATGGAGGTGAGGCTCTGTCTGCAGCCAGCTGGCCTCTTCTTCGGCTCTTTCTTACAACATGTGCAAAAAGGCCATGAGAGCAATTAGGGACAGACAGAATAAACTGTAGAAATTTGAGGGGCAATGATCAGTGAAAGGCTTGGGAAAATTGAATATACCAGTTTTCCTATATTTGTTTCTTTTTTCCTCCTCCTTTGAAATTATTGCTTATGTTTCATAGAAGAACTACATTCAGGTCCTGAGTGGGGGAGGATGGAAAGGGTGGGCATGATAAAGCAAGGGCGCTAAGCCCTTTTGCTGTGGGTGAGAAGAGGGGGAAAAAAGGAATAGATGAGAAACTTTCCCCCTGAGAAAAAATACAGAGTGACTAAGGAATCCACCTTCACTCTGCCAAACCCCATCATCCTATGTTTGAGATTTTTCTCTTCTCTGACTTCTGAACTGGTTAGCTCTGGTTATCCTGCTTGTTCTACGGATGATGCTTCTGTAAACAAGCTTGACAGTCTTTAAAGTGAGAGTTACAGCATACGGAGTGCAAAATGTTGAGGAAGACAAAAGCAGATTCTAAATTAGGATGAATTTCTATCTCTTTCCAATCTCTGCAGTGAAGACGGGGAATTAACTTTTCGTGTTTTCTATGGTACGTTCTTCACATTGTACAGTATTTCTGATGATCGTAGATGAAAAGTTATATGTGGCTGCTGTGTAGTAGAAGCGCAGTCTCTTACTGACAGAAGGAGAGAGCTTAATTCTGTTGTTCCATGAAAAGACAGAGGTTCTCAAAATGTATTCAAGTACAGCCTCACTCCTTGTATGTGATGAGCTGGGAAATAGAGCAAAGATAACAAGAAATGGCCACTCAAGTTTGTATCCTTAGGTCAGTGTCTCTCATATTTAAATATTTGCAAGAATCAGACTAATGAGTTTGTCAGAAGAGTTGAACTTCACATATGTTTCTGTTCTTGGTGACACCACATTACGCTTTCAACCAAGAGACTGCATGTACCACCTTATCAGTGACTTCAAAATACACCTAAGAACCCCACAGCAGGAATGAAACAAATGGCAGTTCATGTTAGTGTTATACAAATGTTTTTTTTCTATTCCTCTAGAGGGTTTGCCAGCGTAAAATTCCTTTACAGCTGCCTTAGCAAAATCCTTCGCCTGAAAGAACCGTGTGTACAAACACGCACGCGCACTTTACCATCTGACATATAACAGAAATTGCTTGAACCAAAAAGTATAGTATTTAGCACGGCGCTAGGGATTTCAGTCGCAAACCTTTAGACTGGGCAGGTAGAACAGTGATTCAGGAAATTTACATTAGGTCTTCTCGATCCTGCTAAGGTACATCTTTGTCATAAGAGATAAGCAATGGTTTCCCCTGTCGATTTACTGATATAACACACCCTTCTAAGAGACCATGTGTATTTATCTGTGTTTTGGTTCTCAATGATATTTCATGAATGTCCTAACTGCAGACTGAATTGCTACTGTCAAGATTAGTGACATTCATCGCCCTGCTCAGTGGCTGAGATAGAGATGCTCCTCTGAGTGAATGAGTTTGGTACTTATTTATATTGTTTCCATCCAGCTTCTTCACAGGCTTAGCCCAGAATGTGACGCTACCAATCCTAGCAGGCTTCAGTGAGCCTACTGAGCACACAAACTCTTTCTGCTGGTCCTAATTTCTCCACGCCTAGCCAGACATAAAAGACTTTGATTGTTAGCTTTGAATGAGAAAAGCGGTGCCAATGTTCTGTCAGGCTTACCATTACACAGATGAACTGGAAATTTGACTTTCATTTATTTTCTTTCATAAATGTTAAAATATGCTTTCAGCTGGTTTTCTTTGTTTTTCCAATTTTATGATTTGGGCATCAGTATAAAACCCCAGTGTATTAAACTGTGTAAATCAGAGGACATTCTTGTCTACCTGTGGAAGAAAGCAGCACTGAAGAGAGTATTAATCCTTCATATAGCATATTTTAATTTGCAAAGCTCTTTACTTGAGCTGAGAAATATATTTTCATGTCTTTGTCTCTTCTTCAGTTCTACTGTCCTTTAGATCTGAATTAATTTGGAATTCTCTTGAAAAAACAGAATGGGAATTGATAGCTCCCAGAATTCAGCTGGAGTAGTTTTGAGTAATTTGGTTTATCCATTGAACTAATTCTGCTGGGCATCAACTTCAGTGAAGTTCAGGCATGTGGCTGGACTATGTCAGTCTTGGTCCTTCCTGTATGAAGTGGACATCAGCTGTCTCATCTTACTTTAGATGTACACAGTGTGGGTGTCTACGTCTAACCTAGTTGTCCTGTTTCCTAGACCTTCTCGATTTTGATGCACCTCACCTGTTACAGACTTCAGGTTCAGGATTAGATTAATTGTACCCTAGAAGTACTTATTTTCTCTCTATTCACTATAAAGAGATCCCACAAGGTCTAGCTCAAATCCAGACATTCGTAATGTAGGCATCTTCATTTGGACAGATTAATCCTGCTCATCTAATCTACCTTTATATTTGATGTGGATGTAGTAAGAATAATGCCATTTTGTTCAATTGCTGAAAGCAATAGGTAAAAACTCTGCCAGTACTATTTCAGCTCCAGCAAACTCTATTTAGCACTTGTTCATTACTGAATTATCCAGTACACATGTAAGGTACCATAACTTTCCTTATAAAGCCAAATGTATTCAGACTGGAGACCTGATATTTGGATCGATAATGGCAATCCAAAGTATGTTTCTTTTTAAATTATACATGTCCTGTTAAATTATACTTCTCTTTGCATTTCTGGAAACATGTCAGACAAGACATTAACAAGACAATAAAGCTCAAAATCACCCTATTTTCCAAATACTAAATTTTTCAGCTGGGAAAGGCACTCCAGGGCACATTTCTTCATTAGTCTATGACCAAGAAATTATCCTTAATATTTTTAATGATTTGCAGATTCATACAACTGATTGATCTTCTGCAAAGAGTGCTTTGGTTTGCTTATGGGTATCTTTTCTGTGGTAGTTCTGTGGTAGTAGAAAGATAAATATGTCTAGGTTTTTGAAGAAAGGGAAAAGGTTAGTGTGTAGAAGTGTGCCAGAAAACGGTATTTTTATCTTCCACCGTATCTTCTTTCAGTTTTATTTTAATACTTTCCACACTGATAAACACAGGTTTAAAGATCTGTAATTATGTTAAATATCTAGAACATGAAAAAATCTGCCAAAATCTCATGTGGAATTTAACCTTTCTAATTTTTTTAAACAAAAACTGATGAAGTTATCCAAATAACCATGCATTATCCAAGTTGCTGTTAACACTTCCCTAATTAAAATCACAGTGTTCATAATATCACTGTCACATATTTATTGAATTCCCTATTAAAATTATCACAATTTGTGCTCAACGTGTTTCAGCTCTGTTTTCATACATGCTTGGAGAAAAAATAGTCCAGTTTTCTCTATCAGTCCAGAATGCTTGAGTATGGCTCAATGAATCACTATAAATATGCAATATTTCATCAATGAAGTGTGAGTGTAATGTTTCTCTCACAAGTCTGAAAGATGCATTACAGGTTTTGAAGGCCTTTTTTTTTAAGGTGACTGAAATGTACACTTCACAGAGATGACCTGTTTTATTTGTTCTGTCAGTATTCATTGCAATTTTTAAATTCAAGCAAGTGAACTTTCAGAGCTTGGCATTTTGTTGTGCCTGGGTGAAGCAAAGATGAGGTAGGTAGATGATGCAGAGAGTGGGCTGAGGGCAATCTGTGTTAGGATTTATGCTTTCCAAGTGCTCAAACATCATTGTCATAAAATGGACAGTAAATTAACTGTCCACATTTATTAAGACAAAGTGTTTTGAAAATGACATCTTCCAAAGGTGCAACGTTGTGCTCCTGAATATGCAAATAGAGACCAGTACAGGACTGTGGAATTCAGCTGGAAATCCTTCCATAGCCTGTGCAGAAGAGGAAAATAAGTACAACTTATTCTTTTAAAATCCCACAATTTTTTTTTTCTTTTTCCCTATGTTTTTTGATCCAAGAAGTTGCAAAGTAAGGCATGATCTGTACTGTGCTGTGGGTGAGCCAACAATAGCCAACGCTATGAATAATGAATCAAAAGCCTTAGAAGAACTCACTTTAGTGGCTGGCTTGGGTGCAAACAGAACAGAGAGCTGTAGGATTCAGGAAGATTAATGTCAGCTTTTTCTTCTGAACAAGACTATTTCTCATTCAATGTGTATATTTTATACCTTCTGTTCCCGAGTAATTCTAGGACACCAGTTTCCAAATACACAAGGAGTATTACACAACAACATAGCTGTATGTAATATTGGTACTGAAATAACATTTGCTTTGTGATTAATTTCTGTTCTACTAAAATTATGCTAATACTTATATTTTTAGTAATTCTTTCTTTACTGATGTTTTTTTTTTTTTTATTTGCTACATTGCTAATTCCAGGAAGGGGTGGGATTTCTTGACTTTTGTATAGCTCAGGTTTTTTTCAAACTTTTTCTGCTTGCTGGTCATCAAGGGCTCTGTAGTAGAATTACAGATAACTTCAAATATTTTGCATGCATGTGGTGACGTTCAGCAATATGAATTTCCTTTTCCTTTTTGTAACCAATTTTGTGTGGGTCTCATAAGCAGTTTAAAAGTTTCAGAGGAGAAAATGATGCATTTGATTTAAATAATTGATTCATTGATTAAATTAAAAAATAATCTAAATTATTTTATATTATTTTTATATTTTATATTATTTCACTATTTCTATTGCTATGGAAATATAATCAGTGAGAGGATAATCAAAATTATAATCAGTTTTGATTAAGCCATATTGCCTGCTGGCTGCAAGAAAAGGCACTTGCACAATTCTTTTTGGATACTGATGTGCACACCTGGATTTAAGAAAGTTAAGAAAAGATTTCTTTGAAAAGTCCTTCTAAAACTCTCATTTGCAAAATGTTTGTTGAACATCCTCTGGTGATACCCCAATGTGACATTCTTATTTGATGGAACCATAAAATCAGTTTGCATTATGAGCGTTATATATTTCATGAATTCCAGTTAGATTTTCTGGCATGATTCTATCTTTTTATCTTATCCGTCTTTACCCTAAACTGTCTCTTAACATTTTTGGTAGGTGAGCTGGGAAGAAATGAGAAAAGTGTAGTGCTGTTATGTCTACCTATGACAGGTTAATTATTTTCATCAGTATCTAAATAAATCCCACAGATAATGATAACGTATTCCAAGTAAAGGCAGTTTCTTGTGAAACGTTAGAGTTTAGGGAGAGATAAATCCCCAGGAGATTAAAGAAACTGAGTTTAGTTGCTATGTATTGAAAAAACTCTGCAGCTGAAAAATTCCGGAAGAACTTGAAGGAATTCAGAGAGAAATGTAGCTTACTGAAGAAATAGAAACATAGAAGAGCCATTTTTAACTACAGGCATTTTTAGCTACTGTAGGGAAGAAGAAAACTGGCAGCATTAGAGGCACCTGTCTGTAATTTGGAGGAAGAAAATGGAGGATTCCTTGTCGGTCTGGTGTTTAAAATCAATACTCAAGAACTTTGTGATGTTTTGTCTATTAGTAGTTAACACTGAAAGCTGGATTAAAACTCTTCTCATAGGAGTACTGGGCACAAGAAAACTAACAAATTTCTTGATAAATTTGAGCTTGATAAACTCTGAAAGTAATCATGTAGCATAGTTGTCTGCAATGACAAGGAACTGCATCAGTGAATTTAGGAGATCTTTTTCGATCTTACGCTCCTTAACAAGGTCAGTCCTAATCTAAGCTGTGTTGGAGTCCTCTTTAACAGCTTTTTCCAAAAGCAACTCTTCTCACAACAGAAAGAAAAACTCTGCCTTCCTGGACCTAATTTTATCTTGTACACACTGTTCTGTTCTTATGCAGAGCGTGACAAAACATAATACAGTTATCAGAATTGTCCATATTTTTTATCACACTATCACAGCAACTATGTGATATGGATGATGTGATGGCATACATAGTTGAGGAAAGAGTGTATCTAAAGAGCAGAGTTGGTTCGAGTTGGTCTGAAGAAGCAATTTCCCAGTGGGCTTTTCTCAGCTTGCTCTCCGTGGTGTGTTCCTGCTGTGCACTTCTGCCAGCATCGCTCGCGTGGCTTTGCAATCAGCCAACTCAGACAGTTCATTCTGCTAAAAACTAATGCAGAAAAAAGATATTTTTCAATAGAACCAGTAGGATGTAGCCATGTGCCTGATTGCATAAGCACTTGTGCTGACACAAGAAAAAGATTGGCAACTTGTAGCTAAGAGCAAGGTGAGATTCAGTTGGCTTAAACCAGCTCAAGCTTTCTGCAGAACAGTCAACCAAACTTAAAGGGGCAAATTTTATAGACATAGCACGTAATTATTATTCTGATACTTTAGTTTCACCTTTCTCTTGCTACAAATGTGCTGAATCAGATTGTGGCATTTTTGTATTGAATTTACCAGAGTGCCTGCTGATGTGTCACAGAGGACGTTGCCCATAGTGCTAATAAAAAGGGCAGTTATTCATATTTCCTTCAATGGGAGCTATGTTTGGATTCTGCAACAGTTGTGATGTATTTAAATAACAAAAATAAACTTGGCCTTGAAATGCCTTTTCATCTTTTTTTTTTTTTCCTGCTTTAATTTGGATACAAATATCAGATGGCAGGCTAAAGGGGGCAAACTATGAATATATCTCATATATTAACAATTCTATAATTCTTAATCTATTGGATATAGTACTTTAGAGTTCAGATGTCAAAATCCAAAAAAACCTGGTTATTTAGCTCAGCCATTAACCAGAAGTATTAAAATTGCATGCAGAAACCCCTTTACAGGAGATTTTTTGGTCCAGTTGTGCATTTAACAGTTGTTTGGATTTTTGAGTTTAAGTACAACTAAACAGCCAAACCTTTTCTCATCTGAATGCAACGAGAATGCCAAACCTTTTCATCTTGGTCTACCACTAATTAATTAATTATAATATTTTAGATTATAAGGAAGGATGGCATTTATAACTGAGATTTTCAGTATATCAGGCAATGAATAGGTCTTTTATCTAGGGATGAAGAGCAACAGAACCAAACTGGCAAGAAAAAAAATCTTATTTAGAGATACATTTTTTTTTCCTATGGCTGACTGTCAAAACCAAGTTATGTCCAAAATAAAAGTAAATATAATTTTTTTACTTTGTGGGAAGGTTGTATGTTAATGTTTTAAAAAATTCTGAAGTTGAATATTTCTTTTGCATTTATTAAACATCAACTTTATGAAATTAAATGATTTCTAAATTCAAATTCTTTATATTCTTATATTGTAGAATACTCTGGGTTGCAATTACCAACAGACACATAGAGAAGAAACAAAAATAGTTTGTGTTTGTTTCTGCTCTCTCTAGATTTAAAATATTACCTGGGGTGCAGAAACAGTCTTGTTTATGGTTTCATTTTTTTGTATGATGAAGTAATCACAGAAAATGTTCTGTTCTTCCTTCAAGCATTCCTCCTAAAGCCTACTGTAAAATAGAAAGATGTTTTGAGAGACAAAGTCTAAGTATCTATTAACTACCAAAATGCCCCACAATCTTTATTTAGGATCTGGGATGTCAGTGGGCATCTCTCTGTTTCTGCATTTAGGCAATTTTGTCTGTTCGCGTGAAACTGTGTTCTATTAGGAGTGGTTCAGGGCAGAAGTTTTCCATATAATTTTTGATCCTTTTTAGTATTTCATTTTCTAAAATTCAGTTATCTTTCTTGGTTTTTTGATTCTTCTACCTGATACATATTCAGACAATTTTTCATATACATTTGATTTCTGAGTGAGCAATTTCCTTCTAACTAATGTCTCTGTTGGGCTGACTCTGTGCCCTGCTCGTAGGAGTGTTTTGTCCCTCGAGTAAACTGAAGATTTTGCTATATTACCCTGTCCTCAGTTTAACCTGTCTGTACTGCATGGTGGTTACCATTGCATATCCTTGTTCCATTTGATAACCAAACTTGTCCGTGAGTGTTTGAAATCATACCCGGCAACAAAGCAAAAACATTCAAAACTAGTAACTGAAACTCATTCTGTCCTCACAGAAGCCAAAATAGTCACAAACTTTTTAGCTTCTTTATAAATTGACAGTGAATAGCAGGTGGAAAATGTGGTATTTCAATAAATTGAAAAATAGCAACTACTAAGCATATGGAGTCTTGCTGTTTGCAAAACACACTGTATCATTTTCTCAAATTGCCCTCCCTAGCAGTGGTGTTACAACGAGAGGTTCTGCTTTCTAGAGTTTTATACCCTCCATATTCCACTATTTTTAACCTTGCCACTGCCGAACCATTTGAGCTAAGAGCTTTTATTTATTTATGGCTGTAAACGCGGTCCTGTATCCTCCTCTGTGGGACTCAGGCCTCTGACTCAGCGTAGCAATAGATCACATGTGTCACCGGGAAAAACTACTCAACTCATGTGGTTTAAAACAAATCAGGATCAAAGCGGTTTATGGATTTATTAACGACACAGTTAACTGGCAATCAGTGAACTATACATTCAGGATCGATACTGGCGACACAGCAGATAAACCGCAATCCCAGATGCTTGAAAAGTGTTAATATAGCCCTACAGATTTCCAAAACCCCTTCTGTAACTGACGCGCCCCCCCCCCCATATTTACCTTTGCACCCTCTGGCAGTTCAGGTGCCCCTCCCTTCCCTCTCTGGGGCTGCAGGTTCCCCAGGTGGTCCCCTCCTTGGGGACATGTGCAGGTGCCCCACATGGTCCTACATGCATAATATGGAGGGGTCCCCCACACTGCACTCGTGCTGTGGGCCACTGGCTGGGTACAGGGTGCTCCTGCACCTCATGGGGACCTGCTGGGCCTGGCCCAGGCAGGGATAAGGATGCTGTGGGGTGATGCCTGGCAGTGGCCAACCAGGGTCGCTGCTCCTTGTCCAGCTCCAAGGCCTCTACCAACACCTTCTACAAATTTCCATGCTTCTCTTACGCTCCTTTTCAGGCTGATGCTCTCCTTGTTTCAAAAGTCTCTTTGTAATTTCATGATTACTGTTTAGTCTGGTTGATGAATGTCCTTGGGTTCCTTCTTAGAATTATCATTTTGGGGCAAAGGCTCTCTCAGACGGGTTTGGCTGTGCCATCACACACACTGTTACACATTCACACACTGCATTTGATGTAAGTGTCAAGGTGTTGGTAGCAGGGGGGCTTCTTAGTAATCTCCCTGTCTTTACCTCCCCCAGAGGCTTATTCATCTTACTTCCTCCCCCTGTCCTGTTGATGAGGAGGAGTGAAAGAGCAGCTGGGTGGGAGTCTGGCTGCTGGCCAAAGCTAACCCACCACACATGCCTATCTTATTAGTCTTTGTTATCAAAACCATTTTGCCAAAGGTGGGCTGTGTGGGCACTACCACAATCTTTTTCCCCGTGTTTCTTGCTTCATTTAAAATTCCCTATGGCCTTCATTTGAACTGCTGCAAAGAAACGTGTTGAGCGAGACCTTAAAATTCATAGATATGATAGCTTTATACCTTTAAATGCTATGTACGTTCCATACGGCTGGCATTTGTTTTTATCTTCTGCCTCTCTGTTTTCGCTACCCATAAATAACATAGTGGACACGTATTTTTCTGACTTGTATGGCCATTTGTAGTTTCTCCGAGTTTCTTAGCTATTTAAAAAAAAATGAATCTTTTGCATTTTGAAAAACAAATACATCTGCAGTTCACATGGTAGTGAAAACCAGTATCTGCTGGTGTCTTCTTCCCTGGACTATGAACATACTAATTGGCTCATCATCCAGAAAGACTGGAGAAATTATATAACACAATAGGAAGGCATCATACATGTACATCACACACAGAGAGAGAACACATTTTTAAACAGATCCTTTACAAAATTTTGCATTTAGGAGGTGAGGCCTGAATTCTCTTCCCTTGTGCCTTTACATTTTAGTCTGTAACTTGATATATATTTCATTTTCTTTGGATTTGGACTTGCGTGTGCAGTGTGTTTTGTGAATAGTGATTCTGAGAAGCAATTAATAGACTTTATTCTCCTATGAAAAGTAAAGGTATTAAGATGCCAGGCAAACTAAAAGAGAGCATACAGTGGTCTTGACTGAATTCTTAGCTGGTCTGAGAAAGAGCATGGAGATTAGCTGCTAATCTGTCCATGCGTTTGTGGAGGCAGGTGTAAAAGAAAAAGGAAGAACACGGATTTTTATGTTTTGCACGTCCAACTTCGATACCAGTAAGACATAAAACACTTCCTGTTCTATGCATTTTAAACAAATTGTATTTCCCTATTATCCACTGCTACAACTACAAAAGTTACACGTGTTAGAGGGAAGTGAGGCACATCTACCAACACAAGGGTACGGCTCTGAACACGTGCTGCATGTTTTTTATCTGTGAAATGGGAATCAGGTCACTGTGCGAGTGTGTGTGTTCTGTACAATTTTCAAGCAATGTAAAAACTTCTGAAAGAATATTTTCGTTTGAAGAACTGGAGGAAAAGTTGGAAAGACAATAGACAACACAATTTATTGAGAGTCTCCCTTAATTTTTAAATAGATTGATTGACAAAGGAATCATGTTGAAAGAGGGATCTTTGCTATTAATTCAGTCTCAACAGAAAAAAGTTCAGCTAAATTTAACTAATTGCTAAATTTACATGTTTTGTGCAAAGGGTGTTAAAAAAATCACATACGTGATTCTTCTAATTAGGATTTTAACTCTAATATACGTTTTACATTTTAATAGACTATAACGAATATTTCCCAGAATTTTGTAGAGGGCTGAGATGCAATTAGAAAAGTCTTTTGATTGACACAAGAAAATTGCCTGATTTGGGAAAAAGACACAACATTAAGTAAAAGCTTCTGATTAGCTATTAGTGATCTAAAGGGGAGTAAATTTGAGCACAATCTCCTTAAAGACACTTACTTTCAGCAGTTGCACCGAATGTGAGGGTTTTCCCTGGATCAAGGGCTCATTCCCAGGATGTCCAGGGCTGACAAAGTTTCTGCTAGTGATCAGAATTGCTAAGTCTTCTCAAACCTAGACAGACTTATCCTCTGTGGTTTAAGCTATGACCTTACCGACTTCTCAGTCTTTTCCAAATCCCTGTTGAGTCCTGCTGTGTTCCTTAACCTCTGCACTACTCATGCCAGAGGTCTGGGAAAGCTTGGAGAACCACTGTGCAAACCGCAAGCTCCTTTTTCGTAGCTGATGGCAGAAGGCAGTCTAAAAGCCCCTACAGTCTAGGGAAATAAATCGAAGGGCTTCACCTGGAAACCAGAGATTTTATTAAGCCGCATCACATAGCGCATTTTATCTTTTGCTTTTTCCTTAGCTCCTTTTTAAAACACATGTTCTATTTTAACTTAAAAAGGTAGATTGTCATTACTAGCCAGAACATTTGTCATTGCAGACTTTCTTTGAGTTCACCGAAGAAAAGCATTTGTCTCCAAAAGGCAATTTTGCTTCACGCATCACACTGTGGCATCATTTTCTAACTGATGGCAAAAATCCTATGGTCCCATTAGCACCAGTAAATAAAAAAGTGGCTCTATATTCCTGTGAAGACATACTTTGCTGCCACAGAAGTAGTGCAATGCAAACAAGAAGTATGTTTCCAGCAACTGAAAAAAAAACCAAAACCCCACTACAAGAAATAAAATGGCCAGAGACATTATGTTCTGAGGCCATAAAAGCAGGTGCAACCTATAAAAGCCAATCACCTAATTGCACCATCTGTGTTACTGTGACATTCTCAAAGCAAATATAAGAGCAAATATTGCATGGATCCATTGATATGTGACCAGGCACGTTTAGTAATCTGTGGTGCCATTTTGACTTTGCAGAGGCAGTGGGCATGACTCCAGTATTGTAATTCCAGGAGAATTCTCACCGAAATCCTCTCTAATCAGAACTGCAGAGTTAAGTCAATACTGATGCTTCTAGCCCAGCAGACCATTGAAGTCAATGCTAATTGTCTGACTGTATCCCATAAAACTCACTACAGAGCCATCTGAAGCAACTCTGGGGTTTTATTTTAACAGTGTCTTTATAACTGATTCAGAATCTGTTTTTTCATATGATGTTATTTTCAGACCTCATTTTTGTGTGGATTAATAATAATAATTCAGAGCCAAGTTAATCATGTTCCCTCACCCAGAAGCCTTCTGGAATCAGAGAAAAAGGATTCTTCCTTTTTAGGTACACAGCGTAAGGTTTTCTTAGAGTGCCTTGCAGGCTGCATCTTCTCTTTTCTCCCAGGAATGCAGGGCTCACAGGAGGTATTTGGAGGACACAAATGAAGTCACTCCTTTCTAGCATTGCAAAAACAGCTTGCGTTCCATGAAGTGGAGCTGTGGAAGCTACTCTGCCTCTGCTGGGACCTTCAAGAACACTTTTTTTCTGTTCGGCCCCTTCCTTACTCTGCTTTTGCCTAGCAAGTTATTTAATTTCTGACAGCAACTTGTTTAAAAAAAAAAGTTGCACAAAATCACTTGATAATACTTGTATTATCATAAAACTATCTTTCTCCTAATAACAGGTAAAGCCCAAACCCTGTATTTAAGTCCAGAAATCTCCAAATTTGGAGTTGAAATACAGAAATGGGCCTACTTATAGCATTTATCAAACACAGGTGGGGAGTGGCCAAACAAACTTTATTTTGTCTCTATTAGCAAAACCTGATGAACATCAGTACCAAAAAACAGTTTTTAAAACTAGAAGCCTAACGAAGGAATGTATGAGGAAAAGGATGTAAAAAGTATTTCCTTTAGGACCAAGTATTATAAACAGGTGATTGCACTAAAATGTGAAAATAGTGCTATAAACTGAAGAACAAGACGGATTTTGGGGTATAACTTAGTGCAGACTGTATGTAGCTGTGAGTTCCATGAAGAGCCAGCAGTCCAGCTATTCTTCTAAGTCTGCCACCTTAGCAACTCTCAAATCACAGAATCATAGAATCATAGGGTTGGAAGGGACCTCTGGAGATCATCTAGTCCGACCCCCCTGCCAGAGCAGGGACACCTTAGAGCAGGTTGCACAGGAACGCGTCCAGGCGGGTTTTGAATGTCTCCAGAGATGGAGACTCCACCACCTCCCTGGGCAGCCTGTTCCAGTGCTCTGCCACCCTCAAGGTAAAGAAATTCCTCCTCATGTTTAGGTGGAACTTCCTATACTCAAGTTTGTGCCCGTTACCTCTTGTCCTGTCACTGGGCACCACCAAAAAGAGCCTGGCCCCATCCTCCTGGCACCGACCCTTTAAGTATTTATAAGCATGGATCAGGTCTCTCCTCAACTGTCTTTTTTCCAGACTAAAGAGACCCAATTCCCTCAGTCTTTCTCCATAAGAGAGGTGTTCCAGTCCCCTAATCATCTTGGTAGCCCTATAAGGTGCTTTCACCTATGCAGCAACCACCAGGTGAGATCTGGAGTTACTCTTCTCCTTTTCCTTGCCCTTTCTTTCCAGTCAAACAAATAAAAGCAGATTGCACTCTGCACAACACTAGAGTGTGCAGGGATGTACTAACTGTCAGAAAAAAATGTGCTGCTTGTGTGAAAAACTCATTCCTTTTGTAAATGAAATAGTTTCAATGGAATTACAACAGGACCAAATGTGCCCCTGGCTATTTAGATCTATCATAGTGCAAGGTTTCGAACTTTTAAAAAATATCACTTTGTAGGGTCTGAAGGTCAGGCAGGGCTACCCAGGATCAATTTACAGCAAGAACTGTGGAAGGTTTTTTGATGAAATTGGTGTGAAATAGAGCACATCATAGACAAAAGAGGAAACAGCTCTCTTTCCCTAATGATAGCATTGGATTTTGAAATTAAGCACAGCAGGTAGAGAGACATCCCACACGGATTTCAAAAGAGGATGCGTGTCCTGGTACTAACACACACTTCAAAATGCCATGGGGTTGAAAAATCACTATGTTTTACAGTAACTTTAGCTTAACATAGGCAAAGCTATCAGGCAGCACTGTTATTAATGCCAAGCTGCTATGCAGCGTTTAACACACCTGGAGCATGCCAACATCAGTAATCATACCTCTGAATTCTCATCTACTTGTTGCCAGTACAAAAGGTCCTCCATTTTGCTGATACATAGCCACCACAGCAGGGCGCTCATTTAAATTATCTTTTTTAAACTACTAGACTCTAATTTCTGGCTTAATTTGTAAAGAAAAATGAGAAACAGCCCTAAACAAACCTTTCTAAACTTACGAGGAAGTGTTAAACCTTCCATGTTGCTGGTATCATCTTAGCTGAACACCAGCGTTGCCCCCAGCAAAGGTGTAGCAGGAAGACAGCCTGTCATCGTGCCTTTGATTGCCTTTCTTTTTTACTAGAAAATTTACATCTTTCTGTAGGCCCAAATCTTCTTTTCGAATACTACGATATATTGAATTTGCATTAGTTTTATGTTAGGAAATTTTACCAAAGTGGGCGGTTCTCTAGCAAGACAGAACAGTTTATGGTGACGGACAAGGATAATGGAAAAGATCATGCATATAAATCATTGTTATTAGGTGTTAAATAGGATGTGTAATGACCTGTGCAGGTATTAGAAATGCTAGTTGATGCTGTGTATGTCAACCTGGTTGATCCTTGCGGACACAAATACTCAGGTTTGGGAAAATGTTAATTATCAGTGAAGATTTAAGGTGTAGAGATACTAATGGAAGTTTAAAAGGAAATTTTTATAAACTAGAATTAAAGCTTAAAAAATTACTTTAAGTATTTATCAGAAGAAAATGAAGAAGTATGAACTGCAAAAAGGGCTCCTTTGAGTTTGTTTTACCACAAGTGAAAGGAGCAGAAGGATGCCAGGAGAAACTGGATTGGTATTTATTCATTATGTTTTTTTGTTGTTTGAGGAAAACATGTGCGAGAATGTAAGGAAATTAAAGTAGTTACATTAAATAGGAGGAAAGAAAGAAACATAAACATGTAAATAAATGAAAGCACAATTTTAGAACAAATGGAATAAACAGAGTTCTTCACATTTAAAGGAAAGATATAATGGGAAAACTGTTTTTTTACATCCTTTATTCCATACATATTATCTTCATGCTAGTTTAGTTTCCAAACTACCCACTCCACCATCCTCCATTTTTAGGAATCTATTTAAAAATCTGATATTCTGAATGAAAAAAATAGGGAGGATCCTTTTGATTTTTATTCTGAATAACCACACACTACGTTCTCACCAACAGTTAAAATTGTGTTTATTTATTCCATTAGCATCTGAAACACTACAATAAATGGTACTTGCCATGGCACCTACGTTTTCTTCCAGTGGAGAGAAGCTCAGAAGTTTTACCCTGCCATAGTGTTGTTACATAGTTCAGAACAAACAGCTGGAAGTGTCAAGAAGTGTTATTAGACCAAAAACAACTGAAGGAGAAACTGGGGATGTAGTTAGGTTTCTGATGAAAGAATTTGACAATATGTTGAAGTTTCAGATTAGCGAGAGGATAGCAGTGCAGTCAGCCTATGAAGAAAAACCTTTTTGCTAACAGTGTTCCCACAGCATTATCGACATCTTCTTTTGCTCCTTCAGTGCCTGAGCTTGTTCAACAGTCCTCTATGCAGGCCAGTGGGAAAGCTGCCAGTTTGCTAAAAAAAAAAAAAAAAAAGGATTTGTTCCTGAAGTTATTTGAAAGGCTGACAGGCTGTGAACAATTGAAACTACTTTTTTTTTTTTCTTTGCAAAACAGCATTTAAGTAATGTCAGAAAAGGTCAGTTGTTGGAATTAAGTCCATTAAAAGCTTTAAATGTTTTCTAAGCTTCTACTCATAATGCCATTTGTTGGCATGATAATGCTATAAAATGTCAATGTGGGTATTGTTAAATATATTATAGAGAACAAAATCTGCCACCTGTTCACACATGGTATGGAACCAACTATCCACTCTCCCTGTCAATCAGTCTATAGGAAATATGAATTCTGCAGATGGCGTGTGTTTTTACATTATGTTCACCAAAACATTGTGGAATTGAAAGGTGTTTGAAATCTGGGACCACTTCTTGTATTTATTTTTTCTGGCTCTTCTTTCAATAGATCAGGTTGGTAGAATAATTTGTTTGTATTTACAGAGAAATGAATTATTTTGTGTATACAAATATATCTTGGAAGACAAGTACTCAGTTTGCTTGCTAGGCTAAGTAGAAGGAGAACGTTAGAATATAATTTTTATTGTGAATAAAAAATGGGCTAGTATTCCGTAAATTTAAATAGATTTTATTATAAAGGATAAAATTCACTCCTTGTGCAGAGTAGCATAAGGAGCCTCTTTACGACAGTGTTGTTAGGGAATCAAAATACTCATAAAAATACCCTTAAAGGTATGCCTTGTTCTTCTCAGAGCCAGCTTTGACTCATAGAGAATTATGAGTATTTATTAGAATGCGGGACATTTTTCTCTTAACTCAGTGCTTTGAGCAAATTTATCAAGAAACACTGAGCTCATACTGTTATTATCCACTTTGAGCAAAAAGAACAAGTTGGATTGTGTACATGTACATTTATCTCTGTGCACCAGATATTCACTGTACTGATTGTCCCTGGGAAGCACAAAGCAATTGCTCTGTTTGCGCACAAGGAAGAATCGCAACTTCACAGAGTTTTTGGACTGCACACGGATGGCATGATTGCCTGGGAGAGGCTGGTCTTGCAGTTGTTCTGCCTCTCACTGCTTCGACGCTTCTGGGAGAAACATCTCAGACAACATGCAGGTATGGCAGTGCAGCACTGAACACCTCTTCCTGCCTCTTTCAGCTTCTGTTGACAGAAAAGATCAGTTTGAAGAGAAATAAAGGGCGGTTGCTCCAATGCCTAAAAACTTTTGAATGTACGTTGATACATTAAGCCAATTATATTGTCCAGAATAGGTTCTGTGTTGTGCATAAGCCTCTGTGTCTGAATGTGACCTCACACTGGTTCTTCTAGTAGCCTTAAATCATGACCTGGGAGGGTGAACTGTATCTTCATGTCTCTGTACAACGCCTAATATTATGATGGTCTTATCTCATGTGCTCCAAATAATAATAATATTTTGATTCTGTAAATCTGGTATCCCGTGCAGATGCCCATGAATGCTGCTGCACTTCTGTTCTTCAGCCGAAAAGCTGAGTCCGTGTAAGCTTTGTGCGTACCACCTGCAACTCAGGACCTGCACTACAGGGGCACGGTGCTTAACCATTACAGGGTAATAGTCTGTATTTCAAATATAAAAACCCCAAACACTTAATATTTAAACACGTGAAATTAATTTCAACTCAGAAAAACCTGGATCACCAACATGAAAGATATATTTAACTTGACTACTCAGTTAGCTTTATTTCCTCTTTTTTTTTTTTTTATCTATATGTTGTCTCCTTAGCAAGATATACACGGAAAAACTTTTTTACGGTGAGGGTGACAGAGCACTGGAACAGGCTGCCCAGGGAGGTTGTGGAGTCCCCTTCTCTGGAGGTTTTCAAGACCCGCCTGGATGCAGTCCTGAGTAATGTGCTCTGGCAATCCTGCTCTAGCAGGGGAGTTGGACTAGATGATCTCTAGAGGTCCCTTCCAACTCTGAAAACTCCGTGATTCTGTGAAATCAATTTCAACTCAGAAAAACATGGAACACCAACATGAAAGATATATTTAACTTGACTACTCAGTTAGCTTTATTTCCCCTTTTTCTTATCTATATGTTGTCTCCTTAGCAAGATATTCCTAAACCAAGGACTGGATTGTCTTTCTTTTTCTTGTTTAATTGTCTACACATTTGAGATTATACATATACTTTACATATATATGGTTGTACGTATCCATCAAAACCTTAAATTCAAGAATGACGTGGTAGATGGAAATGATCTCACCTACTTTAAACATTTAATTATAAATTAATTTTTAAAAAGAGAAATATGGGTCTCGAAAGAGTTATTCACCTATCCTAAGACAGTGGATTTAGAATGAGCCATCAAGAAGTTACGTTTTCTTTCCAGTGCTTATGGAGAGAGCCTAGGAGAGTATCCCAAACTTCAGATGCCTCGTGTTGGGGCAAATGCTATTTGACTGGACAAAAAAGATGGATACTTACTTGCAATAACTTATTTAACAATGACTAACGTCTTGGTTTCACAGTGAAAGGGTCTTCCTCAGCCTCACGTTTGTGTTATGCTACCCTCTTGATGTGCCTCTGCTCCAGGATCTGGTGTGCGGTGTGACATGACAGTTTTCTGGCAGTGTAAAGGGAGTAGGTGAGAATGGCTGAGAGGTGGAAAGAAGTGGCAGGAGGCAAAGAGAGCCTGAAATACTTTAAGGTAATGTTTTCTCTGAATAATTTGTATCATGGAACTATAGCCCAGGGCCAGACAATTAACATGAAACAGCTTTTATTATTATCAGTATTATCAAATACTGCTGAGGTTTACGTCAAGAAATGAATGGAGAAACACTGAGTTTAACTGAAAAAAAAAGTTACTGAAAAATATTCATTCTCACAATGTTTCTTCTTTTCAGATCTGATGAAGGAACTCTGAAAATGTATCTTTCAAAAAATAATCGGATAACTTTATTTCTAATATTTTCAAATTACCCTTTTCTTTTTTCCCGCTACAAATCCTGGAAAAATTGTAAAAGCTAGGGAGAAAAATAGATTTCACTTAATTTTTTTTTCTTTCTCTGTGAAAAAGTTTCAAGCAATGTAAGATAAGTTTAAATAATTGTCATAATCTGTCTAACTTTCATTCTATATTTTTCCAGTAAAAGTAGTACAAAAAGTGAGATAATGTACAAACCCAAACATTTAAAATTACATGTTCCAAAGCAAACGAAGCATGGAATTGTCTAAATTGATTTTTCTCTTGAGTAATTAAAAGGTGAAACATTTAAAATTTAATTAAGGCTTCTAATTTTTCTCTACAGTTCTTCTTTATCTCTCATTTTCTGATGAATTACATTATTTAGGATTTCACCATGTTAACACCGAGCAGCCTTGCACTTAGTGCAGACTTGCACAAGGTCACATTATGTTTGGACATATGTATGATTTAGAAAAAAACAATCATTAATCCCGACAGACTGTAGCCTGAACAGAAAAAAAAAAAACAAAACCCAAACAGAAGAGCAGTGAGAAAACCCCTATTCATATGCCCTGTTTGACCTTAGGAAGGTCATTTTAACCTCTCCATAACTCAGTTCCTCACTTGCTTAATATGGAGAAAGTACTTCAATTTTTCACTGAGATGTACAGAGGATAAGTATATTACAGTTTTGATTTTTTTGGAGACTATAATGATGACAGCCTAATGAGGATTTATCTTGTAAACAGATAGGTCAGTAGCTGAACCATGGCTCTTGAAGATTTCTATCCATTGACTACTTCATTTCTTGTTAATTTAGGTCTCAGACATCTTTATTAAAGCTTCCTTGTCATACGAAGCTTAATTTAATGTAGGTCTTTTTCGAGTGAAAAAACATTCACTCTTATCGTGCTCAGGTGGAGAATGAAATAAAAATAATGTAAAAATACCCGCAGATGCCTCCCACTTTAAGGCTAACATCCTTTACCTTTGCATCTTTCAAAGGGGAGAAAGTAACAAGTATATTTGCCAAGTCCTGCAGAGTCCTACACACAGTCATCCAGTTTCTCAAATAATATTCAAATTAGTTTCAAACCTTGCAATTACATTTTCCCCCGAAGTAAAGTAATGGCATTTCTATCTTAATTTTACTTTCCCATCTATAAAAGTAGCATTACTTCATGCTGTATCCCTCATATTAGACTTTGGGATGTGTGAAAATTATGTAAGTCCAGAATTATCATTGAGGAAATGTACTTTGCTGCATCACACAGTTCAATTTAGATTAGGAGAATGAAAATAGCGTTTGGGAGAAATGAAGAGAGGAATCTAGTTTTAAGAATTAACACACTAAATGAACATTGCATGCAATATGGATGAACAATTCTGAAACATCTGTAAAGATGTTTTAAATGCAATCACTGATTCCTACATCATCTGTTTGCGTATTGGGAATGTACTATCAGATCTTTAGCTTAACTCCTAACTTGTAGCTGGACTCATAGAAAATGATACTGTCAGAAGTGCCAAGTTTTCAGCAGGCACTGTTGTTTTCAGTGGGAACTGCTGAATGGTCAATCTTTTGAAAAGCAGATCAGTGAGACTCCAGTTCTGTATAGGGTCTGCTTGGAAATTCTGCCTCAGTTCGGTAACTCTTCATGGGATTTAGGAGTTAGGACAGAGGTCTAGACCTTCAGTGTATATATATTTCAGAACTGGACGTCTGTAACCCTTCTTTGAAAAACTTGACCTATGGATTTGTTCAGCTTCTAAAGGAATGAGATGGATAAGTCAGACTGAATTCTTCTATATTCGGTAACATCTCATTATCTAATGTGACCTCTAGAGTTATTATTTCATGACAGATAAAATCAGTGTCTTCCTCCCACGACAAAATGTCAAAGGGGTACTATTTCCTCAAGATTTATTTTTTTTCTATTGAGCTCTTTCCTCATCATATTCCTGACAATTTGTATATTATATCTTTACAGGGAGAAAAAAAAATCAATAGCTAAAAATGTCATAACATTGCAACAACAGTTCTGTAGCAGAAGCAATGCCAGAAGCCCTGCAAATTTCCTTTGAAAGTCTACATTTGTAGACCTCTTTACCTCAGAATGTTTCCTGTGTTTCTATATTAATTGCGGTTTTATGAAACTTTTATACCTAATTCTATAATACACAGAGATGTAAGTAACTACTGTAGTCTCTATTTTCAAAAAATATTCCACAGAATCATAGAATGGTTTAGGTTGGAAGGGACCTTGAAGATCATCTGGTTCCAACCCCCCTGCCATGGGCAGGAACACCTCCCACCAGACCAGGTTGCTCAAAGCCCCATCCAACATGGCCTTGAACACTTCCAGGGATGGGGCATCCACAACTTCTCTAGGCAACCTGTTCCAGTGTCTCACCACCCTCAGAGTGAAAAATTTCTTCCTAATATCTAATCTAAATCTCCCCTCTTCCAGTTTGAAGCCATTCCACCTCATCTTGTCACTACATGTCCTTGCAAAAAGTCCCTCTCCAGCTTTCATGTAGGTGCCCTTCAGATACTGGAAGGCTGCAGTAGGTTGTCCCCAGACCCTTCTCTTCTCCAGGCTGAACAACCCCAACTGTCTCAGCCTGTCCTTATAGGAGAGGTTCTTCAGCCCTCTGATCATCATTTACTGGATTGGGCGCTTACACTCCCAGGAAAATTTGTCTAAATCAACAGGTGAGACAGAAAATAATTCTTTTATAAAATCAGCACAGAAGAATCAAAGAAAAAGGATAACATCAGCTGGTCACATCGACATGCAATGAGACAAGAGAACTGATCTAATTAGCTGTCTGAAGAATCCCATGAAACAAAGAAATACATATGAATCTTGACCAGAATAATTGAGGATAGACAGTTAATAGTAATGAATAACAGCTCTTCCAGCACATGCTCTTTTAGAGGTTTTCAAGAAATACCACTTTGTCTCAATCAATGGCACCAAAACTGGTCCAAGGCTTAAAAGATACAAAGTAACTAATCACTGTCTCCACAATAAAAGAAGTTGCAATTGTCTTGTTACGATCTTAAAGGCAAACTTTCATTTGTATTCATTATTTTGTTTCCAACATTCACAGACTTATAAGTGTAGCTACAATGAAGCAAATATATTTGCAAGAACTTGCAATTGGAAAGTCACTCATCACCATAGCCCAGGATGAAGGTGCCTCCCAAGCAGCCTGCTAAATATATAGTCTTCTCATGTGCTGACTGCATCCAGAAACAAACAAGAATAACTATGAGAACAGATAGCAAATGGTGATGGGAGAGTGTGTTGTTAGGAAGTGACTTGGAAAAGCACTGGTTTAGGAACTTATTCCATCCTAATACATTATATCACCTTGGGTGGAGGAAGTCTGGACAGGTCTAAGAGAAGATGTTGCATCATAATAGTCTATAAAACAGGATGTAAAGTAAGAGAAGAAAGTTTACTGGTGATTTGGAATTATTCAGGGTAACAAGACAAGAGCAGGTTGTGAAGAATTACAAAAGACTTTATGAAATATTATGATTAGGCAGTCAAATAAGAGATGGAATTCATTTTTATGTAAAATAGTGCATTTGGTCAAAATGCATTTGAGATACCTGTTACCACTCAGGAGGGAGATCTGAGGTTCTGTCCTGTAGTTCCCTGAAACATCAGCTCAGCACTTAGTAGACATCTAACCAAATCTGGAGTTAAGAATTGTAAGGAAAAGAACAGAATACAAACCAGAATATATCGTTATGCCACTGGAATAAATTTTTTAGTTCTCTCACACCCTGCCCATGCTGTGCAGTTTTGATTCTCTCATTCTAATAAAACACACATTAGAACTGAAAAAAAAAAATAAATCAGGGAAAGGTGATGGGAATGATCAGAAGCAGGAAACTTCTGTTTCTGTGTGAGGCAGGACTGACTCGATGAGTCTGCTGCAGCCCAGACAGAGCTGATGCAGGGGGAGTAGGACAGAGATCTGCAGAATGATGGGAGACATGGAAAGCATGGTTAGAAACTGTGCGTTATCTCTGTCAGAAGGAGAACAAAGGCATTGTAGGGGTAGTACTTCCACAGAAATCCTTTCCAAAGGATTTTGTGGAAGCAAAAATTTTACATGGGTTCAAAGGCTACTGAATGAGTTCTTGGAAGAGTGATCAAATGAAGAGAACTAAATAATAATCCACATCAGTCTCAGGAAGGCCCTTGAGCATAAAACAGGCAAAGGCTGAGTATACTCACGGGAGTTATCATAAATGCTTGCCCCGTTTTTGCTGTTCCCTAGACGTGTGCTCATGGCCACTGCTGGGGATAGGATAATGATGGGCTGTTTCTCTCAGCCAGTATAGCCATTTGTAGGTGACCGGAATTTGATGTCATGCTGTATATCTTATTTCTGCAAGCACTATTTCTAATCACAGCTGCACAAAATGGGAGTGATATGTGAATGTGGCCAGGTTTTCTTTATTCTCTGAGACTATTAGTGTGTTTGTTTACATTTCAGAGGCAGAGGACTTTTTTTGAAGAAATTCCATTCAAATAGAAAAAGAAATGAATTATTTAAGGTGCTGCTCAAGCACCTGAAAAATAAAGCGTTTTAAGTGTAAGTGAATTTTCACGTCTTTGAATACCAAAATCCACAGGTATTTCCAAAATGTGCACTCAAAAAAATTTTGGATCTGTAAGCAATCACTCCAGACCAAATGGCAATCTCATAAATATTTGTGCATAGTACTTTTACTTCCTTGTCTGTCTGATTTTAACTCAGCTCTATTTCTGATGCATAATAAATGGATGTATTTGTACATCATATATTACTGCATATAAAGATATTATTACTACTTATAGTACAAGTAAACAAAAATGAAGTGAGACCCTGTAGTTGCAAAATGTTTAATTCATGAAGCTCATTGAATTATTTTAAACAAGAGGTGTGTTTGATTAAATAATGTAAAATGACTTGTATTAGTAAACTACATTCGACATCTGTGGTATTACTTTTGGGGCATAAAAATACAAAGAAAAACATGAAGTCAGACACTTGAAGTATACTCCTTTAATTTCTTGTTGCCTGAAACATCTGTCTTCTACCACAAGCTGAGTCATATACCCTCTGTTTCCGTAGTACATCATTAAAAGTGAGTCAGAAAACCAACTCTGCTTGGAAACTTTAAACATAACTTTGCCATATGCTGTACGATTACAACGTCTTCTTTGTTGTTCTCAGCTCAGTGAATTCACTGAGCAAGAGTTTATTGGCAGGCTACCCGATCACTAGCAATTTCATTTGTTTAGAGATATTTATAATTGTAATTGTTTACATGCACTACACTTCAACTGCCAGAGGTACTTAGACTTCTAAACGGGGCACAGAAGGATCATTTTGATAACACTCAGATGATTAGCTGAACAAAGGCCTTTTTTCCCTTAATTGGTTGCAGGCACAGAGTGTGATAAAGTCCCTTTACAAGATTGTCACTGAATTGGGTACAAATGATGTAGCAATATTACACAAATTAGTTGGAAACACCCCCCCCACACACACACACCCTGTACAAGAGTTTTCTTTTTCTTTTTCTTCTTAATAGAATGTTTTAGTAACATAGTCTACCTAAGCATAGAAGCAAAGACTATTTAAAAACAAACACCGATTAGGAAGCTGGGCACACCACAGAATGAATCTAGTAGGTGACAGCTCTGCACCTGTGTTGTCTCCTGATTTTACTTCACATCTATTTAATTATTTGCTTTGTATAAAATCTCTGGTGAAATTAGCACTGCACGTGTCTGAGAATAAGCCTTCCTTGGGTGGTTGCCAAAGCAGCTACGAATGATTAATGTGGTCTAGCTGACAAAACTGAGTGACATACGAGCACGTCCTATGTCTCCCTGTCTATGGCCAGAGTAACTGTTCACCAACAGAACCGAATGAAATAACTGGGCCAAAATTTATTTTCCTGTGAAAGGTGCAGATTCAGTGACACTGACTGAACTGTTGTTTTCCAAATGTGTTAGCTTCATCGATCTCTTCCATCTCCTTCAAAATTATGAAAACTGGCATAATTTTACTTCTCTGCCAAGGGATGGGAATATGGTTTTAGCAACTCCCTTGTGGACAAACCAGCACACAGACTCTCGCCAGTATGGTCCCCCCTCATATACAGATTATATATGATTGTAGTCTTCAAATGAACTGGTTAGGTTTATGGCTGGCTTGACATGAGTGTTTTTCCTTCCTTATATTACAATATTTTCATTGTTACCTCAGGACTTCCCCATCTTCATTGTATCCATTTCTGATTTTATACTTGTGTGTGGCAAGGAATTTTAAGTAAATAGACAATGAAAAAAATACACAGTTCCTGACAGAAAGGGGCTCCGGTTGCTGCAGTACAGACAAAACACGACTAACAGAAAGAAATGATTGGGGTGTTAATGGAAGTGAATAAAAATAGCTTAAAGTAGCCAGCTGCTGTTGACTAATGTGAGCGTGGTAATTAAAGGCACTTAATGAACTGAAGCATATGATCAAGTTTTCTTTAAGCGGGTGCTAATTGCTGCCCACGGTTCAGGTGTTTAGTTGTAAAGTCCTCATGAAAGTACGGAAAAATCCCATACAACCAGAGTAAAGACTATGTGCGGTTGGAGATGTCCAGAAGGAGAACCTATCTGCCTAAATGAGGACAGAAACCTCTTCTGCAGCCCTGCAGGGGTACCCGCTCCCTCCCCACTCTCGTATGGAAGTCTTACAGCAGGGGCAAGGATTTACATACATGTGTATATTGGGTGGAAAAGTGGTACTGAATGCCACCGCCTGTCTGCTACTTGATGCAAAAACCTGCTCCTGTGTACTGGTGGGTGCTAATGGCAGTGAATAAGTCTACTGTTATGGTGCAATATGCTGCAGAAATTACCATCACAGAGAGAAAAATCACTTTTACTATATAAAGGAATTTGAGAAAAAAGCAGTTTTTCAGATTAAATCATGAATTGAACCATCTCCTAGCAGAGACTGGCTTAACAGAAATAATGTAATGCAAAAATATACCTAAATTTGTCTCTTAAAATGAGAGAAATTATTTTTCTTTTCATTTGCATTCTCAGATTTGTTGCATGCTGTTTTAAATATACTAGCGGATCCAAGGCACAACAATAAAATGCATGAGATTTTATTCAAGGGTACAAAGAAAGTGTTCCTGGAAACTTAAAAGGGTTTTTTGTTTGTTTTGTTTTTAACATAGCAGATATACTGTGAAGTAGGAAAGGTGTACCCAATGATATTTGTGAGGTTTATATAGCAAAGTGGATCATCACAGTATTCCGAATGTTTTCATGCAACCAGGACACATTGCCTTCTTTCTTTTCAGCATGCATAATACAAACATTATTTTTCTCGTTTTTATGCAGTTGTCTTGCCAAGACTGATAGACTGTAGTCTTTTCAAATTCAATATCAAAATCCTCTGTTGGATTTATTTCCCATTTGCTCTTGTTCATTAAGGATATGGTTGATCTTCTTGAAGATTGAAAGAAACGCCGTTTCAGCCACAGCCTCATGAATAATGCTCTGGGTTTGCACAATAGTAATTCAGTTAGCTCTTTGAAAAGCAGAGATTAATAATCATGAGAACCTGGAATGTTTTCTGAGAGTTAATTGGTGCTTTAACATTGCATAATGCAATAACATAAATTAATGGAAAGAAAGGAGAAATGCTCAATAGCCTTGCTAACGTCTTCAGAAACAATGTTTTCCTTTCATCTTCAGCCAGAAATCCGGCCAAAAGTTGTAAACCAAAACGACAATGTAATGGTGCTATAATGATGCAGTGTTTCTTATTTAACAACTAGGCAAAATTTCAGGGTTCTCTGAATAAATAACAGTGGTGGTGTACTTTAACAAGTCATAAATCTTGAGGTGTCTGTTAGAACTTGACCTTGGCCCATCATCATCATTTGCAGCTGACAAATGTTTCAATGATGTGAACAACAGGAAGAAACAACCTCAAATGTTTCCTCCCAGCCTCTTGCAGTGTTGGGAGTGCAGCAGGAGGTGGCTACCACAAACTGCTCCCTGGTAGCATGTCAGGGCTTCTCTGTATGTTCCTGGTCCCTGCACATCTCAGCTACCATGGGGATAGCACAGGGAGAGGATGAGGTACCCAGGTCCCAAGATGGTCAGGCTGCTGTGAAGTTGCAAACAAGAAGTCAATGTCTTTATTTGTGTCGTATCTGCCTCACAGAAAAGTGCTGGTGTTGGCCCTGTGTGCTTTTGCCGTTGTGTTACAGGGCTGCCCCTTGGGCTATGTGGGCAGCTACCTGCCATTTTAGATCCCCAACCCCACACTGATGTCACAAACCCCTTATCTATCCAGGACACTTTCTCTACACTGAAGTTTCAATGAGTAAAGTTCGTTAGATGCTGGTACATATTTGTTAAGCTGTGCAAAAGAACCCAGGTCTTGATGGTTAACTTACCTGGTACCTGTCTCAGATTTAAGCTTTGTGGGAATCACAAGGTCAGTATTCTTCTCCCAGTCCTGCACGCTCTGTTTGTGCCGCCTGCTCTAATATTTGTGCCATGAATGTACTGAAGTCAGGATGCCAGTGAGGTACATAGTGGTAATAAAGGACTCATTCCTTTCCAAAAAAGGTCTCATTTTATCATCTTAAGACATGGATTCAGGATATCTCACTCTGGTTAAATTTTAAAACTCGCATCTCCCGTTTCTGTGAGAGTGCTCAAGCTAACAGGACACAGCATATTTTGAAATAAGGCCTTCAATTTTGTCTGTTGAAGCTGTGTAGGTTTAAACAGATATTTAAATATATACCCCCCCCCCAAAAAAAAAAAAAAAAAAAGCAGTTTTCTTGTCCTATGGAAGATGTCTGCTAGGCTTGTGCTTGGAATGCTCTTGAATGAGACCTGGAGGCAAACCCAGTGGGCACAGGTGAAGTAGAAAAGTAATATTAGTGGGCTAAAATGATGCTTCGGGTGGGATTGAAATTCCAGCTTCTGTTTCCTGAGATTCATCAGATCAGTGAGTACAGTAAATTATTTTCTGAGAGAAACCCGTCTTCTCAAAATGCTGATTTTCAAAGCTTGTGTTAAGAAAACATTTCATTTTTGCAAACTCAAAGTTTGAGCAAAATTTCAGTTTTTCACCCAAAGATGTCTCCATTTTAGTTTCCACTTGATAAGAAACAAAGAAAATGTTCTGATGAAAATGGAAATTTTATTAAAAATAATAATTTTTATCCCAAACCAGGCTCCTTTAAAATAGTCCAAAGAAAATAGTGTGAAATAACTGGATACTTAATATTTCATCTACATGATCTAATCTTTAGACTAAAGAAGCACATTCTACTCTAATTTTTGTTGACTAAATCAAATACGAGAAACTTAATATTAATTTAAAAGCTGAGCCAAGTAGCTTGCAGATACATTAATACTGTCTTTGCCCTTGAGTACATAACCCATGTTGAAATTTGGTGCAGGAAATATAAACCTGTGCATTTTTTATGGTTTTTATGTTTGCTTGCTCATGCTTTTAATAAAGCTAAACAAACACATTATCTATCTGATGTACTACAGTTTCAGAAAACTAATTAAAAATGGCACAGGGTGATGCTCATAACTGTGACAATCAAAGTCACAATTAAAATTGAATCAATAAATCAATGCATTCAAATGATCAAACCACCAATTAATACAGCAGGTAGTCTAGTCAAATTACTTTGTGTTACTCTTGCATTAGAAAATTTGAAAGAGAAGTCACTTAACAGTCATTTTAACAGTCAACCAATACAATAACTTGACCTAGTTAGAGATGAATGAAGAAGTTAATTTTATATTTATGTGCTTCCTTTGAGGACAGACATAGAACAGTGTTTTGGTTCATCTTCGGAAAGAGCAGCCACTAGAGTGGTTCCCTTTGTGGCCTCAACTTCACAATTCCTTTTATCTAGCTACTGGCACAAGTTCTTCCCCCCCCCTCCCCGCCCCCCCCCCCCCCCATTCCCCATGTAACGCAGATTCATCATTAGGAGTCTGGAATTTGGAGATCATGCAGTGTAATTCAAATTAACTAATTGATTGATATGGCTTTTTCATCTTGTGGTTCTTTAGGTTATTTGGTAGGGAAAAAGACAAAGTTTAAAACATTGCTGCTGCAGCAGAGACAATTTCGCTTCTAGAGAAGATCCTTGCTTTTCCAAGATCACATGGTGCAGCTTTGTTTGAGGTATTGATAACCTTAGAGTCAAATAGTTAGATTCATGCATTTAGGACAAGCAATGGGGCCCAATATTTTCAGAATAGGCAGTCTTTGGGACTTAAGTAATTATGGACGTGTCCTTAAATAATTTTGCATCATTAATGATCTGAAATCTCTTATGGCTGGAGTTTGGGTAGATGTTTTTACCCAGAACGCAAACACAAGCTGTAGTTGAGATGCATGCCTAGAATTTTGATTATGGTCTTTTATCTTATATAAGGCCTAGTTCAGTAATTAACCAGATTCTTAAAAACAATACAAAAAAATCTACCCAGCATATACCCTACCAATCACTCTTTCTTCTACAAAAATTGTTTTCCTACCCTAAATAAGGGAACTAATATGAAAAAGTTTAGAATGTTCTAATGATTTTTAATCTAGAAAAAAAATCAGAAGCTGCTATTACATTTTGCTACAGTAGATTACATTCATAATTAAAATCCTCAAGTTTTACCCTGAATCAGCTCAGAACTAGGTCCTGTCCATCATATAAGTTACATATATTTTCTGACCCACTTACATACAAATATGTAAAATTACTTCATTTACTGAGGAATTAATCCCCATTTCCTATTACTAAAAGGCATAATTAGAGGGAGGCTCTTTTTTAAATAGGCAGGAAGAAATCAGGTTTCTTCGTATTTAGTCTGCAGCTCTCTTAGGATGTTCTTAGCTGCAGAAAATTATATTCCCTATACCTCTGCAGACATTGGAAATAATGTGTGTTTAATTAAAAAAACAAGGAATGCAAGTGTATTAGTATTGACTATCAGGCCCACAGACCCTAAACAAACTGATGGAGACAAATTCCTTTTAGAAGGCAGAGTCCCGGAGGAGATGGAGCAACCTATTTAGCAGACAGATATAATGTTGATAATTTTTATAGCTTCCATGCACTGCGGGATTTTTCAAGTTTACTATTTGGCAACAGACACTAGCATTTGGGCAAAGGGTTTTACTTTCCCGTGTTGAGTTTTGGAGCAAAGGTACCAAAGTAGCATACACATGTGCAGCTGTTGGAGTATTATTTTTGCTACAGTTGCTCTCATGGAAGTTCTTAGAGAGAACATCAAGCATGTTTGTGAAAAATCAGGTGTTACCTCTGATCTTTGAGGCCTTTCAATACTTAAAAGGGGCCTATAAGAAAGATGGTAACAGACTTTTTAGTAGAACCTGTTGCTATGGGACAAAGGGTAACAGTTTTGAACTAAAAGAGGGTAGATCTAGGCTAGATAAAAAGATGAAATTTTATACAATGAGGGTGGTGAAACAGTGGAACAGTTTGCCCAGAGAGGTGGTAGATGCCCCATCCCTGGCAACATTCAAGGTCAGGTTGGATGGGGCTCCGAGAAACCTGGTGTAGTTGAAGATGTCCCTGTTCATTGCAGGGGGGGTGGAGTAGATGACCTTTAAAGGTCCCTTCCAACCCAAACTATTCTGTTGTTCTATGATTGGATGAATGATTGCTAGCACTGAGCTGATAGTCAAGATCTGCGTGCCCCATGCAAGCAGTGGAGGACACAAAGTATGTTCGGTAACACTGTTCCTCGAGCAGCCAGAAAGAGAACTCCAACTTGCTACCATCTCATTACTTTCTTGACATAGGGGGAATCTTGGATTTCAGGGTCAGGAAATTTCTGGTTCCCATTCCAGTGAATCACCTTAGTCCATAGGTCAATGTAGCCTGCCTTAAAGCACTCCATTTGCACATGAAATGGTACAAATTGTTGTTTTTTTCACCCCCTTCATAGACAGTAGCTCTGCAAATAAGTAGGTTTGTTTTTTTTTTTCTTAACTTAACTCTGCTCTAGTGGAGCAGAGTTACAGAAAAACTCTTTTCCTTTTCAGGAAATATTTACCTAATTTTATGGATGCAGGAACTGTAAAAGCAGTCCTACTAATTTTAGCCAAATAGTAGGATTAGAAACAAAAGTTGCCTCTGCTATACAAATGGCTTGGAGCAAAAAATCGTTTGCCCTCAAGATTATTAGACACTTTCGAAGACTTGATCACATATCTTTGTATAATAACAGTAATCTACGCTCTCAACTCCACAGCTCTCAATATTTTAACAGAGAAAGAATGCATGGTTCTATTCACAACTGAATGCTAGGTCTATAAATTGTTTAAGTCTGAACTGCTATGCACATTATAGTAACAAAACACTAAATCCTATTTGGACTTTGCAGCAATTTAGATTAGAATTCTTCTGATAATATTTCACACATCCCATAGCCATCTATATGCTAATGTTTCCAGCAAATTATCAGATGTTATTCTACACAACCTTTTTTCCATAAATGACCTGTCATATTCATAATGGCATCCGCATTTGGTGACAGTTTTTATTTTATCTAGCAAAGACTGCAGGTCCATAAAGAAACTAATTATATACTTTCACGGTTGATAATATGGTTTCTAGTTTTATAACTAGCAATATGCAAACTGATTCAGTACAAAAGAATTATCCCTAAACTCAAGGGACTTTCAGAGAGCTGGACCAGTTTTATAATTGACAGACAAGATTTCTTAGTTGTTACTTGAAGGCATCAATTTTTGATCTCTTCTAACCATCTCTGAATAAAGTTTGTTCTTACATTTCACTTTTTTTGTCCAGTATTTCTATTTCACACCACATCTACTTTCTAATCATATACTGCAAACCCAAAACATAACCAGAACTATAGACCCTCTCTTCTCCTCATATTCAGAACAAAGGCAAATATTTCAAGGCTCCCAGAAGACATTCAAGAATTACATCTAAAAAAAAACTCAAAAGAGCTTTCCTGGTCTGGAAAGGAGCAGGAAGCAATCCCATAGTTATAGGGCGAGCATGAGCTGTAAGGTTCTTCTGACCCCTTTGTGTCACTCAGACTCAGGTCAAACGCAACAGCTCAGGGCCAAGTAGCTCATTTCTCAAAGGCACAGAGATACAGTTCAAGAGGCATCGTTTGGGCTGCAGCTTTTCTGTCTCTCAGACAAGTTAACATGATATGCATAACTGGGTACCTGCATCACTTGTTCTGGGTATTGTCATGGTTTGATTACAGTCATAAAAAACATCACCTTCAGAAGAAAACATTTTTATTCACCTAAAAGTTCATAGGATATAAACATTCCTATCTGTGCATATTTCTCTTTCTTCCTTCCTTGATAAATTTTGATAGCTAATTCTGTCTCTGGCTGGAAAAGATGGAGTGCTTGGAGGATGCTGCTTCCTTCCAGGGATTTTCTACTGATTCCTGATGAACCTTCAGCCTCTCTACCCTTAGTAGGCTTTACTATTGAGCCTTAGAGCCTCCTTGACAGAATAATCTTTATCAGCTGTATCTTGGAGTATTCCCTTGTTAGCAGCTCTTCTTAATCTTTCTTTAAGACATTGAAATATCTGCACCAATCCTCTTTACTACTGTTTCATTTCCTATTGACTTCTCCGCTATAGCACTCTTTGGATATAAGATAATCTAAAATACTATGATAGACCTGGCTTCATTTTCTTCTGTTAAGGATTGAAGTTTGCTTATTCAGGACAAAGAATAAAAATAAGAACGGGGGTCAGTCAATTTACAGTTAACTAGTAGTCTTTACTTAGCTTATTCTGAGTTAGCCTTGTACTACTAAGTAAGATAATATTGTTTCGTGCATCAAAGATATGTAAAGTATTTATAAGCATGACATACTGATTTCCTACATGCTTCTCAGCAACGCAGTATGTGAATAATGCGCTTACAGTTCCCAGGTCCAGCAGAATTCATAGTTCTGTAGCAATCTTGAGCATGTTCACAACTGGTTTTACAGATCCAGATCTCCCGAACATTCCTCTTCCTGACAGTTTGAACAACCCCAAGTCTACCTTTGTCATTTTACTGTTACATCCTCTGTTCTCCACTGAGGCACTATGGTTCAGGATCGCTTTTATATGATGGGTTGATTATGGTTTTTGTTGCTTAAAGTCAGGATAGCACATAAAAAGCTACAGCTTGGTAGGAATTTATCACTTTACAACACCATTATTTTTCTTTCAAATAAAAAATACATAAATTGTTAATTCTCTGGGGCACAAATAGCATGTAAAATATCAAACACAATATTATCTACTAAGGGCTTTCAGCTGTTAGAACAATGCAAATACAAGCATTGAGTTGCACAAACCTGAAAGACTCTTTTCTTTTTTTTTTTTTTTAATCAAAGTAGATACTAAATTTGTAATCACTAGTAGTTATTCTGTTCCCCAGCTAAGGAATATGTAAAAAATAGACTATGCTAAGTCTACTCCATGGGGAGTTTGTAAGGTTGTTTTTAAGTTTGAAATCAGCTCACCGATTTGGGGGCTAGTCCTTGTGCTAAATTCTGCTCTGATTGTCAGATTTGTGCGGTCGCAGCCTCTTTGATGACTACCTCATAGCTCACAGGCTGGCAAGGCACTTTCTTTGTTATTACTGTCTGGCGTGAAACTGATGGATAAAACTTGTGTCTCAATATAATTGAGGCATAAAACAGCTCATCATTGGTCTATTCTTGCTCTTTAACCAGGTCTGAGATTTCAGCAGATGGTCAGTATGCTCAATGCATGTTCTAGAGCCTTTGAAACAAAGGACATTAATAAAATGAGCCTCATTGCAGTAATTCACAAATGCACTCTCCTTCTTTACTTAAAATGAATAAATCCTAAATTTATCAATCATTTTGTGTTTCAGATGCTTACCCCGAGCTTTGTCATGCAAGCTCGGGGAGTATTTTGAGCAAAGCAGCTCTCACCTTGCAGTATTTAATTTTGTTTTCTCTTCTACTCATTCCTGAAAGGAACTGCCAGAAGCCATTTCCAGGGAAAAAAAAAACAAAAACCAAAACAACAATCTAGCTGTACTTCTCTTTAATATAAGTTAAAAAACTTAATAGAAATCTCTGGGAACAAAATTATGTTTTTGAAAAATCTACTCTAAGTTTAAATATAATGATGTTTTGTGCATAGTAATCCATATTTTTAGTAATTCTTCTTTCAGTTTATTTTGAAAACTAAGTGATTGTCTTGGAAAAAAAACACACCAAAACAAAAACACAATAAGAGAGGACTTTGTTATAGTCAAGAAGCAAGTGAGTCAACTAAGAATGCAAAAGTGACTACATCTACCTCAGCTGAAATCAGATAAAAAGATTTAAGGTCATACTTAAAAATGCAGTCACATGTAATCCCATTGTTTGATGGATTATTTAAATGAAGACAGAAAAGGAGCAGTGTGATGGAAGGATAAGGCAATGTGAAAGAAACCGACTGAGAAGTAAAAGAACTGATAGATAAAAGACAGAGAAAAAAAAACCTCCAACAAATTCCCCCCAAAATGAAAAACAATTACAGATAAAGATTACCAGGACACAAAGGGACAGAAGTGTAATGTACTTGGAACTTAATAGAAATACGATGGGACATGCGGCATGATGGAATTTCTCTTTTTTGTATTCCTTTCATTTGAATGGTGCACATAATTAATTTTCCTTTTTTGAGATAAGAGTTTGAATGTTCTACCTGTATTTCCTAGTAATAATTATAGTTTTCTCTTTTACTGTAAGAATCTTCCAATTCACACTAACATCAAACATTTTGTTACTTTTAATACCCTTAAGACTTTTTTTTCCAGTATCTTGAAAACTTGCATCAGATCACAATCCAGTTATCCCAATATCCTATCTTCTATAACAGCCACTTGAAATTGAAATGGAGAGAAATAAAAGAGCAGGACCAGCCTGTGCTTACTATATTCTGGTCTCAAGCTTGGTGACTCTTGAGTTGGAGGTTGTATCTACACATCTGTGTTCAACAGCAGTTGACAGATTCATCTTATCCTTTTGGCATCAGTAACATCTTGTAGCAATGAGTTTCATAATTTAAAACCACACTGTATGAAAACAATACTGCTTTTTTTATATTGTGAAGCTATTCTCTCTCCTTTAATTCTTGAGTTATGATTAGCGAACAATGACTCCCTAGTCATTTATCCATTAACATGATGATTTTCTATACCTTTATAATACCACCTCTTATTTTTCTATTTTTGAGCTGAAAGACCCTAGACCATTTTATCTAGGGGTTTGTCTAGTTTGGAGAAAAGGAGGCTGAAGGGTGACCTCATTGCTCTCTACAGCTTCCTGAGGAGTGGAAATGGAGAGAGAGGTGCTGATTTCTTACCCCTGGTATCCAGTGACATTACACATGAGAATGGTTCAAAACTGCATTAGGGGAGGTTCAGACTAAATATCAAGAAACATTTCTTTACCAAGAGGGTGGTCAAATACTGGAACAGGCTTCCTAGAGAGGTGGTCGATGCCCCAAGCCTGTCAGTGTTTGAGGCACGTGGACAGTGCCTGTAATAATGTTTTAACTTTTGGCCAGCCCTGAATTGGTGGGGCAGTTGGACTAGATAATTGTTGTAGGTTGCTTCCAACTGAGATAAAATATCCTGTCCTATCCTATCCTATCCTATCCTATCCTATCCTATCCTATCCTACTCTGTTCTTTCTGACCTTATCCAAGCCTTTACATTAAGTATCTCTTGCTTTTAACTGGACTTTATGCAAAAGTGGGTCTGCTTCATCTATATCTGGCGTCTCTCTTGGTTCAAATTTCATGTTCACTTCTTTCATCGTTAAACTCCCGGGTGATTGGTTCTTTTGTGGTATCTGCTCCTCTTACAAACAGTGACTTACTCTTCTATCTAACATCCATTTCTGCATTTCTTATTACTATCTAGTTTCATTCCATCTCCAGATGCTCTGGCATGGATTAAATGTTAATACCTTTCAGGCAATGACATCACATCAGAGCCATTCCCATAGTTCAAGATGTAGTCCAAAAGACCTCTCTTTCAGAAATCCCTGTGTGACAGCATCCAAGTTTACTTCCTTCAAGCTCGCAACCCAGTGTTATCAAAGAGACAGGAAGGGACAGTCACATTTTTCAGTGGAGGAAGCACACTGGTGTAATACCATAGCGATCTATATAATGGCCGTTTCTTAAATATCCTTACAAAAGGGGTTGGAGAACCTTACTGATGATACAAAGTTATCCCAAATTATACAAATGAGTACTAGAAAAGTTGCAGAGGATCTCTGACAGTAAGTGGTAAAATTCAACATCAATAAACATAAAGTATGGAGATGGAAAAAATAATCTGAACTTTGCACAAACAAAGATGGGCTTTGAACTTTATCAACCAGGAACAGGATACTGGATTTCCAACAAGTTTTTGAAAATGTTACCTTAGTTTTCAGCAATAGTTAAATAGACTATTCTATTGTAAATAGAATGTCCTCATCCTCAACCACTCCCAATGCTTTAGTGGTAATTTTGAGACACTAAGAAAAATTTTTGTTTATGTCCCAGAAATTCAGATCATTGCACACTTGCACCCAAGATTCAGTAAGGAGGACAGTGGCTGTATTTTGACATTCGATTGTCATCAAATGACAGCCTACCTCTTGCAGGCCTGTGGCAGGGATACTCTCTGCAGAAGACTGCATAATTTTGATAATGGGACCTCCTGCTAGAGATTCCCCACTTCCCTTCAAAGCCTGTTTCTTGTTTTGGGTGAAAGGAGGGTGGCTGAGATTGCTTTGGATTTGCCCTTCTCTCTCTTCCACATAATCCACAGTCCAGTTTGAATCATACTACAAATTGGTGAGTTCTTATTTTTTGTCCATTTTTTAAACATCACTTTGTAAAGTTTTCTCTAAAAAGACTATGTGTCATGATTTTTTCTTCCGGCTCTTCCTGCTATACATCCCATACCCTTCCTCTTCTCTGGATGGAATCACAAGTTTCTTTTGTCTTAGAATTTATTAGTGCTGTCTCCTCTTTCCCAGATACTGGATGTGTGCTAAACATCCAGAGATCTGAGAAGGTACAAAAGCCTTTGAAGGTCTTTTCAGACAATAAGGTAGGAAGCATCATTTACTGAGTTCGGAACTATAATATTGGTGTGCAAATGTTAGTCAAAACATCGGGTACTCAGACAGAACTGCACTTTGAACCATTTGTCTCCATCACTAGAAACACAAAGGTGGGAACAGTTTTCCTCTGTGCTGCTCTTGTATGTGGAGAACAGTTTTGGGATGAGTATCCATCCTGTCTATGTACATAGGCGTAGCTGGTAAGGAGCTGAGGGAGAGACTGTGGCAGCTTGGTTCAGGACTTTCACTAGGGTGGTTGGAAGTTGCACCAATGCAATGGAGAGAGAACAGACTTTTGAATTCCAAAATGTCTTGCTAAGCTTCTGATTTCTGTTTTTATTTAATTAAGTTTAATTTAAGTTTATGATTTTTGTTCTGCCTGTCTCTCTGACATTAGTCTCAAATTCGCGCTTGCACATTATGCATATGTAGTGATTCTACTATTATTTGCCTGTCTGTGTTAACTGTATGAAAACACTGAAGAATGCATGTTTTTATATTCTTAATTTATGACTCTTCAGATTTTCTAGAAAACTTCTCTCTTTTTACCGGACTTTAAAATACCACATCAGGGGTTACAATCTTTTCTGGAGCGTGGCTTAGTAGAGCAGTTCTTCAAATACACAGAATGAGTAGACAGTTCAGCCTGGTAAATAACAGCTCAGAAAACCTGAAGCTACTTTCTGTCAAAACATTAATTGTATAAACACAGTATTCCAGTATGTGCTGTTTTGTCGTGGTACCATCAGGTTCATATCCATGAAATGACCATATTTCAACATTGTCTGATTACACGTGGTAGATGTCTGGCCAGATAAAATACAGCTCAAAAATTACCTTTATCTTGTCTTTTTATTCTTTGAAATGTACATGGAAGAAAACTCAAATCATCCAGTTATGTTACCCCAAGAATTATTTTAGCCCTCCATTAGTTGCTTCTGCAATAGTATTTTGCAAGCTTTTTTAATGCTTTAAGCTAGTGGATATTCAGAATGTCACATAATCATAAAGAGAATCATTTTGCATTCTTACACAAGCAAAACTCCCATTAAAGTCAATTGGCATTTTGCCCAAATTGGTTTGTCAGATCAGACATACAGCTACTAACAGACTGCAAAGACTGTCTATATGCATGCAATTCCCATTACAGAGCAACTGATTTTGTTTAAATTCCACTTATATTGTTAAAGAAAGAAATTTAGTCTAGGAATTAAAGATAGCTTCAGTCTGATCAATATTCACATTACGCTCACAAAAGGCCCATTTCAGAAAAGCAGCATACTTAAAAATAAGGAACTACTCACATCCATTCCTATTCCAAGCATGTAGAGTCTGTGCTGAACTGAGGCCAAATAATGCTTTGAGATCCCCGGAGATGCTACAGAGAGCAAATATATACACACATCCCCAAATGAGTGCTTAAGGTCTATTTTTTTTCTACCCTCTGGCTTGAGAGAAAATTATTTTACAGGTCCTCTCTCAATACCAGCACTTAGAGATTTTCTTTGACTGGACTTTCAATGGTTGGGTTTATTTCTGAAAGAGAGAGAGGGTTCAGTAGTTAAAAGTATATATTACAAGGTCAGCCAGACATTGTGTATGTGCAGTATATATATATACACAATTCTTTCTTTCCTTGAGAGGAGTAGGCTACAATTTTCTTCTTAGACATAGTCAAGAAAAGTCTGCTGAAAACGTTATTTAATTTGGAGTGATCAACTGTGACCCCAAAGTCTTACAACACATTTATAATGTGTTTCATTACTCTGATTAAAAATGCCATATGTATTATAAATAGAATAAACAACATCTCACGTAGATGGTGATTCTTTTCTGCATTAGCCATAGAGTCAGGAAAGAAATAAAATAATGTGAATTTGGCTGAAAAATCTAAAATATAAATAACAAGACCTTTGAAATTCTGCCATCAGTCTTCAGAAACCTTTCAAGCTTCAGACTAATGTTTATTCTTGTGATAAGAAAATAAAGAAAAAAAACATTCTTGTTACGACTATTTCTTGTTGAAAAGCTTGACTGAAGTACCGGATCCATTCAGGGAAAATGCACAGTACCGAAATTATAACTAGCTAGGTTATAAAAGAAGTCATAGCATTCAGAGTAGACCCAACTGTCTCCTATAGATGCCAGTAATTAAATTTCTTTTATCTGGTGGAAGAAGCTCTGCCAGCTTCCTATAATGAACTCAACATCACCTCAAGGCTTTTAAATCTTAGCACTTTTGCAGTCATGCATCAAAGCTAAAATTATAGATCTTGTGTATTTTATGATAGAGGAGAACACTCTGCATACACGATTGGACATCAGAGGAGCCTTATTTGTAGGGCAGCTCCCAAAAAGAAAACATTATTAAAAGAAAATTTACTTGACGTATTAACAACTGTGAATTAAATCACAGCAAAATAAGTTGTACAAAAGTCTGTAATGAAGAAATGGTTAAAAGAAACCAAGATTTTTTTAAAAAAAGATGAGTCTCAGAATAGAATTTAAACTTTTATGCACGGAATTAAAAATTTCACTTTCTTGCTTCCCTAAGCATCATTGACTCACTCAAGCAAGGCAGTATGGTGTAGCCCCTGTGATTGCCACGTGCATGGTAAGAAGCCCAGAAACTACCCTGGCGTCAAACTGTGATTCTCATGATTTCTAGGCTTTCAAAGCTCAGATCTGCAACAGAAAATCCTGAGACACTTCATAGAAATAGTTCCATTTTCGAATCCTCTGTAGAGGAAGATCTGGGATCTTAGGTTTAGAGGTAACCCATGGATAAGGTTGTCCTACAGCTTTTTACTCTGCAAGCTGGTGTTCCCAAGCAGTTCACCACATGTGACAATGGGAAACAAGGAGGTCTCTGATGGGAACTCTTAACTATTTCTCAGAAGGGTGGAGAAGCTTAAATAGTTCTGCAAAATGTTCATCTTTGATGAATCAACATACATAATACCCTTCCTAAATAGCTCTACAGTAGCTCAAACAGGTTACTTCACTCTTATGAAAATTTAACAAGCACCTATTTAATAGACCACACCATACAACTTAGGTCAACATGAACTTACAATGAAAAAAAATCAGGTTTGTCTGGGACTCATAGTTGTGACCATGCCTACATATGAAGAAAACCAAAATAAAAATATATACTTAGTTTAACTATATAATGAAAAAAAAAAGTGGGACAGACCAAAGAAAAAAATATTTTTTCTTTATTCACAGTTCTGTGATATAATTACCTGCTTATCCTGACTCAGAACCCATCTGCGGCACAACTAGAACCTTTCGGACTTTGGATATTTTCCCTTTGAGACTCATGGGAAGTCTGTCTGATGAACGATTAGACCAGCTGCTAAATTAATTCAACTTATTTCCACTGATCTTTTTCCTGCTTCATAGTCCACCTCATCTAAACTTTTAACACAGTAATATTTTAGTCTATGTAGCCCATTTCTCTCTCTTTTCCAGAATTCCTTTGCAAAAGGAACAGGTTATTGCATTTATTTCTACAGGTAAATACTGTGTTCAGTGATAACTTGGCCAGCTGAATGAGAGATAGCAATTCTCACCTCAGTTTAAAGGATTCCCAGGTGAGTCGGGAAGCCACCTTACAGAATTGTGTCTGTACTTCATCGTTATCAAAGCACTCTCAGCTGTGTTTCCAGCCTGGTGGGGAGTCTCACTGATGACCCTCCTTGGAGTCTAAGAAAGAATTGCTTCAAGGTCCTGGGTGGGTTTTCTTTGGTCTTCTGAGGGGAGCCAGGATAAGAATTTTGGGAGGCTGAAAATGTCCTATCTCATCTGTCGGTGGGTGCTTGACTCCTGTCTTCAAGATGCATTTTTGTATCTCTGCCTTCTGTTCTGGGGAGAGGGAATGAATGAGAAACTGTACCTTGGCATCTTTTAACTCCTCAGCAACTGCAGGTAGAATAAACATATACAGATCTCTTGCCACAAAATCTGTAAATAGCAGCTGTTTTTTTGTCTTTTTACTCATGTTTACTTTTTATTTGTTTAAGGTTTCCCCAAAATATGTTTTATATCTTTTGTTTTGTTTTGGCTAGACTCCAGCTTTAAAATCACCGCAGTGTAAAATACCAATATCTACCATTTTTTCCAGGTAAATCAGCCTCTTTGAAAAGCATATGAAAACCAGGAAGCCACACAGATAGTCATGGTGAAGGTGGGAAGAAGACAAAGAGGGATTTGTGTGCCAGCACAGCATCGTCCCTGGCAGGAGAGGTAGTGTGCCCCTCACCAAGCTGTGCTAATAGGAGAATTGCAGAGCCCTTGGTTCTCCTGCCATCAGCAAACCTCTCATAAAAATAAAGGCTTAGTACTGCAGTCCATATAAACTCCAGCATTCCTGCTTATGCTTCCTCTTAGTCTCCCTTCTTGCACCTCCAAATGCTGTTAAGGTGGCAATAAGACTGAGTATTTACAATTACTGCGTGCAGTAAGAGAGAGTGTTCATTAGGTATGTTTATTCTTTCCCTCTGACCCACATAATATCTTCCTTTTTGCTTTGCCTTTGTCAGTTCTCCTTAGATACTTTGTTGGCATGACAACGGAGAGACTTATTGCCCAGTTAAGGAAAATGCTCACATACCTCAGGTATCTGTCAGGTGTGGTAACCTGCTCTTAGTAACCTGTCTGCTTATCCTTCCTGATCATTGCTGATCTGCTGACAGTTTGCTACGTGTGTGTTTATTTTGGGCAATAGTTATACATGCGATTCATGGACCAGTATCAAGAAGTTACTTCTCATCCTTATTGAGCGGGTTCTGTTTCATACATTTTAAATCATTAGGCAGTCTCTTTACCTCATTGAATCTGTATTTTTGGGCTCGATCAGCTTGTTTCCTATTTTTTTTTAAGATGTAGATTTAAGTTCTTTGGAGCAAGGTCTTTCTTTTTATTCTGTTTGTACATCCAGCTCAATAACACGTTAATGTAACTAGTTACACTGACAGATCCCAGACCATTCCATTTTCTGAAGTATTTTGATTTAGTGCTGTATTAAATAAAGCCAAATTTATTTTTTCTTTTTTTTTTGTAAGAGATGGGTAGCTTCTTGCTCACAGCTCTGTCGACCAGGTTTCTGGTTGAAAGACAAGAAAAAATTCTTACAACATGATTCAGAGTTTAATTCCTACCTTGTTCATGCCAAGCATTGTTGTTTTTTTTTTTTCCTATTTCTAAAAGACGTTATTTGACATCAGATCAACTATCTTTAAGTGTCTTTGTCATTGAAATATCCAAATAAAACAGATTTCTTTCTACTTTAGCTGCTTTCCTGAGAAATTCTTCCTCTGCAATGACCTTGTTTATCACAATATTTCTTCAACACTTGTTTTATCTTGTCTAATATATATTTATTTACAATATTCTGCTGAAAATAATCAAGGATGTGACTCAGTTTGCAGCTTTTTTCCTCTTCCTCATTAGTAAGAAAGAATGATAGAGAATACAGTATATGACTGCCCATTTAAGCAAAGTAGTCTAATACTTACATGATATAGCATCACTTTGGCTATATTCAGACCTGAAGAAATAGTTATTTCGTTACAATTAGGATTCCAAACAATTAGGATTCCAAACAATGAGATAAACCAAACTGTGATTTCCAAAAAGTTGCAGAACTTACACTAACACACAGCAGAAATATAAAGCATGTATCACAGTGCCTACAGTCTTCTGTTTTTTTTTTTTTTGTTTGTTTGTTTGTTTTTTTTTTGTTTTTGTTTTAATCTTTACTTGGCATCTGCAGCTTATAGAATTGTAGAATGGTTTAGGTTGGAAGGGACCTTAAAGATCATCTAGTTCCGACCCCCTGCTATGGGCTTATGCATCTGTTCTTTGGACTCTGGCTCTGTGTTTCACAAGAACTTGCCTTAGTGTTTCATAGCAGTCAGATAGTCTGTTGTCCTAACAGACCTGAGCATGGATCAGCTAACAAGCTTCCAGCTGCTCTTTTGGTTTGGCTCTCCTGATAGGAATATTTACTTCCCCCACCCCCAGGGTGCTGCACCTAAAACTGCAAAGACATTTTTGTTCCATTGGTTTGAGATTTTGAGCCTAGGTGGTAATGACACAAGCAGAGATTGGGAATTGTATTGAGTTTGCACGGCAAGGTTTTGGTAGCAAGGGGGCTACAAGGGTGGCTTCTGTGAGATGCTGCTAGAAGCTTCCCCTGTGTCTGATAGAGCCAACGCCAGCTGGCTCCAAGACTGACCCATCGCTGGCTAAGACTGAACTTATCAGCGACAGTCGTAGTGCCCCTTGGGTAACTTAATTAAGAAGGGGTAAAAGAAAAACCTGCATGGCAGAGGCCAGAAGAGTGCAGTGAGAATATTGAGAAACAACTATGCAGACACCAAAGTCAGTGAAGAGGGAGGAGGAAAAGGTGTTCCTGCTGCTGGAGCAGAGATTCCCCTGCAGCCCATGGTGAGGCAGGCTGTCCCCCTGCAGCTCATGGAGGTCCACGGTGGAGTGGATATCCACCTGCAGACCGTGGAGGACCCCACACTGGGGCAGGTGGATGCACCTAAAGGAGGTTCTGACCCTGTGGGATACCCATGCTGGAGTAGGCTCCTGGCAGGATCTGTGGCCCCATGGAGAAAGGAGCCCATGCTGGAGCAGGTTTGCTGGCAAGGCTTGTGACCCCAGGGGATGTCCATGCTGAAGCAGTCTGTTCCTGAAGGACTGCACCCTGTGGAAAGGACCATGCTGGAGCAGTTTGTGAAGAACAGCAACTCGTGGGAAGGACCCGTGTTGGAGAAGTTTGTGGAGGACTGTCCCTCATGGGAGGGACCCCACGCTGGAGCAGGAGACGGAGTGGCAGAGACAACGTGGGGTGAATTGACTGCAACTCCCATTTCTCATCCCCCTGCACTGCATGGGGGGAAGAGGTAGAGAAAACTGGGGGTAAAGTTGAGCCCAGGAAAAAGAGAGGGGTGGGAGGAAGGTGTTCTTAGGATTTGTTTTTATTTCTCATTACCCTACTCTGATTTGATTTGCAATAAATTAAATTAATTTCCCCAGGTTGAGTCTGTTTTGCCCATGACGGTAACTGTTGAGTGATCTCTCCCTGTCCTTATCTCAACTCATGAGCCTGTTATATTTTCTCTCCCCTCTCCAGCTGAGGAGGGGAAACAGCTTGGTGGGCACCTGGTGTCCAGCCAAGGTCAACCCACCACAGGAATTCAACTAGATTTAGTCTTTGGTCCTTCAGTGATCTGGCAGAGCAAGAAAATTGGTCTCAAAAATCAAATGTTCCAGGCTGTATATTGGTTAACATGAAAAATCTGCAGTCATATTAGAGACCAGCCTGCCAGAAACTTTTGTTTTCCTTTCAAGTGTGTAGCATGTTGTATTTTTAATTTCCCTTTTAAATTCAGAGTTCTTTTCTCGTCATTGATTTTCAAGCTTTCTAATCTGATAAATTTAGCAAGTTACATGTTTGGAATGTATACATACTCTGACACATATATAGAGACTCCTTGACATCAGTGATAGGTGTCACACGCAACCTGCTGGCAAGTTTACAATCCTTAAACATTTGTGACAAGTACCACTATTTCGATTTAAAACAAGATTTAAAATAACTTTAGGTTGACTACTTGCCTGTCATATTAATTACTCCACTGTAGTTATGCTATTCTTCTTCCCTTTGTAGATCTCACTCTGTCATGTTGTACTATCTCTTGATTTTTTTATGTTTTCTTCTACCTGCCATTTGCTATTATTGTTACCAAAGGAAGTTCACAAAATTGGCATAATTACTATTTTCCTTTTGAGTTAGTTAACCCTAATGAGACATTAATTTTCTTCATTAATACGGTACATGAGATATTTCCCAGCAATGGGTTGTGCTTCACAGATAGAAATGAAGCAAGATTTCACTTTGTACTATAAATCATTTCAACAGGGTAAAACATTCGGTGCTCTTTTTTTCACAGTGAGAAGCAGAGTAGTAGATTTTTTTCTTTGCAGAAACTGAGTGATTCATGTACGCTTGAGCAGGTGTGTTGACCTCTTGTGACTAGCCAAGATTTGCCTCCTTTGCCTTTAGAGAAACCTGCTACTCCTCTCTGCATTATCATTCTGTCATTCTGGGAAGAAACTTCCCAGTGATATCCCAGTGAGAGATTTTTACTGTCCAGAGGGACCTAGGGTAGAAGATTTTGTGTTTCAAACATAGATGGTTTCTCACAATGAAGTATATGAGGAAAAAAAACCCCAACCCCCAAACAAAACAAAAATGATCAGAGGGATGGGACACATCTCCTATGAGAGAGTTGGGGTTGTTAAGCCTGGTCGAGGCTCCAGGGAGAACTTATTGCAGCCTTTCAGTACCTAAAGTACTTTTTAGCAGAGCCTGTTGTGATGGGACAAGGGGCAATGATTTTAAACTAAAAGAGGGAAGATGTAGACTAGATGGAAGGAAGACATTTTTTATGATGAGGGTGGTGAAACACTGGCACAGGTTGCCCAGAGAGGTGGTAGGTGATCCCTCCCTGGAAACATTCAAGGTCAGGTTGGGTGGGGCTCTGAGCAACCTGATCTAGTTGAAGGTGTCCCTGTTCATTGCAGGGGGGTTGCAGTAGGTGACCTTTAAAGGTCCCTTCCCACCCAAACTATTGTATGATTCTAAAAGATTCACGTTGTTTCCTTCTTCTAAGTGTACAAAAAATAGCCCCCAGTCTTCCAACCTCCTCTAAATGCATTATATTGAACAGAATTTCTCTGAAGGGGGAAGGTGACCACAGACCCCCCAGCTCTGGGTCAGTATTAAAGAGGCATGGCTTTCCTTTCACTGGTTCCTCTATCCCCTTCTTGTATCGGTTGGACACTTGAGGCACTAATCAAGACAGATTAAGGAGGAAGAACCGGAATTATACATTTCCTCTGAAATAAGGTGTTGCCAGATGCTTATGCTGGGCAATACTAATACTGCGAAACGTTAAGCGTTTCAAACAGCCATCTTATTTATACATTGCTTTAAATGCATTTCAACCGAAAGGGAAATTTATATGCGTTTGCACTTTGTATCATTTGGCCATAGAATATTTTTAACCAGGCCCGAGCTACCTAAATTAAAATTTATAACCCCAAGTTGTTTTTGGAAGGGAGGTCCCACTCTCAGTTATAAAAGGAACCCAGGGAGACAGACTAGTTATGTTAGGTATCCAAAACCTGGTGGTGTGAATACTCTGCTTTATAGTTCTAGATGCATGGACTGGTCAATGGTAGACCTTTGATTATTTAGTTTGCTACATTTGAGACTTCCATCTTTCCTGACCACCTTTCTGTCTCTCATCTTATGCTGATACTGGCAAGAATATATTATGAAACATCCTTGGGGAATACACTGTAATGTCTAACTTTCAGGCCATGTGACATCATAATAGAAATAACTTCAACAGCAGCATTCAGATGTTTTAATGATTGTTACTCATTTCAAGTTTTCTCCCAACACGAATGCTCTTCATTATTAACAGAAGCTTTTTCTCAGCTCTATTTCTATATTTGTTTCTATGTTTAGAAACTATATTTCTTTCTATATATCTATTTCTGTATCTCCCAGTTCTATTTCTATATAATATATCTATTCTGTGTATTAGTTTGTTTCTAGACAGAGGACTTCAGCATGCCTCTTTTCTCCCTGTACAAACTTGTATTTTCTTGAACAAAAAAAACATTTCAGCTTCATCATTAAGTTTGACCCTATTTTTTCACCTGACTAAATTTTCTGTACTTCTTTGAGAAGTGCAGTGTTAAACTGCTTTCAGATAATTGATATACAAAAGTAATAAGTAAATAAACCACGATGTCCCGCAGGTAGAGAAGTCTATATGAAACATATTTAAGGTGGGCGATGGGTACCTGTGAAAATTATTGTTGGAGGAAAGGCTTGTTGGTGTGGTTCACTACTCTTAACTAAGGCATATCTACTATTTAGAGAAAATATGAAATAATTTGAACTAAAAATACAGAGCTTATGTTCCCTACCCACTATCCAGCAATTCCTTCTGTTTCAGAAATTAGGTAACTGAAAGCTTAGATTTGAATTGCATGTCACTTTACCACTTTTCTCTTTGTTTTTCTGTTCACTGGGACAGCCGATCAGCATACTTTGCTAATCTAAAAAAGATTAGATCAAAATTCATGTTCTGAGATGCCAGTTTTCCACATCTTTTTGCACGAACGTTTACAAAGCATTCTACAAATATAGTACATTGATCTTACATGCTTTTCAACATTTGAATAGCTGTCCCTGGACAAATACATGACCTCATTAGGAAAAATGCAAAAACATGCAGGTCGGTGGGACTAAGTTAAATGAGAAAAGATCACTTTTAAATGGAGAGTTTATTGGCTGAATTCACAAATAAATAGCCAGTGAAGACAGGATCATATTACATTTGCAGGAGAAATCGTTGTGAATGAAGGACATGCCTCGGTTAGATTTTCACTATATATATGTCCTATTATGCCATGTGTGTATTTATTTGAGTTTCTGTAGTTTATTCCTCATCTTGCACAGGCGAAGTAACAAGCACTCATTCACCTGCATGCTTGAATAGACTGGTTTCCATAATTACGTTCGTGTCTTTGGTTTTGGCATCCTGCTACCTTCTACTGACAACTTTACTAGGTAGGTGGGCAGGTAGAGGGGTGGAGTCTACGTTGCACGGGGACACCACTGAATGGGTTTATCTTCAAACTTCCCCTAAACAGCTGCTAGAGCGACTAGGAAAAGTCTTCAACAGATCATTAATTTGCAGCCTATCTCACAAATATTGTAAGATATTACAGATGTATTTTAAAAGAGAGCTCTAGGAATCAGATGTCCAGCCACCTCTTGCTACAGGGACTGATTAATCTCAAAAACAGAGGTTTCAGCAAGTTACACAAATCCTGAATTAATAGCACTTCTGAACTGAAATGTTATTATTTAACACTGTTTTGCTCTCTTCAGCAGTATTATAAGTGATAAGGTCTCAACCCAATCCCATTGATAATAAGGCTACTATTTATATATCCAAATATGACAAATTTCAAAAGTTCAAATGACTGTGGGGTACACTATTACCTTACAGCAAAAACTCTATGATTATTATAATGCCAGCTAAAAGTGCACAGAAAGTCTGTGTTGTATTAGCTGAGTTTTTACAGAGCTGCATACAGTGAATTCAATAAATATTCAAAAATCCTTTTAATATACATTTTTCAAAAGAGCATTCTTAGAAGTATAATACCCAATGACAAATAGTTTTAAAAAAATGTCAACCTTTCACTGTATCAGTGATGCTAGACAGAGTAACACATTGCTTTCACGCAATCATTTACTGTCTATTTTCTTTATTTCTGACACCTACAGATGTTTTAGAGTTATTAGTTGAATATTTTATCATTTGGTTTTGGAAGTTCACATTAAGGCAAGTCCTGACTTCAAACAGTTTTTCCATTTAATCAAAACCAAGTTAGCGTCATGTCAGGAAGTATGTATTCTCGTAAGCAGTGGGTTCTAGGCATTGTTAATTCTTTTCATTTCATACATTAAAGCATCTCTTTCAAGTGTCATTAGTACAAATAATTTTTCCAAGGGCTTCTAAAGACTCTGTTTTAATGTATGTTTATATTTGTGCTTTCCTTTTTACAGTTGGTGTACCCTTACATACCTTTGTCCCTCATTTCACTAAGCCACAACAATGGTTATACACATATCATTGAAACACAAAAACATTAGCAGCTTTATCATACTGGTTAAACTATAGCCTTGGAGTTTATTACATGATAAGGTGACAAGAAGTGTTCCAAACTGACGTATGCATCTGGAACACGGGCTTGGACAATACAGAATATATACATGCTAGACCAGTAAGTACCAATGATGGGGTAACATTTATAATTAAAACTGCTCCACATAAAATTAAAAAAAAATATACATTAAAAACAGTTTTCCAGTTAAATCATTACCCTGGCTGAATCTTTCAGATAGTATGGTTGTATTTCACGTGTCATAAGTTCAAACGGACATCTCTGTTGTCTGTACCGTTCAATTTCTTGTGCATCTCTGATTCCAACAGCTCCAAGGAATTCAATATTAGGCTCTGATGTGATATTTGGCAAAGAAAAAATCATTAAGAATTTGAGTAAACTTTAATCGTTACCAAATTCTAGGATAGCAAAATGGACAAGATTATATTCAGAAGGCTTAGTCTTCTTTATTATTTAATAGAAGATATTCAAAAGGATAACTATAGACAATCATGTTTAAAATTAATCATCTTATGTTTGGCATTAATAGAAAAGACATGAACAGAAGAATTATTCAAAATGAAAGAATAAACTGCTCCATGTTTTTATGAAATTAACTCAAAGTTTAATATAGCTTAATATTTATTACATATTTTTTATTTCTCAAATGCTACTCAGCTTGTGTTTGGAGAAAGCATAGTAAATCAGAATACTCCTAATGACATCCAGGAAGCAACAAGACCACGCACAAGGATATAAATTTAAATTCATAGAACTTTCTGACAAATAGTTTACAATGTTATTTAGCTAAATGAAAAGAGAGCAGCAAGATCTTGTACGCATATATAACTGTCGCAGTGGTTTGCCAACGCTCAGTCCGTTTTGCCAGAAATGTTGCTGTCCTAGCATTGAATTTACATTGGTTCCATGTGAAGATGTGACCGTCTCACAGAAAGGTATATGGCGCAGTCTTAGTATTTTATCACAAGCAAAAATGCCGCCTATCTCTTCTGTTTATTAAGTAATGGTTCTTTCCAGGTAAGCACAGCAACTAGAAATAGTTATTGATTTTGCTACAGTTTTCTCACAGGAAATTAAAGGTTTTATCTAAAGTACATAGATCTCAGGTGGCTAAGATAATTAATGTATTCTGAGCACACTTTAGAAATGCCTGACTACTAAGGCAAAGAGGTCAAATCTGTTTGAAAGTCTAGCCAGTTTTATACATGTTAATGTGTTGCTGGCAGCTATAAACCCCTGGCAAATCATAATTACATGTAAGTATTTTTGAAGCTATAAAATTCAAATAAGGTGCACCTGTCCAAGAGAAAGATTATATTTTGTACATATATTAGTAAAATAAATGAGTACCTTCAAGCGTTCAGTCATGAAGTTATCAGATATCATACCACAGAAATGATATTCGCATACAAGAATTGTTTCAGCAATAATGTAGTTATTTTAATAATAATTTAATAATAATAATTCAGCAATCAAAGAATTGGTTTGAATAGCAGAAGTGCTCTTTCACTCCCTGAAAACATGATAGATTAGTTTAGATAACTAAACAAACCTGAAAAGAGTAACATATTTCCTAGACCCAAAATCTGTGGGGATTGGTGAAACCACCATTTTTCCTGGAAATGCATTTCAAACGCCACACTTGATCAATATTTTTTTAAATCCGATTCTCTCTTCTATAGATTCAGTCTATTACTATTTTTATTTCCGTGTTGACTAGGGAGATAATTGATCCTAGTTCACTTTGTTACACCACCTTATGCATTTACAGACAATTCTGTCTCCCTGCATCCATCTTTTTACCAGACTGAACCACCCTGTCCTATTAACCTTTCTCCACAGGTCCTAGTTTCTGAGCTTTTATTAATGTTTATTGTTCTCGTCTAAACCTTCTCCTGTTTGACAGTGTCTGATTTAAAATGTGGCTGCCTTTCATGCTGAATGCATTGCTCCAAAAAGAAAAGAAATGTGGCAGAATGCCAATGCAAGTTTTTACATAAGACACTCTATCTAGGCAAAGACTTCGCAGCTAATGCATTCGTTGAGGTAAGCTCCCTGTTCAGCTTACAGACTGTGCACAGACATTTCTGACATTTCTGACCATTCTATAATCTTTTCCTGTTCTTCAGTTTATCCTTCCCTTTTTGATAAGTGATAATGTCCTGAAACAGCTTGCTTTTCAGGGGAAGCCAAGCATTGCTTTTTTAGAATGAGCACATTTTTTTCTGTATTTGTAACCCGTTCATTATCTGGAGTTAAAATATCCTGAATACATTCAGCTTCAGCAGTACAATGGAACTGCTTCAGCTGAAGGAATGTAACTGCATAGAACTGGAGTTTCTAATTTAAATTTTGCATATAAAGGTCTGATGTTTGCAGCCATTAATAGCTTGTCCTGGTTTGAGTATTAACTTTGATATCATAGGTTTACAGTAATTTTCCCTCTTTGTAAGGAAAGAAATTTTGCTAGATCTCATTCAAATGATATCTTTAAGACAAATATTTTAGCATCAGCTTAGCTAGGTGCCCAGCATTACAAATGGTAGATGCTGAGTGCAAAGAAAATTGAGAGCAGAACTATACCTGCAAAACTGTTATTGACAGTATAGTTGTATTTTCTTTATTTTCTTCATCTAAATCCTACATTTCTTACATTGTAATCTGTGCTTGCTTTTTATTTGGGGGGGGGGACGGACCCTGTTATCATTATAAAGTAAGTATATTTAACACAGTAAAAAGCAAATGGAAATTACTTTTTTTCTAATATTCACTGTCACATTAACATGATTCTGCTCTTTCTTGTTATTTTTATTGAGCGACTTGCATCCTATGCAAGGGAGATCAGATATTTGTGTGTCCATCCCCAACAGTTTTCTGATAAACAAGCACAACGAGCATCTACAATTTATGAGGCTGATTCTTAGCATACCTAAATATTCGTAATAAAAGTCTTGGACAGAATGAACTGTATGCTTATGAACAAATCGTAACATTTTGCTGCCAGATGATCAATTTAAACACCAAGCAACCTTTCAATCTACAAGGTGTATGCATTATTGCCAAAGTGTCAGTTTGTTTGTTTACTGGACTAGATGCTCTGAAGTGTCTCTTTTCCCCTCAAAGGTCAGCTTGAAATTTCTTTCATTTTCTGCAGAAAATCTATGAGCTTTCCATAAAGTTGTGATCTTGGTTCTATCTTTCCCTCTCAGATCAACAGAAAATGGCATCTGTAATGCCACTTGAGACACATCAATCTATACTCATGGCAGATATATCATCTGCGAAACCAGTTCAAGAAAACTGTCAAGTCTCATTGGGAAAATTAAGCTTTCTATTAGGGGAATGAATCATATATGACAAACACTGAATGATAGTTTGGAAGAAGCTATTGTTCATGAACTGCATCTCAGCTCAGTTCCTCATTTCAGAATTATAGTAGCCAGTTCTCACAGCTCCTTTAAATTTTATATACATATATATATATTTGCCCATAAAAATCTGTTGTGCTGTTCCACAGATTTAGGAAAACATGCCATAAGAAATTATTCAACATATTGCTGTTATTCAGGTAAGAGGAGATTAAATTGTAATTCTCAAACCTTCATTTAACAAAAGCAAATAAATAAGTCTTGTAACTGACCACTTGTCCAAATGGGTTCTACTGGCTTTAGCCTGTCACACTCATGTGAGAAGATGTTTCTTATGGCAGGGATGGTTAACCTTTCACAGACCGAGATACAGGAAATGAAAATGTGCAATCTAAGAAAGACATAACTTTAAAAATAAAATAACTGAATTTAGTACCCCACTTATTTTCCTTTAAATTGTAGGTACTGGTACAACCATAACACAGTTCATTAAATGTTTTCATGTCAGTATATTTTCTTTATCTTACTGTTGTTTTTTTTTTTCTCAGTAGAGGCAGTAATTATATATCATCAGAAAAAAACCTACAGCATTAACATGTGTGAAAACTATACCACCTTACCACAGTAATGTAAGAGACTTCAGCATGGCCCTAAGAAGGAAATTATTCCATTTCATCAGGTTATTCTAGGAGCGGGACTAACAAAAAAAATCTCAGTTTACAATTGTTTATCCATCCTTACCTATTCTTCTTATGAACCAGCACAATAGCACATACCTTGGTCCGGTAATTTGTCTTTTTTCCCTGTTCTTTTCCTATATACTACCCTTCTTCCTCATTTCCCTCCTCCTTTTTTTTCTACCAAGAATGGACTAGTCACTGTCTCACATCAAGATTTACATTTAGAGGAAGCCAGAGTGCATATATCAGAAGCCTCCTGTGGAAGCTACAATGCACATGCTGTTGCATTGATTACTAAAGAATTGAGACTCTTGTGCATGAGCCACGACACTGATTAAAAGGTCGCTCTTGACATACCTGGAAAGGTTATTTCTGTAGATTCAAAAATGTTTTTATGCCTGATAACCAGCTGACTCTATGCAAACTTTTAAAGTGCATTCATTTAAACCGGGATGCCGCTGCAAAAAGCTGGCTCTGAATCTGCTGTAAAAACTTACTGATAATTAGATCTCGATTTTGAGAAATGGTGACTTCCGCCGACAGCAGCTTTGATTCTTTTCTTCCTTTTACTGATTCCACAACTAAAGGAAAACACTGTCTATCCTATTGCAATGCAAATGTATTGGTGGAAATGAGGTAAATCAGCCCCTGTGCTCTTAAGAAAAAATTTTATTCTAGTCTCTTGCAAAAAAAACAGACTCGGAATGTGAGAAAAAAAAACAGGGACTCAGGGCTAAATTACAGTATGGTGAAGGGGCTAATGATGACTAGCTACAAGATGGCCAGTGAAGCTGAGACACAAACAGCCTGGAGTGACAGTCACTTCAGAACTGATTAGTCAAATTGTTAAAATTAATTACAACAGAAAGGCTCCCTTTGCTGAAGGATGAGATTAGAGAGAATAATCTCTGAAGTGCTGGGCCTAAATTTCTAATATATTCTTACTGCAAGTATTTTTTGATGGCTCAGGTTAACACTTAGGCGATCAGTTGCAGATACACAGATAAATTCTGCTCCAGTATACAAACATACTACTAACGTGGTGAAGCTGTCTTTGGGAATCAAAGACGTTAAATTACATTTGACTATCTCGTCAGCTGTCTGCAGAACATGCTTTCACATTCTAACTATCTGAAATGCTGCAAACAACCAGAGTTCTCTTTTAATAATTAAGCTGTCAAAGGAGCATTTGTTCCATTACAGAAGTGGAGAATTTACTGCAAAAATCCTCTAATACATTTGTTCTGACATAGTAGGAAATTAAAGATGTGAATAACACATAAATATTTAAGAACAACAACATTATAAACAGGTATCTCAATAAACAGATATATATACACGTGTACATAAACATGTATATATATAATGAGAGAGACAGCAAGATGATTATAAGATATCTTAAAAAACATAGAAAATCCCCTTTGTTTAACAAATGTTACTGGCAAGAATGATGACTGTTTGCATAATTTTAATACTGTCCTCCTGTGTTTGCCCAAAATCACAATCTCAAACTATATCTTTGCATAGTAATTTTTCACCACCGAATCTTACCTCACTGAGTTGATAGGTACCTATTAATCATTTTCTTTGTCTTTCCAACTGATATATATAATTTTGCTTCATTTAATAATATACAGTCTAAACTGGACATAAGAGGTGGTGTGACCTTGGCTAAGGGACAGATGCCCACCCAGCCACTCTCTCACTCCCCTCCTCAAAAGGACAGGGGGCAGAAAATAAGATGAAAAAGGTCATGGACTGAGAAAGACAGGGGTGTCACCTACCAGTTACCATCATGGACAAAACAGGCTTGACTTGGGGAAAATCAGCTTAATTTACGGGCAATTAAGATAGATTTGGATAGCGAGAAACAAAGACAACAAATAAATAACACCTCTCTGTTCCCCCTGCCCCCTTTCCCAGGCTCAGCTCCACTCCCTCACTCCTGACTCCTCTATGTCCCCCCTGCAGAGAGCACAGGGAGATGGGGAACAGGGGTTGTGGACAGCACACAACAGCTCCTCTCTGCTGCTCCTTCCTCCTCACACTTTTCCCCTGCTCTGGTGTGAGTCCTTCCCACAAGCTGCAGTCCTTCGTGAAATACTCCAGCGTTGGTCCTTGCTATGGGCTGCAGGGGAATCTCTGCTCCCGCACTTGGAGCACCTCCTCCCTTCCCTCTGCTCTCACCTTAGTGTCTGCAGGGCCGTTTCTCACACCTATTTCCGTCACTCCTCACCGTCAGGCAGTGTTTTACCCTTTCTTACATACACATTCCCAGAGGTACTTATGCAGCTGTGCTCTGCGGTGGGTCCATTGGAGCCGCCTGGTTATCTCGCCACCTGAACAATGCAAACTTGCGCACATTTCAGCTGCAGGCTACAAGTTTGGCCCAACGGCAAGAACTTCTGCTAGATGAGCCCACCGCCTGAGTGGAGACTGTGCTGGAGCACTGTGTCTCATGGAGCTTTCTCCAATGGATTCAGAAAACTTGTCGATAGCAGGGAGTAAACACCAACAGCTGTAAACAACAATTTTTGAGCTCCAGTGAGGTTTTTGAAACTTAGCTGATTGGGGTTTTTTTGTCTGTCACATTCTCTCATTAAGCATCCTATACTTCCTGATTTTGGAGTCGACCAGGTTTGAGAGACACAGGACTAATTTCTCTTCTAATACTTGGGAAAACTGCACTTTGAGAAGACTCTAGTGTCTGAATTTGTGAAAATATTTACTTTACAGCCAGCTATGGTGTGTGGGTCTCAAGGTCTCAGTGTTTTTGAGCTCGCCAGGTGCAGGGATGAGGAGGAGCGAGGCCCAGGCACTTGACCCAAGCTGGCCAGCAGGATTATTTCATACCATTAACGTCACATTCATTATAAATTAGAAAGTTTGCTGCTAAGTTCTCTCTCTTCCTTGATGGCTGCCAACCTGAGAACTTCGTGCCCTGGTGCTGGAGCCCTGAGGCCTTCCCTTCCTCCTGAAGCCACAGTGCTTGCAGTGTCCCACATTTGCTGTCCACTGCTGGGAGTGCGCAAATTCCTACTGATATAATTGGCTGAGTATAATCTTTGCATATTCTGTATTGGTGTTGGGATCAATATCAGTTCTTTAGTGCTGTTAATGTTAATTATCTAATCTTCTATTAAGTCTGTTGATACTTCAGCTCTGGAGATTCCTTGTTTTTCCTGATTTCCCTTTCCCAGGTGGGGAGGGGTCATCAGATGATAGAATGATTGTCTAAATGACAACAAATTGCTATGGGTCTCTCAAACCATAACAGGAGTTCAGCTTTGACCTACAACATACATAACATGTTATAAAAATAATTTGATGCATAGATGTCATTATTATGTACAGCTAGAAATTGTTCCTAGCAGAAACAAATTCTTCTACAGCTGCCTAACAGAGTTAAGGTAGTCAGTAGAAATTATACAGGAAATAGAATTGCTATAAAAATCCTTAAGGTTTTGCTGAGGTGACATTAAGAGCAGGTATAGAAAAGCCTGGACTGCTTTTTAGCAGTCTTAAAAAATAAATATTTGAAAGTATAAGATGATTTTTAATATTCATACTAATGAAAAATGCGCTTAGGTTTAGTTACCAGCTCTGTAGATATAATTAGATTCAGAAAAGGTTATATTTCTGTAGTGTCCAGCAATGTCTGAACACAGAAAGATGATATTGCTAGCTGGGTAGGTTAGACTGATTAATTAAAAATTGTCTTTTACTGCTAATATTAAATTCTTTTTTGCTACTGTTTCTTCCGAGGGAAGTCACAAAACTCTTTTCACACAAGAAACTTAAGTAAACAAATTAGGAGCTTTTTAACAAGTACTACTTTTTGTAGGGCACTTCAACCAATACTGGCGTGGGAACCTCAAATTTATTGTGGTCTAAAAAGAGGTCTAGTAAGGTTTTGATTTGTGTAAGTAACATAATTCAGCCCCAGAGAAACATTTTTATAGCAGGTCAAGTGGTCCCACTCACTCTCTTCTATACAACAGTTCAGTGGGTAAAGCAGTCACCCAGTAGGTAAAGACTTGCTATTATTTTTGAGTAGAAATAAAGCTAAAACCTCCTGACTTGAGGCACACGTTGCAAACAGACCCCTCAAGGTGAAAGAGCCTCATGGTTCCTGATGCAGCAGTTCACTGCTGGCCAAGACATGCACATGGAATGCAGAGTGAGCTCCCCTCCTTGCCCCAGAACGCATTTCTGCCTAATTTTTGTGTAATGCTATTAGGCAGATCGTTTCAGACTGAGATGGAAGACTGGCATTCTCAAGAAAGTACGCAAGCTGCTACATTTACCCCTCTTGCTCTCTTTCTGCCCAAAACATTCTAGAAGCTTGCTGTGAAACGTTGGGTGAGATGGACAAGTCTATAACAGTGACAGAAGCTGGGATTCTGATGTGAACCTTAATGTTTCAGAGCTTCCTTGGGTTGCGGGAAATTAAGGGCTTTGAAATCAGAATTTATACCAAGACCAAGTTCTGAATCTTTTCCAATGGTTTCACTAGACTTGAAAGTGGATATAATTTTAAGATGTTTAAAATCAAGTGTGTGTAAGACAAGATGATAACAAAAAGGGGCTTAAAATGACTGACATAGGAAAGATGGGAATTTAATCTTCTTAGTACCGCAGATGACTGTCTTATTTAACTGATGCTTTAAATGATGGGAATCCATTGCTATTAGCAAAAAGTAAAACATACATCAAAAATGTTGCAAACTCACTCCTTCTGTAACTTTTCAGCAGCCTGATGCAAAAGCAGGAACACTTGAAGAAAGAGCTCAGTCTCTTTTAAACCACCACCACATTGTAAGTCTTTTACCTCTGCTGACAGAGACCTAATATTGTCTATTAATCAGATTTAACTGTTTAAATGATCTCTACTCATCCACCTAGCAGGTGATGTTGGTTTTGTCCTCTTAGAAGTGAGCTGACACAATTTTGAGAGGAATTACCAAATTTGAGTTGATGGGAGTGTTGTGGTTTGGGCTGGGCTGGCCACTAAACAATGGACAGATGCTCTCTTTACCTCTCTCTCTCCCGTCCCAGAAGAGAAGGGAGAGAAAATAAGGGAGAGACTTATGGGTTGAAAAGAAAACTCAAACTATTTTAATGAAATATTAATATTAAAAAGAAAAGATTATAATATATATAGGAATATATACAATATATACAAAACCAGTATCAAACTCCCATGATGATGATGATGATGTCACCGGCAGGTCCTGGGAAAGTCCCAGACTGGACTCAGCAACAGATGGGAACTAGATTCAGGAACACATGGATTGGGATCAAAGGCAGACAAACAGAGAGAGTCCTCCTCGGACGCCAGCCATTGAAGAAAGAGGGCTGACCCTTTGATCTCTCAGCTTTTATACTGAGCGTGAGGCAGATGTGATGGAATACCCTGATGTCAATTTTGGGTCACCTGTCCTGTCTGCTCCTTTCTGCAGGTGCGACTCCTCTATGCTTTTTCACTTCTGACCCTCCAAATTTGTGCATAACAAAGTTAGCTGGCCTTGGTTAACAGCAGTATCAGTAGGAGACTCTCTGCACACCATTCCTTGGTATTCACTACAAACATCAGACTTTATCACTGCCAGAAGCAGAGACTGTCTGAAAAACGTCATTAACTTCAGAGAGTTAGTTGGTTAGTTAGAAGAGACTTAACTGAGAAGTAAAATTACTGAAAAGAAAATTGGTTCTGTTCTACCTCAAAGCAGGACAGAGAAAAATACAAAAATTATAAGATACAACCATTGGAATTTTTAAGCCCCCAGAAAGGAGCTCTTTGGAACATTGTCATCAGCTTTCAAAAGATTTGCAAAAGTTCAGCAAAAGTAGAAGAAAGGCAGCATTGTGACAGTATTCAAAAAGGAAGGAAGAAATTACTGTGCTAATTGTTAACTTTATTGGCATGACATTGATTCTGAACTGAGATGGGGTTTGATTAATTATCAGTCAAAGTAGGATAATTAAATAAAACAGATTAAGAGGAGTGTAAGAAAATAGAATTGTTATACTGAAAAAAACAAGCTTCCAGTTGTTCAAGGTGTCTGGAAAAAGCAATAGTGTTGCTGAATCTGGCTTAGTCTTCTGCAAGGCATATAGCAAGATCTACATTGAGATGTGCTTCTTACAATGTCCCAGTGGAATGGGCTCTTGGCTATGCATAGTTTACCAGTTTTTATAAGTGGGCTGGAAGAACAGATTTGAACCACTTCATAAGCATGAGGCAAACAATCTTTTGGGTACAAAGGAAGAGGCATACTGAGGAAACATCAAATGAGTGTATTTCGTATTGAGAGTGCAGTGATTACTGCTGGAACACAGAGACAGGGTACAACATCTGTACTGCAGAAAGGATGTTGAGAAACTGGAGGTGGTTCAGAGAAGAACCTTGAGAATGATGAAGGGATGGAAAAACATGGCTCTCACCGAAATGCATAGCTCAAACAATTTGTCTAATAAAAGACAAGTGTGTGGGGGTGACCCCAGTGTAATCAATAAATAATTTCCTGGGAATAGAAACCTATTAAAAGAGAACTAGCAAAGAAGGAAAGTAATTGCCTATAGTAAGCATTTAGCTAATGGATTTTCCATCTCTGGAGAATATTTATAAATCTATACTGGATATTTTATTAAATTATATGCTTGAGATCAAACAGGAATTAATTCAAGGGATTCTGTAGTCTGTGTTTTTTGGAGGATAGACTAGACGATCGTGATCTGTAACAAAATCTAATCTGTATTTTTCTATTGACTAGATGAAGGCATAAAATCAGTGAAATTCTATTTTGGTGCAAAGTTCTCAAATAAGACCTAAAATACATTTTTATTCTTTTTTTTCAGTTGTCATGGGAAATATTTTTTGTGCAACATTATTGCTAATGACTAAAGTAAATTTTGTATTTCTTATGTTCTTGCAATTGTCTGCTACAGAATCTACTGGTGATTGATTAAAAAGATTTTACTGGCAATAAATAAAGCACAGATCAGAATCACAACAAAATTTTATTCTTTATGAGGGGACCACAGTGTTGTGGTTAATTATGAACTACACATTTTTGTTTATGTTTTTAACAGGTGTCATTATCAGTTTTAGTGTGTTAGAAAACAAGTGAATTGTATTTCAGAAAGTATCTGTTACAAAGGTGCATCCTATGGAATGATTACTAAAGGAGTAGAGAAAAATACTTTTGAATCCTTACAATATTTTTTAACTTGTTCAGTAGTTAGATTTATCTGAAAAACATTGAAACACAGAACAATTCCGGTACACTGAACACTAATATGGAATTAATTAACGAGGAATTGCAAATACAGAAATGTTAATTGCAGAACATGTAGGAAAAAAGTTTCTAAAGCAGATGAAATAGACCTAGGCGACACCTGTACAGAAAATAATATAATTTTCAACTTTTTAAGAAGAAAGATTAGAAATTTTTAATTATTTGGTGTTTTGTATGTGGTAAAATCACATATTTGAATAGCATCAGAAAGGTTTTCCATCCTCGTTGTGTCATGTGGAATTACTGACACTTCTAGGTGTTATATTTTTTTCCCATTTTGCCTTTTAGAGCTTTTTCCTTTTATTGTTGAAAGATGGTGATTTCTGTAGACTATAAACATGACTGTGAAGAAAATGTATTGCTATTCAGACTGTGGTCTGTATTTCGACCATCTTTTCTATCTAGGTAGGACTTCACTCTAGAATTAAGGAGCAGTGAATGTGGTGTGAGTGAAGCTGTGCCCAAGTGCAAAAAGTCAACCTATACAGATTTGATCATAGATACATTTTATGTACCTGCATTCCAGATATGTATGGTTTAAACTAAAATCACACATGTAGTCTGAACATGCAAATAATGGTTTCTCTGGCTGTCTTTTTTCCCTGTACTGTATCTGTTGGATGTTGTGTTGAAAAATTCTTGTGGTTATCTTTGTTAGTGATGATAGAAAATACCCTAAGGATTCGTTTGAAGGAAAGGGTGTATCTTAAGCATCGTATGCTGGAAGTAAAAGTAGTCAACACTGATTCTGGATCATATTCTTACAACAAATCAATACTTCTAGACACAAAGATATTAATTTCTTATTAAGTCACAGGAATCTTTTTTAATATAATATTTTCAGATTTCTATTGTAAATGGTGCAGTATAAAACTGTTTTAAACACATTTATTTATATGTACTATTTAAAATATGTATTTTTCTCTTTTGTTTATAATGTAAATTATGTTATGTGTTGGGTGGATTTGCCATCACATTTTTTCTTCTAAGGAAGTGGGATGTGTTTCAGCCAATAATGCCTACATTATCCCTACTTTTGTGTTCAAAAGCAGTTAAGTTAAAGTGTTGAAAGCTTCTTTATACATTTATTTATTATAAGAAAGATGATACTTAAGTGTGTTTACTTGTGCTCAAATAAATCCTCACTTTATGAACAGACTGGCAATGCATACTGGACCAGATAGAAAAATGCTGAAGTTCATTTTATAACTGTCATTCAGCATTGAAAACTGGTAGATGCACTTTATAGACAAGCATTACAAAGAAGAGAGGGTAGTCACTGGACAACACATTAAAATGCACCAAAGTCTTCATAATGCCCTATCAGGCTGTAGTCCCAAAGCCTCAAAAGACTGTAAGCAACTAAATCTCAGAGTCATTCTAAGTTTCAGAAGCCTAACATATACCAAAGGGGCCCTGGAAAGATTTATTGGCTGGAAAGAGAGAAACTCAGCCAATATAATTCTATTTACTGAGCTAAAACATCTCTTTTGAGTCACATGGTTTTTACAGAAGGTTAGTTGAGAGACTGAGGCACCTGTTTCTTTCTGTGGACAGAGGCTTCAAAATTAACCCAGTGAAATATTCTTTCAGATATTAAATCACGATGACAGAAGGCTTTTTAAATTGTTTTGTCTGAAATTTGGACTTCTGCATTAGAGTACTGCTTCCTAGTAGGGAGATCCAAAGAAAGGCTAGTGAGAACACAGGGCAAGAAGAAAGGGCTGGTGGAGGAAGAAGAGGAACAAGTTGTAAGAAGAGACCCTTAGTTATTGAGTCAGGGGTATATAATAGAGACAATAACACATTGTGTACTGATTGACTAGTAGCGATCCATAACCTAAAGGACAGGCCTGATAAAAAACTGGACGAAGCAAGAAGTCTTGAGACATTGCCAAGGACAGCTCCTGATAACGAATAGGAGTATGCCTTGAAAAGCGGTTGAAACCAACCCTTCGGTCTGGACAAAGACCAAAGAAGAACTCAGTCTGCACAGAGACAAAAGGTTACTTGCGGTGATGAAAAGGAATCATCAGCCTTCATCCTCATGACCCTCAGCGACCACCACCAGGAGGCACTGCCCAAGCGCAGCTGGGAGGAGTTTATGAAAATGACTTCTTAGAGCTAATTTTAATACGAAGTGGGGACAGGTTATGCATATGTATAGGTGTATTGGGAAATCTTATGATTATGTAAGTACTATATTAAGTACTTGTCCTGGTTTGAGGTAAAACAGAACCAGGACAGTACTATACTATACTATACTTACCTCAAACCAGGACAGTACTATATATATTTGAGAAGGCCACTGCATTGGGTGCGCATGATTGTGGTGGGGCGATCCCCCGTGCTGCCTGGCGCCGAATAAACATACCTACTTTACAACCTTCTTGGTTGTGGAGTCTCTGGAGTCTGATTTCCGCACGTCATTATGCACCTAAAGTTTTCATACTGTGGGTGCAGTGAGTAGCAGCAGGAGCTGAGGTACTCTTGCACAGGGCTGCGCACTCATTGAAAAAGACAATTAACTTAAGTTTCTCTCCTATATCGATTGACTCAGATATGAATGGCAGTCAGCCTTTCAAAGAGGAGACATTGCTCTATCAGATGGAAAATGTTGAACAATGCTGGAGCTAAGAGGATTCCTTTGGAGGATTGTAAGTATATTTTTCTACTGGGAAATTCTTCAATAACTTCACATGAACTAATGCTTTTTGAGATCTGTCACTCTGGTTTCCATAAAGCACTGAAAGCATACTCCAATGATGTGCTATAGTACTAATTTTTAAAATTGAAATTCCATCTGTTAGTAAGTCACACTGTTTACACAAATAAAACTATCAACACCTACAGAGCCATTTTTTTTCCATCAGACCCAATAATATTATTAAAATAAATTGAATTAGTTACAATAGATGTGTTTTCCATAGAATGGTTAATATTTGTGTTTTTCATAGAATCATAGAATGATTTGGCTTGAAAGGGGCCTTTAAAGGTCATCTAGTCCAACACCCCCTGCAACAAGCAAGGGCATCTTCAACTAGATCAGGTTGCTCAGAGCCCTGTCCAACCTGTCTTTGAGCCCCAACCCTCTTAAGTCCCCTTGAGCCTTTTGTGGCTCCATAATTAAAATTCACAATTAGCTCTCCTTGGTTTTCTGTAGCACTGATGGAAAGCATGTCAAATAATTGGATATTTTCAGTTAAAAATCCTCAGCTGTGTAAAACTTTTCTATAGTTGTTTCTTCTGCTTGCAGTCACAATTGGAAATTGTAACTAGATATTTGAACTTGGGTGCAACAGAGCATGGCTTTCATCTAAACTAGGGTGATGAACAAATAAGCAATCTGATTTTTCATAGAAGATATTGGTGAACTTCTTATATTGTAGTTCCCAGTTCATGGACAGGTATATGTCAGGGCCAATGTAAACTATTGAATGTGTTGTACAGTTGAAGTTGGGTGAATTTATTTATTTTTTTTAAATGCAATGTAGTTACACTACACTACTGGTTTAGGGAAACAGAAGGCAGTCCAGTCAACCAACTCAAAAAAACCCTTTCTCAGAAATCTTTCATATTAGATATATGTGCAATGAATATGACATCTCTTATTAAGAACTTGTCAAGCTTTATAAAAGGAAAAATAGAAAAAGAATAAGAACACACAAGTGCTAAGAAAATGGATTCTTACGTATTGTTTGGTATATTTGATCTGCTCTCTCTTGTATACTAGTCAGACATACAAAGGAATGTGGAATTGGAAAGAAGAAGATAAAACTACAAAGCACAAAACAGGAAAGTAGAATGACTACAATGTAAATATTTATTTTCACAGCATCTGTGAAAATTTTTGTTGTTTTTTGTTGCACATTTACACATTCCAGTGACATTTCATGTGCTCAAAACATTCATTTCATGGTGATATCCAATCTGGGTACAGTAAATATCCTACCACACAACAAAGGACATGTTAAAGCATCTTAAAGGCAGAAGTATTACATAGTCGCAGCTGCTCTACCTTCTGGTGATAAAAATTTATAAAACAGTTCTACTGGTTTCCTCTGTTTCTATTGTGACAACATTAGTCTTTCCACCTTTGGTACATGACTAGAAAATGAAGAAAAACATGGTGCAGTTTCCCAGTAATGCGTGTTGACAGCTCCACTAAATTATGTGTGTACTGGAGTGCACTGGAACACGGTGGGTTACTGACAATTTTCCCTTAAAAAAAAAAGGGGGAAAAAAAAGTGGACAGAAAATTCTATACTATGAAACGGGAAATATCTATCTCATTGTTTGTTGAATATTATAGTTGAACAGTATAGTAATATCTATGATATAAAATATGAGTAATTTGTTAATACCTCCAGACGTCAGTTAACAAACTTTCCACTGATTTCAGTAGGCCACAAATCCTAAATAGCTTTGAAAATCTGGGCCCTAATGTTTTTTACTTACCTCTCAGGGCTGGAAATGGGTTACCAAAATGAACAATTCTAAATATATAAAGCTCCAAAATCTGACCTCATCAAAGTTAGCAGCAAGGTTTAAGTCTCTGAGGATATGATTTGATGTAGAATTTAGTCAAATATATTACAATAATGCTTCTTTTTTTCATATCACATTCTTTCCAGGTACATCGAGACAGTTAGGAAGACTTTATCAACATAACCAAAAGGCTTTGTTTCATACTCGAGCTACAAGTATGACTGAAGAAGTATGTTGGCTCCTAGAAATCCATTGGATTTCTGGTGCATAATTTAGCCCTTTCTGACCGTTCCTGGGGAAATGTGTATGCTGGAGTTACTGAGGCATTCTTATATTCCATCTAACCTATAAAACTTTATAACCCTAATAAAGATAATAAAAACGATAGCAACATTTTATGGTTGTAATTGGATATGTTTAATAACAGTTTTTAACAAAGACAGCATGTCAGTCTTTGTTGGAGTTGAGATAGGATAACGAAACCATAAATTGTACCCCTTTCTTTACTGTGCCTGCATTTTTGATAGCATAAGCAAAAAAAGAGGAGAGATTGGCTTTTAAACAGATTGACTTTTCTCTCTTGTTGAGCTGGAAATATGTTTTGTTTTAAGACCTTTTCTCTAGCTTACATAGTACAGTTGCTACTTCCAAGGTCAAAAAGATCTGCCAAAGTTACTAAATGCTACTCACTGTGGATGTTCTTGGTGTAAGCGGCGTGCTTATTTATGCTTCCATAAGAGTACAGTTATAACCATTTGTTTTCTAGTACGTGTCCAAAGTAACAGAGAGAGAAATTAAAAACATCACTCATGCAGTATACAAAGTGGTCATTTTGGTCACTGAGGGAAAGGCTTTCATTTAGCAAGTCGGAGCAAAATGCAGGGATCAGCAGAAGGCAGAATAGATTTCTTGAAGTGTGGAGGAATCCTGTTGACACGAAAAGGAATCCTGAATTATTGTCTCTATGTTTTCACAGTTTTTAAGATCAATGTATTTTCCAACGGCTGCCTTTTTACTGCACTTAGAATATGAATTGAATCTATATGAAACATATAAAACTATGATCACAGAAAATGTAGGAATTTTCTGTATATAAAGATCAGAACAAGATGTTGCATATATGATTTCTGAAAAAAACCCAAATTATTTTCAGTATATAGATACTCTTTTTGGCTGAAATAAGGTTCATGTTGCAAACTTGTTAAAAAAAGTACTAAGTAAAAAAATTGTTGCTATAATCGTACTGAGTTTTAATAGAACTGAGAATTAAAAAACTTATTTAATTGCTACTAGTTCCAACCAGTCTAAGTAGTAATTCTGCTGTATGCAGATTTACATAACAGCCAAAAGATTCAAGCAAAGATAATTGAGCACTTTTAAAGGCTGCAAATTCAAAAATTCAACAGTTAGTGACAAAATTATAATTGTTGGTGCTGCCCTACTACTAAGCCATTGTACATATATTTTCTGATCTATATAATGCAAAAGTGTATGATGGATTTTTTCTCCAACCCTTAATTCATTTAATGCAGAAAAGGTTCAGTGCATTCAGAATACGCAGATTTAAGCCTTTCTTTTATACTCGTCGGTCAACAGATATCCTTAGGCATTGTATTATTCATGGTATACTATATAAATGTTGCAATGAAATGGAAAACAGGTGGCATAGGCCTACCTGCTACTTGTCCCACCCCTGGTCTCAGGGCTTTGCCATAGCAGGGCTCTGGTGGGCTGCGTGACTCCAACTTGTATCGCAGCAGTCTGTGACTGGGTACCACGTCTGTTGGGCGCAGAAGAAGGACCCTTTCAAGACATGCTTGTCTCTGTGAGCGCTCATGCTGTGGTCCAGTTCCTGGGCCATGATATGTGTTTGAATTACAGATCTAGAGATATCGAAGTCATCGGGAGGGGTACTTATATACAAATATATGGATAAAAACTACCAGAAATTATTTCAATAACCTTTGATATTGGGTTAAAAAGGTCTGTAAGAGCTCAAGGAGTCATTTATAGCTTTACAACAGCTTATGAAGCCACTTTCTTACTGCCTCTCAGCTTCCAGCAGTAACCACCCAGCCAGAGTTTTGGTGTGACTCCACCTGAGGGACCCAGATTTCCTCTGTGGCTCTCAGATGGTTTCAGACTGCAAGCCAGGAGGTGACAGGCTGGGCTTGTTATTTAACAGTGTGGATGAGCAGCACAAATTTAGACCTGCACAGGGGTTTTGCCAGTTGTGTGGACATACGCTGAATGCTCAAGGCTGGGGAGAAAATAATGAAGAGTCATTTCTAAACGCAAACATATATTATAAACTCTGTGCATAAGGCAACTGAATTTAGTGAAAAGAAGAACATTTTTCTAGTAAATCCTAACTTGGGGGGATTTGAGAAAGCAGGTAATAAAATTAGAGGTACGTATTTGTGTGTGTCATTTTATGGATTTCTAAAACCTGTATATTAACCATTCCATTTACATTATATGCCATTGCACTGATATCTATACTCACTGTATGGGAAATACATTCACCTTACAACTTATCACTTGATCTACTATTGTAACTGATAGAAAAAACAGATGATCCTCCTCTCTGGGGACTGGAGGAAGTTGGGAGGAAAATCACATTTTTTTACAGGTTTTGCCAAGCCCCAGCAACGTCCTTTCCCCATTTGCTTTTATTCTTCTTCGGCAGCCAGTTCCATCTCCTCTCCTAACTTCTTCCCTTCACTCCATTATGCTCTTTTCTCATTTGGTTTTTGGTTTTCATTTCCTGTTACTGCCAGTCCAATATCTTACTCCTGCATGCTACCAGTGTACTAGCTCCAGAACAGAGAGTCTCCTTTGGTTTGCTTGGATGCTGCCCCAGATCTGAGAGAGCAGCTACAGAGGCAAATTCAGGGGGGAAGCCATCACTGTTCCTGCGGCTCCGGAGGGGCTTGTCTAGCGAGGACTTTAACAGAAGAATTTTTTTGTATGGTAAAAGAAAAAAAAAAAATTCCTGGCTATATTCCTAGAAGAAAATTGATTGTTTTGGTTGGCATTCTCTTCTCAAGGTTAGTACCCTGACTGAAAACTTTCGATTTGAGACATTCTCAAAATAGATGTAAACAAAACTTTAGGGATTCGTAGGCTACTCTTCTCTAAAAACATGAATGATACCAACAGTTAGACTTACTTTTCTGCGTAGGTAAGCTTTTATTCTGCAAAAAGCCAATTTCAAAGTTTATCTGCTTTTGATTTTGACTTTCCCATCATACTTCAGCTGACTGTAAACAAATGCAAGTCAGGAGGCAGACTGAGTTTCAGTCTGTCAGGTATTCCCAACACCAACATACACATCTTTCTAGGAGAACTATGAGTGACTCCAAGACCAGAAAGAGTCAGTCCATTGGGGACACTAAACAAGAAAAAAATGTCTCGCATTTCTTTTAAGCTCTGTTTTATGCAGCAGCTCGGGCTGAACTACAGATCTTGTGAGCTGCCTGTTGACATTCCACTGCAATGCTTTGTCAGGACATATGAAAAAAAACATTTCCAAATACAGTTTGGCTATATTGCTCCACCACACTGCTGCCTTACCTCAATATACCTTACATTTCCCTTCCTCACTTCATGTCACAGATGCAGACCGACATCAGAAGCTTAAAGAAAAACAAAGCAACAAAGCAACAAAGCTGATCAGTCAGCTGTGAAATAACTCACTTTTGATCTGAGGAATAATATGCTTTGGAGTTATTTGGAGGACAGTGCCCAAAGTAAGGAAAACCTTATCTGAAAATGGTAATGTCTGTAAAAAGCACTCCAGGACAAACATGCAAAGATTTTTTCTGAAACAAGAATTTATATTGCTTGTTTATACAGAAGGTTTTTCTCCTTTTATTTTTTCTTCTTTATTAATGATTATTTACTGTTAGAATCAGAGTAGCCTAACTTTAATCATGTTGTTTCCTAGAAGAAGAGGTAATACTTTCTTACAACTCAGATAGTAATTATCTGGTTATTGGACTTGCACCATGGAAAAACAATTACAACAGCCCTGGCTGATGCAATTATTTATTTCTAGAGACTAGAGATGTTTAATGATTTTAAAGATATAATGACTTGGCAATCAACACCATAAAATAACCCTTTTCCAAAATCTAGGACAAATAATCTTTTTAACTAAAGAAAATATAAGTTCCTCACAATCAGGATTTCTGTATGTCATTCAAGAACTCATGGAGGCCTCTTTGTCCTCCTCCTGCCTCTCACATTCCTCAATAAAAACAATGATGGAAGTGAAGGTAACAGATCTTTGTACTGCTATCTTGTGAAGTCCTCATCATATAAGCCTTGACAAAATGAAAAAAGCGTATGTAAACATTGTACCTTAATGTTTTTATCTTTGATACTAAATCCAGGTAAGCCTAAGTAAAGAAAGTACTACTGGAAATCTGCATTAGCATCAAATGGAATTGAAATGCTTCGGTGTTGTTTATTTAGGGTTTTGGTAATTTGTGAAAATTTGATAACTGCATCAGTAAGAGTTCAATATTTTCAGTACAAATTTAATTAAATATCACACCTTTTTTCATAAATAACAAACATTATGGAGGGAAACACTGGTATCCCTGGGGCAAGGGATGTATATATCTAAATGAACCTTTTTAAAGCAGAAACATACTTCAAATGCCCCACGGGTTTGCCACTGCCTTCAGTGGCAGCCTGCATGAAATGGAAAAGAAAGTATTTTCCAGGAGGCAATCAGTGTATTGTATAAAAAAATCTAGTTTCTGAGCACAATCAGAATGTTCTGTGTTCACTGTGATTGCTAGAGTAGATTTTACTCTGGGTAAGTCCTTACAGCTGCATTACTTTCTGTCAAACATTTTGGAAGATGCTTAATTTTTGACTTGCAGCTCAGCTTTGTATCATCTTCTGCTATAGTCTACTTGATGACAACTTTGGCATGCTTCCTTAATACTGACAGTACCTTCAGGTGCTTCAGAAATTGAATCTGTGTTCAGCATGATGCCTTAAAGCAAGTTACAATAGCAACAACTGAAAATAACTAGAACAACGCACAGAATGTCAAGATAATGTTCGTTTGTTGTTACTGGATGAATTGACTAAAAAGATCAGCATTAGACAGCTTTTGCTCTCAGGAGAGTTGTTAGGACTTGTTTGCAATAAAACTGGGAAAGTAAAAAGCCTCTGCAATGCCTTTTGTAAAGTCTAGTTTAGTACTACCTAAAGTTAACAACGTCAGGTTCACTTCTGCTTGCCGAGGAGTTTTACCCTTGTGTAAATATATACAGACCCAGTTTTCACTATGAAGTCTAAAAGGATAATCAAAGTACTATTTCTTGTTTTTTGGCCAAGGATGTGTATGGATACATAAAACTTGGGAATCAAGGGGAAAAAAGTCTAAGCAATGAGGAAGCTGGAAAAAGATTCGTCTTGCTTTGTGAACATCCTCCCCACCCCCTCAGAAATATTTAAGCATTGCTTGTCCTTTCCGACCCTTAACAGAAACGAAAAGGAAAGGAGATTTGGGGAGCATTCATACTATCTGACTTTAGATGTAATTTGGATGCTTAGACTTCCCACATTATTAAATTCGAGGTGGGTGCCACCACAGGAAGTTCTGCATTTGGGCTATAGCACCTGTGTTACTTAGGATTTCTAAATTCTTTCTGGAGGCTCAGGCTGTTCTCTGTTAAGTATTAGAGGAGTGGAGAATCCCATATTGGAAAGTTTACTTTGGTGCTAAAGTTAGTGACATGAAAATCCTCTTTCATCTCTCTTACTGCACTGCAGAGTTGCCTGGTCCTTGGTTTGAGTTGAGAGCGCATTAAGAGCTGCCAGCATCAGTCGGCTTAAAGGTTTACCCTGAGCTGACCCTCAGCCAAGAGCTGTGCTATGCAGTTCAGATGTGCTTCCAGTTTCTGACATAACCCTGGCATGCCATCATGAAGAGCTGTTTTGGCAACACTTCTTTTTTTGTCAAAACAATTCCCTAAGTTTGGTCAACTGCCTTAAGGCAATTTTCAGAAACTTCATCTATGTTGAAACAGGTACCGTGTGAAATGCAGCCTAAAGGTCTCCATAGCTCATAGATGCCTGTGCTTCTTGTAGGCAGATGAAACTTGACGTTTCAGCTATTATTTGTGGCTGTGTTATGATAAGCTCTTAAGATATTTTATACGGACAATTAACAGTGCACTCAAATTCAATATTTTTTTTCTCTTAGAACATCTGATATACCCAAAAGTTCTATCTAACAGCTGTGCTATTGTCCTAGATCCGCTTTCCTCTGCTAAAGGCGCTTATGTAAGTGTAGTGTGGGGTATCCCTTGCAGGTGATTTTTTTGTTTTGATTACCACCTTTGTATTTATCAAATCCTTTTGGGACTTCCAATGGCAGTTTCACCAAAATTAATTCTGAAGTAAAAATCTCAAACATCTTACATCAAAATGGCAGCCCCATCAAGCATTGTTCATTGCAAGAATGGGGCAGACAGCCATAAAGGTTTTTGCATTTATTGGACTGACTAGATATTTGATGAGGACCCTTTTTTTAAAAAAGGGTCCTCAGTTGTGAACACAATGATAAAAAATCAGTCATGGCCATCGCTCTGTATTACAGAATAAATTGGATTACCAAAATAAAAAAAAAAATTAGTCAATTGTGGTTAGTAATCTAGTTGTTTCTCCACGTAAAAACTCATCTTCTGTTAAGCACAAAACCCAGCTTTTGTCAGTCATCCAAAGGGTTCAGACCCATAATCATGGCTGTGTGGAAAGCTCTTAATTATTTGCAGTTAGATTCATATTTTATGGTTGTTATTGGTACACTGTAAATAACAATTTGTACACTGGAAAATGAAACAGAAGCGATTTCTGGAGTGCTTGTAAGACACCAGCAGCAACAAGCATAGACCCAGCTGCAAAAAATTTATGTCATTTGCACAACTTTGTCCTGTAGAGCACAACAGAAACTCACACTTTGCATATCACAAAGCAAATGAGAAAAGAAAGAAAGCAAGTCCCAAGCTTCACATGGTCAGAGAAAGCAGTTCTAGCCAAAATGGGACCTTATCATAATCCAGAGGCACAGCCGAAATGGCTGAATCCCTCACATTTCCATATGCAGGTATGGTGGGACATGACTTTCTAAGAAAGTCTGAAGATGATTTCACAGACCTGAAAGCGAGTCAATTTTTTCCAACTACATTGTGTGGTCTAACAAATAATTTTATCTCTCAGTTGGCCTGTTGATATGTGGTCAAATATAATTATATAAGATATACATTGTGGACGTTACAAAACATTGCAGCAGATCCTCTTGTCATGCAAATCAGGATGACTGAGTTGTAGCACAGCACCATTTTATCCTATCTGTGGTCAAGGCCACAAAACTTTTTTAAAACAGGGAATTAATTTTTCTTCTGCCTCCTGCAATGATATACACCTTCTGTGGTTATAAATTAATTATATTCCTTTCTTTCTTTCATTATAAAGTCTGTGTTACACATTTAAATATCCTGTGGTTTTCTTATAACATCTTTTTTTTATTTAACTTTGAATTTCCTCATCCTTATTGATGTTCGTGTTTTATTTATTCACTTGAGTTCAATGTTCTCAGTAAGGTGCTGGATCTTCAAAAGAAATCTTCGGTCATAACAGAGTTCAATCAAATCACATTTCTGCAAGTTGTCTGCCCAGGTTAAAATTAAAACATTATACTTATCATCTGTGGATGTGAAATGGAAACAGGATGATTATGAAACTCTTTTTAGAAGTTGAAAGCAGAAAGCTGATGAGTTTTCCATTAATATTTTTCCTTTAAAATTATGATAACTTAAAACTACCTGCTAACCATGTATCTAAATTTATTTCCTGTACTTCACTTTTCTGTGTTCACATGCACCTGAGAACAACCTCAACAGAAAGCTCAAGAGAGGCAACAGTAAGAGGCTGCTAAGAGACCACATTAACCCTTTGTCTAGCAAAGCTGCCAGATGAAGTGTTCCCCTTTTGTCTGGGAATCCTCAAGGATTTCCTTAAAAAGATTATGATCTCTTACTTTGGTGTCTATGGGGTTTCAATGCTGGAAATGTAAGAACATGTTTAACCTTGGAAATGCAAGAAGTCTTAGCATTTCTATGCTGCATAGGGGCTAAATCCTTCAGTGACTCCAGGCCACAGTCTGGTAATGGATGAATCGCACCCTTGTTGGTGAACTTGCATGGAAGCTGGCACGTGCTCCGGAGCTTGAAAGGCTAATTTTTTTTTGGTCTGGTTTAATATGCAAGGGTTAGCAGAGGTGAGACTGTGCGCTCAAGATACGATTGGACAGGGTGCTAGATAATCTCATCTAGGTTCCCTTTCCCATGAAAGGTTGGACCAGATGAGCTTTGAAGGTCCTTTCCAACCTTTCATCATCAGTTCCAGATGATCTCTGGGAATCTTTTGATTGGATGATGTTTTAAGGGTACTTGCTTTCACAGGCAATTATTTGAGTGAGTGTAGTGGGTGGAAAGTTTAATTGCTCATAATTTTAAAGGTGAAGATATTTGTCTTGCAATATTTGCTGCATGTTATGGAAGCATTCTTTAAAATGGATAACTTTTAATAACACAGATATCAGAATGTAGTCAATTGACTATATTGACATAATATATTTTTATTGTAAATGTACACAAAAAGCTTTCAACATAAAAAATAAATCAGTCTAGGAAAAATCAAATTAAATATGTGAAAGTTTAACATGTTTATTCTGGTACAATGTAGACAACTTCCCCACAGTCTCTGCCTGGATCCTTTGGTTCATAGATAAAACCTTCCATGAGTGAAATGACATGTGTGATAGCTCCAGGAAGACATGAGCTCAAGGCTAGCAAGGCTTCAGCCTAGCCACGTGGTATAGTCAGAATACCACCAGGAGTAGCCTGAGTAGCTGTGTGTCCTGGTGTTGTGCTAGGACGTGGACAACGGGATGGAATGTGCCCTTGGTGAACTTGCAGATGACAGAAAATTAGAACAAGCAGTTGATATACTGCATAGTATGGTTTTCAGGCAGCAGGAGCCTGGCTGAAGAAAGGGAACGGTGTGAACCTCATGAAAATCTATGAAGACAAATGTGAAATCCTGCACCTGTGATGGAATAACCCCATGCAGTTGTATGGGTTGGGGAGTCAAGTGCCTGGAAAACAGCAATACAGAAAAGGACTTGAGGGTCCTGGCATACAGTAAGTTGAATGTGAGTCAGCAGTGTGTCCACGTGGTTATGAAGTTTAACAACATTTTGAACTGTATTAACAGAAGCGTAGCCAACAGGCTGAGAGAACCAATTATTCACCTCTTCTGGGTTCTTGTGAAAGCACACCTGGAGAACTGTGCCCAGTTTGGGGCTCCCTGGTGCAAGAAAGGCTTAGGTAAACTGGAGAGAGTCAACCGTGGTGACTATAGGGCTGGTGTGCGTAATGTAAAAAGAAACCAAAAGAGTTGGGTTTGCGCAACCTGAAGAACAACAGGCTGAGGGGGAATCTAATGGCTGTCCTCAAGCACATAGTTTTAGAGAGGACAGACTCCTCCTGAAAATGGGAAGAGAAAGGATAAGGGGCCACAAGCTGCAGCAAGGGAAATTCTGACTAAATTTCAGAAAAGCAGTTTTCACAGTGAAATTGATCAAACATTGAACCAGGTTACCTGGGGAGGCTGTGAAACCTTTACCCTTGAATATATTCAGAACTCGACCAGACAAAGCCCTAAGCAACCTAATCTAACTTTGAAGTTGGCTTTGAGCAGTGGGTTCAGCTCCAGAGGTCCTTTCCAACCTAAATTATTCTATGGTTCTATGAGTTTCTGGGTGTGAATGACCAGGTCATATGTATTTAATGTGTACTTCCGATATTTTTTGGTCTGGAGCAACATATTAACTGGTTACTGCCCTGCATGGATATGAATATACCATTCTGGACTAGAGCAGCTCAGATCCAGAGGTGTTATTCCTGTTTCAGATTTATTCTATTGTCCAGAATATCTCAGTCCCCAATTCTCTACTAAAAATGTGATGATTTTGACTTTTGCCAACATCACACAACGCTAAACAGATAATCAAGTGTGTGCAGGCCCAACCCCATACAGCTCTCATTGAAGTCAACAGAAATTAAGAGAACCTGGGGACAAGTCTGGTTTAAAGAGCTCATTAAGTTCCCAATTTCTTTACATGAAGATAATGATTGTAAAGGGAAAACTAATCAACCTAATGATTGATTACCTTCCACAGAATAATTCAACAGTTTTAAAGACCAGTTCTTGTAGCCTGTATACTTTCAGCAGTATATATATTTATTTGTGGGTGTTTTGAAGTTATTTACCACAGCTTCATTTTTTTGTTGTCGTTTGGTTGGTCTTTTGTTTTTTGCCCCCCCCCCCCCCCCCCCCCCCCGAATGCAGCAAACATATAGGAAGCTTCAAAACTGTAGACAGGGTAGCTATAGAAAAGAAGCCTATTTTCTGATTTCTTTTTTGGCATGAGTACCAAGAGATCACCGTGAGTGAAATTTATTGTTCTCTGATGGGCACTCTCCAGACAATAAAGGGAATAGCTTCTATTCTGAAATCAATGTTTGCAATTTTCTGCATCTCCTTCAAATACAAAGAACAGATTCTTTTAATTCACAAAACCAATTACTAGATATTCCTTCAATTTTGTTCATTCACTGGTACTTGCAAATAGCACTTTATTTTAGTTTGTTACATTAATTTAAATGAGAGTAGCTGTTTCATCTGAAGACTTTAAGTTGTAGGTTGTCTTTCTTAGGATAAAAGAAAAACTCAATAAATAGCCAGGACAAAATGTTTTCCAAAAGTAGTTTGGCTGATGACAGGCCATGTATTAAAATTACACTAGCCCTCGGATACATTTTTTAGAGAAGATCCTTAGGGGGCATAAAATTATTTAAATGGATCTGTACTAGTTTACAACAATTGAAAAATTGATCTATGATGAAGCTGAGTATTTACAGAACACGTAGCTGAAACTGGAAACTGGAATACACGTGTTACCATTTTCCCAATGATCATTGCCTTTAATAGTGTTATTTCCACATTCCATCTTTTCTAACCCCCCCCATACCCTCATCAGTCCTTTAAAGACAGTAAAAGATAATTTTACAGTGGTCTGTATTCACATGACCCTTGTTATTAGAGCAGTTCATATGTTTGAGCAAATGGTGTGGTGGTGCAGACTCCCTTAGGCCACATGGTCAGGACCAGACAATATTGTGTTCTTGTCTTGGTTCCAAGTGCAGTGGGCTGAGATGATCTGGCACTTTCTTATCTTGGTTGCAGGGGCAGTGAGTTTGGATAATCGGGTACTTCCTTGTCCCAGTTAAAAGTGCAGTGAGTTAGGATGATAAGGCACTAACCGTATCTGAAATTCCTGTTATCTGGGAAACATACCTGAAACTCCTGCTGCCTGGATTGTAGCCTGCTTCGGAAGGTACCAGAATTATCTGACAATACTGACCAAAGTCAATCATCTCTTGATTCTACAAATAGTGATTCTAAATGAGATACTTTGAGCTCTCTGGGATTGCAGCAGGCTGTGATCCAGTGTCCCCTCCTGAGTTGGGATGTCTCTTGGGGAAGACTTAGTGAGGATATTAAAGTGCAGAATTTTGTGAGGATACTGAAGTGTACATTTTGCGAGGATTTCGCAGGTGGATTTCGTGAGGGTGTCAGAGACTGTCTGCTGACAAATGTCGATGAAGGAAGAGTGAGCAATTCACTACTACTTAATTTCTCAAGGTTTCAAAAATTGTTTGGTACCAATAACTTACTACTTTTTGCAAAAAGAGAAATGTCATAATTATACAGGTTAACCTCTGTATCTGTTTGTGTATGTGATTTGATTTAGGACACTGTCATAAGTCTTGGGTGAACTTTGCCATTTTTTAATCTTTAACTAAGTTTTTGTGTTGATTATAGAAAATTTTGTTAAATCAATCACTTTGATCATTGGCTGATAATTAAATATTAAGTTGTTAAAAATCATACAACCTAATCTTGTGTTAATGAATTTTAAATTGCTCCTACCTCAAAGTTGTGCAGGATACTAAATTAACATTTGCAACAAATGCCTCTGATATGATTGAAATTAATAAGGGCACCAAAACCAGAAATACTTTGGAGTACCAATATCTTCTGAAGTATTCAGAAATTTAAAATGAGAAACAAAGACATCTGTCTCTGACTTTCAGTTTAGTTTCCTAATCCTCTCTGATTATTTCTGTCAAATTACTTCACCTAAATCTTCTAATTAATCACTTTTGTGCCTCCTACCTTAAAAACCTCTTGTTGTTTCTTTCCTGTACATTGGTGAAATTTGATATTAACCTGAAGTACATTAGAGAGGAATAAAGACATGGATGTTTTCCCTCCCTGGGCCAGCAGATGTGGTTCAATAAAACCTCTTTATAATTCTCATCTGCAACATACTGATGTTCACTGGAAGTCTCTTACTGAACCTGTGAATTTCCTAGTAATCAACAATGGGGTAAGAAAAAAGGAACTGATCATCTGGAAGTCTAGCTGGGAGAGTCTTTGGCTTAACAGAGATAAAACTAGAAATTATTTGTCTTTAGTAGAGAGCAACACATTTGTTTTTTAATACAACAATAGCACAAGGCAGTCAGGTGATGAAGTAATTTGCTGGACTAGAAGGTATTTAGAATAGCTGAGGAGTCTTCGTTGGTCAGTGACAACCAGCATGTTTTGTTAAACCATTTATGAGGCTGAGGTGTTTCGGTATCAAAGGTTTTGGTAAAGTGTCTCTAAGGTCATGACAACACCAATAAAGTTTTCATGGGAAGCGGTGTAAATGATATGGTTTATTAAGGGATGTATTTGTCTATGTATCTACGCGTGTAAATATATATTTATAGTCTTAAACAGGAGGATAAAATAGCTTGGATTATAGAAGGACACGTTTAGAGACAATTTCCTCAGAGCTTCCCCTAAGATAAGACTTTCAACGATGTGATTTCTAGGGCTGCAGTTGCCTGGCCATCTAACCTGATCAAATTTGCTTTGCTGAACATCCTTCACTTCCTGCTCCTCACAACTCCTCTCTCGCATTTCTTCTGTAACAGAGGAATAGGAGTTGGGAATAGGATCCCTTAGTTTTTATTATAGCAACGTGGTAAATCAGTTGATGGCGTCTAGTAGAATTACATATTTAAGATGCATGTTTGTTCTTGACTTTAACCTTTCATTTTTACTTAAGAATGCCCTGGCTTTTTGAAGTGATCTTGGTATGGGTGGTCACAAGCAGATCTAGGAGAAGTAACTGAAATTAAGCTGGTCTTTACTGTCTTAATCCAGTGTTACAGTTGGCACTACATTATTCTGCTGGATGACAGGGATAGTCAGTTGGACCCTATCACTTAGGGACTGTTATAGTCTGGGAGAACACGCTGGGTTGGGGTTGAAATCCTGCTTTCGTTAAATCAAACAACAAAACTCCCATTAGTTCCAAACATTCATCCAGGTTGAAGTATTGGTAGCTCTGTTTAATGATACAGCAAAACGTGCAGGTCTAGATTTAATACTCTGGTAATCTCAGCACTTTGCTTCAGCCCATGCCAAGCAGAATCTCACCTACCTGCAATTTGGAGTGTGGAAGCAAATTCCTAGGCTCAGAAGGGAAAAATTCTAAGACCAGAGGTGAGATGGGGCTAGTATAAGCTGAAATAGCTCCTGGCACTCAAAGCAGGAGGGACAACGAATGGAATGAGGAGGGCTGAGAGCAAGGAGGCTTCAGGCTGTTGGTAAGGCCATTGTTGAATTCCCATTTGGACCACTCCATATATATCACATATATCCATATATATATATATATATCACATATATATCTGTATAATCACACTGCATAATAACATAAAGGTTGAGATCAATGAGCTAAGTGTAAATTTGTTGAAAAGTCTGCAATTTTATCAGAGTCACTGAAGCTGTTAATATTCTTTTCAACACACTGCTTTAGGCTTTGATATCATAATTATCAGAATGGCTACTAACTTTTATTTCCTTTCTTTCTCAACGCTGGTGTCTATCTGGCAGTAATCAAAGGAGGAAGTCTGTGCAGTGGTGGCTTTTCCAGGCTGTGTTCTAGCTATAGTTTTACACCTCCAGTGAAAGAATTTACAGGTGAAAGAATTGTTTGGTTAGCTTTCTTTCAACATAATATTTTACAACACATTAATTTAATTTTTGGTTTTGTAAAGCAAGAATCTTTGCAAATAAGACTAATAATATTTTTTTTTTAAATTAAAAAAAAAAAGTGCAAGATAAAATCTAATACAGGTTAACATTTCTCCTGAACTCCAGTGACAGCCGGTATTTGCCTTTATCTCTTTTCACTTGACTCACTGTAGAACCGCCTTGGATGTAGTTGTGTCAGTAGCTAGACTAAAAGACTTGACTTATGCCAAGAGCGGCGGTGTTTCATTTCCTGCTTGTCATGGACAAATGATTTTTTTTAATGGTCTCCCCACCTCACGCTTTCTGAGGTACTGCTTGGAACACTGCATAAAGGAAATACAACCGAGGGCAAGACCTTGGCGTACTTTAATATAACTTCTGATCTGGAGCCTGAAAGATGTGGCTTTAAGCCAAAATTTTTCTCCTAAAACATATAAGGTCTGTTGTGGACTGATTATCTCGGTAAAGGAGGAAGTGTTATATTTGTATACATTTATGTTTCAAATGGAAAGGCTTTTAAAGGCTTGTTATTAGAGCTAAGTTAATTGCTCAAAATTCTAGATACTTTAGAATTCTAACCATACCATAGTTAATGTGAACTTGGAGCTGCTAAAGTAATAAAATGTTCTGTTGGGTTTAGGATCATTGCTCTTGTTGATAACAGCTTTATTTTGTCTTTCCTGAAACTTGAAAGGCTACAGTGGACAATAACAGACGCATAAGTTACCTCTCCATTTTCAAGAATAAAACCAATTCACTGACGGTCGTTTGTTAGCATTATCTTCATTATTTAACAGTACAGCAGAAAGCTGACTTGAATTTCAGCAGGAGTAAATAATGATAGATCTTTTCCATTAAGGACAAACTAGAAAAGAAAGTAAAGACTTTTTTTTTTCCTCAGTGTCTTTCTTGTTCCAGGGAGCCAAGAGTCTGTGCAAACCTTGTAATAAATACAAATCACCTCTTTTGCAGTGCTGGTCCATCTGTGCTAGTGAAAGCCCTATCCTCTCCCACTGCAGGGAAGCTGCAGTCTCAGGGAATCTGTTCTTTCACATCCCCGCAGAATAATTACTTTGGGAGGCAACATGAGCACACTGTAGACGTGCTATCTGGGAACTTACAGTCCTCCTGCCACAGGTAGATTTATAAGATGATAGATACTTGCCTGTAAGGTCTTAAGGGCTGTAAATCCAGTGTAAATTCTTCAATTGGTTACAATCACAAAAATGGACACAGAATTTAGCTACTGTTGAGTATACTTTGTGCTACCTCTCTGAGAAGTGCAGCACAAATGTGTCTGGGAAGTGCCTTTGCATCTCTCTTTAGTCTAGAGGTGTTTCATCATACTCTGCAGTGAAAAAGCCGAGGCATCTGTCGAACCTACAACAGGCTCATAGGCATGCCGTGGACCTTGCTTGAATCTGCCATGTTACATGGTGTAACTTGATCCTGGTACTATCTTCTCATCTGTGCCTTTTACTCATGTAGGGGGTCTCGTTCACCAAACCAGAACACCACCCCCAGTCACTGTTCCGGCTTATACAGAACCTTTCAGCCCTTCAGCACTTTAATCCAGTATTTAAGGATCAGGAGAGAGTGGAGAACCCAATTATCTGCACATAGACTGTTTCCATGGTGGGAGAGGGAGGTGTATTTCTGGTGTATTTGCTTGTGTCAAATAAGAGAAAAATCTTATAATCCTTGGCGGTGATTATATCTGAAAGTAAGTTTGTGTGTTAGCATCCTTTTTATTCTCTTTTTAAAAAGTCTGTTATACTAAATGCAGTTGCCAGCAAATATGCTGGGTGACAAAACCCCTACAATCTAGTGAGATACAGGGGAAAAGGTGGAGAAATGGATGAGGAAAGCGGACAGAAGTCTTCTAAAACCATATCTTAGCTTCCAGAAGACAAATTTGCACTTCGTGTAAATGTTTACGTAATTCCAAACTGGCAACCATAGTAAGGTAATGGCATTTAAGAATGTGATCAGGGCAATAGACCATGTAGAGGATGTGTTTATACTGCAGGGATACGCATTTGATGGCGTATGTCCTGTCCAGGACTCTGAGGCGGTCAGACCTTGAGGATGGAGAAGAGAATGAAGAGATGAATTCTCCTCCTGACTTGAAGAAAGGACACAGCTTTAAAGAAAGGGCATATTCTTACAAAATATGAGGGTGTACTCACCTCAGAAATCAAGTAGAACATGCAGACCAGATGTTTAATTGCTATTAATATAATTTCAAGACTTATGTCTTATTGAGACTTATTAGGTTATGCTCATTTGCCTTGGCTGTTATTTTGACAAGATTTCTGTATTCTTGCAAACCAGTCAGTGACAGCTTGAAAAAAAACAGAGGACCTGATTTTTCAACTGCCAGAATAAAGCCATATATCTGGCAATTGTTTATTGTATCTTATGCTGAAAAGCAAGTGGATGAAGGGGAACTCCAGAGAGCCAAGTGAAAAATAGAAGTCACCAGCACTTGCCTTTGCCCTTGCGTTGCCCTTCCCCAGCAAAAGATGACTTTTTTTATAGGGAGAGAAGGTTTCTACCAAAAAACTTTATCTTAGGAATACAGGTGTGTTTCATAGCCTGTTTCATATAAAAGGTAAAAAAGAAGAGTATTTCCATAAAAGAAAATAAAGACATTTCAGAGCCTCATTTGTTCATGCTATATGATGTTTTCCCCCCTCTGTAAAATACTGAAAATAAGCTTAAGAATATCAATTCACTTACCCTGCTCTCCTGGCTTTGTAAAACGTGTACCTTGGCATTTTTTGTTTTAGCTATAAAAAAGCAACAACAGAAATCTATTAATTCTGTTAATGCTGTGAGAAATATCTAACAAAGTCTACTTAAAATATTACGCGACATGCAAATATTTGATTTTCAGTCCAAAGGTATGTCTTTAATTAATCTCTAAATCTTAAATTTGCTTTCTTCAGTTTTGCGTTAACTTCATTTCTTTCTCTGGAGCTCATCTCATTTTTGGCATCAAAAGATTTAAGCTTCCGAGAGTTACAGGGTCAGATTGTTTTATACACATCCAACTGTCCCTAAGGTTAGTTACATCTTTTAGACTTCTACCCTCTATAAAACACAGATACTTGGAGGCAGTAGTCTAATCTCCATTTTACATGATGCATTACCAATAACAACCTGAAAATGAGATGTTTATGTTTTGTGCATCACAGAGCAGTGAAATGCTTGAGAGAAAAGAAACCCTTGGAACACAAGCACAGAGCTGCCCCGGGGGGTGAAAAAAAAAAAAACGCAAAAAAAACCCAAAACAAAACAGTGCAAAGAGGAAAACAAGTGATGCATATGCTGAAGATCACCTTTCAATCACCAAACAAAGAGAAATTCTCCTAATACAAAAACACCGTAGTTAGTTCATCGACTGACACTAGAATTAGGAGATTGTTGTAAAACATACAAAGAGCCCTGGGAGGACAAAGTGATTTCTCAGAATTGTAAAATAAGTATATCAATAAACACAAGACATAATTTAACAAACTGAGAATATGAAAGAAGAAAAATGTTACAATACCGCTTAACGTATTTTTGAGAGCAAGAAGCTGGCTGTTCATAATGAGATGGCAAGAGAAGAAAGTGCATAAGTGATTTGAAAGGAGGAAAAAATTACACAAATATCTGATTTCTCAAAAAATATCAAAAGTGGTGGGACTGAGTATTTTTAGCGATGAACTTATTTGATGTGACACAGATTTTTTTTAAAATCCAGAGCATACAAAATGTCAAAAAAAATGAAATGTTATCAAAATTAGAGTGGAATGGGAAACTTGGGATATTTGGGGCTTTTTCCATGATCAGTATCTTACAGTATGTGGCAGAACACCTGCCAAGTTTCTCATTAAACTGGATGACTGAAATGCAGAGAATTCCTTTCCCAATTCCTTGTGTCCCTGTCACCTAACGAAGCAGCTTCTTGACTTTCCTGGTTTTTGCATCTCAGCTCCATAGTGGTCCTCCTGCCAAATATAGACAGAATCTGAGCTGGGACTCCTTGGGATCCCAGGATCCCACCTGGCAGGAGGCTGAGGATCTGATCTCCACCAGGGCAGGGCTTCCTAGCAGCACATTAGGTAGCAGCTGGACAGTGAACCAGCCAAAATCCCTCCTGGCAGAGAAAGCTCTCTGGAACACTGCTGGCACTGTTTCCTTTCCCACTGAACACTTTGGTGTTGATGGACTGATGTATTCTATGGAAAAATTCACTATGTCAGAAAATTTCCTGAAAATCCTAATTCCCAATCAACATTCTGAGTTGCATAAACATTGCTTTAAACAGGTGTGAGAAACAGTGTTCTTCATAAAAGTAGTTGGATAGGTACAAGAAGCAAGTAACAGTAATTATTCATAAAAGAAAACCAAAGAAATATCTATTCCCCAAATATCAAGAGTATTACTAACTGCTGAAAAAAACAGACATAACAATGATTAGAATTATCAGCTGTGCATTGTGCTACTGGTGGAGGTAGATAACATACAAAAAGGGACAAACTAGTTTTGTGCTATGTAATGATCTCTGGGAACTGCAAGGGGACTCTTGCAAACACTGACGATCTCCTGTTAAAGGAGACAAAATTTATTCTACGTAACAGGGACAAGAATGACACATGGCCAAATGCTTCACTATGCTATTTCCATTCTGGCTCTTCTGTTAGAGATAGCTGATTTTGGTATCCGAAAATCAAATTGCACTAGAAGAATTGTGGCTGAATTTTTATTATGAAAAATTTGCATCAAAAGAAAATTATTTATTTTCTGGGTAGTTGCCTGTTTTAAGTGACCTCTTTGTAGTTGGATACACATGCAGTAAAAGAAAATGAAAAATATTCAACATCAGAATTCACTTTCATAGAATCATAGGGTTGGAAGGGACCTCTGGAGATCATCTAGTCCAACCCCCCTGCCAGAGCAGGGACACCTTAGAGCAGGTTGCACAGGAATGCATCCAGGTGGGTTTTGAATGTCTCCAGAGATGGAGACTCCACCACCTCCCTGGGCAGCCTGTTCCAGTGCTCTACCACCCTCAAGGCAAAGAAGTTCCTCCTCATGTTTAGGTGGAACTTCCTATACTCAAGTTTGTGCCCGTTACCTCTTGTCCTGTCACTGGGCACCACCGAAAAGAGCCTGGCCCCATCCTCCGGGCACCCACCCTTTAAGTATTTATAAGCATGGATGAGGTCCCCCCTCAACCGTCTTTTTTCCAGACTAAAGAGACCCAATTCCCTCAGTCTTTCTTCATGAGAGGTGTTCCAGTCCCCTAATCATCTTGGTAGCCCTATGCTGCACCCTCTCCAGCAGTTCCCTGTCCTTCTTGAGCTGGGGAGCCCAGAACTGGACACAGTACTCCAGGTGCGGCCTCACCAAGGCAGAGTAGAGGGGGAGGTTGACCTCCCTTGACCTGCTGGCCACACTCTTCTTGATGCACCCCAGGATGCCATTGGCCTTCTTGGCCACAAGGGCACATTGCTGGCTCATGGTCATCCTGTTGTCCACCAGAACTCCCAGGTCTCTTTCTACAGAGCTGCTCTCCAGCACGTCAGCCCCCAGCCTGTACTGCTGCATGGGGTTATTGCTCCCCAGGTGCAGCACCCTACACTTGCCCTTATTGAATTTCATAAGATTCCTCTCTGCCCAACTCTCCAGCCTGTCCAGGTCTCTCTGTATGGCGGCACAGCCTTCTGGTGTGTCAGCCACCCCTCCCAGCTTTGTGTCATCAGCAAACTTGCTGAGGGTGCACTCTATCCCCTCATCCAAGTCGTTGATGAATATATTGAACAGGACTGGACCCAGTACTGACCCCTGGGGAACACCACTCATCACTGACCTCCAACTAGACTCTGCGCCTCTAATCACAACCCTCTGAGCTCTGTCTTGCAACCAGTTTTCTATCCACCTTACTGTCCATTCATCTAACCCACTCTTCCTAAACTTCCCTATGAGGATGCTGCGGGAGACTGTGTCGAACGCCTTGCTGAAGTCAAGGTAGACCACATCCACCGCTCTTCCCTCATCTATCCATCCAGTCACACCATCATAGAAGGCTATCAGATTAGTCAGGCATGATTTCCCCTTGGTGAATCCATGCTGAGTACTTCTGATAGCCTTCTCTTCCTCCACGTGCCTTGAGATGATACCCAGCACAAGCTGTTCCATCATCTTTCCAGGGATTTTCAGGTAGAAATTTTCTCAATCACTTTAAACTGAAGAAATGGTCAGACACACTAAAATAAATTTTTACAGAACATAACATGAATGAGTGTTTTTCCTTTATATTTCACTTGAGAGGCCTAAATTTAAAATAGCTTAGAAGGTATTTTTTAGACAATGGACAATTTGCTTCATATTTGCATTTACTGTATATTTTAGAATAACTAATCCCTTAAAAAATGATGATTTGCATGATTTTGTGGTTTCAAGCCCTTTCCATTGTGTTAATCCATTTTCTTTACATAGTCCTCTGGTTAACTCTGGCAAATACGTGTTGGAGGAATGTAACTGAGAAAAAACTTACTGGGTCAAAAGAAATGAAAATAAATATGGCTAAATCATTAATATTTTGAATTTCTTCTTATTAGGAATTTAGAGCTTTGGGTCTTTCTCAGTTGTCCATCTGGTTATTTTTCAACACTTCAATATTTTGAAAAGGTTTAAAATTGTTTAGTTGGCTATGTATACTGTGTTATTTATTTTAATTAAAAGTTAAAAGATTCTGTCTCAGTAACACACCAGATTAATTTGTTAGCAGAACAGGAAAAGTAACTGAAAAATGGTCTTATGTTATCAGCAATAAATTATTGTGAGTTTAAATGCTATAAATTATTGTGAGTTTAAATGCTAAAACAAAACAGTTGTTTAGTTAACTCGAAAGACACACAGAGTAGTCAACACCAAACAAGGATGGGTGCCTAGTTTCCTCAGAGTAAAATGCATGGTGCCTCTATTTTAAGAAATTAGATATTAAAAGACAATGAAAATGAGCATCATCTGTTCAGTTCTAAAACTTACATCATAGGCCTACAGACCAGTTACTGAAATATATATTTGATTCCCTTCCTAATAAGGATTTCACTTATTAAATATATAAAAGCTTTATTGTTATGGAAAGTAACGAGAAGTGAGCTGATGAGACAGGAAAAAAAGACAAAGTGTAAATTAATATTTTTGTGTTATAGCCTAAAAAAAAAGTTCTTGCAGATGGATATAGCTGTAAAACAGGGCAAATTTCTGTTATTAAACAGTTACATAATTGGCTTGCTATTTTCCCCGTGTATTTTGGTGCCAGAGAAGGAATCATAAAAAAGGAATCACAGAATGGTTTGGGTTGGAAGGGACCTCTAAAGATCATCTACTCCAATGCCCCTGCAAGGACCAGGGACATTTTCAACTAGATCAGGTTGCTTAGAGCCCCATCCAACCTGACCTGGAATGTTGCCATGGATGGAGCATGTACCATCTCTCTGGGCCATCTGTTCCAGTGTTTCACCACCCTCATTGTAAAAAATTTTGTCCTTATCTCTACTCTAAATCTTCCCTTTTTTTGGTTTAAAACCATTAGCCCCTGTCCTACATAACAGGCCTTGCTAAAAAATTTGTCCCCATCTTTCCTGTAGGCCCCCTTTAAGTACTGGGAGGCCCCAATAAGGTCTGCCCAGAGCCTTCTCTTCTCCAGGCTGGACAACACCAACTCTCTCAGCCTTTCCTCATAGGAAAGGTTTTCCAACCCTCTGATCATTTTTGTGGCCCTCCTCTGGACACACTCCAACAGGTTCATGTCTAGCCTGTGCTCCAGAGCTGGACACAGCACTCCAGGTGGGGTCTCACCAGAGTGGAGTAGAGGAGCAGAATCCCCTCCCTCGACCTGCTGGCCAGGATGTGGTTGGTATTCTGGGCTACAAGTGCACATTGCTGGCTCACGTCCAGCTTTCAATCCATCAGTATCCCCAAGTCCTTCTTGGCAGGGCTGCTCTCAATCCTTTCATCCCCCAGCCTGTATTGGTATTGGGGGTTGTCCCGACCCAGGTGCAGGACCCTGCACTTGACCTTGTTGAACCTCATAAGGCTCACATGGAATCACTTCTCAAGCCTGTCCAGGTCCCTCTGGATGGCATCCCATCCCTCAGATATGTCAATGCACTACTCAGCTTGGTGTCATCTTCAAAATCACTGAGAGTGCACTTGATCCCACTGTCTATGTCATTGATGAAGATATTAAACAGTACTGGTCCCAATACACACTCCTGAGGGACACCACTTCTCACGGATCTCCATCTGGACATTAGCCATTGACCACGACCCTCTGGATGTGACCATCTAACCAATTTCTCATCCACCAAAAACTTCACCCATCAAATCCATATATCTTCAATTTAGAGAGCAGGATTTTGTAGGGGACTTTGTCAAAGGCCTTACAGAATTCCGGATTGATGACATCTGTATCTCTTCCCTTGTCCATGGATGTGGTTATTCCATCATAGAAGGCCACTAGGTTGGTCAGACAGGACATGCCCTTGGTGAAGCTATGCTGGCTGGTGTGAATCACCTCCCTGCCCTCCGTGTGCATTAACATAGCTTCTAGGAGGGCTGTTCCATGATCTTCTCAGGCCCAGAAGTGAGACTGACAGATCAGTAAGGTCCCAGAGTCCTCCTTTTTACCCTTTTTAAAAATGGGTGCAATGTTTTCCTTTTTCCAGTCACCTGACTGCCATGACTTTTCAAGCATCATGGAAAGTGGCATGGCAACTACATCAAGCTAATTCCCTCAAGACTCTGGCAGGCATCTTGTCAGGTCCCATAGACTTCTGTATATTCAGGTTCCTCAGGTGGTCATGAACCTGATCTCTTACAGTGGGAGGGACTTTGCTCCCCTGGTCCCTGCCATGCAGTCCATCCACTTGAGAGGTGTGGGGAGAGAGTTTGCCAGTGAAGACTGAGGCAAAAAAAATTGTTGAGTACCTCAGCCTTCTCCTCATCTGTTGTAATCAGTTTGCCAGTCTTGATCATCACAGGGGGTATGTTCTCTTTGACCTTCCTTTTTTGGCTGACATACCTGTAGAAGCCCTTCTTATTATTCTTTGTGTCCTTTGCCAAGTTCAGCTCCAGCTTTACCTTGGCCTTCCTAACCTCATCCCTACACAACCAGGCAGCATCCCTCCTGCAAGATTCTTATTAATAAAACACAGTAACACGGTAATATTAAAGCTACACTCATCTTCGGCATTATGACTTTATCTCTGCTTCTTTCCCTAGGATCTCATGAGACTCACATAGAAGCAGTCACATTTTCTCCAAAAGAATTAATTGTTAACCTCTATGCCCTGTGTTTGGGACCAAAGAAGCAGAGAGCGAGGAACTGAGTTGTCTGTTTGCCTACTTCAATTCCTGACATGCTAAACAGCAGAAAAAGACTTTTTTTCTCTCCTCAGACTGAGTTTTCCAATACACTTTGGTAAAAGCATCATATCTTATCAACATGGTTATGGTTTCTGCTCTGTGGGAGATTTCATTGTTCACTGACTCCTGCCCTTGGACACTACTTTTTGCTTTGTCCATGAGCAGACTGCAGTGCACAGTCCTTCTTTGGGCCTGTGTGCAACCCATGACACTTTATTTGAGCAGAAGGTTGGACAAGAGGCCTTCTGAGGTCCCTACCTGAATTATCCTGTATCCAAGCACAATAAAGCTAAAGCTCTGTGTGAGGCCCTCAAGGACTGGCGCAAAGCAGGGGCAGCCTCTGTACTGGGGACAGTGGGGTCTGTCCCCAGTACAGCTTTATAAATTTCCAACCTTTTCTCAGTCTTACCTCTGTCCCATGCTAAGGGCAGACAGCTTGCATGCCGGTAAGTAGCCCACCACCCCCAAGCACCCCAGTGCATCACCCGCAAGTACAAAGCACATGCTTGAATTGCAGGCAACCCACTCCTGCATGGCATCTCTCAGAGGGGAGGGAGATCACTAGGGGAGTGATCATCCCCCTGTACTCGGCACTGGTGAGGCTGCACCTTGAATATTGTGTTCAGTTTTGGGCCCCTCACTGCAAGAAAGACATTGAGGTGCTGTCCAGAGAAGGGCAATGAAGCAGGTGAAGGGTCTAGAGCACAAGTCTTATGAGAAGCAGTTGAGGGAACTGAGATTGTTTAGTCTGGAGAAAAGGAGGTTGATGGGAGACCTTATTGCTTTCTACAGCTACCTGAAAGAAGGTTGTAGTGAGGTTGGGGTCCGTCTCTTCTCCCAAGTAACAAGAGATAGGACAAGAGGAAACAACCTCAAGTCTTGCCAGGGGAGGATTAGATTGAATATTGTGAAAAATTTCTTCACTCAAAGAGCACTAGAACAGGCTGCCCAGGGAAATGGTTGAGTTACCATCCCTGGAGGTATTTAAAAGACAGGTAGATGTGGTGCTTAAGGACATGGTTTAGTGGTGGACTTTGCAGTGCTAGGTTTATGGTTAGACTCGATGATCTTAAATGTCTTTTCCACCCTAAATAATTCTATTATTCTATGATTCTATCACCAACGAAAAATCAATCAAGCTGCCACTGCCACAATATAAATAGTACATAATAAATACAAACATGGGTACTGTACTTCTGTAGCTTTTCCCTACTCAGGACCCAGAAGAAGAAAAGGAAAGGAAGATTTCTATGGAAAAGGTCTGTTCAACCTTCCAGTTCAGGCTCAAATTTGGAAAGGAAAGATATCAGCAGTGCTTAAGTCCATCACACTTTATATATGATAGCTCTTGTCATCAAAAATTCACAGGGCAATACCACTAACTGTCCATCTCTTAAGTGAACTTCAACTCCCTTTAATGTCTCATTTGATAGAATAGTATATAACAGCATACGTTTTTTCCATGAAAAATTTATGAAAGTTTTGAATTGTGTCATATTCAGTCCGTTTATTCCAGACACCTTAACAGGGAAACAGTCCTTCAGAATGTTACTGAATACTAGATTAAAATTCACATTTAATTCTCTTTTTTCCAAATTTCAAGGTCAAGTATATATTTTACAACAAAAATGGTTTAATTATTTGTGGGATTTGGGAGTCTGGGATTTGATCCACTGCTTGCTCACACTAAGTTGCTTCCATTGGCAGGAACAACTCTTGATTTACCCAAGGGTAAGGAAGAGGAAGAGCAGATCCATAGATTGAAGTCCCAGGTCCTGGGTTCCTTCAAGCTTAAGTTAACAACTGACTTGAGCAGGCATTCAATCCAATTATGCAGAGAATAAATGTTGGACTGCTATCTTCTATACTAAATGAAAATGAATTTTGAAAATGTATTTTGGCATTGTTGACCCTGAAACACTATTGTAGTACAAGAAATAAGACTGTTGCCTCTTTCTCAGTGGAGCTGTCATCTCATTGATATTGAATTGAACTTCCCAGCTGCAGACAGAGTAGGACTGATAAAATTCAAGTTCTGTTGAATTTTCAAGTCCCATTAGAAAACACTAAGACTCAGAAAACTTCAAAGCTGATTTAACATAAAATCTATAGTTAATAAAAACACTGAACGCTTTCTTTCAATCTTGAAATAAAAGAAATAACATTTATTCATTAATATTTTAAATTAACACCCTCCCCCTGCTAAAAGAAACCCCTGGGGTCCCTAGGTAATGAATCCTTTAAGATAATGCTGCATGATAAAGATTTTAGACAGCTTCTCTTCTCCCTCCTTCTCTTCTTAACAGGTATAACTTTAAGCTTGGACATTCACAAACATTCCAGTCTAACTCAAACAGTTCATCACAGTATCACATATCTGACAATATGAACAAGAATCAGTGATTAGTATAAAAATTAAACCTGATTGGTATTACACTTCCTGTTTTATCTGTCTTTGCACATCCATTGTGCAAATGTTGTATTCTTTTTTTTGTTTTATTATACATGAACAAGTAGCAATGAAAATATATATTCAATGGAGTGTGTGAATATGAATTTAGTTTCATGTACAGTTGTTTCAGAGGATAAACTGGCAATGGAATTGTATCATGTTTTTAAGGGAAACCAGCACATTTTCACTTCTAAAGAAAAGAAAAGAGGAAAGATAAGTGTGGGGGTATTGATTTGCTTGAAGTTTTTCTATTAATTTACTTATGACGCAGATGCTGGAACTCAGCAAAACCACCAAAGGTGTGAAATAAAAGAACAAAATGAGTTTTTTCTCAAGGACTTTTTACTAATCAGAAAGGTCAATATGGGCAAATTAAAATTCCTGCTCAGTACAAACTTCAATCAAAAGTGTACATACAGTACAAAAAAATTAATGAAACTGTCAACATAAACAAAATTGAAATGGTCTTTTTTTTTCCTAGATCCTAGGGGTATAAAGACATTGCATTTCTCTTTACCTTCCAGCAATCCACAGACAGTAGTTATCAGCCTTTGCTGATAATTTTCTCAAAGTGTATTACCTGTACAATATGAATAAGTTGGTTTTCTTTTTTTTTTTTACATTTCATCTTTAGAGTGCTTACTTTTCCTCTTTTTTTTTTAATTAAAAGGCATTTAGGTTAATACATTTGCAGAAATGATGTATGAAAAAGACCGGTTATGCTTGTTATAGCTCCTCATTCTTTCAGTGTTACTCCCAAAGTGTTGTACGTTTTTATTAGACTCATTCTTTAGTGTACAATGTGTTAGTTTGGATTTGTTCAGTGCAGTTCTGAAATGGCTTGAGCAACAGAGTTCACACCTTTTTCTCTGAGAGATTAAATGAGGAAGAGTTGAGGTGTGCGCACTCAGGGAAGAAAAGATCTTTGGAGTACCATTGGAATTGTTGGGACTACAATCCAACACTCTCATCTCAGATCTTCATTTTACCTGACCCAGAGGAGCAGACTATGGGGTAGGGCAGTGTGGATTAGCATTTTGGTTTGGATCAGAGGGGCACTGAGGTCAAGCTCAGCCTCTTCACGAGGGTGAGTCAGGATCAGGCCTGGTGAGGGGACCCAGGGTCAGACATGGCCCTGGCTTCCACAAGAGAGGACCACATGTCTTCCAGCAACTGCTCATGTGGCTGTGCCCTCACCTATATTCGTCTTGAAAATTCCTCAATGGACAAAGAGTCTTTGGGTTACTGAACAAAATGGGGGTGAATTTTTCAGTCGTATAACATGATTGGGGTGTATGGACCCTGACATCATGGATATTCCCATGCCTTGTGTCAAGGTGGAGTTCCAGAAGGGAATGGACCTGAGCTTCTCAAAAAATATTTCTTATTGGAGTGTTAAATTATTGAGCAGACATCCATAGTTTAACAGGAAAATGATTAGCACAAAATGTTAGATTCTGGCAAACAAGTGTTCAGCATCTTACACACATCTTTCAAACCTAAATTGGATCACAAACTCATCATTTCTGCTCCTTGGTACAGGAAGGTGGAGAGTTGTTTCCATGAGATAACATGTTCTTACATCAAAACTAAAGCCTTGTTCTACTTACAGTTCTGTAAATCAGAAGCATGCAATCATTGAACTATACTTGCACATCTGCAATTTGAGGGAACCAAAACCAGATTCATATTCTGAACTTCAGACTTGTGAATTTGTAGGAACCAATACTCTAATAAAATCCCACTAACCCTTTTTAATGAAGGTTGAGAAGTGTAAGGCTTTGTTTTCAGAGCTCGTACCAAGGTAAAGGTGACGCATTATAACTAAATTTTAAATTCCTGGTCAAGAGTGAGGAAGTTAATATTTTCACATTATCATCCTTATTGTTATCAAAGGTGGAAACAATAGTTTTATTAATAAAACAATATATCCTAAGATTAATGAATCAGCTGAAAGCTCATAAAATTAGTTTCCATATGAAAGATTCAATTTAATGCAGACTGCATGTGGTTTTGTTGTTTATAATTATCTGGTTTACATTTTCTTTTCTTCTTTTATATTCCTTTAAAGTACTGTCTTTGCGAGGTTCTGAGTTAAAAGCTGTTCTGCACTCTGTTTTACTGTCTTTTTCTATGAAGAACTGACAGATGCCTTAATAAAGAATGGACATCTGGTTTATAGACAAAGAGGCACAATCAATTTAGGCTGCAGTTTAAAAGTACAGAAAACAGCTGTACCCTACTAATGAATTTTAATAGTTTTGCATCTTGTGCATCATAGCATTCGAAATATCCATAATTAAATGTGCATTTGTTAATGAAATCTTCCCCTTAAATCATTAAACGGAGCGACTTGTACTTTTTCTAAAAAATTCTCCAGACGTGTTTTGATAACTATTTTGTTTTGGCTTGGGCTGGTTGTTTTTATATCGTGCTTTTAAAAAGTTATTTCAGCTTTCAAAATATGATTATTCTGTATTGATTTGCCTGACATACACAATTACTTCTTTTCAATTCTGTCACCATGTAGCAGTTGTTAGCTATTTTCCATTCTAATGTTGCCTTTGATTTCCAGAGAAGCACTAACTTTGTGAATCACAAAAAGGCAGTATCACCATTGAAACACATGGACAATATACTGTGAAGAAGGGATGCTAAAAAACTTCATTTTGTATTTGCACTAATAAAAATGTGATGATATGAAATGGATAAGAATAAGAAAAGCTCTAAGCTAATAAAACAGAGGGATAGAGAATGGGTACTATATTAAAAGGAATGTTTATGCTCTGCATTGAAAGCTCTTCTGTAGTGAACTCAGACTCTGAAATTTCATATTATATATAGAATGAGTGAGTCTGGCACCGTCAGAGAGAAACACATCTAGACTATATCTCGACGGTATGTCACATGTATGATTGCAGCAAAGGTAGAGGTAGACTAGTTGGCATGAGACAGCAATAACAGATGCGATCTAGTGGCCATGGTCTTTTGGCAGAGACAGTTCAGGTTGCCCCAGTACCTTGAATATTTCTTTGAAAGCTGAAAGAATTGATGTCCCTATCATGGGTGTCATTGCTAGACAGATTAAGGCGTTGTCAGACAGCCTAAGGCTCCATACTTGCTGCTAAGTAGAAATAAATACAGAAGTGATCATCCTTTAACCATAATATCCCAGCTGGGTGTCAAACTGGAAAGCAGCTGTGTTCCGACCTACTGTACTTCCTGACTGTAGCCGTTTCTTAATTAAACAGTAGGGATAAGTTGCCCACTACTCCTTCAGTGCCACCTGGGAAGCGTAGCAAGCAATTTGCTCACAGTACTTAGCTATACCTTTATTGTTTTTCTCCTGGTGTTCCCGTCTGTCTCTCTATGCTTTCCATACCTTTTCCTTATACACATATGTCAATCCCCTCCTGCAGTGGTTTAGGACCCACATCTACCCTTTCTCCTCTTTACGGAGACCTTCTTCTGGCAGCATAGTCTCTCACCTAGGGAGATCCAGCATTTGGGTCTCTACTTATCTCAGCTGTGGCAGACAAGCATCACAACAGAATTTTTCTAACAATCAGAACTTTGAAATCCACTCAAAATACAAACAAACAAAGAAAGTTCTAGTTTTTATACTGTTTATCTCCAGATAATGATACATTACTTTTGAAATTAATTTGGAATCAATGAAATTAATTAAATTTTGAAATTAAGAAGAATGCATGATTATAACCCAGTCTGCTATATGAAAAATGAAATTTCATGACTGGACCACTGCTTGAAAGTAAAGAGGGTAAGCATGTCATGATTATTATAGTTTCTCATTAGCCGGGAAACTAATGACTCCAAAATCATTAAAATTACTGGCAAATGGCACTCTGTCATCTTCAGTATTGTCATAACTTCAATATTCTCTGCATTATCACCTATTTGCTGTTCTTTGTCCAGCTAGCTAGAGTGGAAGATTTGCATGATGGTTTTACTTCTGTTCATGTTTCAGATAAGGTCAGGACTGCACTTTGGAAATAAAACTCCAATCATTCCTCTTTATCATGCTTTGCTTTACATCAGTCTCAGAGCATGTAAATTCAATTTCTTTGAAGTGAAACTGAGCCACGAGTGTCACCCTGACAGCACGCTTAACAAACTCCAGCCAACAGACATTTGTTCCATGCGGCCAAAATATTTTCAGAGAGAACCCCCATAAAATACACACAGTGTGGAAATCTGGTCTTCAGCACCAACTATTTTGTGTTACAGCTGCTGTGCTGCATTGTGTGTTAATGTGGATATAAGTGAACTCAGCTCAAATCCAAGCTATGACCTGGGGCGTGGGTGGTGAGCATATTGAGGAGTATGGATGGATTAGTGTGGATTCAGGGGGATGGGCTAAGTATGCATATGACTACGTTTATTCAGTCCAAATCTGCCCTTACTTATCTCAGCATGTAAGCATAACATTTTCTTTCTCAGGTTCTTTTGAGCTTTTCTTGACAGGAAAGAGGTATGATATCTTCATCCTTCCTTGGCTGATATCTAAACAGCTTTATCCACTGCAAATTTGAAAGTCCCTGAGAATATCCTTGCTGATACAGGACACCAACTGGTAATCACCCTTTGAAAGACAGAAATCACTACTGTAAACTATCGACAGATTCCAGGACTGCATTTATATTTTTTATTAAGTAAAATTACGTAGTATGTACAGTATTGATAGAGTATGAGAAAATCCCTCAAGCTTAGGACAGCCCCACCATGGCATCTGTCTCTGCAGGTGAATTCTGTATTCTGTTCCATGCAACAACGTTAACTAGCAGAACAGAATAAAAATGATTTTGTCCAACCTAAATAAAGTAGTGGGGGATGTGAAAGTCTAAGAAATCTCATTTCCAGGGAAATGAAAGTCTGAACTTCCTCAGGCAAAGGAGTGAACTGACCCAGGGAAACAGTGCCAGATGGGTACCTAAGTTTAGTTGCATAGCGCTGGATGCTAAAAATAGTGGACTGAATACAGATATGGCTTTATGACATACTTCAATTTTCTCTGCCTTCACAATTAGCCCCTTCTTGGTCTACAAGCAATAAATCACCAGCCTTTTTTCTCTTTCTGAGAAAAATTGACCACTTAATCACATACCCTCTTGCTAATATTCTCTAATTCCACAGGTACCAGCCAACTTTTCTGTTTTCCATCTGTACTTAGTTTGGAAAGATGTTTGATAATTTTCGAGTCTGAAGAAGGGTTTCTGTTTCTGCAAACTTGTCTGAATTTTACCCAGCTATGTCAGATGGTCTAGTAACAGGTATTATTCCTCCCCACAAATCTTGCCTTACTTCAAAAGAAAGGGCAGAAGTACCTCATGTTGACACAAGTGGTAATAATGAAAATTGTATGCATGCTGGATATTGATGATTAGCTTTGATGAATTGTTAAATTTCATAAAGTTTATTGCTACCTTGTAATTTCTACATTTCTTCATAACTCATAAATGATCTCAAGTCTCTGGTGCTAGCTGTTATGAAAACAGAGGGAATTGGCCTATTAAGAACAGTTTAACTTTTGTCAGCTTAAAAAGTATTAAATATACCAGATAGGGGAGGAAGGCAGAGTGATTGGCACCAGACTTCTAGAAATCAGTCTTAAGATTAAATCCTTTGTTACTATCACTTTTTCTATTGACATTTCTCCATGACTACCAAGAAACTGAAGTGTCTTCTTTTTGAAGGACACTTCCTTTTGTCCTGCAACAGAATGGACTTTCCCAAATCTTCAGGTCTTTCCACCAATGACATGCCCCATATAAAAAAAAAAAAATAAAAAGAATTCCTTAAATGTAAATTCTGGTGAGAGAAGCAAACAGGTTTTCTGATAAATCATCCATTGTACCTTATTATCCGAGAGAAAAGTCAGAAGAAGATGTAGGTATATGTACCTATAACATTTTCCTATGTCCTTCCATTGTCTTAAGGTTCCTAATTATTAACTCTTTGAAGAGAAAGTTTCTTTGTGTAAGATACACTTGGTCACTGAATGTGTGATTTGACAAGATGTGAAATGTGCTAGCTGTGTGCTAACTGGTCAATAATTGTTTGATATCTACCAAATAGCAGCTGTCCTCAGGAGGAGCTTCCAGGCTGTGGATCCCCTATAAAAAAAAAATAAAAAAAATTCTATTTCTTTATTGGCCATCTATACAGAGCTCCTTATGTGATGTCAATTCAGAGTATCGGTAAGCTTAGTTTTTGGAGGTGCCCAGCTCTTCCCAGGCATTGAACGGGGGCAGTGAATTGTACTTCAGCGATACCTGAGTGTCTGGTTTGCTAGTCTCTTCCTCTACTCTGCAGGTAAGTTTTGACCTTACATGCCCAGTACCAAGTTTCAGTCTCCACTCTTGGGAATGAAGCATTTTATCTGTATAATAGCTAAGGCTATTATACTGAAGCCCAAAATAATCCCCTGGATATAGTTTAGAACAGTTATGGTGTAGGTATACATTGGAAATGTGAATTAGAAAGTTGAGCTGAGCAGTGTTTAATTAATATCTTAATAAACATCATGTTAAATACTGCAGTTGATATGTTTAAGCCAGTTAAATTTAAAGCTCGTTTTTAATGAATAGGAGAAATTACAGATTTATCATCAACAGAACGAAAGCAATTAATTTGCATTGACTATTGAAATAAAAATATTTTTATGACACAATATTGTGTTATACAATCAATGTAAGGGAAGGTATTAACATAGGGACACCTCATAGAGATTCTTACGGAAACCATAAGCATAATGTCTGCATCTAATCAGCTACTCAAATAGAATTTTAAAATGCAGATTCCATCTGGTCTTAAAATTAACACTGCTAGAAGAAAGAACACTGAATAGGCTGCAAGCATGTCAATAACAAGTAAAGCAATATAGCTAGGGGAGATCCTAAATTACAGTTTCTCTATGACATTCCAGGGAATTTATCTACTGTAAATTACCAAATATCAGTCCTCTGTGGGCCACCTCAAACTCACATGAGACTCTTCTAAGAGAAGGAGAAAACTCAGTTTGCTGTTTCAATTCCTGCAAATAAATTATAAGTATCTGGTAATCATACCTTGTACAGACTGGAATATCAATAATACACATGTATTCCATAATAAATAGAGAGTCTCACAGAAAATATTGTGTTTGAGTTTGAGAAAAAAATCCAGTTTTACAATTTCATATATATGGTGTGTTGACCCTGGCCTGCCCACCAAAGCTGCCCGATCACTCCTCCTCCTCAGCTGAACAGGGGGAGAGAATATAAAACGAAAGACTTGTGGGTCAAGATAAGGACCATCAAGGGCAAAACAGACTTGACTTGGGGAAATTAATTTAATTTATTGCCCAACAAATCGGAGTAGGGTAATGAGAAATAAAAACTAAATCTTAAAACACCTCCCACCCCCCCAGTCCCGTCCCGATGTCCCCTCCCGCCCCCACTCCCCCCCCCCCCCCCGGCTTCTTCACGGGCTTAACATTACTCTCAAATTCTCTACCTCCTCCCCCTGAGCAGCACAGGGGGATGGGGAATGGGGGTTGCGGTCAGTTCATCACACATTGTTTCTGCCACTCCTTCTGCCTCAGGGAGAGGACTGCTCACACTCTTCCCCTGCTCGTGTGGGGTCCCTCCCATGGGAGACAGTCCTCCATGAAATTCTCCCATGGGAGTTCTTCCATGGGGTGCAGTATTTCAGTAATAGACTCCTCCTGCGTGGGTTCTCCATGGGGCCACAGGTCCTGCCAGGAGCCTGCTCCAGTGTGGGCTTCCCACAGCATCACATCCTCCTTTGGGCACATCCACCTGCTCTGGCATGGGGTCCTCCACGGTCTGCAGGTGGACATCTGCTTCACCATTAACCTCCGTGGGCTGCAGGGTGTCAGCCTGCCTCACCATGGTCTTCACCATGCGCTGCAGGAGAATCTCTGCTCTGGTGCCTAGAGCACTTTCTCTGCCTCCTTCTTCACTGACCTTGGTGTCAGTTGAGAATTGTTGCTCTCACATATTCTCACTCCTCTCTTCTAGATGCTGCAACACAGGTATTTTGTTTCCCTCTCTTAAATATGTTATCCCAGAGGTGCTACCACTGTTGCTGATGGGCTCAACCTTGGCCAGCAGCGGGTCTGTCTTGGAGCTGGCTGGCCTTGGCTCTATCAGACACAGGGGAAGCTTCTCACAGAAGCCACCCTTGTAGCCCCCTTGCTACCAAAACCTGGCCATGCAAACCCAATACAATACAGAAAGATTTTTGTTGGTTTAATTTTGAATAAACTAAGAGCCTTTGTAGTTCATTGCACTTAATCAACCCTTGATGGCAAGATTGCGCAATGTAAGACTATTAAGCTTATTTACTTAGTTGTTTAAGTGAAAGGACAGTGGCTTGTAAACCTAAGCAAAGTATTATTCCTTCCATTTCTACCCTCTGTAAAAAAAAAAGAGAGTCTCTTCTGGGGGTAATTTCCTTGTTCGTAAATTAGAAGACAGAGATGCAGCTGATGCTCTGGACTTAAACTGCAGGGGAACCCTACTGGGTTTCCATCTCCCAAGTAAATATAATGTGGCACATGGTTGCATTTGTGCAGAGCGTAGGCTGTTGCAAAGGTCATCATGAAAATATAGGCTGCAGTGAGTTTAAATCATAAGAGATACATAAAGCAAGATAAGAATAATAGGAGAGAGTCTCAAGGCACAGAAAAGAAAAAAGCTTGAAGCAACGAGGGTATGCTTAAGTCCTCAAAGTAAATCAAGTACTCAACTTTTATTCCATTCTAAAGTAGGCACTTGAAGTTCTAGGCAAAAGTGACATTTCTATCAGATCAGAAAACAATGGGTTTGTATTTCTTTCCATCTGCATTTGGGAAAGATAAGGAAATTAGCCACGCACTGGGAAACAGAGGGTGTGCCTGCTGATGTGATAGGAGCTATACGCTGTCTTACCTGTAATATCTCCATCAGTGTGCTTATCATTGTGCCTTAGAGCATATACCCTCAAGGTACGAAATTGGTTTTCTCTTCTGTGCTCACAGAGTGCCAGCAATGGTGCCTTCATCCCGGACTGGATACAATGTGCTGGCATGCTACTGATGTAAACCAGGCCTGTGGAGGCTTAAATGAGGCTTCAGTCTTTCAGAGGAAGTCCAGAGTGTGGAATTCAGCCTGTGGAGGCTTCAGTGAACCCTGAGCTTTCACTGAAAAATGGCTTGAATTTGTTCGGACTATTTTGAATTTTTCTCAGCCTGAATTTCAAACAAGAGGGTACTTAGGTATGCTTGATGCAGGGAGACACAGTTGTGATGATTTTGAAGGGCAAAGAGGTAGGGAAATCCCATCCCCATGCCTTCTCCTATCACACATTAATGATGCACATCATTCCTCCCCTCAAATGGAGCTGGTCCCTCAAGGGCATCAGGGAACAGCACTGTGATGACTGGTCCACGTAGAGATGGATATGTAGAGGTCTAACATCGATGGTATTACCTGACTGCTTTCCACCTCAGTTTCTTCATAGCCATCCTGTCCTATCTAAACTTTTGATCTCTTTGCACAGCTAAATGTGTTGTGCCTTTTATTTACATCTAATCCAGAGGTGACTTTGAACAGCAGTGGAGACAACACAACGCTGGAAAACTGAATTGGAAACTTCTCTTCTCAGGACTACACAGAAACACTGTCTGAAGAGATATCTTATTTATTTTTTAAAGCTGTGAGGTCCTTCAAAATAAAAGCTCCAGTGGGCCTGCTTCTAAAATTTTGAGACTACTAGTTTAAAACATTAACACTGGTAATGACGAGAATGGTTGTGAGATGGGCTGTTGAAACCAAAAGATTACCAAATAATTTTAGAATCAGTGTATTCTCATCATAGGAATGTATGAACAATGTTAATATTTTATCAATGCCAGTTAACTGTATTGTAAATTACTAACTAAAAACAATTTTTGCCTTTATTTTAATAGATAGTATTAACCTTTTTTCAATGACAGATATTGATTTTTCTCTGTAGATAAATCCAAGACGTGTTTCAAAGTTATGCTATTGATTTAACTTAATATGAAAAGCTTTGTCCATACATACAATGTGTGTTAATTGCTCAAGGACATTCCACAGAAGTTATTGTATGGACATACAATAGACATAATTGCAAACGTAACGTTAGTTCTTAGCTTTCTCTTGCATATGAATGTAAGTGTAATAGAAAAAATGCTAGCAATGTTGAAATAAATGGTTAAATTGTTACTGATTTTCATACCATAAGATTTAATTTGCTTTATAGTTAACATTTTACTTAGCTCTGCTAAATATAATACACTGTATCATATGTAGTATTTAGTAAGAAATATTTTAATTTCCACATCAGATTGAAATGCATATTATCACTAATACTTGCAAGAAATAATGAAATGAAATAATCTTAGAGAAAAACCAAATAAAAAAAAATCCTCAACCATTAGTTAGTTTAGAATATGAATATTCCATATTTACATTCCCAGTCAAACTTACAACTTCTAAATTAAAACGACTTTGAATGATTTCTTTTTTTTTGTCCAAGAAAGTTATCTTTAATTATATCTCCATCTCAGTTTTTATTACTTTCTTGTGCTCTAAAAGAAAATTTTTTAGTTAGCATGTATAAAATTTTAATATAATACCCAAATATGTCTGGCTGAATGTCTGTAATGTTAGACAGTCATAGATGGCTATCTTTGAACTAGCTAGTTTTCCCTTACACAGTTTTAGGAATATGCAAAAGATAGAGGCATTCATGTAAGAAGCTATTTTGGAAGGCTCTAAGTCTGCATTATCTACCAGCTTGTTCATAGTTACATTATCAAGAAGAGGAGAGAGGTTCAGTGACACTTTGGACATATTCCATTATCCTTTTAACGTCAGGCTAATATTAGAAACAGAAATGCATTTGCCAAGTGTCTTTCAAGCTTCATTTATCTGCCTTTACCTCTCCTCCTAGGAAGCATTTTTACAACTAAAGGCTATTTTTTTTTCCCTTCAATAAGCCATTCCTAACAGCAGAAAAAGGGTGTAGAAAGAGATTATAACAAGGAAAATGAGCTGAAAACTCAAGTGCATTTCCTCCAAAGGCTTTTTCAATCTGATTTTTATCAGTCACAGGTAGCAGCAAAAGAGATGAGAATTCTCTCTTCTTCCTTGAAGTTGGACCACAGTTAATAGGTAGGTCCACAGTCCAGTAGATCTCAGAGTGAAAATATTTTCATCTAAAGTATAACCTCCATTTCTCTTCTACAAATGTCATCCTACTGATTTTAGTCACATCATTTTGTGCCTCAGTAAATAATTATTACCTTCTAAGAATAACCTCCCTGAGTGTTTTTAGACTTTTTTTCTTTACCTTTCACTTGAAAAAATATATGACTGTTTCATTTATGGCCAGTCCATATAATAAGGCTGAATACTGAGTCATGTGAGTAAGGACTGTTAACCATGATGGCCAATGACTACAATGATGTATGCAATATGCATGCATCTTAAAAAACATTTGCATTTTTATAGCTGCTATCTGTACCCTTAACTACTTTGCCATCATTATTCTTATTATCATTACTTATATAGAGTTCTCTCCAGCACAATATGTTAGGTAATGTTACACCCAGAAGTGGTTGAGTCCATTCCAGATGTGGTCACAATGGAGTTATATACACATATTACTTCTCTGATATTTGTATGCACCTTTCAACTGTGTTAAATGTAGAGTCCCACACTGTCTAAGTCACTTTCATGTTAATATATTAGTATTTATTTGGTTTCTTCTGAAATTCATTATTTGTGTTTTCAATTAATATTCTTCCTAACCAGCAATCTGCAGTGGGTTTGGTTTGTTATGTCTATGAAAATGGTCTTAGTAAACCATATTTAACTCACAACACCCTGCCCAGACACCTCTCAGGAAAATGAAGTCTGTTATTTGTGTATCTAATGCAGGGTATATCGAGGAAAAACTGTTATCTGTCATCAAGACATTCAAAAGTCATATGACCTGTGGATATTTGTAGGAAAAGTAACCCATGGTTTAGCTAAAAGCAAAATAACATCTTACTTTGGGAAGGTCTAAATAATCGATATTTCCAACTCAAACTAATTCCAAGCAGGCAAGATAAAACCTTGCACTCAAGATTAAAGTAAGGATGAGACAACTTTCCTAATTTAAGGTAAGATCCTCAGTCTATGAAGTTTTAGCTCAAGACACAGGTGAAACTTCTGAATTTTGGTTAACATTTTGGTTAACTTTGGTATATTTGTGAATTTCCATTTGAGTGTCTATAACTAAATTTCTGATTTGGAATGAGAATGCTAAAATATTCAAAGAAAGACTAAGATCTCTGGTCTGTTTCTTTCAAAGTGAGAAAGAGATTTTGGGGTATATACCCAGAGTCTTGTATTTTTCTCTTCACAGAACAGAATTAAGCCTCCAAGCACTTTGAAATGTGTCCATCAATAGTTCATCTCTTCTAAACCCCTCCACTTTCAACTTGTTTTCTGTAACTCAGCTGAACTGGAGCTCACTGTGGCTCAATAAAAATTAAGCTGTAAATTTCATAGAATCATAGAATGGTTAGAGTTGGAAGGGATCTTGATGATCATCTAGTTCCAACCCCCCTGCTATGGGCAGGGACACCTCCCACCTGGCCTTGAACACTTCCAGAGATGGGCCATCCACAACTTCCCTGGGGAACCCGTTCCAGTGCCTCACCACCCTCACAGTAAAGAATGTCTTCCTAATATCTAATCTAAATCTACCCTCTTTCAGTTTAAAACCATTACCCCTTGTCCTATCAAGGGGTAGTGATTACCCCTGATAAAGGGTCTCTCTCCATCTTTCCTGTAGGCCCTCTTTAAGTACTGGAAGGCTGCTATAAGGTCTTCCCAGAGCCTTCTCTTCTCCAGGCTGAACCACCTCAACTGTCTCAGCCAAATTTGATGAAGTTGCTGTCCCAGGTCTCTCTTGAATCTTATGGAAGGTCAGAGGGGAATACATAGTCTTATACAGGATGTGTTCATATGGGTATTTGTGTCTCAGTTTACCAGCATTTAAAAAAATGATTCATGTTTTATTCCCAGCCCAAGTCTATTAATTCTTTTAGGAGCTGTTACTAAATTCTTGTCAGAACCATACACAGGCAGGTGCATTAAATTCCCCACACTTATCCTTCAGCCACTTAGCAAATAGCAAAGACAGTATGCCAATATTAATATTAGATGTGGCTCACTAAAGAAAGATTTTTCTGAATAAGAAACCTCCTCTTCAGTTCGCAGCCCCATAAGTGTAAACTCTTGAATATATTAATGAATTTTAGGAAGAAGTTACTTCATAGCTGCCATAGTCCTTAATCTGAACATTAGTAATAATCCCAAATCTCTATTTGTATGCACTTGGATAACCTCAGTCTTGCCAAAGCATATATTTCATTTAAGTCTTCAGAATAATAAAGTTTCTTCCAAAATCAAGATATCGATTGATTCTTGAATAGGAATGTGCAATAGTTTCTAATGCTGAAATTCCTTTTCTCTCTGTTTTCTCCAAGCAGACTGTTATATTGTAGACCTGTGGTCCATAAATACAGTTTTGCCATTGATAGTAAAGAACACAGGCTTTTTATTGTGTTTGCAAAGCCTCAGGACTGAGGCTTGTCAGGCTTGCTTGGTCTGAACTTATTTTGACCTGCCTGGAGCTTTGTTTTTCCTTGGTTTAGCTGCAACAGCAGTTTTGCTAATGATCAGGTGGCTATGCTTAATTTGTTTCATTTTTACTTATCTTCATATGGCATAGCCATAGTTTTATATAGATGGTAGTGACAAGTAATTATTCCATGTAGACTGACACATTTATGGCTCTAATGTGATGACAGTGTAGAGGAACAGAGGCTTGGTATGATAGTGGTGGCCTCGAGAAGCAGAAACAGGCTGGCACCAGAGACTCACCAGCAGTCGTTTAAAGAAAAGCAAGCTTAGATCTGGAAAAAAAAACAGTTTTAGGAATAGCAAAGAGAACAAAAAGTAAGCATAAAAGATTTATAAAAGCTACTACATGTAATAAATTCAGCTGTATAGAGCCTGACATGCTGACTTGACTTCCCAGCTTGACCTCAGACCTCCCTCATCGCCAGGGACTTGCCTGGGGATCTCTGGGCTGTGACTGACCCTGGCTACCATCACTGGACCTGCCCTTGCTCAGGCACAGTGGGACTGTCCCCTTGCTGGTGAGGACAGTGCCCTGTCACCCCGCCATCACCCCGACTCCCAGCTCGCCTTCCCTGGGGAGCTGCCTACTCTTGCTGCTCCCTGACAGACACCTTTCAGACTTTAATTTGTCTGCAAACGTATGACCTTCTTGTCAAAAAGATATCTTTGTTATTTTCTGAAGGCTGCCCTGGGCATCTGTGGTTTGTTGAAAATTTCACCTGTTCCCACCACTGAGGTATTCGGGGGGGGAGGGGGCAATTTCTCTCCAGCTGGAAGCACACACCTTCTCTTAGTTGCAACTAATGGCTGATGGCTTACCAGGAAAAGTGATGTTTTTAAGGTCATTAATCATTCCAAAAGGTGAACAAGCAGAGGAAATTCAATCCACTGTTATTTGCATAGGTTCCTGGGAATGAGCAATCAGGGTATAGTTGTCAGCAGATAGATCAGACAGTCTTGTTGCTCACAACAACGGCATTTAACAGCTCTCCATCAAGTCCTGAATCTAATCTGGATACCTGAAGCATGTAGGAATCAGCCAAGAGCAGCGGGACAAAATATATACTGAGCGGTGTTGGTGAGATGACACAAGCTTGTGTTACTTGAGGAGGTGAATTGAAAGCATTCAAACTTGCTCCAGTCCTGCCTTCATTCCGTCATGAAATTGTCTAAACCTCAGAATGAAATTGCCTAAGCAGCCGATGCTAAAGTAAAGATGCTGCCAACGCTGTCAAATGTTACTGTCAGGTCAACAAAGAAGAAGCAGACGTAAGAGACCTCTCTATATTTCTGTTCTAAGTGTTGGCTAAAACAGATTAAGCTTGTTGTTAATTTCGTTCTCTGAAACAAAATTTTCCGCCAGGAAAAAACTCTTTGTTATATGGCTAAGTGAGGCTGGTAAATGCAGACCTTGTAGTTATAGCGCCAAGAATTTTTAACAGACCGATTCTTCCATGAGGGAAGTGTATGAAATGACTATCCATCTTATACAGATGGACAAAGAGACAAAGTTTATAGTCTTGAGGGAATACTAGTTTATCTCACATAAGCAGAAGGAGCTTTCTAAGGATTAGGAAGCCCCAAAGCCCCTGAGAGTCTCAGCTGAAATGAGAGTAGGTACTTTGTCACCTGAATTTCTGAGACAGCAAGTGATAGCTAGAGTGAACTGATGGGCTGTGAAGACAGGTGTTCAGTAGCCTCGTAGCTGATGGTGGATTGTTTACTGAATAAAAATCTAAATGCTGACATTTAGTTTCCAGAATTCCATTCTTTCCAGTCAGAAAGGTACTCCTTCCAGAATTCACACCAGGGGTGGAACTGCCATTAGGAGAACCATACTGTATTTTAAGAGCACCATTAGACTTGATGCCATTTTGATTGAATTGTTATCACAGCTCATCTGTTTCCTTGCCATCCAGGCACTATGCATAGCTTCAATTTATGCTGCAGATTGTAAAGATTTTTCCAAGATGCTGATACTCTATAAGCTATTTAAGATTAATATAAGCAATATTTTTCATCAAGCGATTTCCTGCAAAATGTCTCTTGTAACTGGTCCTTATATTTCCAGGCCATTGCATCAAGAGTGTTCAAAACATTTATGCTGAAAACACTTTTGAAGTGATTAAACATTGCCAGAAGTTGTATTAGTGATAATTCCACTTGCATTACAATGCTTTGCCATTTAGAAGATTCGTTGCAATTTAGCTTCTTCAAAGGCTTTTTTCCTGAATTCTGGCAGAGAGAAGATGATAGCCAGAGAGGCTAAATTTTGAACAGACAAAAGGATAGTCTGCTCAACATTAAAATTCTATTCTAAACCTGGTGCTGTTGATGTTTCTGCCTTAGAGTGACTAATTAAATATCAGTATTAGGGTCTGAGGTGCAACCAAGAATTCATTTTTTCTTATTTAAATGCTGAAAGATAGTCTTTACAGTAAAATTGTGTTCAGCAGCTTTACTGAAATAATAAAATATTGCTGTTTTCTCTTCTTCTGTGTCCATTCTCCTAAGTAATATTCTGACAGCCATCCTGGCCGCCATGAACACTAGAGGCATCCAGACTAGGTTTGCAGCCTACCTTGGCCCTAAAAGATTGTGTATTGCAGTTGTGCATACACTTTGTTTTGATCTCATGAGGTTTTCTCATGATACTGAGAAGTTATTAAAGGTAAGATTTCCAGACTATCTAGTTTATTGATAATAGCAGAACAAAGAGTAAACAGTGTAATTTGTAGTGACAATATATAGCTGATCGAGGAGGTATTGATTCATTGCTGCTTCACTTGCCCATATGCAATTTTTTTTGCAGTTATATTCCCTGCATACCATCAATGTGTGCTTTCCTGTGTATCTATTGTCACAGGATACAGAAATAATGATGGAGGTATGAGATGCTATGAAATCTGACAACACATAAATTACTTTCGAGGGAGGATTATTTGATGAATAGACCTATTGGAGGGAAATTTGGCTGCGGTGGGTAGGTGTATGTCAGCCCTACCAGTTACAATGACTTAAGCTGTCCAGAAGACTGCCATAGAACATTTCCTGCCTCAGAAAATGAATATATCTTTCAATTCATTATAGCTGACCACCAGGAGCTGGGTGCTTTACAGTCTGAGAGTCCAAGAGTTACCTACTTCACCCTGTGAAACAATTCAAAGGCAGAATATGGCTGTTATCTGTGGCTGAATGTTTTAGAGTAGCAAGGAACACTAGTGATGGACAAACACGTTATTTCCATTGCATACAAATCTTTACCTAAGTATTGATAAGAAGTTTCAAAAGCTTTTCCCGTGTATCAAAATGTTTTTTTTTTATACATTTAACCTAAAAGAGTCACCTTGTGTCCTGGTTTCAGCTGGGATAGGGTTAATTTTCTTCCTAGTGGTTGCTGTGTTTCAGATTTGGTATGAAAGGAATGTCAATAATGCATACTGTTTTAGTTGTTGCTACATGATGTTTATATTATTCAAGGACTTTTTTCAGCTTCCCATAGAAGCAGGGAAGGAGCATAGACAGAATAACGGAATGGCCAGTGGAATGTTCTGTACCATAGATGTCATGTTCAGGCAGCTGGCTGGGAGGGCAGGAATCCACGATCAGTGCTGGAGATGGGCTGGGCAACCAATCCACCAGGTGGTGAAGGTGACTTTTGTTGTATTACTTCATCTTGTATTTTCTTTTACCATTATTAGTATTGTTATTGTTGTTGTTATTGCTATTTTTGTTTTCCATTATTGTTCTATTAAACTGTCTTTATTCCAGCCCATGATCTTTTTTTTTTCTTTCCCCTTCTTTTCTCCCTCTTTTTCCTGGGAGGGGTGAGGGGGGTGAGGGGGAGAACTGAGGGGGGGTGAGGGGGAGAACTGAGCAAGCGACTGCATGGTCCTATCTGCCAGCTGGGGTTAAACAACTACGCCTTATAACTACAGTACATTAACTGTATGAGAAATACAAACTGCTTACGGTCTAAATATTGCATGGGTTGTTATAAACAGTTAAAATTATTAAACAAATTGTCTGTAAATTAAAGCACTGCCTATAAGAGCGTTACTTCCAAAGATCTTTTTTCTTCCTTTGCACTTAAATCCAGCCAACTAGGTGTAGAAAGCATACAGTTCTAGAGGTAAAATTTAGGATTCTGGAAGCTTGAAAAAGAAGGGAGTGTTCTCTCTCGAACCTCATAACCCAAGGCCAAGCCACACATGATGCCAAAATGCACTCATGATAAAATTGCATTATCATGATGTGATACTTCCTTCTCTTTTTTATGCTCTTTAATCAATATTTGAATAGCTATCAATGATGGTGTTCACATTTTAATTAGGATTTAGAATTTACTTCCCATTAAGATAAATCAAGGAACCATTTCTTTCAAGGTCTTTGCTAGACTGTAGTGAAAAAGCTGCATCATTCTGTGCTTGATTCGTATCACAGAGATATTATTTTTTTTGCAACCATAAGCGTCAGAAGCTTACATTATTTCATAGGAAGCTTGAACCTTCAGGAGTGATTCTCCTGGCCAGATGAATCAAACAGCTCATCTGGTCCTGTGGGACCAAGTCATGTCTTGGTACGTAAAAGTGGTTAATACGTAAATCTCAGTTAGTGACCCCTTGGCTAATGTTGGTAAGGAAAGAACTAGAACTTTTTTTTGTGTTTTGTAGAAGTGATTAAACCAGACCAAATGAGTGTACTATTGCTGTAATTTGACATTAAACTGTTTAGGTAGAGTGGAAGGGATATAGGTTCCAGTTCCTACTCTAAAGATTATTGTAATATTTAGCCTACATTTACTTGATGTTTCTTCCGATATGAATATACATGATGATATCTGTGTTGCCTTTCTGGCACTGAGATTATTAAATACTGTCCTGGTTCCAGCAGGAATGGGGTTAATTTCACGAAGGAGACAGCAGGGGAGGCAGGTATTCCATACCACCGTGATCCATGCCCAGCGATAAGAGGAGCTAGCGGGAGGGAAAGGGAGGGGGGGCACTTGGGGGCACTTGGGGCACTTGGGGCACTTGGGCACTTGGGCACTTGGGCACTTGGGTCCGGGTCCGGGTCCGGGTCCGGGTCCGGTCGGTGTGCTGCACAGCGGTACTGTAATCGCATCCTTATACTCCTTTATGGGTGTTATTGTTTTTCTTTCTTCTTCCCTTTGGCTGTTCTGTTAAATTGCACTGTTTCAACCCACGAGTTTTGCCTTTTTCTGCTGATTTTTCCCACGGCTGTGGGAGTCGAGTGAGTGGCTGCATGGATCTTTGATGCTTACTGATGCCAAACCTTTTTGGCGCCCAACGTGGGGCACAAAGGGTTGCAATAATGGCAGATCTGACCGGAACTTGTTAAAATGGATTTCTTATATGCATTTCTCCTATTAGTTAGATAGTTGCCGTTTACAATGTTGCTTCGTTTGTTTGCATGGCTGTGTTATGTAAATTCTTATATGCTCTATGTACTCCCAGTGATGCTGTTTTTTATCTTGGGGAGAGGGATTAGGACTATCATTTTGTTGTCCTGTACAATATCAGCTTATGATATGATAAAATCACTACTCAGGTGGCTTTGTTGGGGTGTCTATGCAGTATTGCTGTCCTGTCCATACTTTGGTTACCGTCTCTCAGAAGTTATCAATAATCACACCCAATCTATGGGAGAAACAGGGGAGATACTTTCCCCAGCTCTTTTGCCTCCCTTTTCTCCTTTGGGCCAGGTATGACACCTCTTGAGAATTTTGAATATCCTTGGGGTGCTCAAACCAGCATGTTCCTATTACTATGCCTCCTGAATGTTTTTCAAGTCTTGTTTAGGGTAAAACAACTGTTTAAGACTACCACTGAGAGATCTGTCCCAAGGCCAGATAGTCAGGGGTGGCATGGGATGTGGGAGAACATGGGCAGGTATCTAGAGAACTTCTCACCTCCAATGGTTTGGGACTTCACCCTTGAACAATTACAGGACCCTGATAAAGTGATAGAATATTTGAAAGGAAAATTCTGTGGCTATTCCAGAGAGACACAACTTATGGCACTGTGCTGGGCCCTGGCCAGTATCTACCAAACACTGCTCAGTACTATGCAGGACCCTCAGGGGAAAGAGGGGAAAACCAGACCAGCAGACAATGAGGCTACTCCAACCCCAGTGGCAGACAATGAGGCTACTCCAACCCTGGAGCGAGCGAGCTGCGTGAGTGAGCAGCTGCGTGGTTCTTTAGTGATGGCTGTGGCCAAACCACAACAAATACATTAGGCAGAATGAAACAACTTCCATAGGGAGGAATGAAGAAGCTCTCTCTTCTTCCTTTATGGTAATCAGAATATCCTAGAGGTTGAGACACATAACCTTGGACAATGTATAATGAAATGCAAAGCCATGCATTTCATGACATATCCTAGAAAAGGCTCAACAACTGAGCTTTTAAATTGAAAAAAAAAAAAAAAAGGGCAATTCTGTCGGAAAGTTGTCACAGTATCACAGTATCACAGTATCACAGTATCACAGTATGCTAGGGATTGGAAGGGACCTCAAAAGATCATCTAGTCCAATCCCCCTGTCGGAGCAGGAACACCTAGACGAGGTTGCACAGGAAGGTGTCCAGGCGAGTTTTGAATGTCTCCAGAGAAGGAGACTCCACAACCTCCCTGGGCAGCCTGTTCCAGTGCTCTGTCACCCTCACTGAGAAGAAGTTTCTTCTCAAATTTAAGTGGAACCTCTTGTGTTCCAGCTTGAATCCATTACCCCTTGTCCTATCACTGGTCGCCACTGAGAAGAGCCTGGCTCCATCCTCATGACATTCCCCCTTTATATATTTATAAACGCTAATAAGATCACCCCTCAGTCTCCTCTTCTCCAAACTAAAGAGACCCAGCTCCCTCAGTCTTTCCTCATAAGGGAGATGCTCCACTCCCTTAATCATCTTAGTTGCCCTACACTGGACTCTCTCCAGCAGCTCTCTGTCCTTCTTGAACTGAGGGGCCCAGAACTGGACACAATATTCCAGATGCGGTCTCACCAGGGCAGAGTAGAGGGGAAGGAGGACCTCTCTCGATCTGCTAACCACCCCCCTTCTAATACAGCCCAGGATGCCATTGGCCTTCTTGGCCACAAGGGCACAGTGCTGGCTCATGGTCATCCTGCTGTCCACCAGGACCCCCAGGTCCCTTTCCTCTACACTGCTCTCTAACAGGTAGCTCCCCATCCTGGGGTTGTTTCTGCCCAGATGTAGGACCCTACACTTTCCCTTGTTGTATTTCATTAAGTTATTCCCTGCCCAAATCTCCAGCCTGTCCAAGTCTCTCTGGATGGCAGCACAGCCCTCTGGCGTGTCAGCCACTCCTCCTAGCTTAGTGTCATCAGCAAACTTGCTGATAGTACACTCAATTCCCTCATCTAAATCATTAATGAATATATTGAATAATATGGGCCCCAGTACCGACCCTTGAGGCACTCCGCTGGTTACCGGCCTCCAACCGGACTCTGCCCCATTGACTACGACTCTCTGGCTTCTCTCCTTCAGCCAGTTCGCAGTCCACCTAATTATCCGGTCATCCAGTCCACACTTCCTCAGTTTAGCCATGAGGATGCTGTGGGAGACCGTGTCAAATGCTTTACTGAAGTCAAGGTAGACCACATCCACCGCTCTGCCATCATCCATCCACCTCGTTATTTCCTCATAAAAGGCTATGAGGTTGGTCAAGCATGACTTCCCCTTGGAAAAGCCATGCTGACTGCCCCTAATAACCCTCTTATCCTTGATATGCCTTGAGAGGGCACCAAGGATAAGCTGCTCCATCAGTTTCCCAGGGATGGAGGTGAGGCTGACCGGTCTATAGTTACCCGGGTCCTCCTTCTTGCCCTTTTTGAAGACTGGAGTGACATTTGCTTTCCTCCAGTCCTCAGGCACCTCGCCCGTTTCCCAAGACTTGGTAAAGATGGTGGAGAGTGGTCCAGCAATGACTTCAGACAGCTCCTTCAGCACCCGCGGGTGCATCCCATCTGGACCCATTGATTTATGGATGTCCAGGTTGCTTAACTGGTCTCTGACCCAGTCCTCATCAACTAAGGCAAACCCATCCATTGACTTGACTTCATCTTCATCTGGGGTCTCAGCAGAACAGGACTCCTCAGGACAGCCCCCGACAGAGTAGACAGAGACAAAGAAGGCATTCAATAGTTCTGCCTTCTCTGTATCTTCTGTCACCAGGGCACCCACCCCATTCAGTAGTGGGCCTACATTGCCTCTGGTGTTAGTTTTATCTGCCATGTATTTGAAAAAGCTCTTCCTGTTGTCCTTGACCCCTCTTGCCAGGTTTAACTCTAAGGAGGCCTTAGCTTTCCTAGTTGCCTCTCTACATCCCCTGACAGCAGCCCTGTACTCCTCCCAAGCGGTCAGCCCCTCCTTCCATGATCTATAAACTCTCTTCTTCCACTTGAGCTTGCCAAGCAGTTCCCTGTTTAGCCACACAGGTCTCCTGGCTCCCTTCCTTGACTTCCTACGTGTCGGGATGCTCTGATCTTGAGCTTGGTAGAAGCTGCTGTCACTGCTGTTATTTATTTTTTTTTAGTAAGGGGATATCTGACTCCCAAGTTAGGATGGTAGACATTGCTAGAGCTGAGGAAGACCAGTGACACAAGGCTAATAAAAAGTATCCATTTCAGCTTCTTATCTCAGTTGAAAATTTTAGGTTCCCCTCTCTGGTGGACCATGTTCAACGGTGGGCATGGACAAACAGTGCTTAATGTGGGATATAACTACCTCTGTGCAGTGATGTCAAGACAGAGCAATTTCTAGTACAGATGGAAGCAGAACTTCAGCAATGTCAAAACATCAATGATTGTGCAGATTATGAACCTGCCAAATTAGCAGATGAAAAAATGGCTTTAAAGATTAATTTTGTGGACATGAGCATCAAAAGTGGAAATTAGTCTGATTTTAGGGTTTACTGTTTCTGTAAAACAACCTTTTCCCCTCCTATAGAGTTGTAATAGAAAAACTCTCCGAAACCACTCCAACCATAAGCTTAAACTTTTGTTTAGTATTGACCAAGATCATCTGAGTAGCTCACCTCTTCTAATGTGGAAGCTGAAACTAACGATATCCAATCTGGGAAAAAAACACACCCCACTCCATAAAAATTACATCGCATCACTGATTTATCTTCAGGTATGAGACCCACAGCAGAAGTATTTTTTATTGTACCTGTTGTTGTACAATAGGAAAACATCTATGGAGAAGTGAACCATAAGCAGTAAGCTGTAGAAACTTTTCAGACTCTGCAGTCTGAAGAACCACAAAAGAAACTTGAATGCCATATAACCTTTCGGTTTTCCAAAGTATTGAACATTTCATAAAAGGGTGACTGCTCTTAAGGAAAAAGGATTACAAAACCAATGAAGTGCTGTTACAAAAATCTATACAATATACTTGTGAAAGTGCACCTCATTATGGAGTATGACAGATAATTCTTCAGTGAAAAAGGCACTGCTGTAGAGACTGTGAAGATATATGGGTTGCATAGACCAAAAGGAAATTTTATGTGGGATGAATCCTTCCAACAAATAGTCAATGCTTTGCTCTTTCTCCCATGAAAGGTTCTGTAACAAGGAGGTGATGATGCGAGCTATTTGCATGGGGGTGGTTTTAAATGCTGAACTTTGTACATTACATGAAACATTTAAACCCCTCCCTCTCTTGATTATTTGAAAGCCACAGCTGCCTTGTTCTCTTTCTCAGCAAATGGTTTATCTGATCAAGTTTATTTGAAAGTACATTATGTATCTCTATATTTGAGAGGAATTTTTGAAAGAGAGAAGTGATGTAAGAGGATATTTCAGACTAATAGAAATAGAGACCAAGAACTGTATGGCTTATTTTACAAAACATACAAATAATGCCACTATTTTCCATCAGTCTGGAGACTAAATGCTAAACACATTAGGCTTGAACCATAAACTACAGTTTATATAAACTAGGCTGAAGTGCAAATGTTCAATTTCACTAAAGTTTGTCAACTAAATATTTTAAAGTGCACACTACTTAGTTCAGTACATTTAGGAAACAAAAGAATTATACAGGATTAATGAACTCCATTAGCTATAACTAAATTAGCTATGGCTATTGCAGTGGTAAATATAATATCAAACCCAATTTTTGTTCGCTATTGGAAAGAAGATATTGAGTTTCTTGTGAAATAGAACTCGTAACAAAAGTAGTTCAATAGAGCATTTGGCCAGGTTCTCACATAAACAAAGAGAAGACTCTAAGACAAATAATGAAATTATGTTTTATGAATCTTCTGGAATAAGCAGAAATCAGACAAACAGAAGTTAGTCAGTCTAGAAATGCCATAAGTAGATTTCTACTGTTTGGAGGCTTTAGGTTTTTCTCAGATTCCAGGATTTACAGGAGGAACACTGCTTTTTGTGGCTCTTCTCCAAGTCTAATCTGTCAATATATAAATGACTGTATATCAGTCTCATCAATCATCTTGAAACACAAAATAATAGCATTTAAATTATAAACCAGAACTCTGCAAAAACTTCTTACTTGGAAAGTGAAACAATTTCTTTAACTATTTCTCCTGAATTCAAGATCATAAATTAACCAGACATCTACTCATGTTGTCTTCTGGTGGTTAATCATACAGTTTATTCCCTGGTTTCTGGCAGTTGTAACTCATTCTGTAGTGCAAAAATGCAGTTTCCTCTGGAGTGTTTCTGACTGTTAGGAGAACATCTGATTTTCTATGAATACATGCAAAACTGAAGTGTAAATTATATATTAAATAAATATAAAGAATCTAAAATAAAAACTATATTAAAATACAGGAAAACTGAAATGTATTAGTTTTCATTTTACCTGCAAGGACAAAAGCAACACTCTCAATAACCTTCATGAAATTACACAATTTCATCAATTTTCCAGAAATGGATTTTTTAGAGTATTCATTTTTCAATCTCTCTGAAAAAAAAAATCATAAAAATAAAAATAACTGTCAGATTTAGTCAGTGAATTATACTTTTTTTTTATTTTATTTTTTTTCTTCTTCAACTTACAGCCAGTGTCCTAGCCCTCTCTCCTGTGGTCATTTCATACACGGGAGTCTTGCTGACATCTATGAAGTTCAACATACTGAATGAATAACACAAGCTGTTATGGACTGACCCCAACTTCCCATTCCCCACCTGCCCTGCCCCACTCGTGGTGCAGGGAGAAGGTAGAAAAGTCAGGAACAAAGGAGTGAAGTTGAGCCTGGGAAGAAGGGAGGGGTGGGGTGAAGGTTTTTATTTCTCCATTTCTCACTATCCCACTCAGTTTTTAATTGGCAGTAAATTAAACTAATTTTCCCCAAGTCGAGACTGTTTTGCCTGTGATGGCAATTGGTGAGTGATCTCCCTGTCCTTATCTTAACCCACAAGCTTTTTCACCTTATTTTCTCCCCCTGTCCTGTTGAGAAGAGGGAGGGAGAGAGGAGCTGGGTGGGCATCCTACAGCCAGCCAAAGTCAACCCACCTCTAAAACAAAGGAGAATTCTCAGATAATGAGAGCCCAGAGGTGTAAGAGGATGGGTGCAAGAGGATCTGCAAACAGGGAGCAGGTTCCCAGATTCCCAAGGAGAGCATTGCAAGGCAACCGCCGACAGCCTTAATTATACAGCCAGTGCAAAGTGCAATGGGAAACATCTGGATTGATGCTTTGAGGTTGAGGCAGGCTGGAAGAAGCTAGTCCAGGAAGAACAAAATTGAATGTGGTGATGGTTGATGCTGAAGGAAATAACCCAGCGCTAAGACATGGCCCTTTCTTCTCACCAGCTGTGTTCCCCATTTCCCCATTAGTTGCATCTTGGAAAATTACATCTCCCACAGCCTCACAGCTTCCCCAAACTGAGCCATCCTCAATCTTTTGGTCTCAGATTCCCTTTAACCTGTCTTCCCCCATCTTCTTTCGTGAACTTTTCTCCTACTGCAAAATTGCGTGTTATCTGCTCCAGACACACTATACTCCAGCATGAGCTATTTCGATCTCATCCCTTGAGGGAGGGGAGGGTTAATTCAATTTTGCCTACACTGAATTGCTGCTGCCAACCCTTAATTTCTCAGCAGCGTAGCATATTTGGCTCATTCTATGATTCTTTAAAACAGCGACATGCTTTTAAAGCATATTGAACTTGCAGGAAATATTAATAGGCTACAATAACTGCTCCTCTATACTTAAATGCTGCAGTGAAGGTATGTCCACACTCCCTGATTAAACGTGACTATATTGTTGCAAAAAACACAATTGCTGGAGTTGCATGGATTAAATCAGTGACTCATGAGCATAAATCCCTGCACTATTCTGTAGGTGTGCTCACAAGTCTTTTGAATTTGTAATGTGAGATATTTTGCTGTTCTTTCTCAATTCTGTGAATGATTTATGCCATTCTGCAGAACATAAGAAAAGATCACAAGTCTCTTGGCACCCTCCTCTCTTAGTAGGCGGCATCCTCTACATACCAATGTTAGGAAAGCAGCTAGCAGATTTTTACCATGTGCAGAACTGATGCAGTCTGGAATTCACAAATCTATTAAGTGAAAATCATCTGGGTTATAGAGTCAACTTGTATTTTAGATGATGCAAAACTGCTACAGTGTACTGTTTATGGCTTTGTGTTTTTGGTACTGTATTTCAAGGCAGCAGACAAATACTCCCATTAATTCACCTTAAAAGAGATGTATACTAAGGAAAATTTGAAATGCAAAGGTGAACTTTCAAGTTTGAATCTGAAAAGCTGTGTGCGAATAATAGTCTTTGAAGGCATACAAAATGTCGGTTTCTTACCTAAGGAGAGATTTGCCCTTGCTAAGGGAAACGGCGAACATCATTAATTTCTATGTCTCTATTAAGCCTGAATCTTGAGAAAATTTTCTTATTTGTTCTGAGTGACTAAATACGATGCAAAGCTTAGCTTCAGCCATTAGTTTTGGACAATTCCAACCCATCAAAAGTGCTTTTGAATACATAGTATGGGGATCCTTCCTTTAATTGGTATTAAAAGGCCAAAATAGGAAAGGTAAAAGCTTTCTGAGGTCACCATATCTTTATCAGAAGCCAGTTGACAAAAAATCCTTATGGGTATATCTAAGATTACAGGCAGTGTAGTGGGAGGTAGGTTCTTCTCCAGAGCTGCCAGTATACTTCTACTCTCAGACTGTGTCTGCATGTGGTTTCTCCTGAAATATGCCTTCTGGAGTCAGAAATCATAAAGAAAAGGATGCAAAATATAGCATGTGTATATGTTAATAGAAAGCAGGGTCTTGTTTGATTTATGCTTTTAATTTGTTTCACATTCTATCTTTTGACTTAAAATTATTTTCTTCTGCAGGGATCTTAGTCTTTCCGTATCTCTTGTACAAATCAGCGTTCTGACAGAGGGGAAAGACAATTAAATTAGTTTTGAGAAATTTCCTACCTTGATACTTTTACCTGTGGAAGAGATTTCCTTCTGTTAGATTCTCCTTAGTTAACACCATCTCCTCTTCACTGGACTCAGGTTGAAGATTCTGACTTAATTATTAAATTTTGATCACACCTTTTTCCCCAGAGGCTCGGGGTCCCAGACAGCTGGCTTAAGCAGGCTTTGGTAGCCTAGTTTGTTTCTTCCTCTCATGCCCAGCACCTTGCTCTCTGCCTCTCTGATGTTCAGCCTGGCACCTTCACCCTCAGCTGAAGAAATCGCAAGGGAAATGTGGGTGGGGAGAAGGAAATTCTAGCTATCGTTAGGGTAAATAACCACGGGATTTTTGCACAAGGCAGCAGCTCCAGGCTTCAGCTGATCTCCTTCTGCAGGCAGACCCAGATGGAAATGAGCCTGCCTTTGGCTGAGGTCTGGCAGGGGCCAGGTTGCCTCTTTAGCAGGTGGCCTCCTCCTTGCAGGAGCAATCTTCAGTGGGCGTTGACTTAAATGTCACTGGCATGACTCTGAAAGTTATCTCAAACCTGGGAAAGGCATCAGCAAAAAATGCACCTTGAATAGAAGGTGACATGCATTTTATGTTTATATTCCTGAGAAGATCCTTGCCTTATTCTCAGAGAGGGGCTGCTACCTTTATGTCCTGTGCCAGATGTTGGTGATGGTTTGTTCAGGTGGCCTTTTTCAGGTCCTTCTGATAAATCATGTTGGGGTATTTTCACAAAAATTCTAATGGAACTAGGCAAATGTCATGATATTTGGTTTTAAAGGCCTTGTATTTCTCCATAGCAAACAGTTTAATCTGTTTTTAAAAATAGTTTGAGATTTACTCAAATGAGAGCTTTAATTTGAAGAGGTTTCCGCAGGCACAGTGAATTAATATCATCACTTTTTAGTCCTTTAAGATGCACTTTCAAGGAAAACTATCAGTTTTACAAGGCTGAAAAGATTCTGTTGTCAGACTGAATTAACTCTACTTTTTAAATTCACAACAGTCCTTGTTAAAAGACAATCCTCAGCAGGGATATATAAAAAAAACCCAAATTTGTAATTGTCTGGTAATTGCAGAACTCACATTCCCAAAATTGTCTTTTAACAAAGCAATTGAAAGGAAAACACTACCAACATTTGTTTTTGTAGATATTTCTCTGAGATTATCAAGCAGAACTAGTCTTAGAATTGGAATAATTTTAGAAGCAATTCAGCTGTAGCTCTTTGCTGCGCAAGCGGTGTTCTCTCTTGTTTTCTACCCAAAAGCACGCTAAGAAAATCAGAAAATAACTTCTTTTGAGTTGGAGATCATAAGGCCATGTAACAAAGAATGCTCCTCACATCTCACAGTAGCAGCTAAGATAGACTATTATCTTTCTCACTTATAATTTTCTCTGATAGCTCAGGACAGTGCTTTGACAAAGTGCTATTGCCAGCATTGAATGATAATATCCTTCATCATTCGAGAGGGCAATAACGAAATAAATGTAAGTCAGTACTGATATAAGTCTGAAGGATTTGGAAGACAAATACACAGGCCTTTATCCTGCAATATTCCGGGAATCTGGGTTCCCAGAATTCATTGCCAGGTTGTAACAGAATAGGAAGGACCTGAACCCTGAGTTATCTCAGTGTGAAACTGGAAGATGAAGTTTAGACTGCTATGTATCATTACAAAATGATGTAAAATATATAGTGTCAACAAAGCTGACAGAGCAAGCAAGTCTGTCGCAAAAATTAATTGTTTTGTTTGAAAAGTACAATGAGATTTTTTTTAAAAACCTGTCTATATTCCAAACACTGTTAAAGGAAATGAATGGGAGAGGCAGACTACAGGAAAACATGACACATGGGCTTGTTATTTGTAGGGATCTTATTGAAGATCACTTACCTTAGTGGCTTTTAGACTATGTTAAAGTAATACACATGGTGTTGGCTTAGTGCTCTTTTGTCAGCATAAATCATGTTCTTCTGAGCAGTTAGTAATGCCTGGGGACACCCACTATCTCCCCATGGCTCTGTTCCTCCCATCAGTTTTGATATTTCCCTAATCATATACAAGAGACAGATGCCACTTATTAATGAATTTGGTTCAATGTGCTTATGGTGGAGCAGTATGCCTAAATTGGATTGAAGTAACCTGCTGGCAGCTGGAACTGTGAAGTGCAGAAAAAAATGGGCAAAACAAGATGGCTGGGCTTTGGACAGCTGTGTAGAAGGCATCTAACTAGTAGGGACTTGATAGAACCTTTGTTGAGGAGAGTTGCTGCAGTTTCCTGGAGATATCTGGGAACTATTAAGCAGCCAAACAGATCTAGATAAAAAAGAAAATGGGAAAGCAGCCAAAGGATTTACTTGATGGTTTTGTTAGGTCAGGGAGGACAGAAGGATGTAATGATTTCTCTGGATCAGAGACAGGAGAAGTGAAGGTGTTTCATGACTGAAAACTTCAGAGAGAGGAATAAAGTTGTCAAGCTGCAGACATCTGAGGGACGATGGAAGATCAAATAGGCTTTTTGTTGAAAATGCAAATGTTTTCTCAGTATGAGATAATAAGCTACTCTGGGTAGGAGGGAAAGAAAACTTCTGAGGGAACTTTTGAGTCACTGCCAAGACAGAGTTACATGCTGTGATCCTTCCGTAGGCGCTTGCCATGTGTTCGGTACAACAACTGCCTTATTGTTAAATAAACACTTATATTCTAGACTCCACAATGGCCATTACAGCAAAATATGTCACTGCTGTCCTACTGTAAGCAGATCCACTAAGGTCTGGTTAAACTAAGAATAAATTTGAGGGGTCTCCTCTGAGTTTCCTTCTTAGCTTGAGTGACTCTGATCACACCCCATATATAATGGGATATTTTGTCATCTTCTTTTGTCAGCATCCACCTGCTGTGAAAATTCTGCTGGGTCTCTAATGGGATGGATCAGTTCCACTGTATTAACCAAGCAGTTCTTGAAGAAAAGGCAACTCCATTAATCCAAGCCACAATTTTCGAGGGGAGAAACGCAAACATTTCCTTCTAATAACAAAATCCTGTCATCTGAAGAGACAATAGCATTAGCTTATCATTCTTTGTTTTCCAGTCATTGCTTTAAATGATATATTCTCTTTTTCACATGTAATGATAAAAAGGAGGATTTCACAAAATGATGGCATTTAACTCAGACTGTGAACGGTAAACTTGCCAGCAAGATGAGTCCCTGGTTTACAAAAGCAAAAATGAAGAGATATAGACAAGTCAAAAATGTATTTGGTCACTTATGACTGTGAAAGACCTTGTCTATATTTTTTTGTAAATCCCATTTACGGTACTTCAACATTGATACATGATTAATCTCTACGTGGGATAAACTTTCAGGCCCAGGATTTACGGAGTCCAAATATATGACTTCTAGACCAATGGGTATACAGTGCCGCTTTTTGTTGGCTTCCTTATCATGGAAGATGTGAAACAGTGTGACTGCTCAGAAAACTCATCTAAATTGTAGACCTAAAATGTTCTGCATAAATTGTAATTTTTTGCTTCTACTGCTAACAGTTTCTTGCAGTGCATATTGTAAATCCTGAGAAAATCTTTCTTTTCATTCTTGGATGCTAGTAAAACAGAGTTGTAGACTGGATTGTCAAAGGAATTTTGCTTAGAACAGTTCCCAGTAAGAACAAATGATAACAAGATATAAAGCATTAAAAAATACTAGACTTTTATGGGTCAAGGGAGAGCTTAGCTGTCTTGAAACACCTGACCTTAGCTGTTTCTGTAGAACTCTAGAAAATCTGGCTTCTACTGTACTTGTTTTAATACCTCATTTTGGATTAACTCTGCAACATTACTTTTAACTGCTAAAAAGTGACATCAAAACATCCCCAAAAGTTCATTGCAGTGAAAAGGAACTCTCCCAAGTTCTTATATTAATTTTTTATGTGTTACAGATTACATTATAAGTAGAATTACAGGTGATGTCTCCACTTTGCAGGAACAACTCTCTACATTATATTTGACCTAATGTAATGTGAAATAATTTGATTAGTTCTTTTTAGGAAATGGTCTCAGAAGCAGTACAATGTGGGGGGAGGCTAACTTGTTGCTTCATAAATTTTCATGCAATGTAGTGTATACATCAAGGTGTAGCATCACTGATTATCAGACAAGAAAAGTACCTGGAAATACTGATTCCTTGCTCCCTGTCCACTTCATAGACTCCAGATTCAGGTGTATTATTTGTAATTGGATTTCACAGAATTTAAAACCACTTCTGCATTGAACTCAATAAGCTGAGTTGAGCTACTTGCCTTTGTGCTTTTACAGTAATCCTTCCCTCTAGCAAATTATATTCAAACTTGAAGTGTTGATAACAAGCTTCTGTTCTGAAGGCAAAGACTTCATTTGAGCACTTAGTAATATTAATATAAACACCTGTCAAACTTCCTCCTTGTTCCCTTTAATTGCCTGAAGGATCAGACTTTACAGATTATTTGCTTCCTATATACTTAAAATACCTCTTCATAGTTCCCTTGTTGCATTTGATGTTTTATTTATGATGATATTTTTGCTTATCAATGCTGTGTTTAATTGTCTAGCTTTCATAAGCTTTTCTTTGTAACACAGTATGTTACACTGATATATTCATCAATTGGTTTTTTTGGTTTTTTTTTTTTTTGTTAGCCTATGACACTTCTAGCAAAAAGGAGCATAAGATGACCCAACTTACAAAGTCAGCCTTTTCCACATACTGTCACGGATGGAATAATGCACTCAATGAACTCTGTCACGGATGGAGTGATGCACTTCACTCATAGAGAGAAGCAGTGATACATTTATTGATATAAAACAGGGATTTAACAAAGTTTGATAGTAAACGTGACAGTTTTAACAAGATTTGATGGCAAGGCACACTTGGTTATTTACTGCATAGAGGACAGTGTCAGACGGAACTGTCAGGGTGACCCTCCCATTGAGTCAAGGTTTCAGAAAGGATCCCATTTGCTTTCTAAACTCCTTCTCAGAGAGGAGTCCAGGTGTGGCTGGATCCAATCCTAGTCCCAGACTTGGTCAATGATTTATGTCTAAATGATTATATAAGCACAATCAATCCTTTATATTACTTAGCTAAGATTTCAAAGTTTAACATGCTACTAGTCACTTACCGAGGACCTGTTGTGGCAAGTAATCTCTGAATCTCGAGAAGTAACTTTAAGAGGCGTCCCTGCTCCAGGGGAGACCCTGGTGTACAGTGTGCTGCTGTGCAGGAGAGCTCAAAAAACTCTTGGGCTGTTCACTGTTTATGAGGGTAAGATGACTGACCCATGGTCATATTTGCATATTGAACACAGTACCAGCTTTGCTCAAGTTAACCCTCGGCTATTGTGTTGATATCTGTCTCCCTGAAACCATGTTGAGCTGGATGCAGCCATCACTGAAAGGCTGAGAGAGCTGGGACTCTTTAGCCTGGAGAAGAGAAGGCTGAGGGGAGACCTTATTATGGCGTACAAGTATCTAAAGGGTGGGTTGAAGGAGGATGGAGCCAGGCTCTTTTCAATGGTTCCCAGTGACAGGACGAGGGGCAATGGGCACAAGTTAGTACACAGGAAGTTCCGTTCAAATACACGGAAACAGTTCTTTATGGTTCAGGTGACAGAGCACTGGCACAGGCTGCCCAGGGAGGTTGTGGAGTCCCCTTCACTGGAGATTTTCAAGACCCGCCTGGATGCAGTCCTGAGTAATGTGCTCTAGGCAATCCTGCTTTAGCAGGAGAGTTGGACTAGATGATCTCTAGAGGTCCCTTCCAACTCTGATAATTCTGTGATTCTGTGATCACAACTAGATGCACCCATTATGACCACAATAGGTGGTTATTGCTTGGGCAAAGTTAGGGGACATAAAGATCAGGTTGACACCTGTGGGGTAGCACATCATCACAAACTCTGGTGACACTTATTATACTCCTGGAAAGGCAATAAACTTCCTTTGATTCAATATTAAGCCCAAAATTGAAAAACCAAAAGTGTTGGTTGGCTTTTGGTCTGAATTACCATCAATATAAAAATCAAACTGTTGTAGCCTGGAATAAAGTGCTTGGAGTGTTGCAGTCTGGTTTCCATTTTTTAATTTACCTATCATCATTTTTCTTCTACAAGTTGGAGTTTAAAATCTGTATTTTTAAATATAGTCTCTCTCGGAGTTAAAAGAAGTTGGTTATATTTAAATATTTAAATATAAATTATTAAATATTTAATTAAAAATCAAAATAAGTCATCTTGTTCTTCAATACTGTTACTCTTGGTTTGGTATTTAGATTTTTGGTTAAGGATTCTCGCAGACTATCATTTTATTCCTCCTAAACCTTTTTAAGGCACTGGAAAAAAATATTAACTTGGCTGCAAATGATTTTGCTCATACATTATACAAAAACCCCTATTAACCTCTGGAGTATGCTCCTAGCCTTACACTATTCAAATTCTCAATAAAAGGGGATGGAAGTATGTGATAGTTCACCTGGCAGTTTATCCCATGGCAGCATCTTGAGTCTACTCTGTTGAAAGACTCAAGCATGTATCAGCCTTCCTTGAAAGCTGCTTCTGACATGGAAGAAAACCAACTATTTAAGCAAGGTGAGAGCACCAGTTTGCTTCAACGTGCATCTTGTCCTAATCTCCACACCCCTTAGCAGGCACACTGCCCTCCGAGAGGTGAGGTATCCTCTGAAGTAAAGCAAGGACAATGCCAGCTCTGAGCCAAAACTAAGAAACTGGCAGTATAATTTTTGGTTTTGAGTGCAGTTTCTGAAAATCTGACTCTAAAAGTGGCAGTCACCTTCGAAATAGGAACTGCCTTCTTAAATAACTAGCTCCCTTTGGAAAACGCCATCTTTGATCTCACCTTTACTGTTTAAAAATCCTTTTTCTTTAAAAACATAGCTTAGTTTAAACCATGAACTTGAGTGATCCTGCAGCAAAAGACTCCTCTGAAATGAAAACATTACAGCACTGTACCCATGAAACTCTAGTTGCATCTGAGCAGAGGTACTGAGGATTTTGGCAGTATCTATATATCTAAAAGGAAGATCTCCCTTAGATCCCTTTAAAAATATCCACTAAATCCAATTCTGTTCAGTGCCATAATTTACTGTGTTGAGCATCAGAGTGAGCAAGTACAGTAAGCACACCTACTAAGTGGGCCAACACTGACAGTATATGTGAGCATGAAATAATTCTACCAACTGATGTTCAAGTGAAATTAATCAATGAAAGAATTTTAAACATCTGTGCTGATGACTGTTTTCCAGATTCTTTTTTCATACTCACATAGTCTTTCTGTTTACAAAGTAAATATCCTTGTTAAAATACTATAGCACTAATTTATATTTTCCTTTTTCCTTGGGAACTTGACAGGCTACATAAGGGTGAAAAAAAGTCAATGTATTAAGATCAGGAAGATGGACAACAAGCAGGAGTCACATTTTCTTCACTGCAGATCATAAAGCTCTTTTAATATCTATTTTTTATATTTGATCAGAGAAGATTCTTTCTCCTCTGTTTTGTTTTCGTACTGTGTCTGGACTATTCCGTATCAATAAAAAGTGATATCACTTTCCAAAGACTATTAATTACCTCAGTTGTCAGTAGACAAAAGGTATTTTCATTTGATTGTCAAGACTGTCCTGATAAATGTCATATTTATGGCAATTTCAGAAATAAGTAGCTTTAAAATTTCAAGAGACTACTAATCTGAAGATAATATTTAATTCTCTTAAAATCTGGTGAATTGATTTTATATTATAGAAATTGCATACTAGTTACTAATTTGACAAAATTACTAGAGAGGTCTGTGGATATATATTCTTCCTCCTTTTAGGATGTGACACAAAAACTGCAAAGTGAAGTCCGTAATTTTTTCATTCAATGGAAAGATTCTCTTTTTGGATGCTACAACAGCCAAAAGGTGAGATTTTTCATCCTCTTTGGACAAGTGTCCTGCAGAGGTTAAAAGAGACATTCTTTCAATAATCTGTAGTGCTTAGAGGACAAGTCAATAGTGCTCTGAAACTTTTTGGAAGAAAGTTTCTTTTGTTATTTTTATGAACAAAGTTTGAAAATGTTTTGAAAACATCTTCGAAAAGGTTTGGACCAGTAACAGTGAGTTTTGACAAACTCACCACCTGAAAACTCTCCTCATCGTCCAAGCAGATGCCAACATGCACATACAGGATGCTTATGGCATTATTGTTGTCCAAAACCCTGCTTTGATTAATTTAGAACCATTTGCTAAAGGCTACCCAAGACCTTCCATGTCTTTGGAATGGGATGTTAATGTTTTTTTTTTTCCCTGGGCTGAACTTGTACTTGGTTTCAAAGATCTTTTTAAAGTTAAAATTCCCACCCAAGAATTTATTCTACTGCTTTTTACCCAGATGTACTTATAATGTTGGATGTGTTTATAATGCCAAAAAAGTGAGTCACAGTCCTCCGGGCAGAGCTCAGTAGAATATTGGCATTACTTGCAAATGTTGTGGAAAGATTCATCTTGTAACCTTGATCTGGTCAGCAACCTCCCAAGAAGCAAGAAGGCAGATCTGGGTCCAGACACCTTTCCAGCGGTCTGGCACAAGTTGACAACAAGCTGGTGTGGACGCAGAGACAGAGAATTTGAACTGGGACAAAAAACAGGCCAGCAAAAGAGATTTCCAACGTGGTGCCTAAGTAAGAAAGGGGAAAAAAAAAATGCCACCTGTCAAAACACATGCATGGGCAAAGGAGTTTCTGGCAGAGAGCGCAGCAGCAGGAGGAAATGAGCTTGCAGGAGGTGCAGAGTATTATTTTGTTCCGCAGGCAGTCTGAGAAATTTCTCTTTTTTAGCAGGTGGTTCTAAGTAACTGCTTTCACTGCAGCTCTGAATCTTTTCATAAACTGTACGGGCTGTAGATTTTTAAGGCTGTAGATTGTTAAGGACAATGTAAACCATCTAATGTAAGATACTGCATAACCCAGGCTGCAGAATTCAGTGTGGTACTGGTGAAACTTGTATTGTGGCCATTTTAACGAATGACAGCCAATATCGATTTAAAGATTTCAAGTGATGGCTAGGAATATTATAGAACACTACAAAGTATTTTTATAGTTGGCTTTTCCTTTAAAAAATAAGGGCCTTCTGTTCTGTCTAATTATATCTAAGTTTGGACCCCAGCTTCAGGTTCTTAAAATGCCTCTTTATTTTTAGGCTGAGAAGCCCTTTTTTTCAGAAAAACTTTTCACCCTTTGGGTATTCATTAGCCATGCTAAAATTAACACTTGATATTTTCTTGGATACCTTCAATAGATAGAAAAGCTGTAACTCTTCACAAGGAAGATTTTTCCAGACCTCACATACTGTTGAAGTAATTTTTATTTTGTTATAAAATTTTATTTTGTATTGTATTTTTATTTTGTCAAAATACCTTTAAATGTAATTTTTTTTTTTTTTTTTTTGCACAAGAAGGAACTCTGGTGACTGTACAGTGCCTAATATAATGGCTTGACACTTCAGCTTTCCCCAAAAACACAGGCTTGAATATAGGCCTTCAGGTTTATCACTCTGAATTTTAGGCAGATAACTACAGACAAAGTAGAGAGGAAATGTAGCTCCAGAAGACTGTTTAGTCTACATAAGGTCTGATTTGGTGTTTGGTGATATCTCTTTTTTCTCTGACTATATGTAGGGCATAAATGTTAAATTTTGAACTTCTGAGTTTATATTTTACTTCCAGGCATTTTATACTTTCAACGTTAGTAAAGTTGAGGAATAAAAGAATGGCTAAGAATGGATATAAAGTCCAGGAATCTCTCAGAAACACCTCACTTGCATGTTGGTTATTAACTGCAGATAATTCAGGTTATGTTACCAGAAAATCTTTACTACTACATCTATATCAGATTCTTTTTGTCATCTTTCTGTCAAATTACATTTGACTGAATCAAGTTTTTCATTCTCTTACAATACTAATACATTCATAGTTTTTCTCTAGTGCTTAAGAACTTCCTGGTGTCCTGACAGCTAGAAGAAGTCCCCTTAAGCTCTGTTAGTCATCATTTGGTCCTACACATTCAAAAACTTCTTTATATTTAGCGCTTGCTCTTTGGCACGTTTTGCAGTTATGGATGAAATAACTAAAGTCTAGACCAAAACACCTCTGTAAAGTCTAACATCATCCATCTTCTTGGTTACTTTGCTTTTCTTGCTTTGGTTTTTGGTGTGTCTTGTCCGTAGCCTCCTACTTGCACCTAGCTATTGGCTCCAGTAATCTGAACTGATAAAATGCTTTCAGTAACCTGCCCTAATGAGGTATGAAGGGCTACCATTAGGTATCTGGAGACATAGTAATGTCAGGGAGCAGACGACCTGCTGGGAGGTGTCCCTCAGAAGACAAGGCATCTTAGAAGTGTCACTGCTTTGTTCCTTTGGATTCCAAGCTCTACCTGCTGCTGTAGCATGTCAACCTTATGGGGAGGAATGGGCTGTGCCCAGTGAAAAAGGAAAAAACAAACCAAAACCAAGACACAAACCCCAGGAGGTTTAAGACATCTTCAGGAAAAAAAACACTAGAAGATGTTCATTTTAATACAATTTCAGAAAAAAATGCTGAAGAATGTTTGTTCAGGGCCACCCCTTGGAACAGAGTAGGGGTAGTCACTTAAGCACAAAATGGGAGAGTGGGGGATTTATGATTCAGTTTCTAGTTCTCTGTGTGCACAGCACAGAAAACATCCACCAGGGAAGGGTCTCACAGTGCACAGAAAAAGGCAGAGACTCGTAAGTGCCTACACATGTTGGCAAGTAATAATTGCATCTGTTTATATTGGGGTTTGATACAACAGGACACATTTGCGGTGGAAGAAAAAAACCTGGAAACTTTAATACTGTGTTAGGGAGTCCTATCAGGTTTGACGTGTCACAGTCACTTATGTTGTATAATCTGATATAGTGACATAATGAGAGCTGATATGTCACCCTAATGATAGGTCTATTCTGAAAAATGAAAGAAGACGTGGCTCATAATATCAGAGCTAAGATTACTATGGCTTTCAGTAACATGCTCTTTCCAATCAAGATCACAGTCAAGCTGTGCCAAACATACATGCATGTGAATACGATCAGTCGTATAATCACATACTTTTATAATTACAACTACATTACGTAATCTTATGAAGAAATTTTACAGAGGTTAGTAGTAGGGCAGCCAAGTAGTAAGGAATGTAGAAAGGCATACAGAGATTGCTATAAGTATTTAATGGTCAATAATAGATTTGCTGTAGCTTTTTTAAGCCACCTTATGGGGTTCCATAGCAAGAATCCAATACTATATTAAATTCCAAAAAGATTATTAAAATGACCGGCATGTCATTTCATTTTAAATCTATCCAGATTAACCATTCGTTCCCGAAGACTCAAAGGTTATGTAAAGTCTTAGGTTTATTCACCCACACAGAACAGTATTGGCATTCGTCATGGAGAGCATAGACATGCTTACAGTAAATGCATGGCCATTTTTAGAAGGCACCTGTCATTGTTGCTTTGTGTTACACTGTAAGGAACATGGTAGAAATACAGCAAATTATTACAATTACTATTATGTTACCGCCATTACAGTTGAAGTGAACACAAATTTTGAAAAGCATTTTATTCATCCCTTTTGCCAAAAGCTTTTAAAAATCTTTTATTGTCAGCCTGTGACCTTGCAGAACAAGATTGACTCTCTGAAAAATAAAAGTAACACATTTTTCCTGTCATACTACTGAGCCCTTTCAACTCCTATTACCATCAGGGGAAGGCAAAGACTTTTGGCACCTTATATGCAATAGGTCCTACATGAAGACCTTCGTAGTCTAAGTCGTGCAGTGTAGACCCAGGAAAAACTCCTTACTGGGATGTAGGATTGTATCCCTGGGATCAATTTTCTGACTGTTGCTCTTTGCCATATCCAATTTGCCATGAATAATGTTACACATAGTTAAACTTTGCTTTACTTTAACTGGCAATATTTCTAACTGTTCTGCCCATGTTTAACTTTTTAAAAAAACTGGACTAGGAAGTGTAATTCATAGAATCACAGAATGGATTGAATTGGAAGAGACACTAAGGATCATCTAGTTCCGACCCTCCTGCCGTGGGCAGGGACACCTCCTACTAGGCCAGTGTCCTGGTTTGAGGTTGCTCAATTCAGCTGCTTATCCTTTAGGAACTGGGGAGTGTTGATAAATTTTGTTTACTAAACTCTTTGCAGCAAAAAGAAAGAAGTTTTCCCTCTCAGACTGAAATTATAAAGAAGAAAACAGTTTTTATATAAACCTTTAAACATATGAACCCATGAAATTTAAAATGTAAGCTCATATTCCTCCAGTGAAAATAAAAATATTTACAGGAGAAACCCGTTAAATAAAAATAAAGATAGATAATTTTGTTAAAATGAAGTAAAATCCATGCAGCAGGTACAATGGTGTTTTCAGCCACTAGAAATTCTGGCTTGGAAATTACTGCACAAGGAGGGAAGCTAATACAGCACTTTCTGCTGACCTGCATCACTCTCTCCCTGTGTAAAATTTATGCTAGAGAACTGGGGGGGGGGGGGGGGGAGGATGGGATGGGACAGGACAAAACACCTTTGGCAGAAAGATTCATTTGCAGAATCATCCTGTCAGGGATTCGGTTGTATAGCTTTTCTGTTTCTCAATAAATTTTTTAGAGAGTCTTAATTTTAAATTTGCTTTGAGTATCAGGGCACCTGTTATAATATTACAGGGAAATAAGAAAAAAATAAGATTGGACTGATGAATTTCATTATCTATTTCATGATCATTTAAAATATAAATGAGGTGCCATTAAAAAAGGGAGTGCAACAATGTAATTTCTCAGCTCAATTTTGCCTGTTTCTTCTACTTAAACATTGGCAGCAATGTATGTATAATACATTATTGGGAGGAAAGAATAAAATGTACTTGGGAAAAAAACCACAATAATTTTGTTTCCTTTAACAGAAGAACTTAATTTCACAGATTTCCAGCAACTCTGAAAGTGCTTGATCAGTACAAAAACATGCAAAGTTAATTAATGATTTCAATTTCAAAGCACCTTTGATTAACTGAAACCAGTACATAGGGAGGCAAACTACTTTTCATTAATGACTCTTTTTATCGTTTCTATTCTAAAATGCCTCTAATTGACAGCATATATTTTCCAAACAGTCTGTATTATTAGATTAGAACTCTTGACGTTGTTCACATCTGGGTACCTGAGCAAAAATAATTAAATTTAATAATAATGGAAAAAACGCAGTAATCCATCATACTACTACTGTAGCATGAGCAATGAAGTCTGAGTGGGTGCCAAATTAAAAAATGAATCCATAAAAATATGCCAATTACTATAACCATAATAAAATTGCAGCCCCTGTTCAAATGAATATGAACCATAATCCTCTCTCTCAATCTCACTGGGGTCTTCTGATTTCAAATTGCACCTAAAAACATATTTAAGGTGACGAGCATTGCACATTAGCTTTAGAAATCACATATAACACTGTAGCCCCGACTGAAACAAATCTCCAGGACTCTTCAATTTAAAGTTCCTCCATTTTCTGTGCTATTGTCTCAGCTTCATCACAGCATTCAGTATGACCTGAACTGTTTTTCCAAACTCATCGTTCATATACTGGCAGCTTCATAAGGTAAGCACAGTGTGATTCTCTTTCTTTAGACACTGCTTTTTGCATCCTTCTCGTCTTTCTGTACCAAATGCTCTCATTTGTCAGGCTTTAGAAACCTGTTGGAAGAGTAAATAGGGAGCTCTGAACATTCAGAATTTTTGTGTGTGTCCTGTGAAAGGTATTGTGCAACAAACAAGCATCTCCTTTTTTCACTGTTAAAATGGATTGCTATTGTAACAACTAAGAAAGGCATTGGATAAATGTTGTTTCAGCAGTGCAGATGCATACATCACTGTCATGCTTGTTTCACCTTTTTCCATATGGAAGAAGATAGCTTGCCCTGGTAGACATGCTTTCATTAAAGGCTCAATGTGGCCAGTTCACGAGATCATTGATAATTCTTGTGTGAAGGGACCTCAGGAGGTCTCCAGTCCAATCTCCTCCTCAAAGAAAGAGCAGCTATGGGGTCAGGGTAATTTGCTCAGGACTTTTTTCAGAGGGGTCTTGAAAACCTCCAAGAATGTGACTCCTGTAACCTCTCTGGCCAGATGGCTCCACCGTTGTGCTTTCCTCATGGGGAAAAGGTTTTTCTTTGCCACCAGCCTAAATCTCCCTGGTTAAAATTATGTCTGCTGTCTCTCATCTTCCCACCATGCACCACTGAGAACAGTCTGGATCTTCCTTTATAATCTTGTAGTACTGGCTGACTTCTGTTAGATCCCCCGAAGTCACGCCTTCTCCAGGCTGAACAAGCCCATCTCCCTCAGCCTTAGTTCACAAGTGTTCCAGACACTGAGCTCTTGGTGTCCTCTGCTGAACCTGCTCCAGTTTACCAGTATCTTTCCCATGCTGGGGAATCCAAAACTGGGAATAATCCCTTCCCTCAATCGATTGGCCATGCTTTTGTTAGTACAGCCCCAAAGGCTGTGGGCTGTCTCTGCTGCCAGGGCATTCTGCTGGCTCACGCTCAGCTCGCTGCCTATCAGGACCCCCAGGGCCTTTCCCACAGAGCTGCTCCCCAGATGGTCAGCCCCAGCATGGATAGTTACAAGGAGCTCTTCCTTCCCAGGTCCAGGATTTTGCATTTGTCATCATTGAATGTCTTTATGTTCACCTAGACCCATTGCTCCAACCTGTCTAGTTTCCTCTGAATGATTTAAATCTATAAAAGTGCCCTCCCTTGCCTCCTCCAGGTCACTCATGAAGATGCTAAATGAGGCAAGCCCCAGGGCAGACCCCCGAGGTACTACACTTGCTACTGGACTCCAGATAGAACATGATGCATTAACCATAGCCATAACCAATCCTGTTCATCCATCTAGACTGTAATGTCACAACTTGGGTACAATAAATTTGTGGAAGACAGTGTCAAAAGCTTTGCTGTAGTTGAAATAAATGACATCCACTACTCAAATTGTGTCCCTGTCTATGGCCGGGGGATTGGAACTCAATGATCTTCAAGGTCCTTTCCAACTCTAAACCATTCTATGATTCTATGATTCTATGAAATTCAGCCATTTTGTCAAAGGGAGTCAGGTTGATCAGGCATGATTTACCCTTGGTAAATCCATCCTGACTGTTCACAATCACCTGATTATCCTTAATCTGTACAGAAATGTGTGCCAAGGGGACACTTCATGATTATCCCAGGGGTCGTACTTTGTAGTTCCCCAGTTTCCTTCGTTGCAGAGCCGTACAGACACCATGAAGTTTGTTGTCAACATGTCCTCTTGAACCTGTTTACAAAGAGCAGATGATTTACCTCCATCTGTGCATGCACTGTTTGACTGTATTTATTAGACATTTATCTCCTCTAGTGAACGCTCTTCCCAACTCCACTCTCCAGTAAGGATTGTACTCAAACGTGCCAGTGTGAACAGTCTGAAGAGAACAGCAATTTCTTTTCTTATGGTAATGCTATCATAGTGAACACTTCAGTAGTTTTACTTTGTTTTACTTTGGGATATGTTAAAAAAAGATATTTCTCAGATATCATAAAACTGTCTTATTCTAATTTTCTGGAGATTACAGATAACCTAGCTTATGCCTTTAAGTAAGCCAAGTTGAAATAAACCTGTCGGTTTTCCCTTCAGTACATGCAAAATTCACTTTTCTGCAGTGACGCATCAACCATGTGCATATGAGCAAGTTCCATGAATGTACACATTATGAACATCAGTTATCAATATTACTTCCTTTTAGTATAGTTATGGACAATGTAAGTAATGATATTTTTTATGAACTTTTTGGCTTTGGGTATTTTTTAATTTAAAAATGTATCAGCATTCTCATGGAGTCCCAGTAAAACTGTCCATAGACAACTTATGTCTTTTAGCTTTAAAAAAAGTTCTCTGGGAAAAGATTGTTTTTCTCAACAGTATGAAAATTGAAAGGTGCTTTTTAATATATCATCTAAAAAGCTCAAGAGCTTTGCTTAGTAAACACAATGTTCTGTTACAAGGTCCGCAAAATAAATAACTGTATGAGTGGAAGCCAAGCCATTGGTCTTCATGATCAAGAGGCCTAAAAAACATACAAACGTTACAAGTGCACCTGCAAGAGCCTGCCTACAGCACATACAGAATGCCTTAGAAACAGACTGTTTTCACAGATATAGTATTGTTCCTTAAAATATTTGGTATCCTTAAAGGTGTATGGAAACAGTATTAGTCATTACAATATTTATTCGCTGGAAATAAAAGTAAAATTATTCTGACAATATTCTCTAAATTGGAAGTTATATTTATATAAAACCAAAGAGTTTTCTCTTTTCTAAATCCCTTAGTGGTAAGAAAGGAAGGTAGAAGCCTTTTGTCACCATTTGCATGGCAAAGAGTTGCTGCTGATAACTCTAAAAGATATGAATAGCATATTACAGCATTTCATTATTCATGGAGTTATTAATGCTGTAAACTGTTGTAGGTAGTTGATTTTTCATCATGTGTATAACTACCCCTCAATGATGTTTTCATGTAAGAGGCATGAAAAAAAAATCTTTTCATTCAAATGGCTGAAAAAAAAGTACTTTATCTTTCAGCTATATTTGATGACTATAACTATTTTTTTTTTCCTTATGGAGAATTAGCTAGTAACTGATCCAGCTTATTTGCAGATGGATGCACTCATCATTATTTCATTACTGAATTCATTCAGTTCATAATTGTGGGAGATTTTGTTCCCACAAATTTTTAGGTTCAGTTATACAGTTAAAGGCAACAGAAAATAGTGACCAAAATGGGATATCTAAGTAAAGATGGAAGTTATTTCATGTATTTTCAGTGATCTAAAAGCTGTGGCTAAGCCAAGCAATTATTTGCACTGCCTCTACAGTCAATAGCGTGACACAGGCACTTCCTGAGGATGATCAACATTCCTCATTAATTTCTTTCAGGAGGTTTTTGATCCCACCTGTTTTCCATAATGGCAACAGGAGAAGCAAAACCACCCAGTTTAGCTGGGATGCCCAGATTTTCAGATGGCCTGTGTGAGGGAGAATTCATGTCAAATAAACTTTGCAAGGTTGTCACAGAATTTCTAGGATGGCAGTGGAGTGGCCAGGAGGAGGAAGGATGGCTTTCTCAGCCATATACTGCAGGTGGCACCACTTTTACACAATAACAGACAATTGCAGTTTCTTGGTAAACACCTTTGTCAGCAGAAACCAAGACACTCCCAGGCTGTAGGACTTGGCACGGAAAGCATGCTTAAGATCAAATAAACTTTGGATGCACAGGTCATGAGAGTATGATGAGACCCAGACAACAGAAGATGTTCAATCTTCATCGTGCTGAAGACTAGAATCTGGGTCAAATCCAATTATCTGCAGTGGGTAAGAGGGCTGCAAGCTCTAAGATGCTTGGTGAACCTTTAATACCTTGGAGTTGCAGGATAAGCAGACATGTTTTCTGTCCAGTTTAAAAGGAATGGACAGATAAGGAATAGATCCCCATAGTACCTTGAGATAGACACCTTGCTGCAGAGCAGAAGCAATATGGAATAGACACATGCTGTCCAACAAAACCAAAAACCAGCAACAAACTTTATAGATGTCAGATGAACATCAGCAACACCACCAAAATTTGTAGCTATAGGACAAAGAACCTGATTATTTGATGGGAAGTGAATCACAGTATGTGTGCTCTGCTGTAAAAAATGGTATTGCTTGAATATAATGGTGAATGATTTTTTTTCCAAAGTAAAATAAGCTGATATTACTGACATTTGTCTTTTTCTACAACCACTGGTAAACTTTGCCAGTATGAAGTCTGACTTCATTCAAATACTATTTGTTGAGAAAAAAATCATGTTCCATAGTGAGGGACCCCACTTCGGAATCAACCCTAATAAAGACAAGAAGAAATAAAATGATATCTCACTAGTTCTGAATGTGATCTATGACATCTGAGTTTTATTTACTGTGGTAATGCAATGGTTACACTGAAAAAAAAGCCTCTGTCATTTCAGTACAACTGATTTTCAGCTAAAAGGAACTAAAAAGTCTTGTTTAGGCATGATATTAATTATAGCTGTTCCTTCTTTCATATTACAGAAGTTTAGTGGAGTCCTTATTGCAAATTAGGACAACTAGGACCTGAGGAAATACATCTTACAATCTAAGTGGGAAGCCTTCCATCTTCATGATTAGTGAAACACTGCAGATACGGGTCATTTTTGTAGCAAAGGTATTAACTGTACTGAAGACCAAAATAACAATATTCTGCACTGTCTCAGGTACACTCTGTCCACAGACTTTCCAATTACATTCCAAGTAATTCTCAGTTCTTATGGGAGCATGGGCCAGGGGATGTAAAATTTTGATGGCGATACCAGAAATCTTGAAGGACGTGATACACAAAACGTTGTGTATTCATACGCGAAGGCAAGCCGAATCCTTTTATTATGTACAGTGATTGCATTGCTGGAGTCTTGGGCAAGACTTCAGGAGGAATAAACCCAACTATTGTTGACCTAAGCCAGCTGCAGATTGCGAAGAGAATGTCAAAGAAATACATCTTTCTTTATCCCCTTGCTTTATCAGAAGCGTTCTAAAAGTACTTCAGTGAACTTCCAGACTATAAGAAACTGCTGGCAGCCCTTTTGAAATGACCCCTCAAGGTCTGCAGGCACAGGTCCCCTGCTGCGTTTAGGTGGCTAGTTCCTCTAGCAATTGTTGGGAACCAGGGACCTAACTACAGGCTACAGTTCTAAATAGCTTTGTACATCTGAGCCGCACGTACTTACCAAAGAAAGCCAGCAAAGCTTTGTGATATTAAGAAGGATTACACTACTGCAGCTATGCAAACAGTTGCAGACAGTCCATCTGCTATTGTGGTTTAATACAAATTTGGTACAAGCCTTTGTAGTGATTTCAGACTATGAAAATATTAAGAAAAATTACATTTAGTGGTTTGCATGTTATTATTTCTTTTGACAGCTCTCAAGGATAATAGCCCTGGACTAGACTTTTGCTCACTTAATCTCCCCCAAATCTGCATGAATTCTTTCCACTAATTCTAAAATGCTGACAACTTACTGAAAACAGTATGTATTAGACAATCTATATATAGAAAGGAAATAAATCTGAAAATTCTGCAAAAGCATAGAGAAAAAATGATGTATAAAAAACTTCAGTGATGCAGGGTTAGACTTTATAATGAAATGTAGATTGCCATATTTAAGGCTATTCTGAGGTAAGGTTCTGTGAAATTATATTTTAATTGCTCAGACTAGCAAAATTTTTTCTCATATGCATTACCTGTTTTACACTTCAAACTCAGTATATCATTGAATCAAAGGATAATCACCACAGCATTACCACAGTCAAAGCAAAATTTAGCTAATTAAGGTGCTTCAATCTCATTGCAAAGAAAAGTTTGCTGTTGTTCTAAGTCCTGCCTTTCATTTTAAAAAGTATAAAAGCAATTCCATCTCTTTGTTTGCAAAGAAAACCATGAAGATGTAACCAAGCACAGTTGACCCTCTCCAACTCCATTGAAAGCATAGAGTAATTCTCCAACCTGTGAACTTCCGCATACATATTCAGGGACTATTAATGATGAACCATGTTGCAAACAGAAGATGGAAACTTAACTCACATTACCCACTTTGCAGTAGTTCCACAGGAATTTTACTGTTTGATTGATGAAGTAGCAACAAGCTGGGCTTCAGCACACAAGAGCTAAGGTTGTCCAACATGCCTCAAACCAAAAGTGGTGGTGCAGAGAAAGGAAAAGAAGAGATGAGTATTTCTGAGGCTTTACTGGGAAAACAAATTGTTTTCTGTGTCTCACTTCTACAACTACCCACTGTTTTGTGAAACAGAGCAAAGGGTCATATTTATGGATGGGTACATGAAAGTTTAGCTGGGGTCTTGGAAATTTCACTTTGAAAATCATTCTTGCACAGACTTGCAGTGAGAGTTAAACAGAGCGTGCTAGACAATTGCACAGAGATTTTCTCCAGTGTCCTTTTATTTCCCCACATAAAGTATTTAAGAAAATGGATTATTAGAAAGCAAAACTCTTCTCTGCTGGGCAGAGAAGAACCTAATGAGGTTTAACAAAAGCAAGTGCAAGGTCCTGCACCTGGGAAGGAAGAATGTAAAGCACCAGTATAGGTTAGGGGCGGACCTGCTGGGAAATAGCTCGGAGGAGAGGATCTGGGGGTCCTGGTAGACAGTAAATTATCCATGACTCAGCAATGTGCCCTTGTTGCCAAAAAGGCCAATGGAATCCTGGGCTGCATAGGGGAGAGTGTGGCCAGTAAGTCGAAGGAGGTCATTCTCTCCCTCAACTCTGCACTGTTGAGGCCACAACTGGAATACTTTGTCCAGTTTTGGGCTCCCCAGTTCAAGAGGGACAGGGAACTGCTGGAGCGAGTCCAGCGAAGGGCAACTAAGATGATTAAGGGCTTGGAGCATCTGCCTTATGAGGAAAGGCTGAGAGAGCTGGGACTCTTTAGCCTGGAGAAGAGAAGGCTGAGGGGAGACCTTATTATGGCGTACAAGTATCTAAAGGGTGGCTTGAAGGAGGATGGAGCCAGGCTCTTTTCAATGGTTCCCAGTGACAGGACGAGGGGCAATGGGCACAAGTTAGAACATAGGAAGTTCCATTCAAATACACGGAAAAACTTCTTTACGGTGAGGGTGACAGAGCACTGGCACAGGCTGCCCAGGGAGGTTGTGGAGTCCCCTTCCCTGGAGATTTTCAAGACGCGCCTGGATGCAGTCCCGAGTAATGTGCTCAGGGCAATCCTGCTTTAGCAGGGGAGTTGGACTAGATGATCTCTAGAGGTCCCTTCCAACTCTGATGATTCTGTGATTCCGTGATCCCGTGAAAACCCCAAATTTTACCTCAGAAAATCAGTTTTGCGGCACAAATAATCTATTGCCTGTGATTCTGAGAGTTATGAAGTGACTGTTAAAGAACACTAACTATATTTATGTAAACTACTGGAGAACTCAGAAAGTAAGAGGCTCAAGTTTGAACAGAAGATGAAACAATAACTCTTTATACTTGTGAAACCAGTATTCAACCTTAACAAAAAGAAGTTGGACCGTTGCTTTCATATCATACTTAAAATGGAATAGTGCCCCAGTATCATACATCAAAGGAGTTCCGATGCTTTTCTGACCCGGCTCAAATAGGACTGCCAAGAACAGAACTACCATTAACACTTTCTGGAGCAACTGGTCTGAAATTTCCATTAGAAATGTCAAAGTTTCTTCAGCTTTAAAAGATCTGGCAAAAAATACAAAGCAGCGCGGTTCCATTTCTCATGTACGTTATAGTCGCCAGTGGTATCTGCAGCAAATGAGGGGTAGGGAAACTGTTTTATCTTTGTCACTATGCTCTGCCAATGTTTGTTTGATTGCTATGGCATTACTTTGTTGGTGACTACCAAAGACTTCTAACCTGCAAAAATCAAGTTTGGTCCAGAAAGCAATAACTCATTCAGATAAGTAATTTTGGAAATAGCAAAAAATTTCAGTTATGGTTTGACATCTGCTCAATTCCTGCTGTCAGTGCAATGACACAGGAAAGATCTCAAAGATGAACACAAATAAAAAATGCTGATTCTCACAAAAACATCCAATACTCACTGAGGTCTGAGGGAATGAGAGAAATTGGGAATTGCAGGTTCCCAGTCTATGAAAGCTTGAGGATAAGCAAGACCTGCCTGAACCAGCAAAAAAATACATTGAGAATTTCAGTGCTGCAAACGAATTTGCTTTTGTTTATTAGATTTCTATAAACCAGGGCTTTGGATGAAGGGATCCTGAAGCTATCCTTTTTCCTTCTGGTCATAAGCATCTGGATGCAACTCAAGAACAGCCAGATGTGATAGTTCAAATGGAATGAAACTTAACCTATTGATGGGATGTGATGATGCTATTCTTTAACTAAAACATCTCTGTTTACTTTTTTCCTGTTCACTCTCTCCACCATCTTTCTATCAAATATCTCTGTCCTCACAATCATTCCTTTCTAAACTGAATCAAACTGTCCTCACAATCATTCCTTTCTAAACTGAAGCTCCTAACCACATAAGCCTTATTTTCCAGCATGTAAATTATCAGTGTTCGACCGTCCTTTGAACTCTGTTATTAGATACTATGAAGTGGCACTAAAAATAATCTCATTACAGTTACCGGTGAGCTAAAAAATCAAGGTACGTGTTCAAAATCACCTCTCTGATTGGACCGATATTTCCACTGTAGGTATTCAAGGACTAAACTAATCAGTTGTCTACAAAAAATCGTAGTGTATCTCTGAGTCACTACTTTTCAAGAATTCCTCACCCTGATATTATCGATAGCTTGCATGCCTCATTCTTAAATGCACTACTTGACTGCATGCAAAGCCAAACGGCACCATACAGTGCCCATACACTCCTTTCTTCACCAGCGGGAGGAAATAAATATTTATTTCTGCCTTCAGAGTTAGGTCTAGAGACTTGTTACAAACATTTTTGTGTAAAGTTGTGCTGTGATTTCAATGGCAAGAGCTTCTGTTCAGTGGCAAGCAATTCTAGGTGGGCTTCATTCCTTCATTGTAGCTTTACTAATGCTATAAATCAGCAGGGTTTCATATTTAATTTCTGTAGCTGTTAAGGATTTCATCTTTAGCTTTAGGAAATATAAACAATTTCTTGTCTGATCCATTTGCAAATTCTCATAGAATTGTTTCTTTGGGACATATCTATATTTAAACTAAGCTTTTTCAGCCAGAAAGTTTATTTTATATATGTTTTTTCCTAAAGTGTTTTAACTTGCCAATTCTAACTGTAGCCTCAGATTTTTTTTTATTCTTTACCCTTTGTATGCCTTTTAAAACAGTAACTGTGCTTGTCTTGCAGTCTTGCATTTTTAATTATATGTTTAGCTAGATGTTTAACTTAATGTTCTTTTAAGACTTCTTTGTGAGTGGCAAAAAAGTTCAAAAATAAATGGAATTCTCATTGAATGTCAGCGCACTGATTTCTATTTCTTACATATTTTTTTTCATTCCACACAGATTCCAGAAAACAAAAAAACAACCAAACAAAAACAAACCCCCCAAACCTCAGAAAGCTGACAGTCTAGAAATCATTGTACTGACCACCAACTTTGAGCGTGTTAATCAGTTGCCTGAGGGAGTCATGCTGGTAAAAACATGCCAGCAATTTAAAAACACTGACAATCACCTGCTTGTGTTTGGGATGCTACTGTGACACTGATGAATTTGCTGCCACAGAAATAATCCTTTAATCAGCAGTCTGATGGTTTACGGTATCTGAAACATCCTGTACCATGCAGTACAGGGATGAACATATTCTGACATTTTTAATTAAATAAATTATTTTGATCCTTGACCAACTGTAGTAACTTAACAGACATTTCCAGCAAGATTTATGATGGGATTTTCATGCAGACTTCAGACATCTCTGTTTCAAAAGATGGTATATTTTCTGTTAACTTGTCCTTGTGAAGCCCTGTTAATTTCGTCTTTGTATAGAACATGACGTGTTATAAGGCAGAGCTGCATTTCGTGGAGTTTGACAGGTCTGATTTCACTCAGGATTTAAGATGATTTCATACAACTAGACATGCGGCCGAGGGAACTGGGGTTGTTTGGTCTGGAGAAAAGAAGTCTGAGGGGAAACTTTATCACTCTCTACAGCTACCTAATAGGAGGCTGTAGAGAGGCGAGGGTCAGTCTCCTCTCCCAAGTAATAAGCAATAGGACAACAGGAAACAGCCTCAGGTTGTGCCAGGGGAGGTTTAGATTGGATATTAGGAAAAATGTCTTCACCAAAAGAGTTATCAAGCATTGGAACAGGCTGCCCAGGGAAGTGGTTGAGTCACCATCCCCGGAGGTATGTGTAGGTGTGGTGCTTAGGGACATGGTTTAGTGGTGTACTTGGCAGTGTTAGTTGGACTTGATGATCTTAAAGGTCTTTTCCAATATAAACAATTGTATGATTCCATGTAGCGTTGAAAATACAGATTTTTGAATTTTTATCTTTTTTCCCCTCTCTTTATCAGTTTCAAGACAAAAAGAGCTCAGACTTGTTGCCTTCTACGATTATTACAGAAACTGGTTCAGGGTAGTGTATTTCATTCTACATTGTCAGCAACAGACTTCCTAGGAGGTGAGCACTTGCATGCTTTAACTGCTTATTGTTGTCACTTGAAGGCCATTACCATTAGAAAAAAAAAGAGAAAGAACTGTACAGAACTATTGTCCCTACTTACAAAACATTATGTTTTCCCATTTTAGGAGCTCTTCGGAGAGGATTCAAATTTATTCCTCAGGAAATCTCTTTGTAGTTTTCCCTTTTAGTCTTTTGCTGGTTCTACTTCTAATGAAACCAAACGTGGGTGCTTTACACAATATTATCCCAAAAACTCATTGCCACTTACAGTCTCATTATTGGAGTTTCTGGAACCTTTAAGCTTTTTTTTACAGTTGTCTTAATGTTGGCATCTAACCCTTCTGAAGCAGCATCTGAAGTCTAGTGGGATCTCCAAGACTGTCTCTTGGACACCACAAAACACCTCAATTTACAGAATTGATTTGTGCCCTTATGAAAAGAGGTTGTTTGGGATTTACATATTTATTTGCAAATGTCTGCAAGTACACTAAGTGTTTTAAGCCCTGTTATAATCAGTGGAAATCTACTCCATGCAGTCAGGGAGTTCAAAAGACCAATTAAATAACCGTCAAAGTCCTGGTTAACCAAATTCCTCTGCTGGCTGTATTGACCAAACTTCCACTGTCTATAATAGCGGGGCCTTCCATGCATAAAAGCATTGAATTTCAGATGTGTTGATATAGAACTGAATGGTCTCCTTAATTTATAAAAGAAAGCCACTGCGTGACACTGAAAACTGCAATTCTGGGGCTGGAACAGCATGCGCTGCCCACGCATTGATTACAGAGACCAGTATTTAGCGGAGTCTCCAGCTCTCATCATAGCATTTTTTTCTGGGGAGTACGTCAGTAAATATTTGGTGTTCAGGCCAAGCTGAAAAGGGATAATACAGCCTGAAAATAGTAAAATTTTTACTGTAGCTGCCCGTATGCAGTACAACACTGAAAGGTGAACACCGTTTCTGTTCTTACACTTTCAGCTCTGCCCAGACAGCCGGTTGCACTGTAAGCACAGGACAAAAGTACACGGGAATGTGTTAAAATGATATCACAATTTTAGTCACAGTTTCATTCTCTTCCAGTACTCTGATTGCTTTCCTACTTGTACATATGATCATTATTTGGCTTGCTGTATTTTTGCCAGGTAATCTCAGCCTTTCCAAAACCATGATGCCCCCAGTGATGGCCACACACACCTGCTGCTTTCACACCCTGAAGAGACAACGCTGTGTATGCTGCGACACCTCGAATGGGAGGGAAAGAATGTTTTTGTAACTCCAAGCAGAACAGCTGTGTTGCCACAGCACTGCCATTTAGTAAGCATTTAACATATTTTTCTTCTTGAAAGTAGTACTTAGTACCTAAATAGAGCTCTCCATCTTCAAAGAGTTAAACAAACATTAACTAATTAATTCATTCTGCATCCAGCAAAGGAGGTAAGTAATGTTGTCTCCACTCTTTTTTTTTCAAATTCAAAGACTGTAACTGATCTGCCTAAACCAAAAGTGGAATTAGCATAATGGAGACAAGTGGAGATCTCTGTTGTGCTCTGATTATTAGATTACTGGCAACTGCAACGGCTGTATTCCTCTTCTGTTATATGTCTTTTCCAAAGTTTTAAACCAAACTTTTCTTTGAATGTTATTTAAACAAATATTCAGGCTAAAAGTTAGATATAAAGTAAAGTTATGACGTAATAAAAAGTAAAATTAGTAATAGAACAATTAAGAAAAATACATAGTAATAAAATATACTCAACTGTTACAACTTCTAAGGCAAAGTTCTAGGATTTTTAACAATACCTAATGATATATTTCCCCAAACATGCTTCTTGCTTCCACAAACCCTTAATTTGGATTCTTGAGAAAGACAGTGGTTAACTCAATAGGAACAGGCTTAACGTGGCGTGTGGCCGGCTGCCTAAGTTAAGGTCTTGCTTAAAGGATCCTGAATCTTGTGCAGTGGCACAAGACAAACCTTTTTTCAGAAAGATTGGAATTTATGAATTTTCAAGAAACTGCTTGACAAGGCAGCTGTCTGACAGCTGTGGGAAAGAAAGAAAGAAAGAAAGAAAGAAAGAAAGAAAGGATTACAGATGAGGGATGCTTTCCCTCCCTTTCGCTCCTCCCAGCTATTTGCTACACTGGTAAACACTCTGTGATTAAACACTGCTTCTTAAACACTGTTTTAACAGGTTTCTCGACCTTCTGAAGTTCTAGTATTTTTGTTAGGGAAAGATGGAGTGGCCTGTTTGGGTTGGTATTCCCCTGCCTGTGCAGACGAACCTATGCCCTCTGCTGAGAGTGCTATAGGAGGTGGAACTATGAATGCCGCTTACAATTGTCTTACAGAGAAGTCAATATTAAAGCTTAAATGTACAAATCACTCATGATATGTACTTAACACAGAAAAATGGAATCTATGATAATAGCAAAGCACACACATTTTCTTTTTCTGACTATTTTCATCAGATAGTGTCTACAACAGCTGAGGTACTATTTGAAAAATAGGACATATGGCATTAAGCGACTTTTGGCAAACCTATAGAGCAAGGCATATGGCATATGATAACCTTGAAGGAAGAAATGTCTCCTTGTATCCTGTAAAATTATATGACAAACTGATCTCTGAACATACTTCTTGTCAGAAACTTGAAAAATTACATTGCTTACCCAGTATAAATGTAAGGTTTTTCATGACTGTTTTTCTACCCAACTGTGATTGCTAATTATGTCTAACTGGCAAACTGAGATATTCTTTATTTTTTTTTTTTAGTGGGCTTAATATATGGACATGAATATGAGCAGTCACCTTGTCACTCACAGTCATTATCTTGTTTTATATTTTCCTGTCAGGTGAGGGTATTGGAGCACCTCACATACTTTAAGTAAACCTCAGAGATGTTACATGTAAGAAGGCACACTTAAATTGTATGTGCCCAAGGAGGATGTCTTATGAAAAGTATGAACAAGAATCTTTTGGGTTTTAGGTAAATGCAGAAATGCCATCAATATTAAAACAGTGAATAAATTAATTTAAGAAAGAAAGTGCTATCTGTCTCCTAGGCTTGCGTTTAAATATTATGTTAAGAGCATTTTCTGGCTTTTTATTTTTTCTATCTTCTGTGCTAATTATATATAAAATATAGGTCATTTCTAGGCAAAGATTTCTGAACTGAAATCATTCCGTATGATACAACATCATTATTCAGGATTACAGTTCAGCAGTAGTGAACAAGGAGTATGCAGACTGCTTTACCGTGAGGACTTTATGCTATGCAGTCTCGCTGTGAATTCCATAGTAAATTAGTTACCAAAGTTGTAAATAAATCTTTGTTCCTAATCTTCTATAAATTTTTTCTTAATTTGATGTGTAGTCATAAAATAAAAAGTGAGTTTAACGACAATTTCAAGCCACACATAATAAGGTTGTTAATTTTATGATGGAATATCTGTTTTTCATTATCAACAGAGCTCAAATAAAAATTGAATCCTAGTTTTCCTAAAATCAAAATAAATTATGTATATAGTCTTGGCTTCCTCAAGTTTAAAGATGTTTTTTGATGGATCACGGATTAATACTCAGCATCCTGCAGTTTATAAACCAAAAAATATCCAGAAATCGGGTTGTTTATTTCCTTAATCTGCATCAGAATAATTTCATAATCTGTCTCAGAACGGCACTGGAAGTGTTTTTATAGCCCAAAATTACTATTTACATGGCCAGAATAGCCAATTTGGAGGTACGCATATAAAATTTCTATCTCGATTTTGTAGTCAAAACCATTCCTGATTTAACTCTTTGTGAAATTTCAGCTGAAAGGAATATTTTTTTTTTTTTTAAGAGGTTGGGCTCAGTTCAACATCCTGAATAGCAATTCTTTCCTTGATGTAGCACTTCCAAATACCATAAGACTGTGCCCACTAGTAGCTCCAGCCAGCTGGCATACCACAGTGCCCACAAAGTAGAGTTTTCTGCAGCCCACGGGACTTTGTAACTTCTGAAGCTGGTCATAGGAAACCTGATAACACCTGGACTGGTAATAACTTCGGAAATTTCAGTTGCCTTCATGGTAAATTTGTTTCATATAATCAAGGCAATCTAAAATTAGTCATTGTACTGGTTTTGGCTGGGATATTTTTCTTTAGAGTAGCTAGCATGGGGCTGTGTTTTGGATTTGTGCTGGAAACAGAGTTGATAATACAGAGATGTTTTAGTTACTGCTGAGCAGTGCTTACACAGGGTCAAGGCTTTTTCTGCTCCTCGTACTGCCCCGCTGGTGAGTAGGTGCACAAAAAGTTGGGAGGAGACACAGCTGGACAGCTGATCCCAACTGAGCAAAGGGATATTCCATATCATACGACAACATGTTCAGCTAAAAAACTAGGGGAAAGGTTGGCCGGGGGGGCACTGCTTGGGGACTGGCTGAACATCGGTTGGTTGTGGAAAGCAATTGTTTTCATTTGCATCACTTGTCTTTCTTGGGTTTTGTTTCCGCCTCTTTGTTATTTTCCTTTTCATGACAATTTATTATTATTATTACTATCATTATTATTATTATTACTCTATTTTATTTCAACTATTAAAGTATTCTTCTCTCAACCCAGGAGTTTTCTCACTTTTACCCTTCCAATTCTCTTCCCCAGTCCCACTGAGGGGGAGAGTGAGCGAGCAGCTGTGTGGTGCTTAGCTGCCAGCTGGGGTTACGCTACGACAGACATATAATATAACCACTCATTGAAACTTTTCTTTCAGTCGGTATATAAAAAGGGAAACCTCCAGAAACCAAATCAACTCAACCTAAGATTTTACTGTAAGGTAGATACAGCAGCCAAACTTAAAAAAAAAATCAAAAATTTGGACTAGACACTCAACTTCTGGATGGATAAAGCTATGCCAGATGAATTTTTTGAAGTATTATGTACTCATCATCAAGCATGACTTCCAATAGCTTCAAAGGCTAAGTCTGCCTTTGGCCTTCAAGGCTAACAGAACAAGTCTGATCCCATGTCCACAGAGCCAACGAGAGCCATACATGTACCTTTAACGGGTTCTTGGTTTGGGGCTATGCCGTGGCACTTGTAAGCTGCTGAGAAAATGCGGAACACTCTCAGACTTTATGGATGCTAATGAGGGCCAAGGGTCATCATTACCTTTCGGCTTGGAGCTGCATAGACTGAAGGAGATGAAAGCAGCATTTCTTCTCAAAGACTTTCCTAGTTGATTATGCAGTGCATTTCCATGGACAAAGTATTGACCTCTCTACATCACTAGGAATTGTGTCTTCAATTTTAATAGGAATGAAATTTAACTGTAGGCATCTAACTGAACACATTCATGTGCATATAATTTAAGTGATAACAGGAATAAGTGATCAGATTGTTTTGATCCTGTTTGGGGTATTTCATGACAAGTTCAAGCTGTACATATACAGGTATTCTTGCGATGAACATCTTATAAATGGATTTAATAAAAATTAAAATTAAACCATCATAAATTCAAATTTATTTTCATTAGATTAATATAATTTTCAATTATTCATTAAATGTAATTAAAAAAATAAACTATACTCTTTAAACTCCAACTGTATCTTGTTACACTGATGATTTTATAATTACAAATGAAAATGATTGTAACAGGAAGGAAATTGTTTGCAGAAAGGTGTTAAAATTGATTTTTGTTAGAGAAGCACGCCAAATACATTTTAATAAAGCAGTCAGACTGGGATTGCACACAAGATCTGTAACAGGCACATTTAAAGATTAGCTCCCATCCTCCAAAAATAAACCCCTTGTGTTGATTTTAATTATGAACTGACATCATTAAAAAGAAATGACCTTACAAGCTCTTGATTCAGATCACGCATACTTTATATGAAATTTCATATTACTGCTAATGCATTGCAAATAATTACCTTATTCAACTGCTCAGAGGTTAAACAGACTTTTTTTATACTTCATAAAGAAAAATAAACACCATCATGTAGATCTAAGTATTTATAGGAGAAATTATGTTCTGCTTTCTTTTCCCAATCCTCCCTACAAGCTCATGCCTTTTTAATGGAAATTACTTGCAGATCTTATGTGGGGAAGCAATTTATATAAATAAAATTTGTAAATTTAACTGATTCTCTTTTTCCTTTCTGTTGCAAATCTACCTACCACTTTACCTTACTACTCACATCCATCATGCGGGTCATCAGGTCAGGTCCTGACCTGATCATGTATCCATATCATATATATAATCTATGTGTGTGTAAATTTGATAGATAAAAGTAATAGTAAGCTAAGCAAGATGCAAATGGTATGGAATAAGGGGTGGAATGTCCTGCTCATCAGACACTCTAGTCCTGATCAGACACTCTAGTCCTGACCGTTTGTTGCAGCTGAACAAGCTGCACCACCAAAAGCTGAGAGTGCACACAGCACCCAGAAAGACCAGGGAGCAAGAGATGTCTCCATCTTTGAACCCTCCAGATCCTGAGCTGCTTTTTTTTCAGGCAAGAAGACCTGGCAGGAGACTAAATCATGCCGCTGGGTGGCCATAGCAGAGGACGGCTGCACGGCAGTGTTGGCAGTGTGCTGTCTCTCCCCTGCCCCACAGCAGCAGGTTTTGGGGGGCAGCACTGGGAGACAGAACACTGCTGCTATCATCACTTTACCTCTGCATTCCTGAAATCTCCCTCCACGTGCACGCCTCCGTACAGAGCTGTGCAGAGCTTCAGAGCTTCACCGAGTCGCCCTGAGAGGGAGGAGAAGCCTGGCCAGCTCGTTTATTCTGCTGACAGTGTTTGTTCACACTTGGCTTATTTATATTTTTCTCATGATGCGCCCAGCATTACATAAACAGCATATGCTAACTTCCTAATTATATAACGTTGAATATTAATTGATACAGTAAATTATTTATAATGCCTTCAATGTCTCTGGTCTTAGCAAGGATGACATCTACTAATACACACAGGACCACTATATCTGCAGCCCGGTATGTCAAATTACAGTAAGGTCTTATTTAAAAAATTGATTTCTGTGTGTAAGGCTGTGAATGGGCCGTAAAGCAGAGAGGACAGAGACCTTTTTATTTAACAGATTTGGAAGCAGCAAGGCAAGTCATGTAGTTTGCCACTGACACAAGTTAAAAACATATTTTTTATGACATTTTTCAATACAGCTTTCAAATATGTATACTTTATAAAACAAAATAGTCACTTAACATGAAATGACTTGTAATTGTTTTGAAATAAAACGAGCCCCTAATAGGTTTATGCCTGTGGTTTACCTTCTGCATTTCTCTGCAGTCATTCTACAGTAACTCACTTGAAATCCAGAAAAAAGGTATCTATATGTCTTGACTCTTAGTGTGAATTTCAGTGTTTTTAAAATACATTTATAACTATTAGAACTGGTGTTTAGTGCAAATTACATTTATTACTTTCTTAATTTAGCTTTAGAGGAGAAATAACTTTCACCACTTGATAAAACATTTGACATTTTGAAAGGCAAGAGCTATGTTCTGTCATAAATAACATCTTTGTGTCAGGCCAATACTATTCAAATCAAGTCAGAGCAAAGGGGTTGGACAAAAAAAAGTCACCTAAATTCAAGGACAAAATAAAAAACAGTTGAGTGGAAAAAGCTTGTGTTAACAATAGGGTCTTCTATGGAAGATTTGTCTGTGCTGGTGGGGATCAAATCACCTGTCAGTTTCTGAAGAGACACATCAATCAGATTTGACACATCGTTGATTGCTTCATTAAATCACCACTGTGGTCCTGATTTGTCTCTTCAGGTCAGATGAATTTCTTTTTCTTTTTCTTTTTTCTTTTTCTTTTTCTTTTTCTTTTTCTTTTTCTTTTTCTTTTTCTTTTTCTTTTTCTTTTTCTTTTTCTTTTTCTTTTTCTTTTTCTTTTTCTTTTTCTTTTCTTTTTCTTTTTCTTTTTCTTTTTCTTTTTCTTTTTCTTTTTCTTTTTCTTTTTCTTCTTTTTCTTTTTCTTTTTCTTATTTTCTTTTTCCTTTTCTGTTTTTTTTTTCTTTTTTTCTCTTTTTCTTTCCCTCTCCCTTTCCCTTTCCCTTTCCCTTTCCCTTTCCCTTTCCCTTTCCCTTTCCCTTTCCCTTTCCCCTTTCCCTTTCCCTTTCCCTTTCCCTTCCCCCCTTTTATCTTTCCTTTTCCTTTTCCTTTTCCTTTTCCTTTTCCTTTTCCTTTTCCTTTCCTTTTCCTTTTCCTTTTCCTTTTCCTTTTCCTTTTCCTTTTCCTTTTCCTTTTCCTTTTCCTTTTCCTTTTCCTTTTCCTTTTCCTTTTCCTTTTCCTTTCCCTTTTCCTTTTCCCCCATTTTCCTTTTCCTTTTCCTTTTCCTTTTTCTTTTCTTTCTTTTTCCTTTTCCTTTCCCTTTCCCTTTCCTTTTCCTTTTCCCTTTCCCCCATTTTCCTTTTTCCTTTTCCTTTTCCTTCTTCTTCTCCTCTTTGTATTTTAATTTCTTTTTTATCTTTCTTTTTTCTGTTTTTTTTCCTTTGCTTTCCTCTTCCTCCTTCCCTTCTTCTTTTCTCTTTCTGCTTATCCATCTTACCTCTCCTGTCTCTCTTTTTTTCTTCCTTTAAAAGCTATACAGAGTATTTGAAAATTCAAAGTTCTCTACTAACATTTAGGTCAAAGAAAAAGAAGGAAAAAATCAAACAAACAGCTCTAGGGGAGCAATAAGGCTTTTAGAATGCAGTCGTTTCCTCTGACAAAATAGTTCTGAGACATATATCATAAGACTTCATTATGTTCCTGGATTTTCTATTAATATTTTGTATGTGCACCCAGAGCTTTGGATGTATGAATATTTAAGCAATCTAAAGAAATTAATACATTAAATTATCACTACTTTAAATACTTCTCCCTTGGTTTTGCATATAGGGATATGGTAGTCTCAAATCCATATTTGAATAGATTATACTCATATTTGATGCAAACACTGGGAAGATGACTTACAGGAGTCATGACTTTGGCACCCCTTAGATGTAAACTTGAGAGCAAAGCTGAGCCCCAGCAACGTCCTGACTTGAAGTTCTCTGGAAATAGACCTGCTGGTGATATTTCAGCATGGCTGCTTACCTCTTGAGCCAGCATAAAGAAATCTCATTTCACGTAACATTTTCTGGGTGCCTACATAATCTATATTTCAACATCTCCAACACATATTTAACTTTAAATCCTGGTCTCAGTTAACAATCACTAATATTTCTCCATGCCCTGATTCACTTTGAGTGAGTTTAATCAAAATCAATGGAGAATATAAATAAATAAAACAAAAAAAAAAAAAAAAAGAAAAAGGTTTTGGAAGGTGTATAAGCTTTTGCTCACGTGTTTTTTAAATCAATGGCCTTTCTGAGGGACTGTTCTTACATCCACCATGAGTAAACAGTTCCTGATGAATCAGGAGCCAGTGCACACAATCGTTAGGGATATTGGATATATTGATGTAAGGCTGATTTAAGGTGTGGGTAAAGAGGACCATTATGCAGCAAAGCAGCCCGTCAGTCAGCAGTTTCCCTGTTTCACTTTGGCCAAGAAGATAAGGACTGGCATTGTAGGCTTGTTACCTGCATAGCTCTCTTCTACTACAAAGTGACATCACATATGAATTCCCCAGAAAGGACGTGCCCAGGGACAACATAGGCACTATGTGTAGACTGCTTTGAACACAGAAAGTGTGTTTAACTTTCTCTCTAGTGTCTTTCCACCTGCCTGTTGCAGCAGGTGGCCCGCAACAGCCTATCTTGGTATGCTTGATGGTATGGGAATTCTCAGTAGCCAGATGTGCCAGAGGCTGTGCCTGAGCCCAGCCTGAATGGTTTGCTCTCTAAATAATCTGTGTACTGCTCTTGGTGGGACTGGCCTTGAACCCAAATTATTTTTGCAGCATAGATATGGTCTGTCAACCCTCAGATGTACAGACTGCAAGACAAAGCAAGTCGGAGGGTCCCCAAGACATCCATTGTATACCCACCGTGTGATAAATGAATGAGATGAAACTGGGGTGTAAATTAGGAAGGCTGTATACACAGAAGCTAGAGACGGGCCTCTTAATTGAATGACTAATGGATGTAACAACAAGATCTGCTTTTTCCCCAGGACGCTTACATTTCAACAAATACATCACTTTGCATAAAAGTAAGCATTACTGCAACTTACTGTAGTAGAATAGATTTCCACTGTGATAATGGTTATGTCCCATTGCGACTGGCTTATGCAATGAAATAGGAAGCTAAAAATGATGCAGATTGTTACCAGCAATGGCACAACAGCTGCTGTCTGACTGCTTTTGACTGATACTCTGTTTCAGCACATTCTTAGCAAATTTACTTGGGCATATTTGAGGAAAATTGCTCTTCTTGTGGAGTTCTACAAATACTTATCTCAGGTATGGATCCCAACACCTGGACCACTTTGGTTGTAGAATCTTTATTTTTGCTTCACCAGAAGCTAAGTAGATTGATCAGTTGTTAAATCCATGCCTGGTATATTGAAGAAATTATTAAATGTTTGGAAACATTGAACAGGTCAGCATTGAAGCTTTTCTTCTCAGCTTGAAAAATCAGAGAAAAAACAGCAGCACGGTCACATCTTATAGACAGATATCAGCGAGGGAAGAAAAACATGCATATTCTTGTATCTGTTAAAAATCAGTGAAAGTGGTGTATTGCACCCTGTATAAAAAGCACAAAGTATAGAGAATGCCAATAAATGCCCACCAGCTTCTGTGTCAAACTTAATACAATTTTAAACTGTATCAACTCTGTTTCCTGCGTGCCTTACACATGCTTACAAAAAAACATCTCTTTACGAAATTGACTGAGCACTATTGAAGTCTTAATTCTGAATTTTAGATGAAATAGCCTTGAGGCTTAATTCAATATAATGTATCTGAGAGCCCCCAAAAGACAGAACTCTGGCCTTTGCTTCATCAAAGAGCCAGCCTGAGGTGAGGAAACAGAGAGAGTTACATGTGGTGTTGTGTCAGCATTTTTGCCTCCTTATGCAAGGCAATGCTTCACTGTTCTTGGTGCAGTTTCCTTGTCATGAGCTGCATCCCTGTCCCCATTAGAAAAAAAACCAAAAAACAAACAACACAGCCACATGTGGAACTATAAGAATATTTATGCATAGCCTTGCCCTATTTTTGTTCAAAACATCGTAAGTGTGAGCACATTCAGGAATCTGGTTTGAATAAACAAGTCCCTGAACATTAAAAGGAGAGTGTAAAAGCAGTATTATTGAAAAGACAAGGCCTTGCACCGGAGATTTAGAGTACATTAGTTATAGAGACTTCAGTAGGTATTTCAGCTACTTCTGATATAAATCACTGAGGAATGGACGTGTGGTGCTACATTATCCTTTTAACATATGGATTCTTGAAACTTTATTCTAAGGATATGTAGGTTTGTGCACTTCCACTGCTTTTATCTCCAGCTTTCATAGTTATAAGCTGTGTTTGCATTTTAAATGATCTGATTTTCACTTGACTTTTGTTTGGTATTCACTTTGATGTCAATTCCTTTACTATGTCATTTGAGTTATACACACTCCAAGGAATTAAGCCATCACTTTGGTACTTTTAATGTTTAAATGACATGTGAAATAACTCCTTGAAGAAACAGTAGCTGTGTTCCAATCTGACTTTTCAGATGTAGCTGCCAGTGTATATCAGTGCCATAAAGAGTAAAAAATATACAAAACATACAAATATACAAAAATATTCTGCTTGGAACTTAATCAAAAGGAAAAGAAAGAAAATAAATCAATGCTTTAAGTACTAGTTATTATGAAAGTACAAATTGAGGGAGGTGTTTTTAACACTTTAAATTAGAATTTCCCATTATGTAACATAAGAATTTAACGTCTTTCATCTTCTAAAGGACAGCACTTTGTGACTTTGTTTTATTTTCAGCCTTCATCACTTAGACACACAATATAATGATTACACTGTATTTAGACATAGAATACCCTGTATTCTACCTCCTGTTAAAGAGCTATAATTAACTGGAAGCCTCAAATCATGGTAGTATGCTATTTAAGAAACCTATGTAGACTAGACTGATTTGGCTGGTATGTCACTCAGACAAATTCTTGTTTCCTTCAGCTTTGTATTTACTTACTTCCTTATGTCCCTATATAATCCCACAACATCTCCTAACCATTCCCTTTTTCCAGCCTTATCCACTTCTCACCTCCATCAACTCTCAGCTCAGATTTCCACTCATTAGGATTCCCAGTTCAGTCTTCCTCTCCCTCTCCTTCTCCCTCTCCCTCTCCTGTCTTCCCTCACATACACATCTATCCCACTACTGATCATCACAAAACTCATGTGAATTTATAAGACTTCAGTCAAATTTGGTGGAACCCAGCTAGGAGATTCAGTTTATCAAAAGGAAGACAAATGGGTGGGCAGATGTGAAAAGAGACAGACATATGGACAGTGTCATTTCAGAAGTGATGTTTGTTGAGAAATGAGGTTAAAAGGCTCTTATATTTTTAAAGACTACAGCAAACAGAGTTTTAAAGGCATATAAATGCTGTCTCGGTGTAGCCCATTTCCTATTACCTTTAGTGAAAGATTTGCAGTACAAGAAATAAAACACAAAAAACCCAATACTGATAAGAGACAAATACTCTTTTATAGAGATCGCTGATAGCAGGTACACCACTTCTCCGGCATCAGCTGGTACAATAGGAGCTACGCCTAAGGGTGGGAATTTATTTATTTATTTATTAAATCTTATCAGTTTATCTGTCACAACTTTGATTTGATATTTTGTGAACAAAATAAATAGCAAAGATACATGACATTTTTGTTTATTCTTCAGTTCTAGGAAATAAGGGGTGATTTTGAGAGACAATGAAAGTTTCTTTTGTTAGATATGATATATATGTGATACATATATAAAGTGGAAAATCTGTTATGTTTCTATAGCAGATAGAAATATCTATGTGCTTTTCTCATTTTCATTTAACAGGGATATTGAAACTTGTAATGTTGGAAAGCTCCTTTGAAAGTGGAAGATTTCACAGCTTTCCCTACAGATGGCCCCAATTTGGAATCCTCTTAGTCCTGGAAGACCCTCCTAAAAGCCACTCTCTCTTACCAAGAACGCCCCATCCTCAGAACTTGGAGATCAGCCTCAACACAGAACAACATAGCTGTTGTCACCAACACATCAAGAAACTTTTAATCCTTAACATAGCAGTGACATAGTTCACTAGTTTTCTAAAGTTAATGAAGGATCTAGATTATGGATATGATGTGCTCTTAGGAATTCAAAATATGGACATGATAGACAGCCATATTTCTAAACATGCTCTAATGTATACATTTCTAAAAATCTACCATAGCAATACTATTCTTGCTAGTTGGATTAGAGCCTTGACAGACTTTTTCCTTTTCTAACAATGTGCCATGTGGGACATTGCAGGCACCTTGTCTCCAGGGTAGATTAATATGTGGTGATTAATCCTATCCTGTTCAGCTCTGTCCTAGAAAACATACTTGCTCCGTTCACTTGACTATAGCTGAGTATTGCATGTTTTCGTTGTCATCTTCTCCAGCAAACCTCAGCAGTGTGCCCTCAGCAAGTTTGCAGATGACACCAAAGTGGGAGGAGTGACCGATATGCCAGAGGGTCAAGCTACCATCCAGAGGGACCTTGGCAAGCTGGAGAAATGGGCCAACAGGAAACTTGTGACTTTCAACAAGTGGAAGTGTAAAGTTCTGCACCTCAGAAGGAAGAACCCCATGCACTGATATATGATAAGGGCCACCCACCTGTGAAGCATCTTGGAAAAAAGAACCTTGTGGTCTTGGTGGGCACCAGGTTGAACATATGCCAGTAATGCACCCATGCTACAAAGAAGGCAAATGGTAACCTCAGCTGTATTAGACAAAGTATTGCCAGCAAGTCAAGGGAGGTGAGGCCACATCTGGAGTGCCGTGTCCTGTCCCGGGCTCCCTAGAACAAAAGAGACATGGACATACTGGAGAGAGTTCACCAAAGGGCCACATGGATGATTAAAGGGCTGGAGCACCTGACGTATGAGGAAAGGCTGAGAGATCTGGGACAGTCAAGCCTAGAAAAGAGACAGTTTGGAGGAAATCTCATCAATGCATGTAAATACTTGAAGGGAGGATGTAAAGCTGATGGAGCCAGGCTCTTTTCAGTGGTGCCCAGTGACAGGACCAAAGGTAATGGGTCCAAACCTCCTGAAACACAGGAGGTTCTATCTGAACATCAGGAAACATTTTCTCACTGTGTGGGTGGCTGAGTACCGGCACAAGTTGCTCCGAGAGGCTGTGGAGTATCCATCCTTGGAGACATTCAAAAGCTGTCTGGACGTGGTCCTGGGCGAGTGGCTCTAGATTGCCCTGCTTCAGCAGAGAGTTTGGACAAGATGATCTCCAGAGGCCCATTCCAGCCTCAACCATTCTTTTGTTCAGTGACCCTGGGAAACCTTAAAAAAAAAAAAATCCACTTGTCTGTAGAATCTTTGCATAAACAAACAGAGAAATCAGATCTAACTCTTCTAGGAAACATAGGAAACATTAATTTGTATTTCTCCATTGTTCTCCTCTTTGTTCAAATTCTTATGGAGATGACACAAGATCAGGTGATAGATCAGGGGTCTCAGTAAGCACATCACGACTTATTCCAAAGTAGTCTGTCCTCAGTACTTCCATTTTTATAGTGATAATCACAGCTCAGTCTCACACTGTTTGGTCCTCCTTCCCATTGCTATCCGGGCCATTCTGTGCGCTCTGCTCATATTTGGCAACATCCAGGTTTTATCTTGCAACAAGCTAATACAGTCAGTTACTTTAACCTCAAAGCCTCCGTGGTGTTCTGTAGCTGCGATTTGACTTACTACACTCTAATATTTCTGCTAACTTACGTTAGCAAAAGCTAACTTGTCAGCTAACTTATGTTAGCTTTGCTGTTTTAATGCTAGCTTGTATCTTCTAGCTCTTCCAAACTGAGTAAAGGATGTGTGTCTTAAATAAGACTACCTGTAAGAAGATTTCAGTCAGAGTGTTTGGTGAAGCTGTGGTAGTACGTAAAAGCTAACTTTATTTACGAATGGTGAAGAGGACAATGCTTCCCCAAATACAGCAGATACTTATAACATTTTTCTCCAAAATTGTTATGAAAATGGCCTATTTGTTCTTAAGTGGTTTTTGACTGAGCAGAATAAAAATCTGAAAGCCCTTTTATATGTAAATGCTCTTATTTGTCTTGATTTTTTGTAAAATGTTTACTTCAGGTTTAAGGATCATCTTTTTTATAATTTCTATAGCTGAGATAAATTAAATGGAACTGCTTCCCTTTCACGCCAACAGCAGGTGGATTTAATTGGACTTTTTTCTTATTCTGTTTATGCAAACCACCAACCACCCCTAAAATTTCTGTATGTCATAGATTATTTTTGTTTCCTCTTCTTTTCTTCCTTCTCCAAGGTAAACGTTTTTTTTTGTTTGGTTGTTTTATTTTTCCAAATTTTAAGGTTTGATGTGAGGTTTCCTCATTTTACTTTCATAAACCTCCAAACACCCTGCAGCTTCATTTTCCTTCATTTTTACTTCTCATGTTTCTATTTCACAGTACAGTTATCTCTGTTAATTGGATATTGTTTTTCACTTTCAAGTTCTTCTACTGTGGTTAAATACTGCTTTCTGGACTGAGCTGAGAGCAACTAACAGGATCTATGCAGTGTCCAGACTTTTCATACTGCATACAGACTTACCATGCTAACATTTCCCTTTAATTTTTGTACATACCAACTTTAACCTGATTTGTTTTCCTCAGATATTGCTTAAAAAGTAATGAATAACTCTAAAAAACTAAATCTCATATGAAGAACAGGAGCCCATGAGAAAGAAACTATGTTTACCATTTTAAAAAGAGGGAGCTCTCTGGGATGATCTAAAAATGTCTCTCTTGGTGGACTTAAAACAATAAGCCAAAGGGGTTTGTGAGTAGAAGGTAGAGACATTAACTACTGTAGATGTACTGCATATGTTGTACATGAAGCAAAATAGTAAATGTATTAAATACAGAAAATAAGATGCTTTTTAAAAAGATATTGTTTTTCCCACCCATGTTTTTGAGTTCCTGTTGTTCCTATATTTATTATTTTACCAGATTTTGGACAAATTTATGAAAAGTTTATATATGATTATAAAATATTGTCCTGAAGAGCACATCTCTGTTTCCTGAAGCATAGAAAAGAGTAGGAACAGCAAATTTTGGATTAATCCATTTTCTTGCCATTCCCAGTGTGATCAGAGGAAACCACAGCTGGCTATTTAAATATTTAAAAACTGGAAATCTAAGTGAAACTGTGATTGGAGTAAAGTAAGCAAACCTAGGAGAATAAAGCATAACAGTGCAGTGAATTAAATGTTATGTGGGTAACAAGAACCAATATCTCAGTTGTCCTAAGTAGACTTTTACCTAAGCTATAGAAAAAGCAGCAACAGGAAAACTAACATAGAAATGTATTTCTTGCTCTCATTGGGTTAAACCATGACAAAGAAAGCCATTTTTTGTTGCAAGTTGTTATCCTTATAGGTTGTTTTCTTTTTATATATATTTATTTATTGTGATTTTACCATCTTCTCTGTACATAAGATAAATTGGTGGATATTTAGCCTATAAAGAAATACCTGCTGGTTTCATCCTATATCCTATAGGAGTTATCCAGTTTGTCAACCTTTCACTTGGGTCAGGCCAGTATGAAAATACCATTTTGTTCAACAGAATTTCTGCAAAAGTCATGATTTTTTTTTCCCAGTAACTGGAACTTCTGGTTCTTTCTTGTGGTGGGTTGACCTTGGTTGGACACCAGGTGTCCACCAAGCCATTCTATCACTCCCTCTCCTAAGCTAGACAGGGGGAGAAAAATACAAAGAAAGGCTCATGGGTCAAGATAAGGACAAGGAGATCAATCAGCAATTACCGTCACAAGCAAAATGGACTTGACTCAGGAGAAATTAATTTAATTTATTGCCAATCAAAAGTCAGAGTAGGGTAACAAGAAATAAAAACAAATCTTGAGAACACCATCCCCCCACCCCTCCCTTCTCCCCTGGCTTGATGTCGTTCCCAATTTCTCTACCGCCTCCCCCAGAGGCACAGGGAGATGGGTAATGGGGGTTGCAGTCAATTCATCATGTTGTCTCTGCTGCACCTCCCTGCTCACACTCACCTGCTCTAGTGTGGGGTCTCACCCAGGGGAGAGAGTCCTCCAGGAACTTCTCCAATGTGAGTCCTTCCCATGGGCTGCAGTTTTTCATGAACTGCTCCAGCACGGGTCCTTTCCATGGGTGCAGTCCTTCCGGAACAGACTGCTCCAGTGTGGGTCCTCTGCAGGGTCACAAGTCCTGCCAGGAGCCTGATCCAGTGTGGACTTCCTACAGAATCCCAGCCTCCTTTGAGCATATCCACCTGCTCCATGGGCTGCAAGTGGATATCTGTTCTACCATTAACCTCCATGGGCTGCAGAGGGACACCCTGTCTCACCATGGTCTTCACCACAGGCTGCAGGGGAATCTCCATTCCAGTGCCTGGAGCACCTCCTCCCCTTCCTTCTTCACTGACATTGATGTCTGCAGAGTTGTTGCTCTCACATATTCTAACTCCTCTCTCCTGGCTGATGTTGTTCAGCAGCTTTTTCCGCTTTTTAAATATGTTATCACAGAGGCACTACCACAATCACAGATTGGCTTGGTCTTGGCCAGAGGCAGCTCCATCTTGGAGCCAGCTGGTATTGGCTCTATTGGACATGGGGGAACTTCTGGCATTTCACAGAAGCCACCCTTGTAGCCCCCTGATACCAAAACATTCCCACGCAAACCCAATGCAAGGCTTTAACCAGCATATTCTCTGACTTTCTCTACCTTGTTTTCTTTTTTTTTTTTCCTTTTCTTCACTTTTATCCCTAAATTCCTACTCTGCCACTGTTCTACAAAGAAAGGCTCTTTATACTGCTTTTCCCATGGAAGTCAACCTTTGGATCTTCTCCTTTTCCTTATCAGGTTCCCATATTCTATTCCCATCATTTCTTAATCTTTTATATCTGGTAGAATACAATTCTTAACAGACAGAGAGAACTTGGTGGGTGTACACAAGCTGTTATTAATGAATAAATCTAAAATATTTTTAAGTTTAAGCTTAATTTAAAGAAAATAATAGCTTGTAGTACTGTGTAGTATTCTGAGAAAACTATAAAGTTAACAACCTGAAAATAAACTATGAAAGCCAGCAGATATTATCTATGAAAGAGACATCTAAATGACGGATAGGCTGAGAACATCAGTTGTCTCATGGCTCATAAATAAATAATGGACACATGCATTATATCAGCTATTATTAATGTAAGAATTACTTTTTCAGAGAAAGTTAAATCCCTATTGTCTACTTCAAATAGTTATTAGAATAATATAGGAAAATATTCGGCTACTTTCATGTTATTTATGATTAATAGACCAAACCAGTTTCTAATTCAAGAAAATGAAGAAACTATTTTCTGACCTCTGGTGAATCTCATCCTATCAACGTCTTGCAGAGTCCCATTAAAACCTTTACATCCTCCTTTGAACTCTGAAAGCCTTTTAAGCTTCACAACTCACCCTCTGTGGCACAGTCATTGGAGTCCATTATGTAATTTGGCCATCGGTGTCCTATCTAGAAGAGAATTTCTTTGGCTGATTTAGAGGCTCAAGCTTTTAACGCAATAAATGAAGTTTTACTTTCATAAAAATAACTGAGGAAAATCATGCAAACTATATACGTGCAATCCAAATGTGATGAAGGATTGTTAACATTCAACAAGTCCTTGAATTCTACACCTACAGATATAGAAGACTTCCATATCATCACTGCACATATGCCAAGAGATCAGTGCTGGAATCTGATGGTTTCATTGGTGAAGCTTCCTAAAAGCTGTCAAAGAGAATTCAAAAGCTATCTCATTTATCTATGTTATACTGATGCTGACACTATACAAGAACCCTTCGTAACTAACTCCTTCATAATACATTTTATTAAGATAGCACCAAACAACAGAGTGCAATTTTTGACAGTGTACTTCATAGATTCATTCTGCATCATCTGTATTGTGCATAGTCTGTGAAAACTTCCAGAGAAACTATGACCAGATTTTAACACTGGGCTCAAACTCTGAGCTGGTTCAAAATCTAGGTCAAATATTTGTGTAATAAACTGACTAGCTTTTGCCAAAATTATTTAATGCGAATTCATTAAAAAAAAAATTGTGTGCACACCCCATATTGCCCCATAAACTTATTTTGCTTGCTCCTTTCCCATGAAATCAAGTAATCACAGGACCTCAGCACTGGCAATCACAAAGTTGAGTGGAAAATGGCAATGTTTCAAACCTTATTCTTGTCCATATCTACACCAAATACCGTTCTATCTGTTACTGGTAAATATTTCAAGGTGCAAGTTTTGCTTAATTGGAGACAGAATTTAGCATCATAAATAAACAAGAGTTAATGAAAAGACAACTTCATAACCCTCCATATGGGCTCCATAAAATCATATATGAGGTACTTGGGAAAGATGTCCTTTCTTAACCTTTGTTATTATCCACTCGTAAAAGGCACTGATGCATATAACGCGTATGAAGATATCTCTCATATAAAATTCGATGCTTTCTAATTAGTCTTTTCTTTTTTTTTTTTAAGAGATGCTAATTTGAAAATGAACCTCAGTTACCTAAGCAATTTTAGCAACAAAAATGAAATAGCATATTGGGTTTCTTACACTAAAACAATGGACATTATACTGCTGTCAGTAAAAGTATCTGGGCAGAGATACTGGACGCTGTATCTAAATGATGTCAGTTCCATGGGACTGATGATGTACTCAAAGCACTGACAGATCTGCACATCTCTTTGGAATGCAACAGAGTTAATATTTTTCCTGGCAAGGGAAAGCTTGGAACCGTATTAAAAAAAAAAAATAAAAAACTTACACAAAAAGAGAACCATTCCCAACATACCTTTCATGAATATGTGCAAACATGAGAGATTTCATGGATGTCTTTTAGAAATTGCAAGAATTTACACATTCTCCATCCTCTTCTAAAAGTGCAACAACTGATATCAATTAATGCCGTTATCAGTTGTTCTGGCAAAAAGAGGTGAAGTTGATTCTAGCAAGCTCCTGCCGTGCAAAGACCATCTGTTCCATCTTGCCCTGCACACAAACTGCTAGGCAGGAGTTTGGAGGCAATCTTTGCAGCATGAATTTGTCCTGTTGGATCCAAAAAGTTATGGCTGGACAACTAATGCCAAAGGGATTTGGATATTCAGAGAACAGCTGGATCAGCAGCACCCAAATATATCCCAGAACTTACAAATATAATTTCACTCTTTAATGCCAAACCAGTGAACACACGTGCATTAGAAAGCCACTTCAGTGCACTGGCAAGTACAAGCTGCAAACCTGTATCAATTACTGAAGGCTGAACAGATTAAAAAACAACCCAAATGAAAATTTGGAGAAAAAAAAATTGCCAATACTGCTGTATAGGTCTATATACTATATAATCATAGATAACATTATAAAATGGCATATAATATTCATACGCACTAGTTTATATAAGATATTACAGTATAAATTATAAGCTAGTTATTCACCTACCTTATTTTATGTATTTGTGCTGCTAATGGCACTGCTAAGGTGTAATTCTCCTGACCTAAAATAGGTCTTTTGACCTATCCATCAGGATCTCGGGATCTAAAGTGCATGTTCCTCTCCATTGATTAAAAAGTACAAACACTGTACATATTTGAAGTTAAATTATATGAACCCCACCCCTATTCTTTTACAAATGCCATGTATTGTATCTAGTATTCTTTCAGCAAGGATAAATATTTAGGTTTTTTAATAATTTATACAAAGAGAATTTTAATTTCTTACCCATATTAGGGCTGCCTGCACTCCAGCTTGGACCACTCTCCTACAGAAATAAGACGAAGTCTTCACCAGGTTTTTCTTTTTTATCTATCTTAATGCTGGTGATGCTTTTCTTTAGCCTTAGCACAGGCGAGTCAACCCTTTTGAACCCTGTCACCTGAACCCATTTCATTTATTCCTGCCCATGGTAGGAGGGTTGAACTAGATGACCTTTAAAGGTCCCTTCCAACCCAAACCATTCTGTGATTCTTTGATTCTACGATCTGGTATAAGTGATTATTATCTGCTTAGTCTTTGCCACATAATGACAACATTTATGTCCAGTGGTCCAGGGAAGGGACTCTGAAGACCCTGTTCAGGTATGTAAAACTTCTCATTTTTTCCCACTTATTTTTCTTCCAGTACTTCAGTATTGATAACAGGAAGTGTACACGCACAGGTGAATGTTTTTACCAGCACAACACAGTGTTTTGGGCCACTGAATTATGCCTAGTCTGTTTTAACTGAGCTCCTGCCCTGTCCACGTTGTATGTCATCACCTCACTGAAGACCCTTGGGGCTCCTGTGTGATCTCCATTCCCTTGTGGTATTCCAGGGAGCTTTTCTGATTGTTCATGGATACTGGAAGAGACTTCTACCCCTAAGACATCTGTGTTGCTAACTGTGAACTGAACTTAAACATGCAGCTTAAAAAAATTCCTCTCCAGAAGCATTTTTATAATATCAAGGAAAAACTTTAAAGAAACTAGATACCTCTTTTTCAACTGAAAATAGTTTTTGAATTCTCTCATTCTAGTTCACTACTTTTAAACCGCCCTTAAGTACAATCATAATAAGGTGAAAGTTAATAAATTTATCAAATCTCAAATAGTCAGCACAGTTTGTAGTTTTATTAAGACTGATACATGTATAAAGAAAGCTTTATTTAGGTAGCATTAAGGTCATCTCTCAAGGTTGATTTCACCTGACATAATCCAGGTAATAAAATGATTTTTATCAACATTCCTGGGCACTCACATGATTCTTACACCTGAACTTCTGTTCAGAGAAGGAAGGCTTATTTTGAAATGCTTTCTTTTGTGAATAGCTCATATATATTTCAAATCTTTAATCTCTGCTTGATGTTTAGCGTTCATTTAAAAAAATCAAGAATGTGCCTAGATCTTCTTTCAAACTGTGTGCTACTGCATGCTTTGAAAATGTTAGACCTTCATACCAATGTAAGCCTCTCCCAAGGTTTTTGCCTCTTCAGACAGTCACTTAACTTCAGATGTCAACACTGCATGTCTGCCTCTGATCAAACCACAGCTCCCTTCATATTCAGAAAAAAAGAAGCAGGGTCTATTTTAAATGTGGTTTAGGATGAGATTAATTTCATATCCAGTCATATGAATACTGTAAGGTTATTACCAGCATTTGAGTGACACCAAGCATCAAATTAGACTGATAATGGGCTTGTTGGGATAATGTTGTCGAGAGATACTGGGACTGTGAAGAAAGCATGAGACTTAAGTAAACCTAGCTGTTTAACATTCAACTTTGCAGGATAAGGAAGCCACAATTCTTTCACACAGTATTCTCTGATGCCTCCTGTTATCTGTAAAGCTTCTTGCTTCAAAACAGTTTAGCCATCTTGTTGCTTTTGATCTGGCTGCTTCCACTTTTGTCTTTGGTTCTACATTATCAACGTCATCTATCAACGTGGTAACTGACTCATTTATCAGGTGCAGTCCATCTCTAAACATGCCCTCCAGCTTAAGACAAATACACTTCTTTACTGGTTTCCATGGTACTTCAAGGGTGCAACCAGCTCTGCTATGTGGTCATTGTTACCACCTCTGAAATAGTAAATGAATGTCTGCTCTGAGTGTGCAGCAGACGTTTGCTCTCAGAATACAGGTCACTGTTATTTGTCCTCTTCACTTCCGTGTGCTGTTTTGGGAGGACTGAGCTTTTACAGCTGCAATTTCTCTGTTTAAGATGGGATCCTAGTATCCATCTTCTTTGTTGCACCATTTCACACAAATATCTGCATATCAGTCACATTTAACAAGCACTGAATGAGTCCTCTTCTTTTTCAATTACTTGACTTCCTTTTAAATAGACACAGTCTGTCTATCACAGAAATTGTCATATTTAGAGCTTTCCTCAGTGGTTTAGATTTTTTTCTTTGCCAGTTTTTTACCACTGCCACTTCCAAGAGCTTGGCTATTTCCATTGAGTGTATGGTCTAGAATTTCCAGGGATGCTGAATATACAGTACTGGGCTTTTATCTAAACTTCAGCAACATCTGGGGCTGGTCATAGGTGTCTGCCAGCAGAGCAGTCTGGCAGCATGTGCTTGAACCCTACACAGATGCTTGGATCTTCTGAAAATTTGAATAGTACATTTGAAAATTCTAGGAGTCTTGTGTCCGTTGGTCCCATGCGTGGGAACATGAATGTCCCACTTCTGGAATACTTCTGTAATGCTGCCTGTGTGGTAAACCGTGCATCGTTGGCATCATATGAATAAGAACAAGTAGGAGCAGACACACAAGCAAAAGTGATATTGGATTGCTTAGTTGGTTTTTTTTTTTTTTTTTTTTTTTTACAGTGAGAGCAAATATTAAGCTTCTACTTAACTAGACATATAAAGCCCACTGACATAGTTTTTACCACCTCAGATGATAGTGGTTAGCTGCCTTGCCTCATAATTATCTATTCATTACAGTATTCATTACAGAATATGTGAGAGAAAGTTCATTATCTAAAAAAAACAAAAAAAGGGGTGAGAAAATTATTGCAGAATTATGATTTACTAACAGAACCATAAACTGCCTCACTTTTGTAGAAACTCATTAGAATGATCTACACTCACATTTTAGTTATGAACCTTCCTAACATTTTCTCTTACAGCCCAGAGACTCATAACAGCCAATCCCTATAGCGTCAGCCACTCCACAACGAAAGTATAACTATACTTAACATCTTTTCATGCAAGCCAACTTCTGGCTTTGGTTGTTTTAGCAGAGAAAGTTGATCTCTGGTAACGGGCTTTTGCAGAAAGTTTTCAGAGATCTTTTGAATGACTAACAAACCACAGAGGTTTCCATGGAAAAGAAGCAGCAGCAAAGCTAAAGGTGGAAGGGTTCTAAAGTTACCAGTGCCTCAGCAGATCCAAGGGTTCCCATGCATCTTCAAAGCAATCTCTACACACACTAGCCAGAGCTAATTGCTGACTTCAATAGTATTGACAACTTCTGTGTTCTTTGAGAATAAACACAAGGAGAGCTCCATGCCAGAGGAAAAAAAAAAAAAAAAGATTATCTAGAGTTGCTCTCCTTAGCAGAACAGGGGTGAAGGAAACTATGGATAATTTGAGAGCACTTTCAAAAGATGCTACCTGTGTTTCAGCCTATGTCTCCCCTTCATCACAGCAATAGACTTCTATCTTGCTCTCCATCATCCTGAACTTGGCAAAAACCTGGTACATCAACAAAAAAAAAAATCCTACTCCAGGATATGAGTGGTTAGTTAGTCCTTGAACTAAGAATATCTATTCCCTAAGAGTTCTGCTCTTGCAGGGTTAATCTATTTCCATCTTTGTACATGTAATGCTTTCTCACAGTCTTCTTTTTTCAGCTTTATTTCCTTTTGTCAGTGACGTAAAACCTCTTTGTTGCATGAACTATCTTCTTCGCATTTGGCCTCTAATTTTATGTATTTGTAGCCTTTAATTTTATGTATTTGCTATCATCTTAAAGTCATAAGCATTATTTTATTAGTAAATGTGTGAGAGTGGTGCTGTAATATGGCTTCCCATAATTTCTTTTGTGGAAGGTCATCTACTAATGCTACCCAATTTTTCCAGAAAGACAGTATATATCTCTTCCAGGTTTGTAAAGGTTCTAGATTCACCATGTTTTGTGCTTACTGTCCAAAGAGTGTCATCAGAGAGAGAGACTTGTTTGGAAACAAGTGGACATAGCACTTGTTGGGTGTGTCATAATGATTTATAAAAGAGCCTAGGAAGAAAAGAAATTCTGTTTTACCAAATATGATAAAGTTGCCTGCTGTCTCTTACTGACAATAACCATTATTTTTTAAGTTTAATATTTTAAGTATTGTTTTCTTCTCATTAAGGCCCAAAGGGAGAATCCTTTGCTGTTACGAAATACTATTTCATAATGAGATCAAAACTTTAAATTCTTTTAAAAAAATGTTCCTTCCCCTCAGTTACTTTTGTTCTCAGTAAAATCACACCTAATCACATTTATGAAGAGATATTAATTTATCTGATGTATTTGGAAGTATGTGATATATACTTAAAGTGTATACTTAAACAATCTTAATTCTATGTGAACAGGATTACAGAATTTACTGATTTTAGAAGATTCGTAGTATGTGCAATAATGTTGGAAACCCCTCATGGTAACATAAGGAGGTGGAGGGGAGCAAAGGTTAAATTCTTAATGCAGAATAGTTACAATATTGAGCTCCATGGAGTCTCTATACTACTGCAGAATTACGGTTTATCCTGTGTCCTGAGCAGGCATATCACTCATGCTGGGGCAACCAGGAGAGCTGAAGGAGAAAATAAAACAAACATACGTCTAAGCAGACCCTTGTTGTCCTTGTTCTGACAAATTTGGACTGGAAGCCAGCATTCAGAATAGCACAGCAGTCTACTGTACTAAAAAAAACCCCAAATATATTCTGAAACCACAAAAGCTAATTGTTTGTAAGGTAAAGCACATAGTGATATTTCATCCACTTATAGGAGCAGAGGATGTAGCCCACTTAATCAAAAGAAGTGGTGAATCTGGAAGTGACAACAGAAAAAGCAAAGGCGAATTTTTCATAACTGAATGGTCGCATATAACACATAGGAGTATATAGGTGAGAGATATTTAATGATTAATTTAAGATCCAGAGAAGTTATTGTCATGGTTTACCATGATATATTTAAAGGAACTGGAGAATCTGAGCATATTTGCATAGAAATAAATGTTGTATTAGGTATATGTGGTTGCAGTAAGATCGTTTCTGCTACACTTGGAGTACCTAAAATCCAGTTGTTAAGCTGCACGAGTAGTTTCACTATAATCAACAGTAAAGTTAGGGCAACCAATTATGGAATAAAGTATAATTCAAGTGATTGAAAATATAAAAATTTTGTGCTTGGCCAGTAAAGAACAGAGAAAGTTGATATCAGCACTTTGGAGCAGAAAAAAAGTAAAGAACAAAAAAAGACTCAGTGTGTTTAACACCGGAAGGTTAAATAGCACCATGCCTATTACTATTGCTCAATACTGACATCAGAAGATTTGCAACATCAATTAGCAATCGAGCAACTTGTTACAATTTCAGATAAGAAAGATGGGGCCTGGCAGGTGAAATTAGATAGGTACGTCTCTTTTTAGGTACCTCTAACTCTCCAGGAGGACATTATCAGTTTTCTAGATTTACATTTGAAATTAAATGTGTCAGTGAAATATTGTAGAAAGAGAGTTATGAGGCACTTGGTGATACTTCCAGGGAAGATATAATTGCTGATGATATGATTATTGCTTCAGCTGATGAGGCTGAGCATGATAGTACCCTGAGAACAGTAATGCTGAAAGCAAGAGATGAAAATATTAAATATCACAAAGATACAGTAGAAAGAGAGATAAAATACATGCTGGACCTTGTATAACTTCGAAGTGACTAAAAGCAATTGTGATAAACTGATGAATCCCAATAAAGAAAATGAGAGGTATTTACAGAGAAATTATGTGTGAAACTTACACTTCTTAATAATTTAGGAAATACTGAGCTATATTTTTCAGTCATACGTAATTCAGTTTTTGACACATTGAGATCTTTTCCATAAGTCTTCATAACAGAAAATTTAATGTTCTTCTATGGTGTTTATAGCATCATTTATCTCCTGAGTCATTTAAAATTCTGAAGGTATCTGATACAAACACTAATTCTCTGTTCCCACGACTAGAAAAGACCGATTCCCTGTGCTTTGTTCTTGTACGCTACCACTGCCTTATTCAACACTTCCTAAAGTTCTTGTAGAAAAAAAGATATCTACAGAATAGATCATCACTTATCCTACAGGCCCACACAAAATGTGAGATTGACCTTATTGGAGCAGATTCTTCCAGAAAAATCCAGAAGGCACTTCACCTCATCTTAAAATTTGAGTCTGAGTCAGGGGAGATGAACCACCTTCAGGAAATGCCTATTTCTCTTTGCTAACTATACAAGAAACCTAGGATGATTAGCTTAGATGTCAAACATTTAGGTATTTAGAGGATATCAATCACACAGAAAGCATGTGAAGATTTAATGCCCTTTCTTTTCAGTATATATGTACAACAGGGACAGACCCAATATAATAACAGTTTCTGTTATTACAATAAAGAAGTTCCAAGATGTCTCGACATTTTATTGCCATTCTTTTCCTATGTAAATCCTTACTTTATTCTGTTTTCCTTCTAAGCATGCCTCTGAAATCCAGTTTAACTTACATAAATTGTCTGCATAGTATTAATATGGTTTTCCTATTAATCTGTGACAGAGCATGAAATTTAATATTTTCCCCATGACAAACCCATGAAATTTATCAGCCTAGCCTGTGCACTGTACAGTGAACTATTTATAATCTATGGTTGTTAAAAGCAAAGGAAGTTAAAATAAATGAATAAACATGCAGAACTTTTCTCCCTATGGTAGTTTCACTAATTACTTTTGTGGAATAAAAGTTTTACATTATTCACAAAGCCTTCTCAAGCTGCAACCACAGCCTTTGTCATGGTACTGTATGTTATTAGTATTCAACTTGATACTAAGCAAGCAACTAATTCTGAATGAAAATTCAAGAATAAAAGGAAAATATCCTCTTTGATCATTTTAAGTAGCACATATTTAGGATGGGATTCTTCTGCAGCCTTCAGACTGGCCTCAGTTGTCATAGGAACTCAACACATTCCCTGTGACTCCAAGTTCTCGCTGCACTTTTTTCTTTCATACTGTTAGCTATCATCTGTTGCACAGGCAACTTCAAGTACTGAAAAAGACAAAATCTTCTGAATTGCATGGTTGGCTTAAAGGACTTAAGAATGAACAGCAATCATTCTCTTTATTTCCTCTTCGGCACTGAATGGGTATTCCACCAGTTTCCACTGTTTTTCTCTCAGATCATGAAGTCTATATGGTCAAGTTAAGTACTTCAAGATCTGGGCTTTGTGAATAAGGACAACTCTTATGAGGCTTATTGAAAAGCTGTCAACACATTTTTCAGTCAGTGATGCTGTATCTGTTTTTTTTTTTGTTATTGTTGGTTTGGTTGTTTGGGTTTTTTTGTACAGTCACCATCCACATGCTGATCAACATAGATCTGGTTTTCAAAATTTTCATCTGTCTTTCTCTCTCACAGTTCTGTTAGCAGTTTCAGTCAGCCTTGTATTTATAAATTATACTCTCAACTGATGGAGCAGGGGGATTGTAAAAAACATTATTCAGAAATTTGAGGGATGCGGGAAAATTAAGCACACATTCTTAAAGTCATACCTAGGATGTGGCTATATTAAGCTTTCTAGGGGTTACCTTTCCTTGTCATAACCATAAAAATCATTGAGGGTGACTAATCTGTATTTGGACAGCTAACTTTGAGACATATCACTCACAATTATCAATCTCAGCTTTGTTGTCTATGTCACATTTTGCATCTGTCCCTAAGGCTTTGCAGAGCGAGCACCAAAGTGCCTAAGTATCTTTCAAAAACCCAACTTTTGCATATAGTCTGTCACTATACTCAAAAGTTTCCAAGATCACAATATTTTGAATATACACATAGTTTGCATATGTAATACTCATTTCAGTTAAGGCATCTGATTATCCTAAAGTTCTGCTTTAATGTAATTTTCCAGCTAGGCTGAAGTCAAGTTTCTTATCCAAGGCTCAAGATTGTACTAGCAGCTTAGGCAGTGACTGGAAAATAAACTTCACTGCATTTCTCAGGTCTTCCTAGACTGCAGAATTTGGTATTCAATAAAGTCAGAATAGGAAACTCAGATTTCAAAGAAAAAAATCAAGAATTTTAAGCAGCTTTAAAACACTTCTACACTTTTAGAAAAGTGGATATAAAAAAATTTTAGAAAGAGGATATAAAAAAATGCCTTATGAAATGTAATAAAACACTCCTCATTCCTTCTGACTGATACATGCATAAATCCAATATACTTTTGACAAAGAGCCTGAAATTTCTTACAAAGAAAAAGATGATATATACATATAGATATACATATATATGGGATAAAAGTGTTGTCTTTAGGATGAAAAACAGCATAGCTTTATATAAATACACCACAAAACTATACAATATATTCATCCAAGATTAGAAAATTATTGTGATTATTATTCACTGAGCATCCTCATAATGGATCCCCAATCGCAATACTTTGCTAATCTTGGATCCTCCGATATGGTTATACAGAACCATATCATCAGCTAATATAAAACTCAACACTCTTCATACTTCAGAACAGATATTCTGATTTATCTCAGAGGATGATGTCTCATTAAGAGGGTTTTTTTGATTGCAGTGCTGAACCCTCTCCACTCCCAAATCATCCACTTTTTGAGATGCTTTGCCCTTACCATCCTTGATGTATTACTGTACTTTGTGAATTTTAAGCAAAAAAATCTAGGTTCCACATTTTTTAATCCAAAGGTCTTTTAGAGTAAATCCTGTTGCAAAGGAACCATAGTTTGGCAGTATCAGGGTGTTACTTTTTTCCTAGGCATAAACTTGCTGAGAAGAAGGGAGGAGGAAAGGTTGCAGCAAACTTAATTCCCCATTGAGCTCTCATTCTTGCACCTCCTGCATACACACATGCACTCACAAACACGCAGACATGCACACACACAGAGCTGCTGCTCTGTGCTACCACTTGTCTCTACCGGATAGAAACTGTAAAATTGCTCAGCAGCCAGGATTATTTTGCAGTGCCTATTCCCTTCCTTAGCAACTCTGCACAGCAAGACTGTACTCCAATTATGTGATCTGTACTGGGTCCCTGGCTAAGGGGCAAACCTGACACAAGAAAAAGGCTTTGCCTCTCCCCAATGACTATGAGATCGCATTCAACCTTAGGTTTTATTTTAAGCAAGCAATCTTTATGAATTACTGTAGTCCTGAATAATGTCTTATAATTAATTTCTTCCACTTAAAATCAACGTCTAGGGTAAATGCTATATTGGTACACAGAGTTGTTAACAATGTATACAGACACTGAACACATCCAATAACCAAACTGTTTCACAGAACTTCAAGCTCCCCACAGCTTACCAAAGAACTATTTGGAGATGCTTAGACTCACAGAGCACGTTAACACATTCAGATAAGAAAGTAAAATCAACTACTAGAACCCACATTAAAGATGTAGCCTGCAGTTTATGGTGCTGAGCCAACTGAAAGTTACTATAGAATAGATGTTTCCAGTACTGTTAGGCAATAAGAGGATTAAATAAATTTATAAAGCATGTGAAGGTGTGAAACGGACTAGATGATCTCTGAGGTGCCTTCCAACCTGGTAGTCAATGATCATAGAATCATAGAATTCTCTAGGTTGGAAGAAACCCTTGGGATCATCGAGTCCAACCATCTACCCTACTCTACAAAGTTCTCCCCTACACCATATCCCCCAACACCACATCTAAACGTCTCTTAAACACATCCAGAGATGGTGACTCAACCACCTCCCTGGGCAGTCTATTCCAATGCCCGACCACCCTTTCTGTGAAAAATTCTTTCCTAATGTTCAGTCTAAACCCACCCTGTTGGAGCTTGAAGCCATTCCCTCTTGTTCTGTCATTAATTACCTGTGAGAAGAGACCAGCACCATCCTCTCTACAGTGTCCTTTCAAATAGTTGTAGAGAGTGATGATGTCTCCTCTCAGCCTCCTCCTCCTCCTCAAACTAAACAGTCCCAGCTCCTTCAACTGCTCTTCATATGATTTGTCTGCTAGGCCCTTCACCAGTTTCGTTGCCCTCCTCTGCACTCACTCCACTCCAGCACCTCGATATCTGTCTTGTATTGAGGTGCCCAAAACTGAACACAATACTCAAGGTGTGGCCTCACCAGTGCTGAGTACAGGGGCACAATCACCTCCCTACTTCTGCTGGCCACGCTATTTCTAATACAAGCCAGGATGCCGTTGGTTTTCTTGGCCACCTGGGCACACTGCTGGCTCATATTCAGCCGCTTGTCAATTAGAACCCCCGGGTCTCTTTCTGCCAGGCAGCTTTCCAGCCACACCTCCCCAAGCCCGTAGCGCTGAATGGGGTTATTGTGGCCCAAGTGCAGAACCTGGCACTTGCCCTTGTTGAAACTCATACCATTGATGTTGGCCCAGTGATCCAATCTAAGTCTCTCTGTAGAGCTTCCCTATCCTTCCGGGTATCAACACTCCTGCTTAACTTGGTGTCATCTGCAAACTTGCTGATGATACACCCTATGTCCTTATCAAGATCATCAATAAAGACGTTAAACAGAAATGGTCCCAACACTGAGCCCTGAGGCACACCACTTGTGACTGGCCGCCAGCTGGATTTAAACCCATTGAGCACCACTCTTTGGGACCTTCCAGTCAGCCAGTGCTTGATCCAGCGGATCGTATGCTCATCCAGGCCGTGCGAAGCCAGTTTTTCTATGAGAATTGTATGGGAGACAGTATCGAATGCTTTTTGAAAGTCCAGGTATACAATATCAACAGCCTTTCCCTCGTCCAATATTCTGGTAATCTTGTCATAAAAAGAGATCAGGTTCGTCTGGCAGGACCTGCCTTCCATAAACCCATGCTGACTAGGCCTGATCCCCTGGTTGCCCATTATGTGGGTTTTGATGGCACTCAAGATGACCTGCTCCATGACCTTCCCTGGTATCAAGGTTAGACTGACAGGTCTATAGTTACCTGGATCCTCCTTTTTGCCTTTCTTGTAGATGGGTGTTACATTTGCCACCCTCCAGTCCATTGGGACCTCCCCAGTTAGCCATGATTTCCTGTAAATGATGCAAAGCGGTTTGGCGAGCACGTCTGCCAACTCTTTCAGCACTCTTGGGTGTAGCCCATCCGGCCCCATAGACTTGTGTGCATCCAAACGGCATAGCAGGTCACTGATCTCTTCCTCTTTAATTGTGATGCTCTCATTCTGCTTCCCCTCCCTGTCTCCTAGCTCTTGAGGCTGGGTGTCTAGGGAACAGCTAGTTCCACTGCTAAAGACTGACGCAAAGTAGGCATTGAGCACCTCAGCCTTTTCCTCATCCTTTGTAACTATGTTTCCCTCGGCATCCAATAAAGGAGGTAGATTTTCCTTAATCCTCTTTTTGTTATTAATGAATTTATAGAAACGTTTTTTATTATCCTTAACAGCTGTAGCCAGGTTGAGCTCTAGCTGTGCTTTGGCTCTCCTTATTTTCTCCCTGCATAGCTTCGCTACATCTTTATAGTCTTCATGAGAGACTTGCCCCTTCTTCCAAAGGTTGTAGACTCTCTTTTTTTTTTTTTTTTTTTTTTTTTTTGAGATCCAGCAAGAGATCCCTATTAAGCCAGGCTGGCCTCCTTCCCCGCCTACTTGTTTTTCGGCACATGGGAACAGCCTGCTCCTGTGCCTTTAAGATTTCTTTCTTGAAGTATGTCCATCCTTCCTGGACTCCTGTATCCATAAGGGCATCCTCCCAAGGGATTCTGTCTAGCAGTCTTCTGAACAGATTAAAATTTGCCCTCCGGAAGTCTAAGGTGGCAGTTTTGGTAACCCTTCTCCTTGTTTCTCCAAGGATCGAGAACTCAATCATCTCATGATCACTGTGCCCTAGACGGCCTCCAATCTTTACTCCCCCACAAGTTCTTCCCTGTTCACAAGGAGCAGGTCTAGGAGGGTACTTTCCCTGGTTGGCTCACTTATCAGCTGCATGAGGAAGTTATCCTCCACACATTCCAGGAACCTCCTGGATTGTTCCCTGTCTGCCGTGTTGTATTCCCAGCAGATATCGGGGAGGTTAAAGTCCCCCACAAGTACAATGGCAAATGACTGCGATATTTCTCCCAGCTGCTTATAGAAAGCTTTGTCCACCTCACTGCTTTGGTTGGGATGTCTATAGCAGACTCCCACAGCGATATCACCTTTATTTACCCTTATCCTAATCCAAACACTCTTGACCCTGTTATCACTATACTTAATTTCTGAGCTCTCATAGCATTCTCTGACATACACAGCCACTCCACCACCTCTCCTTTCCTGTCTATCTCTACTGAAGAGTTTGTAGCCTTCAATTGTGGCACTCCAGTCTTGTGAGGCATCCCACCACGTTTCCGTGATAGCCACTATGTCATAGTTTTCCTGGTGAATCATGGCTTCAAGCTCCCCCTGTTTATTGTTCATACTGCATGCATTGGTATAGATGCACTTCAGATGAGCTAATGGTTTGAACATCTTTTTGTGAGTGTGGGCCCCATTTCCTACCAGGCCCCACTCAGGTGTTTCTATAATTCCTAGGTGTCTATCGCTTCTCTGAAATGAATTGGTAGAGTAAGAGCCCATGCTAGTCCACCATCCCTCAAGTCCTGGTGTGTTTCCCTTGAGTTTAGTCCTAACAGGCCCAGTTATCCCCCCCCTCCTATCTAGTTTAAAGCCCTGTCAACGAGCCCTGCTAATTCCTGTCCCAAAATTCTTTTCCCCCTCTGGGACAGGCTCATCCCACCTGCCACCAGCAGGCTAGGTGTCTCATAAGCAACCTATGATTAAATAACCCAAAGCCCTGTTGGTAACACCAGTCCTGAAGCCACGAGTTGACCTGCTGTCTCTTCCTATTAGTTTCCTCACTCATGATAGCCACTGACGGGATAGAGAGCGCTACTTGTGTTCCCGATCCCCTAAGCACCCTTCCCAAGGCTTTAAAATCTCTTTTAATTGATTTTGGGCTCCTTCTTCCCACATCATCACTGCCCACCTGAAATACTAAAAGGGGGTAATAATCAGAAGGGTTGACTACAGTAGGAACTTTGTCTAACACATCCCTGACCCGTGCCCCAGGGAGGCAGCAGACTTCCCTGTGAATCAGGTCAGGATGGCATATTGGTCCCTCTGCCCCCTTCAGTAGAGAGCCACCCACAATGATGACCCTTCTGCTTTTCCTTTTAGAACTAGTTGTGATGCCAGGTCTACAGCGACTTGGTCTTTCTGGCACTTCCTGCCTAGATGTAGCATCCTCCTCTCCAACAGCCAGTTCCTCCTGCAAGATTCCATACCAGTTCTGCAGGGGTAACTGGGGAGGTGGGAGGGGCAGGGAGGGGATTGTCCTTCTTCGCCTAGCCAGGACCTGTTTCCATTCCCCCTCTTCTCTGAGATCCCCCTCTTCTTTGAGGTCCCTTTCTATTGCTGGGTGAGAAGCGAGGATAGGGTCCTCTGGCGTATGTGAGGCGCCAACATGTTCCCTTACTCTCAGGGAGTGGGCCCACCAGTCAATCTCCCCCTCACACTCCCTGATACTTGTCTGACACATACTCCCTGACACTTGTCAGCAGAACTGCCACCTTGGACTTCCGGAAAGCGGACTTTGGGCTCTTCAGGAGCCTGGTCGACAAAGTCCCCTGGGAGGCAGTCCTCCACGGCAAAGGAGCCCAGGAAGCCTGGATGTCTTTCAAGACGGAAGTCCTAAAGGCGCAGGAGCAGGCTGTCCCCGTGTGCCGTAAGACAAGCCGTCGGGGAAAAAGACCGGCCTGGCTAAGCAGGGAGCTAGTGTTGCAGCTTAGGGAAAAAAAAAGGATATACGGCCTTTGGAAGGAAGGGCAGGCCACCCAGGAGGATTACAAAGAGGTAGTAAAGCGATGTAGGGAAAAAATCAGAAGGGCCAAAGCTCAGCTAGAGCTAAACCTGGCTTCTGTTGTCAAGGACAACAAAAAAAGTTTCTATAAATATATTAGCGATAAAAAGAGGACCAAGGATAATATCTGTCCTCTAGTAGATGGGGCTGGTAACATAGTAACCAAGGATGAGGAAAAGGCTGAGGTACTTAATGCCGTCTTTGCCTCAGTCTTCAGCAGTAGGACCAGTTGTTCCTTGAATTCTCCGACCCCTGAGCTAGAATACAGGGATGGGGAGCAGAGTGAAGCCCCTGTAGTCCAAAGGGAAATGGTGAGGGACCTGCTTCAGCACCTGGAGGTGCACAAATCTATGGGGCCGGATGGGATCCATCCAAGGGTGCTGAGAGAGCTGGCGGAAGTGCTCACCGGCCCACTGTGCATCATTTATGAACAGTCCTGGATAACTGGGGAGGTCCCAGCTGACTGGAGGTTGGCAAATGTGACGCCCATCCATAAGAAGGGCCGGAAGGAGGATCCAGGGAACTACAGGCCAGTCAGTCTGACATCGGTGCCTGGGAAGGTCATAGAGCAGATCATCCTCAGTGCCATCACACGGCACATGCAAGAGAACAGGGTGATCAGGCCCAGTCAGCATGGCTTTGTGAAAGGCAGGTCATGCCTGTCAAACCTGATCTCCTTCTATGACAAGGTGACCCACTTGCTGGACAAGGGAAAAGCTGTGGATGTTGTCTACCTGGATTTTTGCAAGGCTTTTGACACCGTTTCCCATAGCATTCTCCTGGAGAAACTGGCTGCTCATGGCCTGGACAGGTATACTCTTCGTTGGGTAAAAAACTGGCTGGATGGCCGTGTCCAGAGAGTGGTGGTAAATGGAGTTAAATCCAGTTGGTGTCCAGTGACGAGTGGTGTCCCCCAGGGATCGGTGCTGGGGCCCGTTCTCTTTAATATCTTTATCAACGATCTGGATGAGGGGATCGAGTGCTCCCTCAGTAAGTTCGCAGATGACACTAAACTGGGGGGGTGTGTTGATCTGCTTGAGGGTAGATTGGCTCTGCAGAGGGATCTGGACAGGCTGGACAGATGGGCTGAGGCCAATGGTATGAGGTTCAACAAGGCCAAGTGTCGGGTCCTGCACTTGGGTCACAACAACCCCATGCAGCGCTACAGACTGGGGGCGGAGTGGCTCGAAAGCTGCCTGGCAGAAAAGGACCTGGGGGTGTTGGTGGACAACCGGCTGAGCATGAGCCAGCAGTGTGCCCAGGCAGCCAAGAAGGCCAACACCATCCTGGCCTGCATCAGGAATAGTGTGGTGAGCCGGACTAGGGAAGTAATCATCCCCCTGTACTCGGCACTGGTGAGGCCTCACCTCGAGTACTGTGTTCAGTTTTGGGCCCCTCACTACAAGAAGGACATTGAGGTGTTGGAGCGTGTCCAGAGAAGGGCTACAAAGCTGGTGAAGGGTCTGGAGGACAAACCTTATGAGGAACGACTGAGGGATCTGGGGTTGTTTAGCCTGGAGAAGAGGAGGCTGAGGGGAGACCTTATCACCCTCTACAACTACCTGAAAGGAGGTTTTAGAGAGATGGGAGCTGACCTCTTCTCCCTGGCGACAAGTGATAGGACAAGAGGAAATGGGTTCAAGTTATGTCAGGGCAGGTTTAGATTAGATGTTAGGAAGCATTTTTTCACTGAAAGGGTTATTAAACATTGGAATAAGCTGCCCAGAGAGGTGGTGGATTCACCATCCCTGGAGGTGTTTAAGAAAAGGGTAGATGAGGTGCTTAGGGACATGGTTTAGGAGTGGTGGTGTTTTTATCAGGGTAGGTTAATGGTTGGACTTGATGATCTTAAAGGTCCCTTCCAACCTCACTGATTCTATGATTCTATGATTCTATGATAGTCCTCAACCTCTCCACTTCCTCCTTCAGCTCAACCGCCAGGCTAAGGAGATCGTTCACCTGTTCACATCTGACACAGGTGTTGTCCCCACTACCCTCCATGGCAAGAGCCAGGCCCCTGCACTCCCTGCAGCCAGAGGCCTGGACACCCATGTGTTTACATGGGGCCTCTGTCTGGGTGCCCACAGCTTTCTTAATAATAGCCTTTGACCTAGTTCTAACCATGGTTGGGTGTCTGCAAGCAAGAGACAGTGGATGGGTCAGTTGGAATAAACGTGCTAGTCATCTGACTACTAAAAGGACTTGAACTTACCTTGTACAGTAGCAGAGGCTCAGGACCCTGCCGTACGAGTTACGGCCACATGAGGCACCAACCAGGACACACACCCCCACACACTGGTTACTGTTGGGTGGGCAGAGGCTAGCCCCCTCCCTGGGGCTCCTTATAAGTCGGCGGTGTGGTGAACTGCGGGAGGAGCTGGCTCCACCCAGGCTTAGTCAGCAGCCCGCCCACCAGCTGTCAGCCCCCAGCACGAGGAGGAGGCTTTGCCCAGCGTCAAAAAAGCCCCCAAAAGAGCTTTCCATCAGCCTTTTTTGCTACAGATCCCTTCTCCCAGCACAGTCTTACCTGCCCTGGAGCTGGTCTCCGTCGCAATGACCGTTAGGCACGTTAATGGTTCGTTTAATTGTGCCGCGGGAGGAGCTATGATCCTATGATTCTATGATTTTACATTGTCGTGATTTCAGCTGGGATAAAGTATACTTTCTTATTGGCAGCTGGTACGGCGCTATGTTTTGGTTTTGGGATGCACAAATACAGGCTGGGCAGAGAATGGATTGAGAGCAGCCCTGAGGAGAAGAATGTGGTGGTGTTGGTTGAAGTAAAGTTCAACATGATCTGGCAGTGTGCACTCACAGCCCAGAAGGCCAACCACATCCTGGGCTGCATCAAGTGTGGCCAGCAGGTCAAAGGAGGTGATTTTGCCCCTCTACTCTACTCTTGTGAGACCACACTTGGAATATTGTGTCCAGCTCTGGAGCCCTCAACATAAGAAAGATGTGGACCTGATGGAGCGAGTCTAGAGGAGGGGCACGAAGATGATCAAAGGGCTGGAGCACCTCTCCTATGAAGACAGGCTGAGAGAGTTGGGGTTGTTCCGCCTGGAGAAGAGAAGGCTCCAGGGATACCTTATAGCAGCTTTCCAGTATCTGAAGAGCACCTTTAAGTTCCAACCTAAACTGTTCCATGATTCTATGGGAAATGGTGTTGACAGCACACTGGTGGTTTTGGTTGTTACTAAGCTCTCAAGGCCTTTTCTGCTCCTCACACCGCCCTGCCAGCGAGTAGGCTGGGAGTGCACAAGGAGTTGTGAAGAGACACAGCCAGGACAGCTGACCTCAACTGACCAAGCAATTATTCCATGCTATGCTCAGTATATAAAGCTGAGGGAAGAAGAGGGAAGGGGGGAAAGTTTGGAGTTATGATGTTTGTCTTCCCAAGTAACTGTTAGGTGTGATGAAGCCCTGCTTTCTTGGAGATGGCTCAACACCTGCCTGCCAATGGTACGCAGTGAATAAATTCCTTGTTTTGCTTTGTGCAAAAAACTGCCTTTATCTTAATCCAAGAGTTTTTTCTTATTTTTACTCTTCCAATTCTCTCCCCCATTCCAACTGGGTGAGTGAGTGAACGACTGTGTGGTCCTAGTTGCCAGCTGGGGTTAAACCACGACATACATAAAAACAGAAAAATTAAAAACTGATGTTTCTACAGAAGGAGAAAATTGTTGACAGGAAATTTAACCTGAGCAGAAAAACATAGATCTGCAATGTTATTCAAGATGCCTTCCACTCCTCAAATAAAATCACTTCCCAGAAGGAGCTCTCATTTTAATTCTGCTCCAGAAAACAAACCTAAAAAAGTGAAGATATGGAAAACTTGGTCTATAAATAAATTACCAGTAACTCCACTAAGAAGGAGCTGGGTCCCTTACATGAGCCAGCAGTGTGCCTAGGCAGCAATGAAAGCTAATAGCATCCTGGGCTGTGTCTAGAGAAGCATGGACAGTTGATTGAGGAAAACAGCCATTCCCCTATGCAGACCCCTCATTACAACCCATTTGGGATATGCAGTCCAGTATGGGACTCCCAGAGGAGATACTGATAAATGTGCAGGAGTACTGCAGACTTGCTCCATTCAACATCGTCAGGGGCTGAAGCACTTTCCCTGTGAGGAGAGTCTGAAAGAGTTGGGCATGCTCAGCCTGGAGAAGAGGCAGCTTTGAGAGCATCTAAGCAGCCCCCTAGACTATGGAGAAGATAGCAAGGAGACGGAGACAGGCTTTTCACAGCTATGCATGCCAGGAAGTTGAGAAGCAATGACCATAAATTGAAAAGGGAGATTCTGACATAAGGACAAAATTTTACATTATGACCATGATTAAACACTGGAACAAGTTTCCCAGAGTCGTCGTGCAGTCTCTACTCTTGGAGATTTTCAAGACCTGAATGGATAGAGTTCTGAACAACCTGGTCTCAATTATTTGTTTGCCCTGCTATGAGGAAGAGTTTGGATGAAAGACCCCCTGAGTTCCCTTCCAACCTGAACTATAATATGATTTAATGATTTTGTAGAGGTCAAAATGTCATTATTTTTAAATTCACTCATTTTTTATGAAGTCACTTCATTTTAAGTGGAGAAAAGATACATGCATGTACATACAAAACTGTAGTTTTAGATACTGTGCCAACATGGTGTAAAAAGGATACTCTGGCTGAACTGGGAAACCTGTTGGATAATTTGTATCCACAACACCACAGAATATTTGTATATATATTTGTGTGTATAAACATATCTACATATAGTTATGCAATAAACTTAATTTCCAACTTTTCAGTAATTTTTCTTACTCATTCCACATAATCAAGATTTTTGAATTATGTATTCATTTCCAAAAATTTTCATCACTCTTAAGAATAAGAACTTATAGTAAGTCTTACTATACTTGCAAAGTACATTAATTCCTTTGGGCTTCACTTCTAGCTGATTTTTTATTTATTCATTTATTTTTTATGAAATGGGCACAGAATATATAATGATGTTTGTGCTGAAGGATGAAAAGGAATAAAATATAACTATTAAATTACAAATGATTTTGAGGTCTAATGTTAAAAAAGTGTTAGGAGTCAAGAGTTGTATGGATTTAGAGAGAGATCTGTTGGTAAAAGTTTATGCAAAGTGATGCAAGTTAGACAAAGAGCAATATGTACAGTTTGCCATACTCCTTTCTAGTCTAAAATAATGCATTAAAATAAAACTGTAAATTGCAAAGAACTGAAGAAGAAAATTCAGTTAAACAAATGAGAAATGAAAGATGTAAACGTACCTCTTCACTATGAATCGTACTAACATAGAGAGGTTTTTTTTGTCTACTACTTAATAAAAGCAAAATTGTAAAAAACAATATTTGGATTTCAGAGGTCATATAGAACAAGACTGAACATTAAACCTAGCTACCGATGTGAATAATGATCATAGTTATTCATTTGTGTGATATGATAACATAAAATGAGAATTTCTGTCAGACTATACAGAGAATTAAAATCGATTTTCACCCCAAAGGAACCTAAAATATAGAAGAAAAAGAAATAAGGGAAACACTGGTGATGTGAGTTGTTAAAGGTTAAGAAGCAAGATAGCAGTTGTGCTAGGACGTGAACTTGCATCTCCCAGGACAATGCTGCAGTCACCAGCTTACACTACTTTCATAACAACAGACCAAAGCATTTAACCTTCCCGCAATGATGAGGAATCCTCTCTGCATAATGAAGAACATAAGATCATATCCCATAATCTTTCTTAAGACACCCTGTTTATACAGAGGATAGCACATTTGGCCAAAACTAATTACAACTCTCAATTTCCCTGAAGTGTAGATGTCTATCACCAGCTTCCACAAATAATTGACAGTGAATTATCAAAGTGAATCTTTTGTAAATATCTCACCAGCTGAAGTGTATTTGCACGCTAGTAGGCAGACTTCAGTAAAAAGATTCAAATAATAAGACAATCTGCAGAAATCAGCATAGGTACATGAAAAATTACAAGACCCAAATCCTTCATGATCGGACATATTATTCACTGAAAATGAAGTCCTTATCCTAGCTTCACTACTGTGCATCTTAGTGGAAGGCTTGGCTGTTAAAGTGGCACAAAGTACTACTGTTGACTGGACTTGCAGGAAATCTGCACCTACAGTTTTCATAACTATGCCATATACCATTCAGTTTTACCCTCTGAATAAATACAGAAAGGAGTGGAAGCTCTAAGTAGTGCATTTGAATTGCAACTATCTGAATGGATTCACAGTATGTTTAGGAATGATTTTTGACAAATCCATTAAAGGAATCTGTCGTGGTTTGGCCTCAGCCAGCAATAGAGAACCACGCAGCCGCTCGCTCGACTCCCACAGCCGTGGGAAAAATCAGCAGAAAAGGGCAAAACTCGTGGGTTGAAATATTATAATTTAACAGAACAGACAAAGGGAAGAAAAACAATAACACCGGTGAAGGAATATAAGAATGCAATTACAGTACAGCCACAAAGCTCACCGACCAGACCCGCACCACTGCAGCCCGCCCCACCCGACTGGCGACTGACTCCCCCTCCCCGGCTAGCTCCTTTTATAGCGGGGCATGGGTCACATGATATGGAATATTTGCCTCCCCTGCCGGCTCCTTGGGGAAATTAACCCCATCCTTGCCGGAACCAGGACAGAATCACAGAATCACAGCATCAGAGAATGGTTTGGATTGGAAGGGACCTTCAAGGACCATCTAGTCCAACCTCCCTGCCATGGGAAGGGACATCTTTCACTAGATCAGATTGCTCAAAGCCCCATCCAACCTGATCTTGATCACTTTTAATGATGAGGCATCCACAACTTCTCTGGGCAACCTATTCCAGTGTCTCACTACTCAATGTAAAAAATGTCTTCCTTATGTCCAATCTAAACCTACCCTCTTTCAGTTTAAAACTGTTGCTCCTTGTCCTGTCACTACAGGCGTTGGTAAAATGCTCTCTGCAACTTTCTTATATATTCTTTATATATGGAAAAGGCTGCAATTTTTGGGCCCTCCTCTGGACCCACTCCAACAGGTCCATGCCTTTCCTGTACTGAGGGGTCCAGAGTTGGCGGCAGTACTCCAGGTGGGGTCTCACAAGAGTAGAGGGAGAATCACCTCCCTCGGCCTGCTGGCCATGCTTCTTTTGATGCAGAACAGGATGTGGTTGGCCTTCTGGGCTGCGAACGCACATTGCCAGCTCATGTCCAGCTTTTCATCCGCTAGTCCCTTCTTGGCAGGGCTATTCTATATCCCTTCATTCCCAGCCTGTACTGATATAGGGGGTTTCCCTGACCCAGGTAAAGGTCCCTGCACTTGGCCTTGTTGAACCTCATGAGATTCACACGGGTCCACTTCTCAAGCTTATCCAGGTCCCTCTGGATGGTATTCCACCCCTCAGCCATGTCAGCAGCAACACTCATCTTGGTGTCATCTGCAGACTTGCTGAGGATGCACTCAATCCCGCTATGTCATTGATGAGGATATTGAACAGTACCGGTCCCACTACAGACCCCTGAGGGACACCACTTGTCACTGATCTCCATCTGGACATTGAGCTGTTGACCACTATCCTCTGGATGTGACCATCCAACCAATTCCTCGTCCACCGAACAGTCCACCCATCAAATCTGTACCTCTGCAATTTAGAGAGAAGGATGTTGTCAGGGACTGTGTCAAAGGCCCATGTTCACATAGGCCCACTTTTCAATCCTGTCAAGGTCCCTCTGGAGGGCATCCCATCCCTCAGGTCTGTCAACCACGTCAGCTTGGTGTAGTCTCCAAACTTGCTGAGGGTGCACTCAATCCTACTACCTATGTCATTGATGAAGATATTAAATAGTATTAGTTCCAGTATTAGTTCCAGTACTAGTTCCAGTACAGACCCTCGAGGGACCCCACTAGTTAATGATTTTGTTTTGGACTTTGAGCAATGGGATTAGCCAAGGAAAGCTAAACCACAAATGTATTTTACTTCCTACTTACTTTTCACAGAATCACAGAATCACAGAATTATCAGAGTTGGGAGGGACCTCTAGAGATCATCTAGCCCAACTCCCCTGCTAAAGCAGGATTGCCAGAGCACATTACTCAGGACTGCATCCAGGCGCGTCTTGAAAATCTCCAGGGAAGGGGACTCCACAACCTCCCTGGGCAGCCTGTGCCAGTGCTCTGTCACCCTCACCGTAAAGAAGTTTTTCCGTGTATTTGAACGGAACTTCCTGTGTTCTAACTTGTGCCCATTGCCCCTCGTCCTGTTACTTGGAACCATTGAAAAGAGCCTGGCTCCATCCTCCTTCAACCCACCCTTTAGATACTTGTACGCCAGTACACCATTTTCCTACTGGATGTTTATTTAATTTATTTTATCATGTTGGGAAACTTCATAATTTGAAATTTTCTTCAATTTTATAAATTCTGTTATTGATTTTCTTGATATTTAAATAGTCACGTCTTGAAGAGCCTGCTTTACCTGTAAGCAAAATCTGTCAATATTGTCAAATGCAACACTGCACGGTTTATAAATATATTCAATAATGAGAACAAGCAGTTTAAAAAAAAAAACCCTACAAAGATAAACAGGAAGGTGTACAAACTTTCATTTGAAAGAGAACTAAAGCTGAATGTCTTTCAGACTTATGAATACAAACCACCCATTAAAGAGCTCTCTGCACAAGAAAAAGAGCATTGTTAAGTACACAAACAGGAAAGTGGAAAAAGGTGGATAAATTGAGAATCAGAAAGAATTTGACAAAAGAACAGTGAGTGAGGAAAAAAGAGTAGGGAAAACACTATCTGGAATACACAAACTAAAATGAAAGAGAAAAAAAGCGGTGAGCACTAATGGCTCAGTTCATCCTTGTTGCATCAGTGCTGTGCTGGAGAAATCATGCTGGCATCAGGGGGTATCAAACTCTGAAAAACAGCAGCAACTCTGGACAAACATGGGTTGGAAAGAAACATAAAAAGCAACAGAGTGAAAAGAACACACCAAAGGTGAAGCGGGCATGAGCACCGGAGGAAGGAATAATGAAGAGAAAAGAAGAAAGTCCTGGCTTCTGCGCCCTTCTCCCAGCCAGCACTGCCCTGCTGGGGCAGAGGGCGGCTGCCGCAGCAAGAGCAGGAGGATGTCAGAGGAGAGGGAGAGCAACACACTGTAGCACTTTGAGAGTCTTCCCAGAGGAGAAAACAAAATCCTAAAGATTGAAGTGCACTAAAGTATGTTCAAAAGCAGCTAGAAAAAAAAGAACAGAAAGATTTCATAAACAAATACTTCTGGTAGATGAGTACACTCCAGGTTGCATAAGTGTTTTTTAAGAATAAATCTAATCATTAATTTACTGTGTTTTATTTATTTGTTTAGTTACTAAGTGAGCTGAACTGCATAGATATTCTTTTCCAACACCAGCTAAGGTAGTGCAATTTTCATAACAACTTCCAATGGAAGAGCCCTAGATGGCTCAATTTCAATAAACTTAATCTTCTACTTTGTAGATATCTACATCTTTGCTTGCTAAGTCAGGCTACCTTTGAAATCAATGGAAAGGAAAAAAAGAATGGGAATCACCTTTCCTGTTTCAGAATTCTGCATTACACAGGTACAGGGTGGGGTGCCCTAGAAACAATATTTTACAAACTCTTTACCTTGTATTTTTCCATATAGATGTGGCATATGCATTGCATGCATAGTAACTGCATTTTGTTGACATGTAAAGTAACTTTTACCAGTAGCCACTATTCAAAACATACAATGAGATATTTATATGGAAGAGTATCTCATAAAAAGAAAGACATGGAAAGAGATTAGAAGAGCAAAAAGTCATGTACAACATTCTGACTCAGATAAAACCCAATTTTGCTTTGACAGAGTGAAATAAAACACAAAGATTTAATGTTAGTATGACACATGCTATACACATTCCTTCATATTTGCTCATTATTTCATTCCATACAAAGTACTGGAACATCTAAAAGACCTCATTTGTCCCAGTTTCTGTTGCTTATCTTTCACTTGAAAGACATAAAATTCATGTGACTTATTTATTTAACTGTAAAGAAGTTCATCAAGGTTTTAGTGCACCAAAGAGCAGTCGTATGCTTAAATTTAAGCACCTGCTTAAATTGTTCCTCCGTGTGACCTAAAAATGGTGATGCTATTTTGATACCTGGTGAAGACATTAAGGAAGAATTAGTTATATAAAATAACCTTGGAGGAAGTTATTTATACACAAGCTAATTTTATTCAAAGTACATTGAAGGACAGACAAAAACTGCTGAATTACAAAACAGCAGGCTTTTATACACTAAGAAAAATTGTAACAAAATTGTTCAGAGAGTTTGATCATTCTTATAGGCCTTCTTTGCAGCTTTTCCAATTTGACTATACCTTTTTTGAAATGCGGGCCAGGTGTGTCTTCAAACCCTGGGTACAAAATAATATATCCTTGGATTCCTTGGATTTGTTCTCTGTTCTTATTTTAATAGCTTTTAACATTTGCTTTTTTTTTTTTTTTTGACTGCTGCTGAGTACTTGGCTGCTGGAAAAACCTACTGTAACTTTAAGAAAAACTGAGGTGAAAGCTTAGCATGTAATTTGACATTTTTGGAAAAGATATTAGAAGTCTGATTGGGTGTTAGAGCACTGGAGAAACAATTATTTGTGTTAAAAGTGACTGGAATTAAAAGTATTCCCAATATCTTCTACCTATGTGCAATATGCTGTGAAACTAAGCTTGTGGACTTCCACTAGAACGTGGAAATAGGACTTAGACCCTGCTTAGGATATAGAAAGATTTGGATCCACAAAGGATGGGAGGATTTAGACGTCAATGCCCTGGCCAACCTAGGAACATTTAGATCGCCTTGTGCTTGACCATCTAGGTGGAGAAACGTTGAGCTCCATTCATCCTTTTCCATTCGAGAAGGATAAGAATTTGTTAAGATTGAAGAATAATAAGCACAACTATGAAAGATGCTCACAAAATTTAAGGAAATGTGAATTTGCTTGAGGATCTAAATTAGGGCTTCAAGTTTTAGGGAAAAAAAGTCAGTAAGGAGGTGTTTCAGTGTGGACTTTAATGGTAAAGCAATACTGCTTGCCTTCTTTCCCCATCAAGGAACAAGTACAGCATTGCTAATAAACTGACCCTCTTCTTCACAATTTTTAGAGATGCCACATGCATTAGAACAACAACTGCCCAACAGATGACTTGGTTAAAGATTCAATTTTCTCTCAAAGTCAGTGTATCATATTAAAACTTGTACAAATTTCTGCCCGGTTAAAAGGCTCGTCATGATTTTAGTTGATTTTTATTTTATTTAAGCTAGTCTCAAAACCATGCTACAGCTGAAGGAGAAAAATACTCCCTGTAAATTTTTAGCCTAGAGAAATAGAATGCGTTTTTTTAAAGAAACAACTTCTTAGAAGTCTTTCTCTGTCCATCTTACTAATCACCCCTTTTCTGTGCATACAATGGAGATCAACAGTATTCTATATTATCTTTTCAGTTGCACATGCTCTACTTTGTCTGCAAATACAGGTATGATAAGATGGAAGTCTTGGTATTGCGGCTGCTCTCAATATTTCCCATCAAACAGTTTTACAAGCCTTTTTTTTTCATTTCATGAGAAACAGTGAAGTAAATCAACATTTCTACAATATATAAACGCCTGAATAATAATAATATACATTAAATAGACAGCAAGAACAAAGCTTACAGCCCATTTCAGTCTCTGTTCTGTGTCATATGCATTGTTCACTTGGTACGAGATGATTCACCTTAATATATATTTACATTTGGCATTACTTGACTGTTCAGTCTCCTGAAATGCAGAATCATCTTCTCTGAAACACAGCAAGAAATATAAATATAATTCTTCATTTCTATATTTGTGTCTTCAAATATCTATGTGCTTTATTAATATGAATGCCAATTCAAGTGCCATTAACCATTTAGTCATAGTCAAGGACAGGAGAATATGAGCTCTAAAATCATCACACAGTTAGTTTGTTTACTCCATTCGATCAGATACGATAACACAGAATTTGTTATGCTTGAAATCTCAGTGCAACAAAATAAATAACCAATTATTGTAGCATTATTTTTCTTAGATATTGAATATATATGCATTTGAAGTCATTCATTTAAAAGGGACTGTGGTTTTGGATTGTACCCCACTAGGACCTTTCACATATGAATAGCTAATTTTTGCATTGAAACACGGTTTTAAAAACATGCGGAGTGTCTTTTTTAACATGTGAACATCCACAACAAAGTGCCACTTTCAAGTGATGTAAAAAATACCCACAGCCACTGCCTTTTGGTGGAAGGCCACTAGCTAATCAACCCACATTAACGCAGGGTGTAATTGAGTTTCCAACATTCAGAGAGAGGTCCTTGCACTAACACATTACTTACCAAGGTGTCATCAATAATGAAATCTAGACAGGGGATGAAAGCCTCCAAATTAGCAGAGTGTCACTGAGGACTTTAAACCTAGTATTTTTACAGCCTCCCTCCAGGAGCTCTTCTTGCCTTCTGTAATCAGCACCAGAACTATTCACTTGCTCCCTGCTAAGCTTTTATCTCCATGAAGTGAAGGTGACAATGAAACACTCTCCTGCAAGATCCTCCTGGCAGCATTCCCACAACGCCTGCTGGACTGTTTTGATCCCATTCCATATGTCCACCATTTAAGCAGCACTACCGCTGCCTGTCTCTGAATTGTATCGTATCACACTGCAGGGCACAATCCTGTGGTACCTGAGTTTCGAAGTAAACTTCTCAGCCTATTTCAATTTGCACATTAAAGAACGTGCTGCCTGGAACTTGATGATTACAGGTTTGTAAGGACAGGATCAAACGGAGGAAGATGCTAGCAGGGAGTCAAGAGTAAGAAGAACATTATTCTGCAGACATAGCCGGTTTTCTCTTCTCCTTTGAATGAATTCGGTCGTCTACAGCAACGCTGATCTAAGCACAGCCTTGCAGTTACATATTACTGCAGATAAGTTTGAGTAAATATCTTATGTGTGACTGCACCAAGGAAAGCAATCTATGAGAGACCTGGTTTTATCATTATCTAGTTGTATCTCTGGATTATTAAGTGTAGGGACCGATGAGTTAAGAATATCTTTGCAATATATAAAGAGATACATATATGATAATTTACTTGAGCAATAAAACTATCAATTATTCAGTCTGCTGATTAAACACTATGAACACTGAAGAATCAATTTATTTTTCAGGGCAATTCACTTTCTTAAACAGACACTAACTGCTCTTTTTTTCCCTGAAATCTGTCATATGTTCTTAGCTCATATTACATCAGCATTTTAGTAAAATTACTGATGGTTAATACCATAAATGATAGTTCTTTGACAGTGAAACACTTTGTCATGTAAAAATACTAGCTAGTGAAGATCTGTGTTCATTTACATGTTGATTTTCTGTTCAGAGATAAAAAAAGTACCTGGAGATACCACAGCCACCCCTTATTAATTGTAATAGAAAGATATTTGATAAATAAATAGAGTATACACTAAAATGTTACAACTCATCTGGCAGCAACTGACATACATATTTATTAATGTTTAAAAAGATCTAACATAATAAACATTCTTATCAATGACATAAAGAAGAGTACACAGGTTTTAAAATTAGTTTTCACCACTGGTTGTGGGACTGCACTAGGGAGGGTGAGATCCTCAGTGGGCATTTTGTGTTCTTTTCCTGGTCCTTGGTACCATCTGTACAGGTATAAATAAGAAGTGTTTTTCTGCTGTTTTCTTCCTACAAGAGATGGTTAGTAGAAAGAATATATACCCCAGAGTCTTGGCTTTAACGTTATCCTAGGTGGTTACTCTGCCTGCACTGCCAGTGATGAGGGCTGAAATATTTTCCATCCCCTTCCTTTCCATTCAGAGAAGAGAGAGAGAAGAACAAGAGAAATCATGCCTGGATAAATTACCGGCACAAATTATTGGATTACAATTAAGGCCCAGGTTCTGACATCCTTCCTATTCCATTCTCCTCTTCCCTACTTCATTCATCATCAGCACCACCATAATACCTAAGAATTTGTCTCTGGTAGATTAAGTAATATGATTAACGTCTATCAGGTATTCTTCTCTTTTCAGGACCATGAATGGTGGGAGATGGTTGTATTATGTTTGGGGATCTTTTACATTACATATATCTATATCCATCTGTGTATCTACATCTACACTTATACATGGACATACATAGCCACTACTCTGAGTTAAAGCAGACTATGTCAAAGGAAAATGAAGTAGAATGAAATAAAAATTCTTCTGTGGTCTTCTTAGTCTCTAGATGAGTGTTTTCTACAGTTGGAGACTCCTGGGAAAGCTGTCTTTGCTGTACAAAGTAAATTTAACATTATTGCAAGTATTTATTTTATAACTTTTTAGTATTTAGATAAGCTGAAACCAGGCCATCAAATGGCTTGAGTAGTATCTTTTGGATTCGGTACTAGTCAGAATTCCCAAGCTTCATACCTACACTGATCAATCAGTTTCAATGGCCAAGTCAGAAAAAGGCATGGGTAGCTGTGACCAAGTCATAATCTGCCAGGATGAATCAAATTTTCCTAGCCAGCTGGAGTTGAAAGCATTAGTTTTGGACACTACTTCTGGCCACTCTATGGAAATGAAACATCAACGAGGAACCCAGGACATTTCTAACACATGATCCAAACTGGTTAGCTGACTACATTTCCAAACAAAGGAAATAATCCTAAGGTTACAAACCTGTAAAATGTTCTTCTCCACCTTCTCCACTGCTCTATATTACGATTACACAAGGAAAAGCACATTTGCCTCTGTGATATCTCATTGACTTTTTGGCCTCAGTGACAATGTGGAATATAAATCAATATCAGAGAGAAAATAACTGATGTTAGACAGCCATGAAAGAACCCACCTCATCTGTGGGTTCCACAGGTGCAAGACGTGGACAGGCTGGAGAGGGTCCAGAGAAGGGCCACAAAGATGATCAAAGGTCTGGGAAGCTTGCCGTATAAGAAAAGGCTGAGACAATTGGGTTTGTTCAGCCTTGAGAAAAGAAGGCTTAGGGGAGACCTTATCACCATGTTCCAGTGTTTAAAGGGTGGCTACAAAGAAGATGGAGACTTCCTTTATACAAGGAGTCACATGGAAAAGACACAGGGTAATAGGTACAAGTTGGTCTTGGGGAGATAATGATTGAACACAAGAGGAATTTTTTTCACAATGAGAACAGCCGTTGAAATAATCTCCCCAGGGACGTGGTGGATTCCCCAACATTGGACACTGTTAATATTGGGCTGGACAGGGTGCTGGGCCATCTTATCTAGCCCGTGCTTTTGCCAAGAAAGTTTGTACCAGATGATCCTTGAAGTCCCTTCCAAAGTGGTATTCTATGATTCTATGCTTAAGCCTGAACACTTAGCTTGAAAAACATTTGAAGAAAAACAAATTCCATTTGTACAGTCAAGTTGGCAACGAAGAAGAGTGTCTGGGAGGTTTTTTCTGTGTGTCTGAAGCTCTGGCAGCCAACCTGAGATGGCTGGGGAACTATGCTGCAGTGTTCATAGCTGTCCAGTAACTCACTATACACTTGAGGCCAGAAGGTAACTACACGCCTTTGTGTCTTCAGGGTTAGAGTCTGCTGTCAGTCTACCCTTGAGCAAAGAAAACAGTACATCATTTCATTCCAAGATTCACTAATTGGTGTCAGGTATAACATTAAAAGTTAGTGGTTGTTGTCTCCATCTATCTCTAGTTGTTGTTATAAAGTCTTCAATGAAGAGTAGGTTTTGTGATTTTTGAGAATGTTTTTTAGCTTATGGATGGTATAAATATAGAAAGTATAACCAAATTGTCAAAGCGTCTGAAAAAATGAGAAGATATTTCTGAGTTAAGAAAATCTGAAGAATGGTATGTGAAAGACTCCAGGTGTCTGTATCTGAGATACGTAGCTGTAATGTGACTCTGCTGAGATCCAGTGTTGTGGTTTAACCCAGCAGGCAGCTAAACACAACACAGCCGTTTGCTCACTCTCCCTCAGTGGGATAGGGAAGAGAATAGGAAAATGAGGCAAAAACTCGTGGGCTGAGATAAAGACAGTTTAATAGGACAGAAAAGAAGGGAAAACAACAACAACAATAATAATAATTGGAAAAGAATATACAAAACAAGTGATGCACAATGCAATTGCACACCAGCCGCCATCCCATGCCCGGCCAGTCCTTGAGCAGCAACCACCACCTCCCCGGCCAACTCCCCCCAGTTTTATTGTTGCATGACATCATACGATACGGAATATCCCTTTGGCCAGTTTGGGTCAGCTGTCCTGGCTGTGCCTCCTCCCCGCTTCTTGTGCACCCCCAGCCTACTCACTGGCAGGGCAGTGTGAGAAGCTAAGTCCTGGACTTAGTGTAAACACTGCTTAACAACAACTAAAACTTAAGTGCGTTATCAAACTTATTCTTACCCTAAATCCAAAACACATCACTATAACACGTACTAGGAGGAAAATTATCTCTATCCCAGCTGAAACCAGGAATTCCAGATACTGTATAACTATATGGATTAATACCTCAGTATTACAGGTGTCATCCAAAACTAAATGGACTTTTGTCAGTGCTCCAGTTTTGATGTGAGAAGGTATTGTTTTAGCTCTAAGATACAGGAGATAAAACAGGAAGTCAAAATGATAGGATAGAGAAAAATAAACTGTATTTTTTAAGTATCTTTGATTACTGTAGCTTTGCCGTGTAATGTGCATTCAAATTAATCTCTTTTAGATTGTTTAACAAAGTAAGGAATACATGGTTCCTTGGAAGCTTATTTGGCCTAACACTTCATCCCTTCCACTTTTATAGCAGCTATATTCCTTTCTGTCTAACTGGGTTTGCATGTGGTGCCAATTATTGAAACAGGAGTGCTAGCTATAAAGATTATTTCAAAATCCAAATTTTTTAAAATCAAAATTAGATCTTGAGAACTTGAACTTAAGGAAAATAGGGAAGCTGTGGATTTCTGACAGCTGAGGCTTTGAAATATCATTAAGGGCAAAATTTTCAAAAAAAAGAGGAAGCTAGCAACACAGAGTAGTCAAAAAATGGCAATTAATATTTTCATGAATGAACTATTCAAAAAACAACTTTTATACACTAATAGGTAAAATCCCTGATTATCCAAGCATGTGGGTATCCATGTCCATAGTGAATTAAATATACTAAAATGTATTAAGAAGTTTGATTATTTTACTTCTACTAATATTTCGCTTTCCTAATGCAATCTTGTTTCTTATTCTGATTAAATTTTGGCAATTCTGTGTGCCCAGTTTCTAGCTTAAAGGAGCTTGCACTTTTCTTAAAGATACATAGATTTTTCTTAGAAGACATATTATGGGAAGAAGAAAGAAGATATCAAAGTCACAATGACTTTTCCATTATCTGACATTCTGGATCAGATATACCTTAAAAATATGTTCATAATGGTTTTGCAGATCACCTGTTAAAATATGAAGACATGAGTCCTATTTTATTTGAAGGGCAAACTAACTTGAAGAACAAGGTTACAAGTTTTGTCTGGTCAGATGGACTTCTACAGAGATTTTTCAAGCTTACTGCTTACAGGAGACATGAAAATCTGGTTTTCAATGGCAAAGACATGTAATCTTATTTGCCAGAGCACAGCTGCCTGTCATCTTAGTGAGAAGTTAGACTGGAGGTGATATCTCACGCAAATTGACAGCCATGTGTTGGGAGGGTCACTTGTGCTCTACGAAGAAGTTAGGACTTGAAAGTACTCCTGAAAGCTTCAAAAGAAATGCCCTACATAAGCAATATAAATGGCTATATACAAATGAATCTTTAGGCAAAAAAATCTGTGTAATTTACATTGGGATGAAGCTGCATATTACACATTTTTGTCACTTGCTCTTTGGGAATCTTCTCTACCTAGAGGGATTTAAATTTGCAAATGACAACCACAGTTTTGTAAGACCTTTGAAGCAACTGCTGTCATTAGTTGCACATTATGCAACAAGAAGCATGTCACTGTTATTTAGCAAACAAGAATGCATAAAATAATACATGATAAGTATTATAGCAATAATAGCTTATTGATTTCGATGTACTCTATGAGCTAAGTATATTAAAATATGAAAAAAATGTAGTGGAAAAATCTGTTAACACTTCTTCAAAGATAAACAGCAATTCAATGTTCTTCTTCAGGAACTAGAAAATTAATGCTTGATTCTAAACAGTGGGAAGAAGGAGACTTTGAAGGAGACCTTGAAGAAGACCTCACAGACAAAACAGCCACTGATGAAAAAACCTCTCTATTTGCCTGATCTTCCCAGTCAAGAAATAGGAGAGAAGGTCTCTCAAACAGATAGCAGTAACCCAAGGACACTCAGGTTGAGTCATGTGCCCTTCACTGGGGACTGAACTAAAAGAAAAACAAAAACCCAAACACAGAACATTTTGTTAAAGAAATAGCTATTCAGAACTCTTGAGATGAGACTAGCTGATAATCCTTCTGGGTTTTGGGGTGGGTTGGTTTGGTTGTTTTGGTTTTTTTTGGGGGGTGGTGGTGGTGGTTTTGTTTGTTTTTATTTTTAGAAAATACAGAATGTCGTGATAAATAAAGCAGATCTCATCTGATTTTCCCTGGAAGGTTGATAGATTAAAAATTACGTGAATGTAAATCTAAGCAAGGCTGATAATCAAGTATAGCCTACTGGTATTCTTATCAGCATTTTGTATATTGAAAGTGACTTTATAATTCCACAGATGACAGAAATAGCAATGCACGTCAATATTACTCATACCTTGTTAACCAGCTAAGACTTTTCTTCTGATTAAACAATATTGATGAATATTTTGGGATCTATGAAGAAATGCACGTGCTTCAGTGCAGAAGAGAATTATTGACTTTGGATACCTCTCTGTTCATCAGACCAGATTTTATCACACAAGAAACAGGCAAACTATTAGCTTGTTGCACCAGGGTAGCCTATTAATATCAACATTGTGCTTCTCTGCAAAGGTGGTGGCAGCCATGTAGTATTACAGCTAAGAATGGGATATCTGAATTCAGCCAGTCGTTATGGCATCTGAAAAGGCATCATGACAAAAAGCTGCTGCTTTCCTTCTCAGTTCAATCTGGCAGCGAACAATAACCATGAACTAGAAAGACAGAAAAAAAGGCCAGTCATACCTACCAAAACATTCATTGATGTTTTCCACTTTACACTTCTAATCCATAGTAAAACCTTTGGTTTCTTCCAGTTGCTTTCCATTAGAGACTTGATTTATATTTTCCATAATTTTTGTGTTGATGCAGAAAATTCATCTGTTTGATCCAGTTCTGGTGTGTTTTATCAGCTGAACTATTCTTTTCAGTTTTCCTTTAGGATTATAACCTTCCTTTTCATCTGCTGCTACTCTCCATCCATTCTTAAGAAGCAAAGCTGCTGATTACAGGAGCTGGGAAAATATAAGCTTGCATTACGGTTAACACAGACTTAAGCATTTGTACTGAACATTATGGACACATTTTTCTGTTCTATTTTCTAATAGAAGAAATTGAAAGACTGTGACAATATTGACTAGATCATTAGATAAATGCAACAGGAGCAAAAAAAGGCAAAACATAATAGAGATTGGGATAGAGTGATGATGGCTTCTCAAGACCCACAGACCCATTCTTACAATTTGCAACAGATTATTTATTATTTCCTCTGGCTTGTTATTCCACTGAGCAAGAAAGAAAAAAGCTTGCACCCATTGCCTGCTGAAGCTGATGATCTAATATTTGGCTGATAATGCTGCTGACTGTATTGATCTGCAGATAACAGATTTCATGAGCAATCTTTGAAATCTCTTATAGGACACTTTAGAATTCTGTTCCAAACCAGAAAGCAGCCTAGATAATATATCATCTAGGCATGAACTCTCAGTCAGTGAGTGGTGAGACAATTAAAACTGTTAAAATTATTATTAGTTCAGGATTTTGCCTTATTGTTTTTCTCATCAGTCCAAAATGGACCTTATCAAGGAAAATATATTCAGGATTAATGATTTTTTTTCATACTCTTAATCAACAGAGAGGCCTTGAAATGCCAACTGTAACCAGTAGCAAAGATTTCCATCATCAAAACAGACAATCTGAACTGCAATAAAATGCAAATACTTAATAAAACCAGGAAACAACATGCCATACATGTCACATATTGAAAGATCTACAGTTGCTCCAAGACAGATGTGTTCAGACCATCACACAGTGGCTTGGAGAATTTCCATCCTTAGTGGAAAAAAAACAAAATGAAGGCAAGATTTTTGGGAGTCCCCCTTGTACTGCTACATATTACAATAAACCTGAATCCAGCAAGTTCTCTTTCTTCTGCCTATGGGGTTTTTTGGTGATCTTTATGTGATATGAAAAAAAACCAAAACACCCAAACTTTTTGTAGTAGAAAATATATGTAGGAATTTGAATTTCCATGGTTTATATTTCTATGATTTTTTTAAACTAAATATTTAAACTCAGTAATACTCAAGAACCTAAATACAGGAATTTTTTACAATTTTGGACACCTTAACATATGGGAGATATCTGCATGGGTCTGACAGATAAGAAACAAGACTTAAAAGAAACCTCTACGCTTCTGGAATGTCAGCTGGAAGCCAGATAGGACAACCTGGGGGCCTAAAATGTCACTAAATATATTTTTCTACATTACAGAAATCTATGTAATTTTCTTTGAGATGCTTACTTTCCTGATTCATCTGGAATGGAAAAACCGAACTTTAAAAAATGAGGTGAGTGTGTAAGTAGTCAGGTTGCATTCCTATATGACCTAGGGCAAGATATTCATATTAACAAGAGTTAATTATGAGAGCTGCTGATCTTAGAATATCTCACAGACTATTTAAATCAAGTTAAGTACCCAAGTTAATAAATTCAGCTCTTGATTTTATGTAGACTCAAGTATGTACTCAACCTTACACAACTTTGTGACGTGTGGAATGATACACATAATTTACTTGCAGAAATATTGCCAAGACAAGGTCCAAGGTCTTAATCTCACTTTCTAAAAGCATTGTTCTTTTTTTTTTTTTTTTATAATTCGAGATGTTTAGAATAAGCGCTTTACTTAGCTCAAATGAGTGTCATATTTTATGAGACTGAGTCAAAGAATCATAAAGTATCTTTGAAAATAGTGGTTGGATGGACCCTACGAATGCACGTCACTTTGAGGCAAGCTGGAGCTATATTATGACTAAGCTCACAAAGTTATGCAGGATATTTCATTCCTTCAGTGCAGGTTTGTTCTATGTGTTTGGAATAAGGCCATGGCTGAGACCTTACACATGCTTACATGTGCTAGACTTGAGTGGTAGCAAGCTGGTCCCACCTCCAGCAGCATGAGGGTGTTCAGGTATCCCTGTGGTCCTGGGGACAGTGCAACCCCATGAGATTTAAAGGGAAATGTACAGTCACAGTTGGAATTTGAAGAGTAATTTATGGAGCTTTGCAAATCTGTATGTCAAGTTTCTTAAAACATGGTAAGGTGTTTGCTAAAATTATTTCAGACAGCAAAGACCTCCTGTGTAACAAAACTAATGCCTTGGGGCTAAAGTAATTAATGGAACAAAATCCTTTAAAAATGCTACAACATCACGCTTTCTTTTATAATTTTATTATCTAATCCTTCCACCTCTGGTTCTGCAATACATTTTATGCTTTGTCCTATACAGAAGAGAAGATATCTTTTCAAGGATGCAACCTGCAGGAATGTTCAGCCTCTTCTACAACTTACCCTTTAAGTGTTTCTTTCCCAGATAAACTCTCTCACTCTTTCCATCTGCACAAGAGAATATGTATAGAATTCAAGAGTGAAGCTAGAGCCATCACAATGTAGTTCAACTTATGAAGCAGTGGTTCTCACCTTTCATAGAAACCTAGCAAAGATTAGGATTTCAAAGCTCCTAAGTAACTTAGAAATCTACGGCCAATGACTTTAAAAGAAATGTATCCTCTAGGAACATAATGTATGTATATTTCAGACAGAGAAAGGTGAAGTTTTACGTACACGCACACAAGACAATCTTTTGAGGTCCCTTCCAACCGGGGTTTTTCTATATATGCATACATAGACAGATATATACTTATATGTATATAAACAAATCTTCTAATATACAGTTAACACATAAATACATATAAGCACTTCAATTAATTAAGTAATATTTTATATTTACTATGTGTTGATTATATGATTAGACAATAATAATTGTGTTTTCTTTCTATAATTCTGAATAGGACAGCTGGTAAATATTCCTGCCTCTGTAACGTTCTAAACACTTTGTGAGCTTGGTTTTCAAGCCCTTTAGAAAATTATATTTAGCTTCCTAAGTTACTAAGGACCTTCTTAATTATTTGAAGCAAAGACAGAAATAAAGTCCAACTGATCAATATGACCTCAGTACTGGCATCATTGTGTTCACTTTGTTTTCCCACTAGTCCTTCAGCACAGAACTTGCTACAAAACTCTTTCTGATGTTGTCATGTTCCCATGTGTGACAGATACACTTGACCCCTAGGTGTACTTTGGTTCAGGGTGACTAAGGAGCAATAGCCCTCATGCCCTGTGGTGAACATGAGAGCTGGAAAGCTCCTGGCTCACGTACAAGGGAGTGAAGGCGCCTCAGAAAAATATTTTGAAAGGTGGTTTTGAAGCCCCAAAATGAATGATAACCAAAGCACAGAACAAGATACCAGACCTAAAACAAAGACATATATCTTGTCTATACTATTGACTGGCAGGCAACTACTTTACTCTATAAATATTACCATCAGGATGGGTCTGGTTCGAGCTCTCCCTGAATTGCAGATGGACTGCATGCCAGGTGAGTCTCCCCTTGAGCGGGGACACCTCTCAAGGCTTGACAACCCTTACGTGACATTAAGAGATCCTTCTTTGCCCAAGGCGGAGAAATCCCTTACTCACGACAGATCCTGATAAGTGATAACCTGCTGAATTAACACTAATGAAACATGTAGCTACTCAATATTAATTATTATAAACTTTTTATAGATAATTCCATTAGACATAAACCATTGTCCAAGCCTGAGACTACAATTGGACCTAGCTGCACCTGGGCTCCTCAAGGAGTTCAGAAAACAAGGGGGTCCACTCTGAACCCCGTGACTCAGCAGGAGGGTCATCCTTACCCTTTTCGTCTCTGGTCTCCATGTGAATCATTCTAACTCGATTCGATCTCAATTTTCCTTTGTGTGTTTCCTCCATACAGTAATTAATAAGGTGAACCTTGCCATCAAACTTATTGAACCTTGGTAAACCACTGTTAAACTTTGTTAAATTCCATCATATTTATTGGACTCCATCAAATTATTATTTTACCTCAATAAAACATATTGTTGTTTCGCTCCTTTGAGTGAGGTGCATTCCACTCACCTGCGACAACATCCTGGTGAATCTATAAAAGGAGTAACTACAGAATGGTCCCCGTAATCCATTTTTATTTGGAAGATAATGAGGTTGCTGGAGAGAAGCTTCTCCCATGTACGGTAGGAAGGAATGGAGGGAAAATGTTACCTACTAGCTTAAGTCTAAAATTCCCAAAACCTCTGGTTTGCTGCTCCAGTCTCATCCCTTCGCCAGAAACGTTACTGCTCTGTCCTGGTCCTTTCCCCTATTCCTCCTCAGTACTCAGCTTTTTCCCTCGTTGCCTGCGCTTAGCAACTGTGAGCTAGCCATAACCTTGTCAGAGGGGAAGAAAAAAGATTGGGAGATACATAAATATGATGAAGAGTTTTTGTTCTTTTATTCTTAAAAGAATTTCATAGCCAGTAGTTAGAAGGACATAAAAGGAGCCTCTTCCCTGTTCTTATTGCAACTGCTCCTGTTCAATGATCAAATACTAATGGCTTAATGCCATAATTGTGTGAGTAATGTTCAGTCATTACAAGTATGGATTGTCCTATAGGATGGCTCTCCTTTTTATCGGAATTGTATGCCTGCCCTTAGCCCTGAGAAGAATATATCATCATTGTAACTCAGCGCAATTTTAGCAGGTAGTAGCCATTGTGACAAGAGTAAAGCTGACAGAGGCACTCTTCCACAAGTTTTTCTGACTTGCTTTGATGGGACTTTGATAATGTTAATGAGGCTGACATTAGCCAGATTGACAATACTCTGCAAGCATTAGATCAACACACAGTCGAGTGTTTCCCCTTTGAACGTTTCAAGTGGAACAAAATTATGCCATGGTCTCCAGATGATCATAAGTTTAAGATTAGAAATTGCAAACTTAGACTTCTAGGAATGTATTTATTATTTTTTTTATTCATGATTAGTCTGCTAAGATCAGTAGACATTTCTCTTCTTTTTCTAAAAACCTCATCTGCGGCAATCAATGTCTCCCATTACAAGTGAGCCCAATGAGGTTGCCCAACGTCCTCCTACAGAACATTCAAATTGAAAACAGTATGTGCCTGGCTGCTGGAAGCTGTGGAAAGGCCCTCAGACATAGTGATACTGAGGCAGGCAGACCGAGGCATCAGGAAGAAAGCACATGGGCTTTGGTTGAAGTTTCTGCAAGACACTTCAGAGTTTATATCAGATCAAGCTAAAAGGTGCTCATGCCACTATGTGGAAAGACACATGCTCAGGGCTCTTACCTTTGTCTTCCAGTCCCATCTACATATCAGATTTTCCCCTCCACTGTCTCTGCCAAAAAGGATCTTTGTCAGTGTGAGTGCTCAGCTGAAGTGTACCCTTCCATCCCGCAGAGAACAGCTCTTACGGGGAACACTGTGGGAGCAAAGGGTGACAAAAGCAGAACCCCCTGTGTACAGAAGGTTTCTGTGTAGATAGCGCTGGCCTCTTCCCAGGACTTCCTTTGCTACTGAACAAATGCCATCAGATCTTTCCATTATTTTGACTTCAGCCATGTTGGGATAAAACTAACCATATCCCCGTGGTGCCCATTTATCTCCTTCATCGGGAAACTAGGGTAACTAGCACAGACTCAGATACCTGACTCTAGATGTGTAATGCTAGCTGAGATGAACACCATCATTAACAACACTAAAAGACTGAAGATCACAATCTAACAGTGAGGAGATAATGGCTATTGCTACACACACAAGCAATATCAGAAGCATTTTACTTTGTAAATGTTAATGGCTCATGAAAAACTTGAGTGATTTATGTTCAGCAGCCTGTTCCTTACTTCAGATCTTACTTCACAGATCTCTTCCTGTGATCTTAGTGAAGCTTTTAATTGTACCAAGCATGATTAAAAGCCTTTCAGAGAATGCTGGTATTCACTCTCCTCCTTTTTCAAATGCTATGTCTACCTACCTTATATTTTGTAGAGTTGTGGAACTGGGCAACTCCCTACCCTGCAACTGATCAAACATGGGAGACTTCTCTAGCAGGACATTGCTTTACCTTTTGCAGAACTGCACTTTAATTAATGGCTCCAAGGTCTGGATCTTCAAGCTGCAGCATTTTTTTTTAACCTTCTGTCAACTCTTTTGTTTCAAACACCGTATCTGGTACACTATTATAATACAGCTTCACTTTAACATCATATTAACATAAGTTTTTAACTGTTATAATTAGTTTTTCTATGGTCTTCCACCAAAAATATGAGTGATATAAATGAAGTCAGGTATTCTTTTAAAAAATATTCGTGTTTCACTACATTCTCCAACATCTTTACTAGGATTCCTTAGTCTTTCCTCATTACTTGACATAAAGGAACAAAACCTGAGAGTCAAAAAATAAGGGAAAGAAAAGACCAACATTAACTCTATTTCACGGACATGGAAATTGGTCATTAACAGCAAAGAATAGAGATTGCATTGTTAATATGCCATCTTTTAAATTTAAATCATGTTTTATATGTATATATGTGTACATATATTTTTAAAACACTATTTGCCCACAGGTCTCTCTTGTCTGAGACACTTCATGTGCATACAGTTTATCTGAGCTAGACAATATTGACGTTGTGAGAGGTAAATCTTGCATATAGTGAGGAAACTCACCAAAACCAGAACTGAAAATGTTAATATGTGTTCTAACTCCCTATGCATTATGTTTGCTGTCTTTTTCTGTTTGTATATCCCCTAAAAATCTACAGAAAATCCTAGTTTTCAGACAATAAAATTATTTTTGTTAGTTACTCTTTATATACAGTGCATTTATACAGGTTTATATGGTGTTCTACAAAGAAAAAAAAAGAAAAATATATTCAGTTGACCCTAAGTGATGCATACAGAAGAGTTTTTTCTCTGCTTTTCTTCAGTGGAGCGCTAGTAACAAGCCCAATAGAGTTACATTAGGCTATAAGATAAGAAGCAGATCTCTTTATTTCTCTGTTTAAAGACCTTGAATGCCTCACTGCAAGATTCAGCAGACCCTCAACTTTATGATACAGTATGTTAGAAAACTCGAAACTCTTGTCTTGTGTTTGTCTAAAATTTAAATAATTATACTTTTCACCCTAATTCCCACATTTCAGGTTTATCCATAATTTATATTAAAATCCACATTGCCTCCCCCTAAAAACAATTTGTTGAAATAATAGCCTGGGAAAATCAAAGGAAAGAAGCATAAAAAGTCACAATTTTTTCTGCTTTGCTCGTGTTTGTACTAGTGGGAATGAACTCGAGGCACATGTGTCTTTATCTTGTTTATTAAAGAAAATCACTTCATTATACAACCTGCATTTTCTCTCTTGTGTTTTTGAATTGTGCCCCTACGATTTGTTATCCTTCAGGGTGAAAGTATCTATGATATTTAAAATACTAAGCCAGCCTTCTTGTAGCTGTGTGTAGAAACAACTTCAGTCCTATCAAGAGAATTTCACTGGTAATTAATTTCACCCATTGATGACATATTATGTAAATAATTCATAGCAGTGTTCAATACCAGAGTAATTTTTAAAGTTTTAAAGACTGAACTATAGGAAGAAAAGGAACCATCTAACTCCATGGGAGACCAGCAGTAGGACAGAAGACAAGGTGAAAGAAAAGCAGGAGACAAAATATGGGAGAAAGAAGTGGTATATGTGTAAGAGAAATAGGAGTGAGGAAGATGTGAAAAGAAAATTGCAAGTTAGAATTAGTGAGATAGAAGCCAGTAAAGTGAAAAGGAACACAGAGGTAGAAGAGAGATGTGGGACAGATTTTGAAACACATCACCAACAGATGAAACAAAAGACAGTCTTTCCGTCTGTCTCGTGAAAGCAGCCATGGCAGAGATCCTGTTCTATTGTTACTCAAGGGAGCACCTTTGTCCAAACTATAATGGGAGCTAAGCTTGATATGCAGAACAATTTCACTGCGTTGTAATAAGTACACATTGGAGTGGTATTTGTCTTTTCAAGTTGCCTGGTTCATCTGCCTGTGATCTAAGAAAGTGCAAGAGAGACTGTACAGCTCAGAAGAAAGAAATCCAGCTAGGAATTCTATGCTACCATGGCAAATGTAAAAAAATAAAAGTCTAGTGTGACCCCGGGGAAAAAAAAGGAAAAAGCTGTGATAACCTGTAGACTATCAGTATGGTGAATGACATTTTTCAAGAAATCTCCTGTACTTTCCACAACTTTTAGATGAAAAATAAGGCATAATTGTCCTCAATCTTCCTTCCGTCTCTGTCCCTAAGACAAATAAATGGTGACTATCTAAAAATGGGTGACAGTGATGACTTGTCAAATTTCCTAAGTTTGGAAATACACTACAGAACAAAGTCTACTAGGAAAGTTGTTTTAATACTACCTACACTTCCAGAAATGGAAGATAAAATAAGTTCTACAAATGGAGTGTTGTTTTGAAACTGGTTTGCGACAAAGACGTTTACCCTATCAATAATTATATGTAACACTAGTTCATCATTTAGATTCATTTACACTTAAGTATTCATAACACATTTTAAAAAAATGTGCAATTAGATAAAAAATTTAAAATTTTAACTTGTTCCCCTGGAAGGTGACATTTAATTTTTACACTGAAAGCAAAATCTGCCAAAGAAAAAAACCAGCAGCAAAAGAATTGAATCTCTTTACCTACCCTCTGTTGTCTCTATGTTCCCAACAGGAATGCTAAATAGATTTCTAAGTTCTCCCCGAAAACCACACCTGTAAGATTAGGGCTGGGATTTTCCATTGTTTTAGTAAACGTTCTTTCACCATGTGTTTGTGTAGTGCCTGTCTGGTTTTAGTTGAGTGCACGGATATGTTTGTCTGCTGAACACAGTAATGCTGAAAGAACATTTTCCTATAGCAGATTTGAACACATGTTCCTTCCTGGATTTATACAAAGCACCAAAAAGTATAAACACAAAGCAGTCACCTTTCAACAGAAGTCTTCAGCAGAAATAGAAGTAGGCTCCGCCAGCACGACCAAAGACACTGGTTATGCTGCGGGTGTCTGCTCTGGGGCAGCCCAAATTGGTCTCGATTCCTTGGCTGCTCAGAGCAGGAGCTCACCAGCATGCCCTGCAGCTCCCTCCTGGTCCTCATGCACTGGACCTCTTTCTATTTGAAACCCAGGCCCAGGACAGAGAATGTGGAAACTGATGGGGTGTGCTTGGGTTTCATTCTGAGGTGGAGGTGGGCTGCACTTGAAAATGTTCCAACGTCCCAAATTTTAGCTGCAGCCTAAATATGTGGTATCTCTAATGCTCCACAGCTCGTGGCAAGTCGAAACCAAATATCTTCATTAGGAACGCTAATAGGATGTGTTGCTCTAAAAAGGAAGCTGGCTTTAGCCATACTACACAAAGAGCATTCGAAAAGAATAAATTTAAAGTTATAGCTTGCAACATTTGGGTCTGATTCTTATGTACATGAGAGCTCTTATACTCTTTGATTTGTGTAAAAGGAGTCTTAAAGCAGGAATAACCTCAGGCTGAGACTTTCTTTTTATCTGAAGAATGCAAAGGGAAAGAATAAGGTCTTATTCCCACAAGCAGACTACCAGGTATTTAACAGGCTATTCTTGGTGTCAGTAGATGGTCATTGAGATCATGTCTTACCAGTTCCTTGAAAACAGATTCAGTTATGCCCAGCTTTGCTGGATCCATCATTCCTGCCTACCACTATCTTGTCTTGTGCAATTCCAGTTTGTGAAACTTAGGACAAAGTAATTTCACTCTGTCTCACTCATCAGAAGGCTCTGTCATTTCTGCATTAGACTTGATGAGCACTGAGATACTTCTTTCCCACTTTCAGCTCAGTGTCATCACCTACATGGGACAGAGGTTGTTTATTCTGAGTATATTTAATCAGGGCAACTCCAAGGGGTAGGCACAACAGCCTCTCATGTGCCATATGACAATTTTACATGGTATACCCTGAGTCCTAAAGACTAGCTTGTCAGCCTTTCTTACTGATGGCAATCAAGATTTTTCTCACTTTCATATTTGAGAGTGGAACCAGAGACTGTAGCAGCAGTGAGGGAGTGAATCTGCCCTCAGAAGCAATCTAAAGACCCTGGGCCACGGGACAGGCAAGCTTCATTTGCAGTCCAAAAAAGCCGTGTTGTTATATAGTGTACGTGCAGATTTCAGACCGGTCCCACAGTCCTGTCACAGAAAGAAAAGCAGAACTGGCTAAATACAAAGGTATTGAGACCCACATGTTAACATATCTGGTTTTCCTGAATCATAGAAACATAGAATGGTTTAGGTTGGAAAGGACCTTGAAGATCATCGAGTTCCAACCCCCCTGACATAGGCAGGGACACCTCCCACTAAACCAGGTTGCCCAAGGCCATGTCCAGCCTGGCCTTGAACACCTCCAGGGATCACCCATCGGGCCTCAACAACCTCTCTGGGCAATCTGTTCCACTGCCTTAGAATCCTCAAAGAAAAAAATTCTTCCTAATATTTAATCTAAACCTGCCCTCTTCCAGTTTAAAGCCATTCCCCCTTGTCCTATCGCTACACGCCCTAGTAAAAAGTCCTTCCCCAGCTCTCCTGTAGGCCCCCTTTACGTACTGGAAGGCCGCAATAAGATCTCCCCGGAGCCTTCTCTTCTCCAGGCTGAATAGCCCCAACTCTTTCAGCCTCTCCTCATAGGGGAGGTGCTCCAGCCCTCGGATCATCCTCGTGGCTCTCCTTTGGACACGTTCCAGCAGGTCCATGTCCTTCTTATGTTGGGGACGCCAGAGCTGGATGCAGTACTCCAGGTGGGGTCTCACGAGAGTGGAGCAGAGGGCAGAATCACCTCCTTTGACCTGCTCGCCACATCAAGACCAATATTTCTGTTTCAGCCAGGATGAATGTCTCAGAAAGACCTCAAATCTTTATTTGAACACTTGTCAAGCATCTAGGTAATTTGTTCTGTTGGTTAGTGATGACTCACTGTAAAAATGCATGTTTCATTTCTAGTCCAATTAACCTATGCTCCATGTTCAGGCTCTAGGTCTGTAACGTCTTTGATAGATTGAACTTCCCTCCAGTGTTGGAAGTGTCTGCAATTATAGGCGATGATCAGGTTGCTTCTTAACCTTCATTTTGTTAAGCTAAAGTGATTGAGCTTGTTTAGTATCTCACTGTAAAGGGTTTTTATTTTCAGAACTTCCATCATTCTTGTAGCTCTTTTTTAACCCATTTCCAATACATTAACACTGCTTTAAAATGAGTTCATAAACCAGAACACAGTACAGGTCTCACTAATATCATAGAGAACCAAAAATAGCTCTGTACTTCCATTTTTTATTCCTCTTTCTGTTTATCTAAGAATTCACATTTTCTTTCTTAGTCACTGCTTCACACCATTCTCCCAGTAAAATCTAGGGCCCTATATTGACTTCTACTGCCTAGGGGATGCTTTGGGCCAAATTCTACGTTGGATATAATCACATTTCGCTACGACAGAATACTTCAAAATGTTCAGCAGTCAACCTAAGTATGTAACACTTTAAAATATGAACCTATTTTATAGATGATTGCCTGCACAAATACAAGGAATATTTACCATATGACTACACCAGTAACTTTAAAAAAATATAAATAGATTTAACATACTCAAAACTTGAGTAGGATATTGAGGGAATGTCTTTTAAAAACACCACTGAAAAAAAGAAAAATCATAGAGAACAATACTACTTTTTTGGTTATGAAAGTATTATATGACTTCTTTGTATCATATTCAGCCATATTAGTTACACAGCGGTATTGAACACTCAGTTAACTGATCCACGGGAGACTTAATGAGTCAGATTCATATCACAACAATGTTTAATTAAAATATGATTAATGACCATTGCCATGCTGTCACAAAGATACAGAGACAATCTCACACTCCCAGTTCAGTGAAATTTAACAATTTTCCTTTTTTTTTGTCTTTTTACTATATGACATACCGTTTTCCTGTAAGTATTCAGTGATCGGGCAAGACATTTCTTTACAGAATCACAGAATTTTCAGAGTTGGAAGGGACCTCTAGAGATCATCTAGTCCAACTCCCCTGCTAAAGCAGGATTGCCAGAGCACATTACTCAGGACTGCATCCAGGCGGGTCTTGAAAATCTCCAGAGAAGGGGACTCCACAACCTCCCTGGGCAGCCTGTGCCAGTGCTCTGTCACCCTCACCAGAAAGAAGTGTTTCCGTGTATTTGAACGGAACTTCCTGTGTTCTAACTTGTGCCCATTGCCCCTCGTCCTGTCACTGGGAACCATTGAAAAGAGCCTGGCTCCATCCTCCTTCAACCCACCCTTTAGATACTTGTACCCCATAATAAGGTCTCCCCTCAGCCTTCTCTTCTCCAGGCTAAAGAGTCCCAGCTCTCTCAGCCTTTCCTCATAAGGCAGATACTCCAAGCCCTTAATCATCTTAGTTGCCCTTCGCTGGACTCGCTCCAGCAGTTCCCTGTCCCTCTTGAACTGGGGAGCCCAAAACTGGACACAGTATTCCAGTTGTGGCCTCACCAGTGCAGAGTAGAGGGGGAGAATGACCTCCCTCGACCTACTGGCCACACTCTTCCCTATGCAGCCCAGGATTCCATTGGCCTTTTTGGCAACAAGGGCACATTGCTGGGCCATGGATAATTTACTGTCTACCACAACCCCCAGATCCTTCTCCTCTGAGCTACTTCCCAGCAGGTCCGCCCCTAACCTGTACTGGTGCCTAGCATTCTTCCTCCCCAGGTGCAGGACCTTGCACTTGCTTTCGTTGAACCTCATTAGGTTCTTCTCTGCCCAGCTCTCCAGCCTGTCCAGGTCACGCTGGATGGCAGCATGGCCCTCTGGAGTGTCAGCCACCCCACTCAGTTTGGTATCATCAGCGAACTTGCTGAGGATACACTCTGTCCCCTCATCCAGGTCATTAATGAATATATTAAACAAAATTGGACCGAGTATTGACCCCTGGGGGACACCACTGGTTACAGGCCTCCAACTAGACTCTGTGCTGCTGATCACAACCCTCTGAGTTCTGTCCCGCAGCCAACTCTCAATCCACCTCGCTGTCACCTCATCTAGCCCATACTTCCTCAGCTTCCTAATGAGGATGTCATCGGAGACAGTGTCAAAAGCCTTGCTAAAGTCAAGGTAGATGACATCTACGACTCTCCCCTCATCCAGCCAACCAGTTATAACATCATAGAAAGCTATCAGATTGGTCAAGCATGATTTACCCTTGGTAAATCCATGTTGACCACTTCCAATAACTTCCTGTTCCTCAATGTGTTTGGAGATGACATCCAGAATGAGTCGCTCCAATACCTTCCCAGGGACAGAGGTGAGACTAACAGGTCTGTAGTTCCCTGGGTCCTCCTTCTTGCCTTTTTTGAAGGTCGGAGTGATGTCAGCCTTCCTCCAGTCCTCAGGCACCTCTCCTGTTCTCCATGACTGTTCAAAGACGATGGAGAGTGGTCTAGCAATAACATCCGCCAGCTCTCTCAGCACTTGCGGATGCATGCCATCAGGGCCCATGGACTTGTGAATGTCCAGCTTGGCCAAGTGGTCTCTGACATGGTCCTCCTCAACTGAGGGAAAATGTTCCTCTCTCCAGACCTTCCCCTTTGCCTTCAGAGTATGGGATTCATGAGGGACAGCTTTAGCAGTGAAGACCAAAGAAAAGAAGGCATTCAGTAACTCTGCCTTCTCTGTGTCTTCCACCACTAGGGCACCTGTCTCATTCACCAGTGCGCCTACATTTTCCCTAGTCTTCCTTTTTCTATTGATATACTCAAAGAATCTCTTCTTATTGTCTTTAACCGCAGTGGCCAAGCTGAGTTCTGATTGAGATTTGGCCCTTCTCATTTTCCCCCTACATAGCTTTGTTGTATCTTGATAGTCCTCATAAGTTGCCAACCCCCTTTTCCAGAGAATGTAAACTTTCCTTTTTTTCCTGAGGTCCAGCCAAAGTTCTCTATTTAGCCAGGCTGGTCGTCTTCCCCGTCTGCTCGTTTTTCGAGACAAGGGGATGGCCTTCTCCTGCGCTTTTAAGAGCACCTGCTTGAAGTATGCCCAGCCTTCCTGGGCACCTTTGCTCTTCAAAACTGCCTCCCAAGGGACACTCTCGACCATGCTCCTAAACAGGCTAAAGTCTGCCCTTCGGAAATCCAAGGTGATTATATCACAAAAAAATTGTGATTATATCACAAAAAATTGTGTACCACCTCCCTGTAGCACCACTGGTGCTGTCTTGACATTTGTCATCAGAAAATTCTTTTAATTTTCCTTTTTTTCATTTGATGCTTAGTTGGAGAGATCACTGGATGTTGTATGGGTGATAAAATTCATCTACTTAAGCTGTCGAGCAGGAGTGCTGTCTGCCCTAGTGCTTTGCCTGGCAAAGCTCTGGATGGGGCAGAGAGGACCTCTCTTCTTTGTGGGCAAGCAACACTATCTTCATAAGGTCAGTGCTAAGGAGTTGGCGCCTCAGGCAGGCGGTGTTGTGCACCCATTGGGGATACCCAATCTAGCTCTAAGTGAGTTAGTTCAAGAATTAGAGTCAACTACAGTGCTGCACATGGAAGTCTGAGAGTTGTCATCTGCTGCAGCGAGACTGCATCTGAGCTAACTTAAAGCTGGAACGGCATGTCTATTGTGGTCTTCATTGTAGGCATACCCCAATGACTCATTTTATTTTTTGATCCAGGGGAAAAGGTAAGATTCAAGCTTAGCCTGGAGCTGGAAGCTTCTAGCCTTGTTGTCTGAATAAATTATAATGAAAGAGATGGGCAAAAAGAATCAAATCACAACAAACTGCGCTGTAATGACGGGATCCTCAAATTTTTAAAAAATGTAGTCTTTTGTATATGTTTATAGTATTTTTTTGCATGGCCTGAGTCAATATTACTACCCCATAGTGAAAAATATAAACAAAATTATGATTGTTTTTCCATCACTGACATCCTCCATTTGGGTCTGAATACATTTCATTAAAGTTCTTATTTTTCTGCTGATAGCTCTGGTACCAGGGGAAATATTGTTTTTTTTCTTTGTATGAATTCATGCTTTATTGGGTTATTTCACTTGTCTCTTATTTTTAAGTTTTTTTCACTAGGGATAATTTACAGGCTTCTCCCTACTCTTTTGTGAGAGACGGATTGATTAGTTTGCTTTCAGAACCAAAGGCATAAGTAGACTGTGCGTCTGGATAAAGAAACATCAGCAATACAAAAGACAATATTTTGACAGATTATCTAAAAGTCACTAATGTTAAGGCAACACAAAAGCATTCTGCTTCAGATTCTCAGCTGGGTGAGACAGCAATATATGCCTGGATGGCTGAAACCATCAAGAGAAATAAAAGTGTTTAGAACTATCTTTGTTTTCTTAATATTCAGAACAAATTATAAGACACTGAGGTAATGTCAGCCAGAGTGACAAGTAGCCAAGAGACTTCTAATTCGCTTTCTGCCACTGGTTGAGGAGATATATGTGCTCCCAGTCCCAAGGTCAGTAGTGATCGTACAGCTCCACAGTCTCCCCAACCGTGGTATGACTGCATCTGCCCTTCACATCAATAGATTTGAATGCCATTTTGCCACTTTCAAGGACAAAGCACTGTCACAGACTGTTGCAATGCATGTTTATCACAGGCACTCCACACCCCGCTGAGGAGGAAAAGAATCTTAAAGGCAAATATCTGCTCCACATGAAATCTAGAAAAATCATTGTATGTTACAGATAAAATGGGACAGTGTTTTAATGCAAATACCATTTGTGATGCCAGATCTCAACCCATCCATTTCCCACTCTAATTACATTAGGAACAGTAACCTTGTAGAGAGAAGACAAGGAGAGGGATTTGACATGCAGATAATTGTTGAAACTGCAGTGCAGAACTATGGAGTTACAAATATTATATACTTACTGTATCACACTGCCAGCTAACATTACTGTTGAAAGATTTATCTTTCACAATATTTGCAATGGAAGGAACAGACCTGTAATTGTACTAATCACATATGAAGCTGTTCGAAAAAGAGGGCAATTTATTGTGGGCCATTTCAGATTGCTGTCCTTAGGTTTTATTTTGTCAAGGGCACTTAAGTCTTCTGGTGAGCTCATTTTTAGCTTTCATATAAGTCTTAATAAATCAGAGAATTCCTGGAGATATGACTAGGTTTTCATGCCAAATCACCAGTCTTTTGGTTTACATGGCAACATTATAAAAGTTGGCGAGGCTTGTCCAGGTCACAGGTGTTGCAGAATTTTCTAATTAAAGGTCCATTTACTAGGAATTGTGAATGAGGAACACGTTCTACCGCACTGCACCAGCTTGACTTGTGTCTAAACCGTATCACGAAAATCTCTTTCCATGATAGGCCTCCTCTGTGAGCAGTATGTTTGTCTAGATATTAAAATTATTTTGACAACCATTGCAATGCAATTTTATGTATATATAATATGTACTTAAAGTAACAATGTACTTTGTGGGTATAAAAATTGTTGTTTCTAGAGAATTAAAATTAAAACGAAAATGTTCCCTCCAGCTCTAGGAGATGCATCTTATTTAACTTCCAAAACTCAGACATATAAAGGGGAATTTTGGAAATACTCTATTACTGATTCAGCCTGAAGAGCCACCTTAGGAGTGGCTTGTGTCCCTAGTCATAATCCCATAACAACCCAGTCAAGTTTTGTAAAGCTGTACTGAAAAATTATAACATATCCATTACAATAAGGGCCAAAATGTCTATCTTAACACATAGGATTTAAAATTTTGTAGGCAGCATCCTAGCCCCTTTCAGCTGACCGGTGAGGTTGATGAGGAAGCGACAGGCGACCTCTGGCTGGCCTTTATGTATGGTGATACGTTCTGTAAACTCCAATTCACATCTGTGGTTAAAGCTGTAACTGAGATACAGTACATGAGTTTTGTCAGTAAAACAACCTCCCAGCACCTCCGATCTACCGCAGGCTGCACAACCCTTCCCCACACAACTGGTAGTCCCTTTGGTATTTACTAAGAATACTTTTTGCTGGTACAGCTTCCAGAGGACTGCAGGCTCTTCTCTCTTTGGTGGTTGTTGTTTGTCAAGGTTGCAAGCTAATACAATAACGTTTTCTCTAAGTGTATTTGTGTCAAAATAATATACTGGAAAAAGAAATGCAGTTAGCACTTTTCATATAAAATACTGACAAGAACCATATGAAATACAATGCAAATTATCCAGTCTTTCTTTGTGGAATCACTTCAAACATTAACTACATTTTACAAAAAAGGAAAAGGAAGGTGAACTTCCAAAAAAGGAAGAAGGTTAACTTTTTTGGGTTGATTTTATAGCATCTGACTAAAACAACATTCAAATGAATCATGGTTGTTCTGTTAAACAGTAAGCTTCAGACCAGATGTCTACAGGAGGGCACAGATGAACTAGATGTGGGGTTGTATGGGACTCCCTACAGCAGGGACTGCATGGTGGCCTCTGTGAGGAGAGGCCAGAGCTGCCCTGGGCCGGACACAGCCGGTTCCAGCCGCAGGGCATGTCTGGGCCCCACAGCCACGGTGGGGCCACCTCGGGGGAAAATGAATTTAAAAAAAGGCAAAAACACCAGACAGAGAGATGGGAGGGGAAAGAGAAAGAGCGAGCAAGGTCAGGGAAGAAGGAGGGGGAGGAGGTGCTCCTGCAGCCTACAGAGAAGACCACGAAGAAGCAGATTGTGCTGGAGCAGGTGGATACCTCCTGAGGGAACTGTGGCTCATGGAGAGCCCATGCTGGAGCAGGGAAAAAGTGTGAGCGAGAAGGACCAGCAGATAGGAACCACTGGTTGCTGACCATATTCCCCCCTCAGCCCCCTGCACCTCTCAGGAGTCAGGAGTGAAGGAGTGAAGCTGAACCTGGGAAACAGAGGAGAGGAGAAGATGTTGTTTCACTTTTTGTCTTTTTCTTTCTCACTACACAAATCTATTTTAATTGGTAATAAATTAAATTACTTTTTCCCAAGTTGAGTCTGTTTTGCCCATGATGGTAATTGGTAAGTGATCTCCCTGTCTTTACCTCAACCCACAAGAAAGTGTTCTCCATCTGTCTCTTTTTTTCTTCAGATTCTAGTGCCAGAAAGGCAGTGTCTTTTTTAAAATTTTAGACTGAAGCTGATCCCTGATTTTACCCATTTCCACTACTCTATCATGAGTGCTCCCTGCTTTTTCCCTCGATAATCGTGTTGCAGCTCCTCCACAGCTTCTCAGCTTTTCTGGCTCTTCCATCACCAGGATTGGCATAATTTTCTCTGCTTTATCCAGCTCCCATTACACCTTTTATGTTATCCTTTAGAACAAGAGGAAAGTTTAATTTCAAGAAAACCTGGTTGTCATGGTGTGTGTTTTAGGTGAAGGGAAGCCACTTACTTCTAGAATGCACTTACTTGGCTTTAGTCAGCTGTCTATTTCTTTCAGTTTAGATGCTTTTTTTTTACTGGCTACGTGGGAGTGACAAGACACGTCAGTAATTTCCTTTCAGACCTTCTGCAAAAGCCTTCTGGCAACTAAGTATATGGCTATACATATCAATCCCCCCCAGGAAATTAGAGGTATTTTTGATGGAAGCATTAAAAGATCAATAAATCAGGCCAGTTTCAAACTTCAGAACAGCACTTTATGAGACTGACATTCATCAATCCCACACTTGCTGCCAAGGCTTAGTTCTTACTCATTATCTGTCATTATCACTGGGTATTTGAATAATTAGTCCTTAACAATCTTGCCCTAAACTCACCATCAGTATGCGGTACTGATGCTGTGCATTCAGAGCCACATGTGGAGCAGTAATCAGAGCTGATCCTGTAGTTGGCAGAGAAGGTAACAGCCCTGATGGCCTTAGTCCTTAAGGCTGGGGCGGCCTGGCTGGAGTGCTCTTCAGTGAAGGAGACCAGTACTGAAGTGGGTGACTTCTTTCTACCCCATTTCTCTTTAATTGTTGATATTTTTCAGTTCCTTCAGTGGGGATCTCAACTGCTTCCACCAAAGTTGATCATATTTTTCAGATAAGGGCTTGTTTCGGTTTTCAGCCCACACATTCTGCAAGACGACTCTGATTCTACCAGATATCTTTCCTGCTTGATCTACATCCTTTTTTTGTCTTGCAGATTTTACTACATGAACATGAACTACTGTGCAATGGACACAGAAGTCCTCATTTACCCCTTTTTGGTTATGTGTCATTTAGATATTAAGGCCCAGTTTACTCTTAGCAGCATTACAGTGCTATCAGTGCTTATACTGTGTTTCCTGTTATGCTATTTGTGGGTTTAAGGTAAGTAATGTCAATTATATCTTACTTAGCGTGCTTTTACTTCTCTGGCTGCAACACCTCTCTCATTTGGCTACAAGCTTTCTGTAGTCCTGCATATCTAACTTTTCTCCACCTACTTATTCTCTTAGTAATGACTTACTGATATAGAACATTTCAACTTTCACACAGCATTTTTTGACAATCGACAGTTCTGAATTCAGTCTACATGACAATACACAGGGATAAGAAAAGAATAATCTATGAGGCCCGTTTCTCATGCCTCCTAAAATCATTAGATTTTTGGATCCAAAGAAATGAAAGGATGTCTTATACAAAAATATGTTGAAATAGTAAAAGTAAGCCTGAGAATGAATACTATTCATATATGTACATATATATGATAAGAAAAGTCTACTTGTTATGCATTTTTAAATTTAACATTATATCAGTCCTACAAATTAGCATTATTTTGCTAATACAGAAAATCAGTAGTTAATTACTGATCATCAGTAATTAGATTAATAATACTGTTATCATCAGTAAAAATAATAAACTTTGATACTAACATGATTAGAACGAAGTTCATGAATAAAAAATCTGGTAATGCAATAACAGAGCTTCTGGGAAATGCTGATATTGCTTCATGTGCTTTATGGTTTTGCTTGCATATTTAAATTTTTCTCATGGGACAGAAGTAGAACAGAAACACGATGAGTTGCGCTATAGTCTGAAAACTCAAGTCCAATCATCAAAGGGGATTCACTTTGAACCAAAGTTCAGTAATGGTTCGAGGCCTTTGTGGTATTCTGCAGCATGGCTGCAGATGTCCTCATTTTCTCCAAAATGCACATTTCATGATTAAGCTGCTTTCTGTAGCCATGAATTTTTCATGGGTACATTTTTCTTTAATGTATCTTAATCAGCTGGTTCAGAATAGAGCAGCTAATTCTTCAAGGCATCAAATTTTAGGCAACAAGACTAGTTAACATTGTAGTTGAGCTTTGCAGGTAGTTCTTTGATGATAATCATTCCCCCATTAAGTGGTGTGTAGTGTGAGGTATAGTTCTTGCACACTCCTTTCACTTCACATCATAGAACAGAGAGTGAGGCACACAACACATAGCCAGTGAAGATAATCAGCAGTGAAACACATAATTTATAGCTTTGTCATGCTAAATACTCTGCTTTATTGAAACTATTTTCCAATAACGTGCTTTGGAAATGGCACATATAATAACCACAGGCGAGGACAAGGATCCCTCAACTGTATGAAGATAATAAGGACATGACAAAAAACCCCAACAGTAATAGTGTAGCTACAGAGAGGTACCATGAAACCTCTATGGTATAACTCCAAAGAAAGGAGACACATTGTTAATTAAAATATATTGATAATTCAGTTCTCTTAGCAGCAACCAGTGCTGGGAAGATGAAGAAACAACTAGGTATATTCTGAATTATGGGTTTCCAGAATACCTGCATAACTCAGCAAAATATGTACCACTATCAAAACTTCAGTAGTAACAGAACACTCTAAGGAATATCCTACAGAGGACCATGTTCTTCGTAAATCTCTTAGAGAAGCACAGAAAAGACTAGGACCAGCAAAAGCCACAGTAGACTTGTCATTTGTCAGCTAGTCAAACTGCCTCTTGCTATGGACTGTTGTATGGCTTGTCACACCATGCTTAGATTTTATCTCATGATGGATCAGTTCTTAGTGATGCTCAACTATGATTTCATTTTCACTGAACAACACATTTTTTTTTAAAGCAAACATGTCAATGCAAAGAACTAAAAAGGAGAATTTGGGAAGAAGTGTGAAAAAAATTCTTTTCCTTCAATTTCTTCTTGCATTTAGTGCAAGATACAGGATTTTTTTTCCATTTTTTTTAGCTTTGCCACTCTATCCCAGACCTGAAGAGTCACTGCTGAGAGGCAGCAAGACAGGGTTGAATATATTTTCTTTTAAAAGGTTACTGTTGTGTAGGGTCATCCGTCTTTTACAAAATAACCTGTAGGAGAAGAGTACCTACCCAAGGAGACACGCATTTTGTCCTTTCTTCATCTTAAGGGTGATTGAACACTTCACATGTCTCAAGAACAAGCCCTAAATACTAGACTGGTTAATTTTCATCTTTCCAGTTCAGGTTGTACGTCTGAGGAGCAGAGAATGACAGATTTGTGAGTCAAAGGACTGAGAAAGGTCAAGTGACTATTGTCTCTATACTGGTTATTGGGACAACCGGCCTGGAGAGTGAAATTCTGCATTCCTGTCTCTGCTCCAGGAATTGTTTCTCACTGTTTATTATTCAGTGACTAATATACAGAAATGTTGAGTAAAAACAGCTAGAAGAATTTGCCATCTTTCTCCCACAGGTGCCATAACATTTGCATGCTTTGCTGCAAAATTAAGTCATATCAGCAGGAGCAGTACAGAACAGATATCCATCAATGCCACTGCCAGCTGTGTTTTCCAAAAAAGTTGTTGGTGCAACATCTTGACATTTCTTGGTGTGTGCTATGCATATCATGAGCACTTTTATTGCATTATGGGAGTTAGGTGGAAGTATTGATTTCCTGGTGTTCCAAATCAAGTTTAGGCAAAAAGCACGTTATTAGGATATTTGGCTGGGGCAGTTGTGGTAAATCAGTAGTACTAAAGGCATCAGTAGTTTCAGGTCAAACAGAAAGGCACTTGTCCAGCTGATGTATTAGATAGAAACTGAACAAAAGGATTTTCCGCACAGCGTCTTTTTATCTTGCTCTAGACTATTCTTACGCTATAATCACACATATGGCACAATCTGTATTGCACAACTATCCCTGACTAAAATCTGTTACAGTTTTGAGACACAGTAGCAGAATGCGGTACCTAAATCTATCTACATGAGATTTATCAGTTCTTTATTCATCCAAACCCCTTTCTAATTATGTATGCCATACGCGGGATAGGACACAGCAAGCGATGTGTTCAGTGGGAAGCTTCCAACAGTGCTGCAGTCACTTGCAGTGTATTTGGACAGGGAATAGTATGATAATCTGAGGACCTCTCATTGCTTGGGGCCTTTAAATGGATCAGACTTGATTAACATTTGCCAACCACAAATGATAAATCAGTCGATCAGACAAATCTTAGTACATATAGCAGAGCCCTCCAGCCTGGCTCCCGTTTAATTTGGGGAAGTTCACATACTGTTGCAGCCACCTTTTTGCATAGGCAGGACATTAGCCTGACACTGTGACAATGTAACATTGTTATACTTCATACTTTCTTGTATTTTATGCTCTGGGATTTTTGGCCATGTCAGCAATGAGAGATTAACAGCTTCTGTCTCTATTGTGATTCTATGTGTTTGTTTTTTTTTTTTTTTGTGGAGAAATGTCTCTTCGTGATACTGGACATTGATAAAGCCACATGTATGATCATGTTTACTCACATAGTTTCCACAGATTCATATTGATAATGTGTAGAGCCAGAAAGATTTATAGGTCATTACATTTCACTCCTGTGAGCTGAATTTGATGAAAAACTTTTTTCTAGAAAGGCAAATCTTTGATTTAAAGACAAGAAATTGAGAACTTGCCACTTAACTTGGTATGTTGTATGAGCAGCTTTGCGCCCTCACTATTCAAAGCATATTTCTTAATTTCAAATTTCATTTTTCTGGCTTCAGCTGCTAGAATTTGGTTCTTGTTATGCCTTTTCCTCACAGACTGCTAAGATTTCAGAACCTGGCATTTTTTCCTTGTAAAGGCACATGCACCATGGATCATGCTTTAAGAGCTTTTCAAAATCTCTAAGATATGACTGTTTCTCTTTTATTGATTACATCTGCTGTTTTTTAGCATCCTTTTAAGAATGGATGCATTTGACAAGGTATGTACTGCTCCAATATTAGCTGCATTCATATATAGCAGTAAAGTTACTCTTTATTCCTGAACCCCAGTATTCTATTTTTATTTGAAATTATTGTATCTATACTTTATTTTTGACAAAGCTTTATGCTGAGAACACATGCCAAGTACTTTGGTCACAGCCTATATAACCTATGAACTGTTGTTGCTAGATGAGTTACTGCAATGTTAAAATACACCTTAATCAGCTACCAAGTGGTCCATATCAATTTGTGAACCCGCTCTTTTTCCAATATTGTTTGTCTTTCCTCCATTTTTTTATGCCACTTGCTTATGTTTACCAGAATTTATTTAATATTTTTTCATTATTTCAGATGATCATTGAAAACATTGGGTAGCGATGGGTCTTTTGTCAATCCCAACAGAACCTAAATACAAGCAGTCTCACCTGAGGGCAAATCCCTGTTAACACATTCTTTTCTCAGTCAGCCCTCCCAATATCCTATTGGTACTGTATGGTTCAAGCTTGATTTTTTGGTTTTGCTTTGTTTTGTTTTGTTTTTTAATTAGAATGCTGTGCAGTACTAAGTCAAACTGAAATATAAAGTGGAATACTGACAAATAATTTCAACTGCATAGATATCTTGGCTGAGGTAGACCTATATTGTCGCAAATGAACAGAATGGCTATCAGTTTAGTTGCGATTCAAAGGAAGAACCTGAGTGTGATGCTGGGGAGAGATAATTATTCCTATGCAGGCTTAACTGCTACTGTCATGTTCCATTAAAGTGTGCAAGACAGGTTTTCTCTGTGTCTGTCTGTTATGAAAATAACATTCAGGAGAAAATGGTGAGTGTACAGCTGGTAATAAATGCAAGCTTCTGTCTTGCACTTACAAGGCCTGTGCTGTGATAACAAAATGTTTGTATTGCTTTACAGAAATTACTTTGGAAAGCCAAGAGAATAATTCAAAATAAAGAAAAGCAGCAACATTTGTATCCAAGTTACTAGTGTTTTTGCAGAGCCAAGGTATAATGCATTGGTGATAGTCTATGTATAAATGATGTACCAAAAAATAATTCTACATGGTAATGACAGCTAAGCCAACACTTATTTCAACTTAATTTAATATATTCCCTTTGGCATTACCATGGTCAATTCTAGAACAGCTGTTAGGCCTTGTGCTTAGAGTCCAGGCTGCCAGACATAAAATATAATCTGTCAGGAGATGTTTATATATTATTAATTTATTTCAAATTCTTCCCTGACAGTCATCACCAAAATACCATATGACCTTTAAATCAGATTAATGGAGAACAGTCAAGGCAGACTTCTTATTAAAAGAACTTCAGATATGATATCTTTCTTTACAAAACGTAGATGAGTTTTTAATATGTTCTAGATATTGCCCAGAACTCTGAAGAGCGATTTAGCATACTGAGTACATTAAACTGAATAGTAAGCATGAACAGAGATCAACATCCCTGTTCAGCACAGAGACAAAGGACAGAGCATCCCAGAATCCTACTGTCTACCCCAGAACCCTCATTAAAAGATTAGGAATAGCTAGGAGAACACTCACTTCACCAGCACTACTGTTTAATTTTTTTTTTTCCACAAAAGTAGCAAAGGATGTGGACCCTGAACTTCATCTCTTTACAACAACACACAGTATACAATGATGTAGCAATCAAACACCGCATTTTGGCATCCTTATGGACAAGGAAGCTGATCTAAAAACACTCCACAGCTATTCTTAGAGAAGTCTGGCCACAGCATTTCCAAAACACAAAATACTCGTATTTTCAATTCCTATGAAGTATTGACAATGGCAGACAGCATGCCTCAAACTGTACTCAAAAGGAAAATCATTTACACACTTCAGTTTGTGATTCAGTGACATTTCACGTTTCCGTTCTGGAAGTAGGAAGGGGCTCCAAATAATATTCTTCTCTTCTAATACTTACAGAATGTGACTGAAATATCTTGAAGAGTCTGTTCTATGAATTAAAACCAAATGTAGTCTCATCAGACTCAGGTGTCTCTAGATAGAAGAAATTTTTATCCCTTTTCATTAGAAATCAATTAAAATTATCACTGCCTTGGTAATCCGAATAAAAGAAAGTGAGATCATCACAGAAATGTTGGTTGGAAGGTCATCTGGGTCAGCCTCCCATTTGAAGAGTCACTGATGGCCTAGGGAAAAGAGGGGCGCTATGCTGAGGAGCCTGAACCTGTGGTGCAAATGGGAAGGGTCGCTGAGGTTATTGGAAGCGGAATATACATGAACACTGGTGCGAATGAGGAACAAGCAAAAAAAAATAAAAATAGGGGCACAAAATGCCGGCTTCCTGAACACCTTCAGTCATCCTTTGAACTATGGCCTCCTCAGAAGACAGTAAGGATCATATCTTCTTTGAGATCAACTCAATCTTCCCCCAAACCTCTTGAAGGATCAAGAGACTGTCCATGTAATACAGATTCCAGTCCATCTTGTATACCCATATTTAGCCTCACTATTAGTTTTGGTATTTGCTTGCACAGAAGAAAACTTCCAGTCATCATAAAAACCAAAATGACTCCTCTTGAAATCATCTAGCATACATTCCCTACCGAAATAATTAATTTGATATGATGGAGGAAAACTGTGTTTTGATATTCAACACCTATATGTTAGAAAATGACAAAATGGTTGTCCCTCAGAGATACACACTTGATTACTGCACTATTTAACAGATTTAACATAAAAAAAGGTTTAATTATAATTTCAAATTCCACAGTTACTGAAATTAATATGTGAAGCAATCATGACACATTAATTCTGGAGCCCCAGAGCATGGAACCCTGCCCTAGCAATTAATGCATTGAATAGGAAAGGTCTTGTTTAATGGTTCCATCTAGTACATTAATATAAATACAAATAATAGTTTTAAGACGCTTTGTCAGATAGAGCTTTAAACTATCTCCTGTGTTATACCACTTATTTCAGATATTATTGAGCTAAATCTTCCCTGAATTGTGCACATTTTATTTGTGTATAAACCCAAAGGACTCAAAAGGGGAAAAGAGAAGAATCCAGATTTATTCAGGTGTGGAGAGAAAGCCCACTGTGCAAATAATGTCACAGAATGAACAGATCTGGTACGCCTTACCACATTACAGCGCCGAATTTAATCTGAGAACCTATATTAGACATATTTTTGTTTATTGTCACAATAGCTACAAATTGAGTGGAGAGATCTGAAAATCCAGCAGTATATGAGTAAACATCCTAAAAAGAGAAATGTAGCCCAAATAAAACCAAATTTGAAATGAGGGCTACAAAGCACACATTTACTGTTAAAATTATGCCCAAGTATTAAACTCAATTCTACTGTTGTTCTATTCCTACAGATCAACAATTAGTTGTTCATTAATAAGCAGAGAGTTCAGACCATTATTGCTAAAAAGAATTGGCAGCACCCATGTTTTCACTCAGTTCAGTAACCTCGCAATTTCTACAGCTTTTGTATATCAAATGCAGGTCTGAAGTCAACCTGAGTTATTTTAGTGAAAGCATTCAAATGTCAGCACTCACCATGGTCAAATACTAAATTTTGACAGAATGCTCAGTGTAAATGCCTCTAGAAATATAACTTAGCACAAATAGCAGTTTTAAGAATTATACTATGTCCATAGATAGCTGGTGAAAAGAGCAGATATGATGAGTTCTTCAAGAATGGTCATTTTTAATGCCATACAGAAACAATGCAGAATTTAAGGAGTAAGTATCTTTTCCTCCGTTTCACATAACGTTTATGAGAGTATAATAATTAATTCAAATAATTCAAAGTTAAATACTTGCCTCTGCAAAACACTGGACCAAAACAAAACAATACTGAAAAAAATTTTAAAGCACTGAGCTTTGTGCCACAATATGAAAAGTCTTCCATATGGAATATTTTCTCTTAGGCTTCTGTGTAAGAAATTATTATTGATTCTTTGCAAGGTATAAGCAACTGAGGGAATCCCACATTGAAGGTCATACAGCAAATTGTACCGACATGATGACAGACATGAAAGACAGACATGACAGACAGAAAGACAGCATATCCATCCACGTATCTGTACAGAATTGGGCAGCAGAAGCAAAACAAGCCAGAACATGAAGCTTTGTGATAGGAAGGATTAAAACTACAATTTCTGCCCTTCTGTACTAAAAAGATTCTGATAGCTTATGATTATACACCACAGCCAGGTGCAGACTTGCATCAGATCAGTAATTTAATAAAGCAGTAAAAATTCAACGACAGAGTAGTTACCTTCTGACCGTTACTCTCAATTACGGCTCTAACTCTCAATTTAAATGACAGCTACTGAGGCGTCATTTAAAACTAACAGCTTAGCCAGTGTTTCTCAATTATTCAAAGATTAATGTTCCCCAAAGGTGCTACTAATAAGGAAAAAAAAATTATCTTTGGGTACATTACTAGTACTGTTGAAAGCATAATCATATTGAAGAATTCTGAGAAAAAAACTTGGTGTTTTTTATTATGTCAGTAAGATGGTCAGTATTTCTTATCTTACTGTATTTGTACACTTAAAACAGCCACAGGAAAGGAGTTATACAAGATAACAATAAACAAGTATCTATGTCACTTTGTCAGTTAAAACTTCCTTAAATCTTATTGTCTCCAGAAGAAAATGTGTACATAGAGGTTCTGTATAAATTCAAGAATCAACATTATGAATTACTATTTTTAAGCCAGAAGCTGGGTCTAATGATATCTCTACATTCTACCACTTCCTGGCAAATTACAGCTTATTTAACACTGTTTTTTAAAAAAAAAAAGACAAAAGAATGATTTTTAAAAAGTGAGCCTTTTTTATAGATTACTTCAGTCTTAGATATGAAGATATTTCCAGAATATGTACTTATGAAGTGCTTAACTTAAAGCTGTGTTCATCTGTCATTTCATGGTTGAACTGATAGGAAAGTTAGAACTTGCCAGACTTTAATAAAGCAAAATTCTCTTAGGTCATGCTTACTTTTTTCAGATTAATTAACAAGTTTTAGTAATATGTTGATATATATAGGGATTTTACACTACAAAAGGAATTAACCAGATCTCAGTAAACTATACCTATTTTTTCAAAAGAGCTTTAAGTTGTTGAAATAATGGATTATCTGGCAATTTATACACAGTAGTCTACATATGGAGAACTATACATTATAAAAAAAAAAAGATTTGCATTTTTTTCTTATCATAATAGATTTGTGCCAGTTTGTCTTGTGTTAAATTAGAGCAGAATATTTTATATCTCTGTGCCTTGAAGTGACACTGGAGTAGCCCTTGACATCTACTGGCTCAGTGCTACAATGCCTAATTTCTATCTGCTGAGACGCAGAAATTCAAAAGCAGAATACTAACTGCAGTAGGATTTGGAATCACAGTTCAAGACACTTCTCATCAGTCTTATTGCCTGTACAGCTACAGCTCTGCTTCTGCTCATACCTTGAATAAACACTATTTCTGAAGATAGGCAGCATTTCTCTCACATCTAAATGTATTTAGGACTCACCCATTACATGTGAGGTCTCGGAAACAATTTCTGCTACCAGGTGAAAATAGGGTCCTCCTGTGTCTTGTAACCTTTATAGAAACATCATTAAAAAGGGTATAATTTATTATCAAACCTATGTCTTCCCACAGATCGTGTTTTCCTTGACCTTGCTTGTCAATCTAGCCCAGGCCATGAAATTACTTTTGTTTGATACATATTAACACGGGAAGAAACACTAAATAAAAGAAAGGACTGTTTATTGTCTACCTAGACTTTGGTAAGGCTTTCAAAACTGTGTCCTGTAAGATCCGTATGGAGAAGCGGATGAAACATGAACTGGATGAGGTGGATTGAAAACTGTGTGATGAGCCAGGCTCAGAGGGTGGTGATCAGTGGCACAAAGTCTAATTGGAGGCCACTAACTACCAGCCTACCCCAGGGATCAATACAGGGTTAAGTCCTCTAACATCTTCATTATTGATCTGAATGATGGGGCAGAGTGTACCCTCAGCAAGTTTGCAGGTGACACCAAAGTGAGAGGAGGCTGATATACCAGAGGTTTGTGCTGCAGTCCAGGGGGACCTCAACAGGCTGGAGAAATTGTTTGACAGGAATCTCATGAAGTGCAAAGTCCTGCACCTCAGGAGGAACAGTCCCATTCACCAGCATATACTAGGAGCTGACCAGCTGGAAAACAGCTTGGTAGAAAAGGAAAGGTATCTAAAAATAAAAGCGAAGGAAATAAAAGGAGAGGAGAGGAGAGGAGAGGAGAGGAGAGGAGAGGAGAGGAGAGGAGAGGAGAGGAGAGGAGAGGAGAGGAGAGGAGAGGAGAGGAGAGGAGAGGAGAGGAGAGGAGAGGAGAGGAGTAGGAAAGTAGCACTTTTGCAGGAATTCATGGGTTCCAATGAGAGTGGGATGCTTTCTTAGGAAAGCTTATGACAATTAGGTCATTTTTGGGAACAAGGCCCCCAGACTGCAAGATTTTTTTCAATTTTGTAAATGTATTTTTCCATATTTCCTTTCTGCAGTCTACGAAAGTATGTGAAATAATAATTTTCTTATCCTGATTTATAAAGAATTGCTTACATTGTTTTTTGTTTTTTGTTTTTTTAAGATTTCAGAGAAAGAGACAAAAATCTAATTTAATTAAAGAACTCATGTCTTTTGTGATGTTTTCCTTCAGCAATTATTCTTCAAACATGAAAGATAAACATGCTTTCCCTTCCCTCTGGGAAGGGAAAACAGTAAAATCCACATACTGTCCTCTATGCACTCCATCTAACTGGGCTGGGACTAAAGAACTGGCTGCTCTGCTCAGATATAGCAGGGAGAAGAAAAACGAGTCATATCTGTGGGAAATGAAGTTCTATGACACCATATTTTGTGACCCTGCATTAGCCAAGTCTTTTTAAAACAAAGCTATACGTCCCAGAAGCAACACTTAGGGCTTGATCTAAGAACAGAATGGCATTGAACTTCCTTTTTTCTTTCTCTTTTTTTTTTTTCTCCCCTTTTTCTTTTCTTCTGATTAGTGTCTGTCTTCAGTGAAGATATATTTCACCTGCTTACATGGAATAAAATCTGCTGAAACAGCTTACGCCTTTGAAAGGTATTCTTTGTCTGTTCTGCCAATCAGGATAAAAACAGGAGTGAGAGAAAGGGATAAGAAGCGTAAATCAAGAGCGTCTCTCTGTTTATCTTTCTTGCTGATATTTTAAGGCATTTTCCTTCTAACGAGTGTAAATTCACAAAGCACAGAGAGGTTGGTTTGACTTTGCCCACCACAGAGTTCACTCTCAAGTATTTGGCACGAGGAGCAAATGGGTTTTACAAAAGGTAAAAACTCAGTTTTTGTAGTTGGTCCATTTGCATTTGTCCTTTACTTGACAGAATGAAAATCCTATTAGTCTGAATGACTGCACCTGCATAAGAATAGAAAGATACCAAATGCTGCTATACAAATATCATGGTTCTGGGAATACTTCAGTGACTGAGCTTGCATGGGAAATTTGGACAGTTCAGTCCTCATATCAAAAGAATCATATGACTGAAATTTCAGGACTGGTAGCAAATTACAAAATTATTTTTTCTTTATTAGAGCACCTCCAAATAAGTGCAGATCAGAGGAGACTACAGCATTCTGAATGAAGGAAAGAGGACTGGATCACTTCACTTCTGCATCACTCTTACATAGTAAATGACATCATGCATGGAAAACATTCTTTAAAATACAGTATCAGAACACAAGGATAAAATTTATTTCATTTTGAATATCTAAATGTTAGTTGCCTAAATCTAAATTAATCACTGTACATATCCATACAGTTAATGGAAGTAACGGTGGTTCCAGTTCCAGTTCATTCCTTGTAGAAAATGTTTTGCCCTCTAAAGGTGCATATTTGCCTTATGTGGTCCTGGAGGTCACTACATCCTGCGGATGACAGTGATCTGGTTTGACTATTTAAGTTTAGATAAATAACTTTCAGATGTCTAAGTTAGCTCAAATGAATCTCACTGTGAATGCCCATTAACAGCTGTACAATTTTGGTACTTAATGCTTCATTCTTTTATTTTTTTAAGGCCTCTATTTTTATCCACATATTTCAACAGTAAGCATTTATATGCCGCTTGAATTTATTTAAGAATTTTCAAAGTACTTTACAGAGAGCTCTGAGCTATAGCTTTAATAACAAAACCTTTGCTTTTAAATTATTTAATTTTATTTTTGTGTTACTTATAAGCAAAGTATAAACAATTTCTCTTCAATAAAAATTAACTCTTATTAAAAGATCTACATATGAAGACATATGGAGTTGAAAATCTGTAAAAACAGGAGGTACTACAGAATTTTGGCCTAGGTCATATATTATAAAGATAAACATGAAACAAATGCAGAGCCTCTTGGTAATTAGTATTCAAACCAATCATGAGGCTCGCATATTTTACATGCAAAAGAAAGAGCTTTGAATTTTCTTTGACTGATGCCTTCTATACTGGAAAAACACTTATGTTTTCCAGTATTTTCTTCAGGTTGTCTGACCAATATCCAGAACTCAATTTGATTAGTCCATTTTGTTCTGCATGTAATTAAGAAAGACTTCCTTCCATTACACAAAATGAGGTGAAGATACTGCTTTTATGAAGCATTGGCAGAGGTATTTTACATGTGCCATAATATAATCTTACCCATTGAAATGGTGCTTAACTGAAAACTATAAAATGAAACAGAAAGTTAACCAAGGTTTCTATCCAAGATTATTGCAAAGTTTGTTAGACATGGGTCATTAATGTAAACTACCTCAGAAGCATTACAGGGACCTTGCAAGGTTGACCTTTCTCCTTCTCCAAACTATATTTTATGTTTTTAAAATACTCCTCAATAAAATAGAACATTTCTTTTCAGATTTGGGCTGTCAAAATGTGAGCTGCTTAACCTTGATCATGTTCCTTTAAAGCTGTTTCTAATACTTTTTTGAAGCCTAAGTTTAGTGTATATTGGTGACTTACTCAAGAATACTTATAAATTAGCGGATTCCTATTTAAGTGGTACTAGACATTATTAGAATCAGTGATGGAATAGACTAAAATAGTTCTGAAAAAGTAATAAGTGGGGACTAGGAGGAAATTGCATACCCTAGGAAAAACTGTTGAAAATTGAAATACATTGCATAACTTTTTAATGCATAGTGCATGAGATTAAAAACAGATTTTTTTTACAGATTTCAACCCCTCAGAGAACAGAATGAGAAGACATGCTTTAAACCTTGTGCACACCTGCCTTGGAAAACAACTTGAAAAGATGTGGTTCTATGACCACATGTGTGATTCTCCACATGTCAGGGACCAAACTCAAAAGGTACCTCAGACTTTAAAGAAGCAGACAGTTTAAGAGCTAGTTATATTTTAAATGCAGATTTCCCTCTTGAAGGGAGAATATGTATCAGAGACATCTCTATTATTAAAAACCCATAAAATGCATAAAACATTTAACCTCTGTGCGCATTTGCTAACACAAAAAGTAATCCCTACTTTCTCATAAGAATATACCGAAAGCATAGTTCAACAACAACGAAAAAGTTATCCTGTATTCATACTGTTCTTAAAGGTTCATGAAAACTGCCATATTCTGCAGATGTTTATTAATTGGCAAATCTGTCAAACTTGTCAAAAGTCTGTCAAGTGCAGACATATCCCTGTATTCCCACACCAAACCTTACAACTCGGATCCAACCTGCTGTTACTGCAAATGGCACAGAATGGTAAATCCAACCATCTGTATTATTTAGGCAATGACAGGATCAATATTTGTTCCTTCAAGATATGTTGTGTGTGTCCAACAAATAACTTATGAACTCTGGATATCCATTGTGTAGAGCGAAAGGGAAAGCCTTCTTATAAACAGCTGGATCTCTGCATAAAACATCTCCAGTTTTTGCATGAGAAAATAGTGAAAAAGTTCTCAAAAATAACCTAGTTGTCCAACACCAGCAGATATATTGGCAAAACCAGTTTTGATTTCTGTGGAAATCCACACATCTATGTAAGTGGAGACATTTTCCCTAGTCTCACTTCCTATTTACTTAGCTATAGAAGTGGTAACTTCTAAAAATGGATATACCTATATCTTCTCCATAATTTAATCACAAACTCTAATTGGCCAAGTAGAATTAAACCTCCAGCATCCCATTTTCTCCCCTGCACAACTCCATTTCCCAAATTTAGGATTACAATCTCACATTCTTATCACACGCTCCAAATACATAGCCACAACACAGTACCCTGAGAGAACAGAAATGTCCTTGGAGGCAGTGCAGCAGGTCAGAAGGCAGAAAGGGGCTGTGCCGTGAAGAGGAATTGTCAATGTTTGCGGAGGTGGTGGGAAATGGAGGGAAATGGTGGGAAAACAACAACTTTTTCGTTGTTGTTGAACTATGCTTTCGGTATATTCTTATGAGAAAGTAGGGATTACCTTTTGTGTTAGCAAATGCGCACAGAGGTTAAATGTTTTATGCATTTTATGGGTTTTGAATAATAGAGATGGTGTTTCAGGAAGGCATACAGGGAGGCAAAGAAGGTAGCAGTGGTAAAGCCAAGATACAAAACAGTTACCTCAAGATCCCCTCTTTCTTTTAATCAAAGCATAACCTATGCATGTAGGCTTACATGTTGTCTTTGTAAATATTTCTCACAATTTTAGCTTTCCTCCTTACTTGTTTCCTTGTCTAATTTAAGCTTTATAGAAACACTAGTTTAACAAAACCATCAGAGATTCTATCTGTTGACTGACTGGAGGAATGAAAAAAAGCAAGCAACCAAGCACAAAACACTAAGCAAGCAGTTCAAATACAGTAAGTGTGAGGAGTTTGTGTTTTTTATTTTTAGCACTTTAATAATGGAGAAAAGTCCAGCCTACGCCTAATACAGGGCTTCATGCTAGTACAGCGGGAGCTACCATACCAGGCACATGAATATCTTTATACGAACTGCACAGGGCAATGTTCCTTATCTAAAAGGAGAAGTGGGATAGAAAGCTCAGGAGAAGGCTCACACACCAAAGCCAGCAGCAATCCATAACCCACTATAATGTGGAACAGGTTTTGCACAGACTACTACTAGCACAGCCGTGCCTTTTGCCCCTCAATGCTGCCTAACCGTGCTGAAAACTCACAGATCTCAAGTGACCAGAGAACAAGAGAACAACAGATCACCATTCCTACTATAGGTTCTAAAAGACACAGAAAAAAGTTTAAATCTTAAGAGTGCAGAATCAAATTGAATGATGAAATCTTTATTTTGCCTTCATATTTTATTCCAAGTATTCGAAAAGGAGAGAGGAAAAGCCAAATTATATATAAATTAAAGTCAGAAGTTCACCAAGGGAGTTGACTGTCTTTGCTGACATTGCAGTTGAATTTGTCTCTTCATATTGTTTTGAGAAGCGGTAGCAAATCTGTGCAGATTGCCTGCACCCTCTTGAGTAATACCAAATACAATATCTAAATGCTTATCTTCGAAGAACCTCCAGTACAGCTAAAAAGAATTTCCCAATGTTTACATATAATTTGCAAACTAAAATCCTAGGCCAGTATGTCACTGCAAACAGCACTATTTTTTTTTTTTTTTTTTTTGCTTGGCATTTGGGAATGGGAATCAAAGTACATATTAAAGAAAAAGATCTGAAATAAAAAGTGAGTGACTATAGAACTGCTTCAAGAAAAACACTTAGAGGCTGTTCCAATTGTTTCTGCCCAGTCTTCCTGATTCTCTTTTGGGGAGTTTAGCTGGTGCTTTCAAATGCTACATAAAAGAGGATGCTTGTATACAGTAATTTGAAAAATTATTCTTTTACCCTTGATGGACACAAAATGTATTCTTCATTTTCTGTAAAGAACATCAAGATTCCTCAAGAAGGATTTTTTTAATTATAAATTTGAAAGAAGTAAACAAAATTACATATCTATAATATGTTTGAATTCTAATTATGTGCCAGAAAATATACATAACAATATTGTTAGCCTTTGATGACAGCAGATGTTGCACAGTAAGTTACAGTCTTTCAAAATTGCTTTGGAAGGGTTGATGGCATGTCTTCAGAAGTGACATTTTTAAAGTCTCTACATTTTTCTCTAAAAGTGAACCTAAAATAGTACAAGAAAGTACTTTTAAAATTAATTATTAATACTATTTTTTATTTCTTAAGGCAAGCTCTCTGCAGATTGTTAGCAGAAAGTGAGGAAGTTTGATGGGATAACTTATCAGAACTGATGATTTTTTTTTTAAATTTAAAGCACATAAACTTCTCTGTCACGCCACTGGTAGTCTGAGGTTTCTGTATACATTCTATGTAAATTATGCTCATTTTTTCCTCTTTAATTTTTTAAGGTTTGAGGTGCCCAGACCAAATGAAGAGGATGCCAGCTGTTGCAGTCATTTCTTTAAACCTTGGTACAGAAGATAATTCACATCATTATTCACATTAAATTTCTTGGCAAGCATTTACGAACTAGAATTTAGACTACAGCAGTACTAATACGATCTAAGATAAGTTTCTTAGGAATAGAAAGAGCATATTTGGATCAGGATGCATTCTGTTAAAAGAAAACAAATAATAAAAAATCTGAAATGAATATTTTAACAATGTCGAAAACTGTTCTCTATCATATATAAAATAATGCATTACAGAGACTGGTTTCAAGTAGTTTCCAATTTAAACGAATAGTCAAACTAACCACATTGTTAATTTAAATTTTCAAATTGACACCTTCACCAGAAGAAATGGCAAAAAAAGCCCCAAACCAAACCAAACTCAAACCAAAACCAAATTTGGTCTTAATCTCATACACTAACTCTGACCTTAAAGATCATCTACTTCAAAACCCCCTGCCATAGGCAGAGACACTTCCCGCTAGACCAGGTTGCTCAAAGCCCCATCCAGCCTGGCCTTGAACACCCCCAGGGATGGGGTACCCACAGCTTCCCTGGGCAACCTGTTCCAGTGCCTTACCACCCTCATAGTGAAAAATCTCTTCCTGATACCCAATCTAAATCTACCCTCTTCCAGTTTGAAGCCATTACCCGTCATCCTATCACTACGTGCCCTTGCAAAAAGTCCCTCTCCAACCGCCTTGTAGGCTTTCAGAAGGCCACAATATGGTCTCCCTAGAATCTTCTCCAGGCTGAACAACCCCAACTCTTTCAAACTGTCTTCATAGGAGAGGTGCTTCAGTCCTTTGATCATCTTTGTGGCCCTCTTCTGGACCCACTCCAATAGTTCCACATCCTTATTATGTTGGGAGCCACAGAGTTGGATGCAGTACTCCAGGTGGGGTCTCACCAGAGTGGAGTAGAGGGGCAGAATCACCTCCTTTGACCTGCTGGCCATGCTTCTTCTGATGCAGCCCAGGATGCCATTGGCTTTCTGGATTGTGAGTGCACATTGCCAACTCATTTTGAGTTTCTCATCCACCAACACCCCAAGTCCTACTTCTTCGGGCTACTCTCAATCCATTCTCACCCAGCCTATATTTGTGCTTGGGATTACCCCAACCCACGTGCGGGACCTTGCATTTGGCCTTGTTGAACTTTGTGACGTTGGCACGGGCCTACCTCTCAAGCCTGTCCGGGTCCCTCTGGATGGCATCCTTTCCCTCCAGTGTGTCGACCGCTCCACACAGCTTGGTGTCATCTTCAAACTTGCTAAAAGTGCATTCAATCCCACTCTCCACATCGCCAACAAAGACATTAAACAGCACCGGTCCCAGTACCGACCCCTGAGGAACACCACTCATCACTTGTTTCTATTTGGACATTGAGACACTGACCACAACTCTTTAAGTGCAACCTTCCAGCCAGTTTCTTATCCGCCGAATGGTCCATCTGTCACATCCATGTCTCTCCAATTTAGAGACAAGGATGTTGTGCAGGACAGCATTGAATGCTTTGCACAAGTGCAGGTAGATGGTGTCTGTTGCTCTCCCCTTATCCACCAACGCTGTAACCTCAGCTTTAAAATGGTCTACACTGTCCCACAGCTTCCATACACTGCTCCTTTCCTCTTTCTCCACAACCCCCACCTATTTATTGACTTCCTTTCATTCTCTTTCCAGCTGGGAGTGGGATCTCTATACTCTTCTACAGAATTATAATTGTTTCAGGATGAGTAGCCTACTACTGTTGAACTTGGTTTAGGTATGGAGACCAGTCTAGCCAGAGGAATTAATAGCTAATGGAAATAACAGACACAGAAGTTCCTGAAGAGCATATTGTTTCCATTAATTGCCCAAGGGATGAGGCATCTTACACTAGCCTGCCTGATTCACAGCTCATAGTCCTACCATCCTTACACATCAATCCCATGCTGCTTTGAAATTATTAGGTAATGTTTTGAAGGACAGGGATTTGTGATTCTTTTTATACAATAAATTTGTTTAAGAAATACTTGCCTAAGAATTGGGAGCCTTGTCAGACACCTTCCTTCTGAGCAGGTTAAGCACTTGCTTTGCAAAACCAAATTTCCCATTGTTCATAAGGACTGGCCTAGCAGCTAAGATGATAGCAGGGGCACTTTTCAGTGTTCCCGTGAACAGGTGTCATGCCTAGCCAAAACTCAGGGTTAGAGGGACAGAAACAGTAAGCATGAAAAGGGCCGTAGCCTCGTGTATCCTCCAAGTCAGAATGATGATGGCAGAGAGAGAAACCTTGGGGTCCAGCCCTTACTCTAGGCTGGAGTCTGTGCTTTTCCAAGACAGAAAGACTATTCTCAAGGAGGAAAATATTCAAACTGTTGAGAAGGCAGATGTAAAGTCTTCTGTTTTCTCTTTGCAGGTCTTCAGCCCATTCCCATCGAGTGTGCTATGGATGAACAAAGAAATTTCATCAGTATATAAAGCCTGCGTACAGCAAGGTGGTAAAAAAGCAGAGCTCATCAGGTATGATTCTGTGATTCTTGATGTAGAGGAATTATAAGTAAATTGGGGAAAAATGCCCAGGCATCCTTGATGCTGCTGATGTGCTAGAGATTGCTAGAGTTACTCGCTGTCTAGAGAGGATTAGGAAAAAAAAGGTCAAAAAGAAGCAGTGAACACAGATATACATGGCGTCTGAAGGCTTCGTTAAAGGCTTCTTTTTCTGATATAATTATAGATCAATCTGTTACATCTCTGCTCACAAATTTATGTGAAAGAATTGCCAGTATATCATTTTATGCTATTCGATCTATTTATAAATATTTGTAAAAGCAGGATTTTATTTCTGCTTGAGTAATAACTCTGAATCAAGTTCTTCAGCATATGCATGAACTGGATATTAGGCTATCAAAAATATTCTAATATAGAAACCTATACAATTGTCATATCCTATAGGATATTATTTGCATAGGATATGCCTATAGAATATGCCAAGGATCTGTAAAAAAAATAAACCCCACTGTTATTAGTTTCACGTTGAAGTCTAGGAGAATATTTCCAACATATGGAATATCAAGTGGAATGACTAATTAGTGGAGTAAACAGGTCAGAGATAACTAATTAAAATTTCATGACTTAAAGCCATTTTTGAGTTAGGACAATGATGTATAAAGATTTCATTTTTTTTTCTGATTTCTTTCCTGTCTAATTTCTTACTACGATATTTGCTGGTAAAAGGAACGTAGTATCAAGGTACAACTAGACCATTCTTGCACATTACAACATACAAAATTACATACTAACTGCAGTCATGTAAACTGTCTGACCTGGATGAAATAACTTCATTACTAAGTTATTAGCAAAATTTTCACCGCCATTAGTGGACTTATATTTAACCTGGAATATTAACCCTGGTGCTTTCTCTTTAAATCAGTTTGTGGGATAAAGGCCATATAGTTTTACATTTATTTGGTGATATTTCTGATCAGGTTTTTTTGACAACTACTGAGAAAGAGCTGAGAAGAAGAGATATAAGAGGCAAGAGAATTGTATATGTTTCCGTTCTTTTGTCTTCTGCAATTAAGACAGCTTGTGTGTTTTCTTGAAGTTTTTTATTACAGTTATAAGCCTTTTTTCCCCTGTATTATATGTGGTAGATTATGACCATAGTGCATGTTGTAGCCCAGTGTGAAAACCATAAGCCCAGAAGTATTTAATGAAAATGCTGAAAGCCTTTTGACTACAGAGGTGTAGTAGTGTCGTTGTAATTATAATTATGTTTTTCTGCAAAAATACTTTTATAGTAAGTTTTTTATAGTAAGTAAGAAGTATAGAGATTCTTTAGCACTCCACCCATGCATTTTAGCTATGATCGTGTACTTGCAACACTTCGAAAACACAGCCACCAGACCATTCATCTTTTCATTGGGTGATTATTAGTTCCATTTGGTAGTTGTAACAATCTTGTTTCTAAGAGTTACACGGAGATTGCTTTTGCCGGTCACATGTGGGAACGGTATTTTTCCTAAGTGCCTATTTTAACCACCCCATTTGAGAGTCTGAGAAGACTGTCTGTCAGATAGCTCTGTGTTAATGTTTACCGTCATAGTTCATGCATCAGACAACTTATGGAGGTAGTCAGAGCAAAAAGCGGTGAACATTGTTACCGCTAATTAAAACAACAATGAATGACTCTAATTATAATTACATTTGTCCAGGGAATTATATTGTGTGTTGAACTGAGATGAAACTGGAGTACATGATATTTTGGAGTACATTTTCTTTTCAGTGAAAATCTTTTTCACTAGACAGCCAGTTGATATGTATTCTTCTATACACAAAATATTGTAGGGACAGTATATATAAACGCTTTTCTATTTTTCTATTTCTGTGTAAAAGCTTGTTCTATCCTCTAGAGATTCTTCACTTGAAAGAAACAAAAATAATCTTCCTTGTAACTCAGGGGTTGGATTCTCTGAAAGACACATGCATTATTTTTCCAAGATTCAATAGAATAATATATTAAATATGTATCTTTTATCTTTACTCATTTACAATAAAAAAAGACTCACACAATATGCCAGGTTATAATTTGCAAGGGGTAAAAGATCACTTGGGATGCAAATGCCTTAATTCTTGAGGGGAGGAACCAAGAAGAGATAAGAAAGAAATTTCCACCTTGAGATTCTGATCCCATGAACTAGGAAAGGTAAGACTTTATCTTATTCTCTAATTTTTTTATTTACCTAGTATTTTAAATGAAATGTTCATATATGTAAAATTCTTTATAATAATTTTCTTTTTCAACCACTGCAATTTCTAATAATGTATTTTTCCAGCCTGTTAAGAGGTGTAACTATATTTTTCCAGTGTATCAGAATTATAATTTCGTGTGCAATCAGTGGCATTTAGTAATAGCTTATCATTTGGTCTTCTGAACCTCTCTAATGTGGTCCTAAAGCACAAGAATGAGAATGCAGTTAAACTGAGGATACTGGGTTTGTGACACATTATTGCATAGAATATCTATGTTCACCAGCGAGACACACAATGAGAGAATGTATATAAAAATGCCTATTCTCACACCAAGCACAGCAGCACTTAAAAGGTAAGTGCCAGACTTCATGAATGATTCTTCACAGTGCTGAAGCTACTTCAGTGCTCTAAACAACAAGTGGAGTGCATTAAGTATACAATGGTTTTACAGTATATAGTAAAGTAAGTGAGGGAAAGATGAATGGCATTCAGCCTCGTTAAGGTAAGGCAGACCTTGAGTAAGCAACTTCATCTATATTGTCTTGATTCCCAGGCCTGATGTTGCAGACTGAAGTAGGTACAAACTGCTGAAGGTAAGCATATACCGGATCAAACTGGCCTCATCTCTTGTGCATGAAAGGTGGAATAGTTCTCCGGTAAGTTTTGTATCTGTGTAGCCTGGATCCTTCCTAGCGTACACCACGTTCAACAGTCCAACCTCAGCCCTTAGTTCCAGCTGTCCCTGATTTAAGGTTTAATTTAGTGCACCCTGGATGGGGTACCTTGGCTTAATTTTGCTAGGAAAGTTGGTAAGAAGGAATAAGTACATCAGCTAGCACCATATAAGATAAGAAAAGCAGGACACAAAGTGTAATTGTTGAGATGGAAGTAAAACAGGATGCAAGAGGGAAAATACTGACAAAAGAAGGTGTTATGGTATGAGAAAACCCACAGCAGTTTATTGTCGTTTAGACAACTATTCTCTCACCCAAAGACCCCTCCCCACCCAGGAAGGGGAATTGGGAAGAAATAAGGAAACCCAAGGCTTGAGATATAAACAGATTTAATAGAATAAGACTAGATGATTAACATTAATAACACTAAAGAACCAATACTGATCCTGATAGCAATATAAAATATACAAGGATTGTACTTGGCCAATTCTATCCATAGGAAGATGTGCACTTCCAGCAGTGGACAGCAAATGTCGGACACTGCAAGTGCTATGGCTTTGGGAGGAAGGGAAGGGATCAGGGGTCTGGCACTGGGGCAATAAGTTCTTTGGATCACCTCCATCAAGGGATAGAAAGCACTTCACAGAAAACTTTCTAAATTATATTAAATGTGACATTCATGGTATGAAATAATCCTGTTGGCCAGCTTGGGTCAAGTGCCCCGGTCTTGCTCGTCCTCATTCCTGCACCTAGCAAGCTCAAAGAACACTGAGACCTTGAAACCCACACATCATAGCTGGATATAAAGTAAATATTTTCACAAACTCAGACACTAAAGTCTTCTAAAAGTGCAGTTTCCCCAAGCAGTAGAAGAGAAATTAGTCCTGTGTTGCTCAAACCGGGACAGAAGGTATAAAAAACTAAGCCAGAAAAAGCGCAGGAATCAGCGAGATCCACGGGAGGCCATCATTTCCCCATCTGACATTCAGTTGCTTGAATCACTTATTGAGCGTTTTAGTGAGGATTAGTCTTCAGTATCTCCTATGTGAACCTGCCAATAAATATCTTTCTTTCAAAGTCGCTCTCTAAATAGTAAAGGACACCGGAACATAAGTGACCTAGAGAAGAAGGGTTACATGTCATTCTGCCTCATGTATAGCACGTGATCCTGTTGGCTCTGACCTTAACATACTCAATGCATCCTGGAAAATCCTGTTTAACCCTCATTGCAAAAAATGTGCAGCCTATTATTTATACTGCCACTTCCAGTGCTTCCGTCCCTGCTGCTGCTTCTGTTGTTTTTCTCGTGCATGTGACTGGCAAACCATGACAGTACCTGAGGCCCATTACTGTATTATCCTCATCCTTTGGGATGAGTCAGATGAATTTAGCTCCTCCTGGAGAAGGTTCAAGTCTTCAGAATGTGGGAAGTGTTGGCCCGAGCATCAAAACTGCCAAGGAGGTGTTCATTACTTTCTTGAGTTTTCCAACACATTACTTTTACAAACCAGCCATTTGAGGGCTGGTGTATCCCATGGGCTCAGTTACAGTAAAATCTATTGACTGGGAAAGACAAAGCTTTTTTATAGATCCTTGGGTGGTCCTCAGCAGCAGTCAAAGACTTTGTGTGACCAGTCATCCCATTTAGATTCCCCATTGGCATGGAGGCACTAAATGAGACTGGGATTGCCATACGTTGACCTGCACATGGACCTCATGGCTGTGTGGATGGGGAGGGCAGCCATGCCACTGCTGTGCGTGAATGTGAAGGCACGGGATAGGCTGTACTCCTAGAGGGTGTAACATCATCTTGAAACAGATGTTGCTGCTTTTGTTCTGTGTGTACGAGATTGATGGTCTTTACATACCCATGTGCATGGTTATGAGGGCATGACTGTCAGGACTATCTTTTGGCTATGAGGGACTCATACACATATTTCCTGACTTTCAGTGGACACCAGTGACCCAATTTACATAACACTTTTCGGATTTATTCGAGTTTTGCTGTCAAGGACTAAGATGTCAACAAATAGAGACTGGACCTAAACACAAACCATTCTCTCAGCCATACTGAGATTTCTTAGAAGGAACTGTTTGGTTTGCTCCAGAAGGAAACCCATTGGCAAAGTTACATTCAAAACCTGATGCAAAACAGCAAGTGAACAGGACAGTGTCCTTTTTCATTGCATTTTTAGCACTGTACACAGCCAACTTTTTTTCCACTTTTGTTTAAATGCTCTAATTACTATGTTACTACCTAAGCAGCTGGTTGCATAAGCAGAAATTACCTTCTTCCTGCATTTTTCAGTGAAGGGCATAAGGATCTCTGTGCTTAGTGGGAAACTTTGTACTCTAAGCAAAACTATGAGACAAGGCATTTTAGAGGACTTCGTTACAAGGAATAGTTTGTGAATCCTAAATCGTCACAAGCAAGACGACTGGAGAAGCTCTCAGTGGTCTCACAAATACTTCTTAAAAGAATTGGCCAATAACTTAACTATTATGATAAAGAATTGAAATTCACCAGTATCTAGTTCTTATAAACGTCTAACAGCACATTTCTATGGACTCGGCTAACTTTCTTTTACAGTATGTTTAAAAATTCCTGGTTTTATCATGTACCTTTTATTTTGATGTTACCCTTACCCCTGTGGAGCTTATTATGATAGCCCCTGTCCTGCAGTTTAAGGGTTAGGATCATGTAACACAAGGTATCTCACTCCTGGGAGTTTCCACAGAAACACTAGAGAACTTGTAACAAAATTAAAGTTAAGACAGAGAAAAAGTTGGAAGAAATGTTGCCTGGCCATGTTGATTGGATACTGCATAAGTCTATAATTCCTAATATTGGTAGAGTGCATATATATGTCCTCTCAAACACTCTCAATTGTTGCACAACCTGGTTGTTTGACTTTTATAACGGTCACAGCAAAAGTGAGTCTTAAGGAAGTACGAGAAAATAAAAAAAATGTGGCTTTAGTGAATTAGTTATCTACATACTGGCTAGGTGGAAAGAAAGCAGTATACAAACAAGAATTATTAATGAAGTAAAGGAGATAAATTAGCTATAGCTGACTGTAAAGTCAAGTCTTGTCTTACTCTGTTGAGATTAATAGTAAAATTTCCCATTGTTCTCAATGGGAGAAAAATTTAGCCTACAGCTTGTATGACATTCATTAAAATATTCATAAGTTGTAATATAGGGCTTAATAGAAATCTCTTTTATATTTCATTAATATGTCAAGGTGACAGCTAATAGGCTATGGAGATGATGAGTTTGAAACCAGCTTTTTTGTTTCATTTGACATTTCTCTCCTTGACCCTTTTACGCTTTCTGGGTCATGTTGAACAATCACACCATTTAATTGTTCCCCCTGTCAAAACACTCTGGAAATAAAACCGAACGGAGGAAGCAGAAGGACATATTCCACCTTTTCTGGTACTGAAACAAGCAAATGTCACTGGTTTAGAAATCCTCCTTATGCAGGAGTCTGTGCCAGCAGCAAGAGTTTTACCATTCATAATGATTGCATCAAGTTGCACATAACCAGCAGCACTCAGTACAGCACCATGACCTGCAGGAAACCATTCCATTTGTAAAAGGTCAAACATTCTTCGCCTTAAGCTTTTGAAACGAAGCAGAGAAAACAATTTCAGGGCTATTTACTACCCAGTTCTCTGACAGCTTTTGTCCTAGCTTCCTGTAAGAGATATTTGCTTTTATAGTCACAATCCTTTAAGTAAATATGATGCTTGTGGCTACAAAAAAGCATTTGATTTTTTTCTTTAAGTCATAAAGCTTTTATCTTGTTTCTAAAATCATAGTGTGCCTGGCAATGCATTTTTTTTTTCCAGAGCTAATGACTGATGTCCTTACTGTACATTTTAAGTAATCAGATAAGAATACAGATGATCATAGAATAATGCTAGTAATGTAGAAAAAGATTTATAATGTTTTTGCTACGGATGTAAGTATGACCACTCTCAAAATCACGCAAAAATTATTGTTACTAGGTTCCAATTTTATGTTGCATTTCTAATCATTTTCTATGTTGCTGACTTTTAGGGGATTCTTGAAAATGAGATATAAACTCCCTTCAGCATTTTTTAAACACAAAGCTACATACGTGAACAATATAATTTTTAAATAGGCAATTGAGTCCACAAAGAATTCTAATTTATCAGGGAAAATAAGAATACAAAATCTACCAAGAAACCCCCAAACCTCTAAATGAAAATAAGTAATGCCTTATTCACATTCCTGTGGATATTATTACAAGACTGTCCCAGTTTGAGGTAAAACAGAACCAATTTTCTGTTCAGTAATTTTCCTTTGCAGCTAAGCCTCTTTTTACTAACAGAACTACTGTTTGTTAACAGAGAAGGTCTTGTGGGGGATATAAAGGTTGGAGGTCGCCTTGGGCACAGTGATCACGAAATGATAGAATTTTCAATTCTTGATCATGTAAGGCGGGGAGCCAGCAGAACTGCCACCTTGGATTTCCGAAGGGCAGACTTTAGCCTGTTTAGGAGCATGGTCGAGAGTGTCCCTTGGGAGGCAGTTTTGAAGAGCAAAGGTGCCCAGGAAGGCTGGGCATACTTCAAGCAGGTGGTCTTAAAAGCTCAGGAGAAGGCCATCCCCTTGTCTTGAAAAACGAGCAGACGGGGAAGACGACCAGCCTGGCTAAATAGAGAACTTTGGCTGGACCTCAGGAAAAACAGGAAAGTTTACATTCTCTGGAAAAGGGGGTTGGCAACTTATGAGGATTATCAAGATATAACAAAGCTATGTAGGGGGAAAATGAGAAGGGCCAAAGCTCAATCAGAACTCAGCTTGGCCACTGCAGTCAAAGACAATAAGAAAAGGTTCTTTGAATATATCAATAGAAAAAGGAAGACTAGGGAAAATGTAGGCCCGCTGGTGAATGAGACAGGTGCCCTAGTGGTGGAGGACGCAGAGAAGGCAGAGTTACTGAATGCCTTCTTTTCTTCGGTCTTCACTGCTAAAGCTGTCCCTCATGAATCCCACCCTCTGAAGGCAAAGGGGGAGGTCTGGAGAGTGGAAGATTTTCCCTCAGTTGAGGAGGACCGGGTCAGAGACCACTTGGCCAAGCTGGACATTCATAAGTCCATGGGCCCTGATGGCATGCATCCGCGAGTGCTGAGAGAGCTGGCGGATGTTATTGCTAGACCACTCTCCATCGTCTTTGAACGGTCATGGAGAACAGGAGAGGTGCCTGAGGACTGGAGGAAGGCTGACATCACTCCAATCTTCAAAAAAGGCAAGAAGGAGGACCCAGGGAACTACAGACCGGTTAGTCTCACCTCTGTCCCTGGGAAGGTATTGGAGCGACTCATTCTGGATGTCATCTCCAATCACGTTGAGGAACAGGAAGTTATTGGAAGTGGTCAACATGGATTTACCAAGGGTAAATCGTGCTTGACCAATCTGATAGCTTTCTATGATGTTATAACTGGTTGGCTGGATGAGGGGAAAGTCGTGGATGTCATCTACCTTGACTTTAGCAAGGCTTTTGACACTGTCTCCCATGACATCCTCATTAGGAAGCTGAGGAAGTATGGGCTAGATGAGGTGACAGTGAGGTGGATTGAGAGTTGGCTGCGGGACAGGACTCAGAGGGTTGTGATCAGCGGCACAGAGTCCAGTTGGAGGCCTGTAACCAGTGGTGTCCCCCAGGGGTCAATACTTGGTCCTATTTTGTTTAATATATTCATTAATGACCTGGATGAGGGGACAGAGTGTATCCTCAGCAAGTTTGCTGATGATACCAAACTGGGTGGGGTGGCTGACACCCCAGAGGGCTGTGCTGCCATCCAGCGTGACCTGGACAGGCTGGAGAGCTGGGCAGAGAAGAACCTAATGAGGTTCAACAAAAGCAAGTGCAAGGTCCTGCACCTGGGGAGGAAGAATGCTAGGCACCAGTACAGGTTAGGGGCTGACCTGCTGGGAGATAGCTTGGAGGAGAAGGATCTGGGGGTTGTGGTAGACAGTAAATTATCCATGGCCCAGCAATGTGCCCTTGTTGCCAAAAAGGCCAATGGAATCCTGGGCTGCATAGGGAAGAGTGTGGCCAGTAGGTCGAGGGAGGTCATTCTCCCCCTCTACTCGGCACTGGTGAGGCCACAACTGGAATACTGTGTCCAGTTTTGAGCTCCCCAGTTCAAGAGGGACAGGGAACTGCTGGAGCGAGTCCAGCGAAGGGCAACTAAGATGATTAAGGGATTGGAGCACCTCCCTTATGAGGAAAGGCTGAGAGAGCTGGGACTCTTTAGCCTGGAGAAGAGAAGGCTGAGGGGAGACCTTATTATGGCATACAAGTATCTAAAGGGTGGGTTGAAGAAGGATGGAGCCAGGCTCTTTTCATTGGTTCCAAGTGACAGGACGAGGGGCAATGGGCACAAGTTAGAACACAGGAAGTTCCGTTCAAATACACGGAAACAGTTCTTTCCGGTGAGGGTGACAGAGCACTGGAACAGGCTGCCCAGGGAGGTTGTGGAGTCCCCTTCCCTGGAGATTTTCAAGACCCGCCTGGATGCAGTCCTGAGTAATGTGCTCTAGGCAATCCTGCTTTAGCAGGAGAGTTGGACTAGATGATCTCTAGAGGTCCCTTCCAACTCTGATAATTCTGTGATTCTGTGATTCTGTGAACTCTCTGAAATGCTCTGAAATTAACAGCGTTTGTAGACACATTGTTCATTCTCAGAATGATAAGACCTGATTAGATGTCATTTATGCCCAGGAATGGTATGCAGAGAGGGTCTTGCTTGTACTTATTGCTGTAACAATAAGGTCAGCTAACTTTGTTATTTGCCCCGTTGAAGGGTCAGAAGCAGAAAAGCGTAGAGTGGTTGCACCTGTGGGTAGAAGCAGACAGGACAGGTGACCCAAAACTGACGAACAGGGTATTCCATCCCGTCTGCCTCATGCTTAGTATGAGAGCTGAGGGACCAAAGGGTCAGCCCTCTTCCTTCAATGGCCAACATCCAAGGAGGATTCTGTCTGTTCATTTGCTTTTGATTCTGATCTGTGCATTCCTGAATCCAGATCTGGAATCCAGTTCCCGTCCATCGCTAAGTGCAGCCTGGTACTTTCCCAGGGCCTACTGGTGATGTGACTGTCATCCCAGGAGCTCAATAATGGTTTTGTATATATTGTATCTATTTTCATTATTTTCTTTTAATTATTTCATTAATATTTCATTGAAGTAATTTATTTTTTCCTAAACTCATAAATCGCTTTCTCTCTCTCCCCGCTTTCCTCGAAGAGAGAGGTGAGGGACAACATCTCTCATTCATCTCAGTGGCCAGTCCAGCCCAAAGCATGACAAAGACAAAATGTGGTGCAGACTATTGTTTTCAAACGTTCTGCCACCTGTGGTGAACCTAAACACCAGTGAGCTTTTCCAGTCTTTCAGAAAACCATGGCACAACTGTTGGCCTTTGCCAACGACAAAGGGATGCAAAAAATGACAAGAGCACATGTCACAAAAAAGTATATTGGTATAAACACTGGCAAAGTTTTGCATTAATATTGCCCCAAATATGCCATATTCCAGAAGTATCAGTCACTTGCATAGGTGTCCTGATGTCCCTTCAAAACTGAAAAAAAAACCCTAGAGTATCCAGCAACACTTTGCTTTCCAACTTTTCCCTTGTTTTTCATGCTGCTCTCTTTTGAAAGTATCCCCAAAGCACCATCAAGTTTATGACTCCATAAATCTGCAAGAAAGACTTACAGTGAAATAATGGTCATCAGCTTCTAAATTACAACTGTATCATAACACTGGGGGCTGATATCTGTAAACTTGTTAATGTCAATAACTAAAACATTAAAAGAAGAAAAAAAATCTTTCCCCAACGTGATGTATATGACATAATTATGATGTTAGTAAAAGACTTCAGTGTAACAATGAGAGAAAAATAAAGAATAAAGAATTTTGAATTAAGCTGTTTATTTGTGTGTAGTTTGTAGCTACGTTCGTTATACTTAAGAATGTTACTGAAATTAAAATCAACAACTCTTTCTAATAATTAGCACAAAACAATTACCTAGTTTATTAATGAGATACCTGGCTAAGGGTGCAAATTAGGAAGGAAACAGAAAGAATGAATACATCTGTAATGTACCCTAAAAAAAAGCTAACCAGAAAACCTGAACTTGGGCAGAATCATAGGAGATAGATTTCAGGGCACTCACTAATAACTACTCCCCCACTCTGGTGCCCTGATGCAATGATGGTGTATAATAATGTTTAAGAAGCCCTGCTAAAAAGTTTGTCCCCATCATTCCTGCAGGCTCCCTTTAAGTACTCAAAAGCTGCAATACGTTGTTCCCAGAGCCTTCTCTTCTCCAGGCTGAACAATACCAACTCTCTCAGCCTGTCCTCATAGGAGAGATGCTCCAGCCCTTTGATAATTTTGTGGACCTCCTCTGGATCTGTTCCAAGAGGTCGATGTCTTTCCTGTGCTGTGGGCTACAGAGCAGGATGAAGTACTCCAGGTGGGGTCTCACCAGAGCGAAGTAGAAGGGCAGACTTACCTCCCTTGACCTGCTGGCCACACTTCTTTTGATGCAGCCCAGGATGCAGCTGGCTTTCTGGGCTGTGAGCGCACACTGCTGGCTCATGTTCAGCTTTTCATCCACCAGTACCCCCAAGTCCTTCTTGGCAGGGCTGGTCTCAATCCCTTCATCCCTCAGCCTGTATTGATATTGGGAGTTGACCTATCCCAGGTGCAGGACCCTCCACTTGGCCTTGTTGAACCTCATGAGGTTCACATGGGCCGACTTCTTGAGCTTCTCCTCTGGATGGAAATGCCCCACGTAGAAAACTCCTGCTCTGTATTTAAAGTGTGTAATCCCCAGATCTTATTTTGTACATCATGCTCTTTTATATCTTATATATACATACATAGTGAGGATTGCTTTTATCTATCAGCATACCGAAAGTGCTCCATCACTTCCCTATACAACAACACTATGAGAAGTTAAAAAATATATTTATCACAAGCATTTTTAACTCTTATTGCACGAGTGCCCTTAGTATCCTGATGTCCACATTACGTGTTACAAGGAATTTCTCTTGTATATTTTTCTATTAGACATGTACAAGTTGAGTAAACAAATCTAAAATTCATTGGAAACTGACAAAAGAATCTGTCAGTGTTGTCTAAGCATCTTTTTTGCTTACAGCAGAAAAGTAATCCAACTTTCATTATTGTCGACTTAGATCAAAATAAAGCTGTGACTTCAGGTGGGAAAAAAAAAATCATCAAGTTGCAAAATTCAAACGTGATATGAAATATCCAAAAATTCAGTGTTACATATCTGCCTTAAATTATCTAATAAGATACAAAACAAACAATCAGAAATTAAGGAAGACTGAATTGGTAAATCTGAAATAGTCATGTTGTCCATAAGAACTGGATGAATTAGTAATTATTTAAAGAAATTGTAGCATAGCATTCTAAATCAGAATTATTTTGTTTTGATTTATTTTTTATTTTCTTAAGCATTTTTCAATGTTTTCTTTGTCCTTTGAAATAATAGAATTGTTAGAAGATCTGGCACAAAGAACACATGTTTTCCCCCCATTGTTTACAGGTGATACTTTTCAAGATCACTGAAAGTTGCAAACAATACTATATGTCAAGAAGCGTGGTGATCTAATTCTTTTTCCTTGCTGTAGGAATGTTCTTGAAATTCCTGCAAATCAGGCTTGCTATTCTGCTTCGCTGCTCAATGGGGCCTCAGATTAATCTACAAAGTGTCAATAAATCATAAACTCTTTTATTCATGCTCAAAGTGCATTCAATCAATTTTACCCACTGCTGAGCTTCTGGTATTATCAAATGTCTGATCTATCTTTGTGCATTTACTAAATAATTTAGGAATATGATATTGACTGATTATACATTATTTTGAAGCACAGAGAATCTATAGTTATATTAAAATTTCTCAAGCTGATGAAAACTCTGACAAAAGCTCTTTCAAATGTTTTTGGGAAGATATGACTGAAATGTTCCTTAATAGGGCACGAAAGATAACTTTCAGATGAAAAAGCTCTACCTATACAAAAAGTCTTTGTTAACATGTTTCTGTGTTGTACCAAGCCTCTAATCTACATCTCATTTTCCTGCTCTAAAATTTCAGACTAACCTGTAGTATTCAGAAAAAGAAGCAGAAAAGCCTTCTGTGGGATCCATCGCTTCGATTCTTTCAGTGAATAGAAGGCAGAGGAATAAGGAAGATGCACACCAGGCAGATACAAAAGACAATGGGCTTGAGATTTGGCTGAGGTGTACTGACATAGTCCAAAGGAAGGGGATGGGCCTACACCTACTGGGTGTAGGCCTTTTGTATTGGTTGTACAATAGGCAATCTCAATAAAATGTGATCTTTAATTTTTTCTCATCGTACAAAGAACATTCAGTGCAATTAGTAGGGAATATTTTTATTAGTGTGCACATATAAGAGTAAGAGGTTGAGAAAACGATCTTCTCACCTATGGTGGAAGGCGCTGAAGGTTGTTCTTGAAGGGCTTTATAACCTCAGACAGTATTTCCTACAAACTAATGACTGGTATATATAAGTGATAAAGTATAACGATATTTCAGTGTTTAGAGAGTAAAGGTAACTATCATGGAAGTCTAGTCATTATCTTACCTCTTACCTCAGTTGTTTCTTTGCTTTAAAGAGTTAAATGCAGTCTGACCTTGTCCTCCAGAAAAATAGGTATAGGTACCCTCAGGCCATGGATCTTGATCAGCCAAAAGAATCTAAGGTACTCTACAAGGGAGCAGAACACCTTCTCTGTAATGCTTCCTATCAGATGAATTTGACCACTCCATGTTTTGTATTAAAGCTTTTTAGAGTGGCACCCTGAAGAGCTTCTTTTTCTTACTGATTCTACAGTTCTTCCCAGATTATAACCAGGCATCCAGCAAATAGTTGGAAAATTAAGCCAGTGCCCTGAGGCAGGGCAGCTAGCATAAATCCTGACTTGAACATTCAAACTGGAGGATCGTTGGTATAAAGCATTTGAAATGCATTTGAAATCAGAAATTTGAGATCTAATTTGAAATTAGATTTATGGTGCCTATGCAAACTTAATTCTGACTCCACACTCACATGTATAACTATTTCTGTCTATACTACTTTTGAATTCATTGATAAATTGAAAAAAGTTCAGTGAAATGGGCAGAGCTAGCGGGCATATAGAAAGGGGAGAGGAAAATAAATTCAAGGTATTATAAATGCATATTTATCATTTTCAGATAAAGAGATTTTGATAGGCACAGCAGAAAGGAAGAGTTGTAAAATGAAATTTTCTTTAGACTGAGGAAAATACAATACACTTACAACCCAGAAGAGTCAGAAACAACACTGATAAAGAATTGAGACAGACAAAAAACATATGAGACACAGGAAACATACTGTTATAGGAACGGATTATGTTTTCCTTTCCTCAGCACAGAATTAAAAGCTGAATGCTGTAATGAGGTTTTATTTTACTAGGACTTCATTACATTTTCAAGACCTGCTACTACAGAACATTTATTAACACATTATGAAGTGTTATAAATAATTGAAACTAAGCTGCAGTTGTCAGTTGAATAAGTGCTTGCGATTCATTATTATTACTTTCTTTTGCCCACTCAATAGTCCACAAAATTCAAGAGTTTTCATTAAATGTGCAAGTCACTAGGCCGAAGCGGACATGTCCTGACACTCCCTCACTGAGCTTGCTCTCCTGGCTTTGCCAGCTTGGGGAAATGACTTGTGATGACTTGCAAGAAGCTCTTCCTCCCAGGTACATGGTTTCCCTGGAGTCTCTCCTCTGTACTCACCTCTGCAGTGACAGAGTAACTCAGAGAGAAGTTACCTGGTGCAGCTCAACATTTGAGTAATGTCATTCTGCTGGGCAAAGTAGCATATATTTTGGAGAATTTAAGGGATGCCCTGTGACACATCCCTTAGGACCGGTGCACCTTAGTGAGTTCTGATCATTGCAAGTGACACAAAAATGCTCTGAGGACTGTGCAAATAACAAAAATAGTGCCCCAACTGTTCTTTCTTGTGCCACTGTCCCATTCCACACTAATTGTCACCAACCCATTCCACACTAATTATTAGATGGGAGAAGTTTTTTATATTTTGATGTTCATAGAATTAGAATCATAGAATAGAATCATAGAATCATCTAGGTTGGAAGACACCCTTGGGATCATCGAGTCCAACCATCTACCCTACTCTACAAAGTTCTCCCCTACACCATATCCCCCAACACCACATCTAAACGTCTCTTAAACACATCCAGGGATGGTGACTCAATCACCTCCCTGGGCAGTCTATTCCAATATTCAGGAAGCCATCTTTACCAGAAAGTCAGTAACTTGTGTATCATCCTGATACCCAGACTGATTCAGCCAATCCCTAATTTAGTTCAAAGAGTCAATCAATATTTTGTATAATGCAGTGTGCTGCTTTTAGTTTTGATAAGCAAAGAATTGCCTTCTGAATCACTTCTTAGGCACTGAATATAAGACCACCATATCGTTTATTGTTTCAGTTTGATAAACAACTCTACTTGAATTGGTCATTGATTAAGCAGAGATTTTGTCTCAGATTACAATAGAAACTTGATTGTTACTCTTTTAAAACAGTAGCTGCAGCAATCTAATCAGCTCTTTCATTCCTGTAAATATGATTTGATATCCAAGATAAATACAACCATGAATATATTTTCTAGTGTTTTAAGCGAGTTCTGTTGTTGTATATCCTGTGAAAACTGCTAATTCTGTGGTATTGCAGAGCCACTTACCAGGTAAGAGTTCTACTTTCTCAAGTGTTACACCTGCAATCCACCTGAAAATTAGAGTGACTGTAGAGAAAATGTACTATAACCTTACAGCATCTTGCTAGAGTCTCCCATAGGCACACATATCAAGGTGTTTCCCATACTTGAGAATGTATGTACAGTGTAAGTGTAAAACATAGAATCATAGAACCATAGAATTGTCTAGGTTGGAAGAGACCCTTGGGATCATCGAATCCAACCATCTACCCTACTCTACAAAGTTCTCCCCTACACCATATCCCCCAACACCACATCTAAACGTCTCTTAAACACATCCAAGGATGGTGACTCAACCACCTCTCTGGGCAGTCTATTCCGATGCCCGACCACTCCTTCTGTGAAAAATTCTTTCCTAATATTCAGTCTAAACCTACCCTGTTGGAGCTTGAAGCCATTCCTTCTTGTTCTGTCATTAATTACCTGTGAGAAGAGACCAGAACCAACCTCTCTACAGTGTCCTTTCAAATAGTTGCAGAGAGTGATGAGGTCTCCTCTCAGCCTCCTCCTCCTCAAACTAAACAGTCCCAGCTCCTTCAACCGCTCTTCATAAGATTTGTCTGCTAGGCCCTTCACCAGCTTTGTTGCCCTCCTCTGCACTCGCTCCAGCACCTTGATATCTCTCTTGTATTGAGGTGCATCTATGATGAACACCTATATCCGCCAGTGTATGTAAATCATTCTTGTTACTGCTGTTATATGCAATTATGCTTTATTTTCAACTGCATTTACTGATGGGATTAATCAATGTTGTTAGTAATACATTAATTCTTATGGGAATTTAACTTTCTACAAATATTTATTTGACAAAAATGAACGCTAACTTTTGATTTGTATGTAACCTGAAAAGCTCATTGATGCCGAAAGGTAGCTTGGTATAGTAGGTCCCATTTTAGGTTAAGGTAGAAACCTTTTCTTGTTACATTTTTGTTAGAAAGGTGTTTACATGAAAACAAGTTCTATCTTTTAATTCTTGCAAATTCAACTTTTGCTGATACTTTTCACTAACCCAAGTCACGGTCTGTCTCTGGCATCAAAATAAGCTGCTGTGACAATGATTATCATATAAAAAAACAGGATTATGACCTCAGGTGAGAAATAATCAGGAGGAGCAGATGAACTCTTCTGGCTATGAGATACCATCAAATGGGCACGAGAAAGCTTTGAAAAATGCCTTTATATGTTTTTAAGATGATAAGGTTTAATTGAAGATCCATTGATCCGTTTGTCCTCTCCTGGAAAGGATGGTTATCTTCAGGTGTTCCATAAAAGTCCCCCAGAAGGAAGGTAGCTCGAGCAAAAATGTTTTAAAAGAGACGGAGAGAGGGAATAATACTTTCTGCCAGAAAGCACTGTATGAGGAAATTTTTACACAATGTAAATCAAATACTGGAGTGGTACATGTGCTTGACCTTCTGCAGCTGTTTGATCATTAGAGATTCCGAGTACAATTTTTTCTGTATCTGCAAGCTAAATCAGCCATCTAAAGGACAGCTGCAGTGGCCAAGACTTTGGGTGAATTCCTAAAACTCACTGAAGAATCCTGAATCAATGCAGATTACGAAGACACAGAAATATATTCTGCTCTGCAAGGAATGCCATGTTTTTGTTATATTGCTTATTACATGGAAGAAATTAAAATTCTTTATTGCCTTCCTAGAATGCTGAAATTTCACTAGTCAAGAACAATTTATGTCTGTCTCTGCAATTGCTATCAGGCACTCGAGATCCTAAAGCGTCTTAACTGCTTCCAGTGTTTGTTTCTCTCAATGGCATACTAAGAACATTTCAAATTGCAAACTAAAGTACTTAATAGGGAAAGGACTGAAAATGCTACAGTAATGAAACCTGAAGAGCTGTGAATGAAGAAGTGACGTTGAGCCTGGGAAGAAGGGTGGGGTGGGAGGAAGGTGGTTTGGGGTTTTCTTGTCTTTGTTTCTCACCATTCTACTCTATTATTTTTTTTAATTGGCAATAAATTGAATTAATTTTCCCCAAGTCAAGTTTATTTTGCCCATGACAGCAACTGGTAAGTGATCTCCCTGCCTTTATCTTGATTCAGGAGCTTTTCCATCTTATTTTCTCCCACTGTCCTGTTTAGAAGGGGGAGCGATAGAGCAGCTGCGTGGGTATCTGACAGCCAGCCAAGATCAACCTATTACATTCAGGTATTTATCCTGAAAAAAAAAATAGATACTGCTTACACATCTTGTATCACTAGGATATCGGAAGACTTCTCCATAGGTCTCACCACAGACTAACACACCTGTTTGATTTTTCTTGCCTTTGTTACATGGACTGAGAGTGGGATCCTCTTGCCTAGACCTCAGCATCTGGTGTCACTGAAGGCCACTCATTACTCTTGCATTAGTGCATCTGGCCTCTGACCACTACTCCAGGAAGGGATGCTTGCCTCATTTCTGCCACCCTTGTTTGGTTATCCTGAACACCCTGCGTAATCTCGAACAGCCCTGGGCACACACATGTATTTAACCAAATCGTGACCCTGCTCTTTATTGACGCTAGTGGGAGTGTAGGTATCTAGCACAAATTTATGTACCTTAACCTCCAACTGAATTCCACTCCTAAGTCTATCTATGTTAGTCTCGAACTGAATTCTGCAGTCTCAAACTGAATTCTGTTTCCATAAATCTATTTGTAGCTTTCTGGACACTGGCCAGATCCAGTCTAGAAACTATCTAGCTGCATTAGTGGGGCATTAAATCTCCTCGATTCCAGCTGGGGAAATGGATTGTTCCCCTACTGTTGCTCTCATCCTTTTCTTCCTTTTCAGCTGTGTGGCTATAGCCATCGCTGCAAATAGCCGTCTTGGCTCGGGGTCAGGAAAACACAGCAAATTAGATTCACATATTCGGACCTCTCACTATGTGGGCAGAGAGAAAAATGTGACTTGCTGCACTTACCAGTGCTTACATGTGCTCATTATCAAAATCAAAAGAGAAAATTTTTTGATCATGACACTGAGGTGCAATGGAACAAAAACCTGGACATCCCTTATTATACTTTCAGAGTTAAACAATCCTTTGTTGCTCTTGTAAGGAAGCCTGTTTTCATCAGACTGTTGCTTGTGTTAAGAGAAATTTTTTGCCAAACACAGTAAGAGCTAAGCAATGGAAATAATTTCTCAGAATATCCACTGAAATCCTGTTTTCGTAATTATAAGCTTAGATCTGGAACACCCTGTTTTTAACAAGATAGTTCAACAGAATAGTGTTCTATTATTTTTTTTAAAATTAAATATAATGCCCCATCTGATAATAAATTAGATGCTCTATACACTTTAAAGAAAGAATGAGGAATATAAATAAAAATATGACATCTACTATTGACAGAAAAATTACTGTTTCTAAAAATATAGCATGCAGATACATCCAATGAAATCAATAGATGTGGAGAGCCACGATATGGTGGGAGCTGTTGTTCTTTCTTAGCCATTAGTTCAGCTTCTGGTTTGTATTCAAAGTTATGTCTGTGTACCTTGCTAAGTAAAAAAAAAAAAACAACTTTTTTTTTCCTGTTTTTTTATTGCTGTTACATCACATTTAGAAAGGATTTAGTTAAATCCTATTTCTTCTAGTACCTGTATCATCAGAAGAATTGTACCTAAATTGAGATTTGCAAGGTTATTCAGTTAAACAACAAAAAACAAGAGCATAGCTTAGGACATGCTGAGGCAAATCGCAGAAGAAAATGTGTTATATAACTGCAGGAGAAGGTGTAATTTGTCTTCACATCTTTTATGATGGAGTTGTAGCACAAGAAAGATTGAGATCGCAAAGCTTTTGTTATCTCTGGTTGATTTTTCTAATCTTGCTCTTAGAGGGAAATGAGCATTTTGGGCAAATTGAAACTCACCACCACACCACTTTCACAATCAGTTTTCTGAACATATCTATGCTATAACCCTTCACACAAATATTTTTTGACAGCAATATCCTAGCTAAGAGGGACACTCAACAAAACGCACTTACTTGACATTTTCTTGCACGTTCATTTGCAAATTAGCTTAATAGCAGAATTATGTTTGCAGCCTCTTCAGTTTCCTGCTACTAGTCTGCAGTGGCTCTGCTAATTTCATTTAAGGACAATAAATTGACTTGCCCAATATGTGCCAAATTATTCAAGTGAGTCCAGAACTTCCTTTACTCCTCTTTAAGCAGTTTGAGATAGAAACTGTCATGTGTCGAGGCAATACTGCCACAAACGTTTGAAGTAACTAAGATTGCAAAAAAGGGTCTTTATAAGTAACCTTAAAATTACAGTCATACTCATCACCCTTCTCCAAACCCATTTTTGAACTTTCAAATCCAAACAGTTCAGCCAAACATCCCTCAAGGTACATGAAGAGTGTGGGAAGGCAGGTAGAGAGGTCACGCTGGCGGCTGTAGCTCCCATGGCCACAACTGAGGAGCTCTGCTACCCTGTGCCCTGTGGCTGTCCTGGGGCAGCTGGGGAGCTGGGACCTTCTTTTCTGAGGGTGTGAAGGAGGTGGGTGTAGTTCAGAGCTTGTGCTTAGTCTCCCCTTGCTGCAGCTGCACTTCTACCAGTGCCGTTTAAAATCAGCATAGGCATGTCTATATGAACACATGTGTAAACATATGTAAACAACCAAAAAGCATTTAGAGATTTGCAAGACATAAATAATACGGTCTTATTATTTAGAAGGTTGTTAATATTCTTGTCCACTTGCCAGCACACTCCCCATTTTCAGCAACTTGTTTCTCTTTGACTTAGAGTTGTTGCTATGATAATGTTGCGTGGAAAGTAATTTAACGGCAGACCACTCACTATTTGTGAAGATAGCCACAAAGGAGCTGGCACAAAGCTTAACTGAAGAATATCTGTGTCTGTACTCTGTTAATTTGTATTTCTTTCTTTAAAAAACCCTAATCAACAGAAACTCTAGGTTATTATGAAAAAAAGTTAAGAATTGAACTGTGTTGCAGTTTAGAAATTCCAGTTCCAAAACCTGCAATATTATAATTCTCACACCTAAACACGTCCTTCGGTCTCAGTAAATAAGTTTAGGGATGACCTTGAATTCAACTCCAAAGAATTGTCTCAGATTTATATGCATGTAACTCTTCAGATATTTTACACTTATTCGTTCATGTTGAAGTCTTATTAAGGAGAGGAGAGGAGAGGAGAGGAGAGGAGAGGAGAGGAGAGGAGAGAGAGGAGAGGAGAGGAGAGAGAGAGAGGAGAGGAGAGGAGAGGAGAGGAGAGGAGAGGAGAGGAGAGGAATTGCCATTTCTTCCTCTTCTCTTGCACCCTTTATCATTTTTCTATGCTGCAATATCAGATATACCTTCCATTCAAAAATGAAGAGAGACATTTTGATTTGTTTGGCCGGATGCACTTGTTGTGCATTTAAGCCCAAGAGTAGAATGTGGCTCTAATTACCAATTTCAAATCTTTAATCTTATTCATGACTTTTTATCTTACCTTAGAATCCAACATACCAGATCTAATACTTGAGTAAAACTTATGCCAATATATTTGTTTTGCCCTCACAACCATTGAGCCTTTGCTCTCAGTGGTTTATGTTCCATTAAATCTGTTATTAAATGTGACCTTCTAGCTTTATTTGGAGGCTTTTTTCCTATTTTTAATAACTGTATTTTATTTTTTGTTCCACTAAGAAATTGAATGCTCTTATTACTATTCTTTTGCTAGCAGTCAACTTAGAATATTTTAGCAACATCTATAACTATTCCCGATCTTTATAAAAATGCATCCGTTTCACCAAATAAATCATTATGTCTGTCTCAGCATGTGTTGTCCTATAAAAAGAACAGAGCTCTTCCTCAAGCTTTCTAGCATTCTTCCTTTCCTAGAGTTCACCTTAAACTATGGTTTGCAATTAACATTTTGTCTTTTTGGTTTAAATTGCTGAATGAAAGGAAAAGATTATTTAGAACCTAGACATCATCTGCCTATGAGCTGTTACAGTTTAATTAGAAATATAGTTTAGGAGTTCGTCCACCCGTTACAAACAAATTAAAATAAGCAAATCTGAGAGTTACCCTCACATTAGAAGACCAGAGATAGTTATGAAATTCTATTCTGCTTAATTACTCTACAGCAATGTATAAATAATAAATATTTTGGAAGCAACAATGCAGATATCATTCATATAAAACAAGTATAAGGAAAACCTGGTTGCATAACATATATATAACATAATTAATGATCATATAAAGGAATAGTGCAAGTAGGCAGTGATAGAATCAGGACTAAACAAATGTGTTTCAATTAAAAAGACACATAAAAAGATATAAGAAGAACTTAAAGAACATATTGGAAGTAAGAAAGGATCAAAATGAAAGGAAATTTTGGCAATAAGAATGATTGCTTTTGCATTCCCACATGAAGACAACTTTGAGTTAGCCCGCTTTCCTCCTCATATTTCTGGAATCCATAGGCTACTGGCTGCAATCTGAAGAAGTGACTATGATTTACATCATAGGCATGCTTGAAAATAGCTTGGATCCTGCTCACCAGGTTGTCAAAGTGGAATTGAATTCAGTGCACGTTAAATATTGAATTCAGTATCTTGGGCAGTTTTGCAGGAGGTATTGAATATTATGTTGCCAGGAACATTTTTACTTTTTTTTTTTTCCAGTATCTAATATAAAACAGCTAATATAAACCTGATTTATCCCCTAACTTGCACATAGCTGAAGCTGGGTTTATTAAAATGAGTTGCAGTCATATCTTTAGGCACACAGTAGAAGTACCAAAAAAAAAAAAAAAAAAAAAAAGCCTGACAAGCACAATATTCACAAATATTCACAAATGAATCACAATAATTGTTTCCATACCTTTCTTTTCATAGAAGTGAGGTTTTTTTCCCTGGACAATTTGTCTAAGTTTGCAAACGTACAGAATTACCTTAGTTCTAAAATCCGACCTATAGAAAAAAAAAAATCACCCTAAAAATAGAGATTTAGCTAAAAATGTGCCATAATTAAACTAGCAGGTGAGTAGAAGCAAGGGGGACAAAGCAGCACACATTATAAAACCCTATACTTTCAAATGTAATTCTATAGAACAAAATTGTTAAATCTACATTGTTTTGCCCCAAACACAGCAACGATTTATGTGCAGCAGCTGAGCAAGCTGATGTTCATTTTGCTCTAATAAAAATATAAGAAACTGATATCCTGTAATGCAAAAGTTCAAAGACACGTGATTTATCTCAGATGCTCGGAGCCTTGGGTTTTGGATATCTGATGAAGGTAGCAATGATGTCTGGACACGAATTAATTGAAATACTGATTAAGGAAGTGCCTAGTACAATGTGTAGTATCTTTACATTAAGGAAAGAAAAAGCTTTGCCTATCTTTACAAGCATACTGGAATAAATATTAAGCGGAATATGTTCCAAATGTGAATGAAAAAATTATTATTTTATTGACCTGTGTAGTACCTACAGTTACAGAAGCTGGGGGCCTTTCTTTAATATTACCTTTAGTTGGTTTCCTTATGATTTAAAGGCTGCCTGCCCATTTGTGTATAAAACTCATTTCACAAGAATCTCACTTATTGCTGTTTATTTTGTTTTTAAAAACTTTATGATCTGTGACATTACTGAGTCAAATTCAGACACCTTCCCATATCAGTGAAGTAAATCTAAATTGTGGATCGTATTTTCTAGCCAATAAGAACATGGATTTTGTATCTTACTTTTGCTTCTCTGTGAATGCAGGCAAAATAAAGCCACATATGTGAGGCAGTCACAGTAATGGAGATCCTATAAAAATATTGGTGTTAGAACAGAATTGTTTCCTGATTAATATTAATCAGCTTCTGATCTGTATCTCAAGAGCACACAGATAAATAAAGATTGTCCTCCATCTCCCAAATTATTACTTTCTGTTTGTTTTCTTGTCTTTGTTTCAAGCAGCTAACACTAGCTGGGAAACAATTTACAGTATAATTCTCTCTTTTTAATTATTCAAGCAACCTTAAGTTTTCAATTTTCCAGCCAAATTCTTAGTCTCTGCATGTGGTAAATTTTATTTGCAAACAAACAGCAAGTAGACTAAACCTTTGGCCCTTCTTAATTATTTTGTGAGGGAAATCTTTTGAAAAGACAATAGCCTGAATAGTAGAGACCAAAAATTGTAACTTGTAATTTGCTGTAGAAAATGTAATTCAGGAGAACTTTGCACAAACTTTCTCCAGACATAATTGGTTTGAATTGGCTGAGTTATTAAGTTATTATTACAAAATGTGCGCTGTTTTTCTTTTTTTTTTTTCCTATGCTTTACTGACTTTTTCTTGCTTTTATTGAAACAAATGGGTTTGCCATTCAGTTGAGGTGGACCGATATTTAAGTATATGAGTGTTTTGCATTTAGGTGCAGAGTTAAATAATTGTGCACTAATTCTTCATGTAATATTAAATTTTACAATGTGTATGTTTCCCCAATTTTTTCCATGAGACCTGCTCAAATTCTGTCTATTCCCTTGCATCACTTACATAATCTATTGTAATCTACTTATTATGATGTGGTAAGTGCAGGAGTTGCATGTATATTAAGAAAAGGATTCATAGGGATTTCAGTAAAGGGAAGGGTTCAAGAGTTAGCTGGGAAAAAGTGCATTGAGGTATGTCAGAAAATACAGTATTTGGATTTACTGGATGAAGAGGAAAAGGGTTTAACAACTGGTGCATTATCAAGTCAGATCCTGCCCAGTATCTGAACAGGTAGAGATGAGCAAAATCAGAAATACGGTTCTGGTGTTTTTAGGAGATCATGAATGGCTGAAAATATTTTCCCTACAACATAAAAAATCTCAAGAAAGGAATGAGACCAATTCCCTTGAGTTCTGGACTGAACTAGTAGTTGGATTGCACAATCTCCGTGGTATTGGTCTCAGTCATGTTAATAAAGTTACAGCGTAGTTAAGTTGAGTTGTAACCACCTCTGTCTTTCATTGCTTGTTGACAGGTAAATATGGTTTCTGCAGTAGTGAACCATTGCCTTTTAGGTGGTGTTATATCTATGAAGCTCTTATTATTGCCAGGAGCTCAGATTCTTACAAAGTTTTTGGCTATTTTACCCTCTCACTTTGTACCTTACTTTCTTGACTGCATGTAAAATCCTGAGCAAAATTTTTACAAACTAAGATTTTGGGGTTAATTATACATTTGTACTACTGTATCAGTTATATAACAGCTGCTTCCTATTGCTTTGAAATTTGTTACTTTAAACACCTTTGAAGCTGAGGTGTGTTTGCAAACTGAAATCTTCTTTTCCTAGAAATAAGTGGCTACTACAATACATTTTAATGGATTATTTGGAGATCTATTCTAGCTTTTAGAGAAAGCCGATATTTACAATAAAAGTCTTCTTTTATCCAAATTTTTGAGCTTCAGGACTGGGAGTTGTCACAGGAAATGACATCATAGTAATAGCCAGCATCAACTGTGCATTTTACACATAGATATGGCTGACTGAATAGCAACGTAGTGATATAAACTGCTTAAGCAGAAGAACCTTCTAAACTGGCAGAACACATGGCAAAATAATCTGAAAATCAGATGAGAATAAGGGAGTAAAAAGAAATTGGAGGTACTAAGATGTTAACCTAAACCAAAACATTTATGTGTCTATCTTCCCTTGAGGCATGTGTCCATAATTATTTAAGAAATTCTGTCTGAAATCTGTCCCACGAAAATCTGTCCTACATCTGCCCTTTCTCCTTTTGCAGCTAACATTTGTTCCTAAAACAAGTTATGTTCCTGAAAATTTAATTCATCTTGAGTTTAAGTGATCTGGGTTAAGCTCTAATTCTCAGAGGTCTCCAAGATTTCAGAAAGAAGTGGACAGTTCTCGCAATAACTGCAAAAGGCAAGTAGAAAAACATTTGTAATGTCGGAATATCTTAAGGTCCTGGCACTGACACAACATCAACATCAGCTTGGTTTGTATTTTTTTTTGGCTTAATCTACTTCTCATATGATTTAGTACTAGAGTTTATTAACATGGGAGCTGTGCTAATCCAGCTTTATGGTTGCCAGTGTCAGACGAGTATTTCCACAAGGCACAACGTTGCTAATAACTGTAGCAGTTCTCCCTCTGTACTGCGCCAGACTTCACGGTGTGTTCTTGTCCTGGGGTATCTCAGGTAATCTAAGAAGCATACATCAAAACTTTGATTGACAACTGCCCTTTCCCTGTGTACTACACTACACATATTATATACTGTATCCTACCATGGGGAGTACTGATGTCTTAAAATAGATCACAAAGTGCCACCCCATGGATCAAGAAGCTGCTGAAAATCATGAAGCTCTGTGCAGCTGCACCTACAGCTAGTCAACGTGATGGAATGCACTGCCTAGGGAACACTGGGTAATTCTACTCAGTTTAATATTGTCTCAAGTTCAGACTCATGCCTAAAAACACTTTATTCACTAACTTTAGTCCTCTAGCACTAAAGGTATTGAAGTCTGTGTTTCCTAGCATTTCTAGAAGGCATTTCCAAGAGACTAAGATTGCCTCCTTATGCCATGTAGATGGAAGGAGAACTGACTGCACCTCTAGCCCAGAGATTTGGAAAGAAGAATTTCACCCAGACAGTTCTCAGATCTCACCTCCTGTTCTGCAACAACAGCTAAAGAAAACCAGCAGTATAATTTCAAATTGTTCCTTAATGTTCCTTATCACACGAACACTCTCAGATTCGTTTTAATTTTGCCCTGAAATCACCCAAGAAGTTTCAAACTAAAGCTTTGTCAAGTTACAGTAGAAACTTTAGAAAATGATTTCTCTCAGCTTTTAGTTCTTATCCTAGTCTGATTGTAGTGCCAGCTTCACCTATGAAAAATATTTAGTCTGCACTAACTCACCAAATGTGGTGCAAATTTGAAAACATGCTATGAGCCAGCTGGACACCAAAAGCAAAACTACCTGATGATGTAGGGTTTGGGTTTTTTTTTGTTGGTTTGTTTTTTATTTTTTTATAGTTTTCAGCGAAGTCTTAAGGTTATCTTTCTCAGGGTTACCAAGACGTAGTCACGCTAACTTGAAATCTAACTTGAAATGTGTGTAAAAGACATGCTTTTCTTATAAAGTGGAGGAGAAAGGGGTAGTAGCACCACATCCTTCTTTCAAGATCCTGGTACAGAGCACACCAAACTATTAATAGTCTATTGCTATGTGACCTATATTCCAGTCAGACAGTGGTCTGGGGAATGCGGATGCCATGAAGAAAGAAGAGATGAAATGATTCTGTAGGCAAATGGTTAGATCATTGTGTCACGGTTCCTGTCCCTGCTCCCAAAATATGGTGTAGACACTGGCTAACAAACTAGAAGCAACAACATATGGTTGAACACCTCTGACAATTTGTCACTGAAAACTAAAGCACTTAAAAAACCAGATATGATCTGGCCCAGGGTCTTGGGGATTGTATTCCTGGACTGAGCTTCCTTCCTTCTTTAGATGTACAGGCTTGGTTTTGTATCTGGCTCCTGTTTCTTTTCATCTTCTTGTAGGTGCTCATGAAACATCCCTGCTGGATTAAGGCAACCACAGGAAACAGCATTTATTAAAGGACACATTATGTAAAAGTTTATTTTTTGTGGGAATATGTATTGACCGCAATGCATGCGTTTAGAAGACTGAGATTTTACTGCCAGTGTTCCATTTATTTCTTCCTCAGTTGGTATATGAAGGTGTTCTTACTGAGCCATTACCAAATTTCATTTATTTCTTGGCATGCCCTCAGACAATCTCCTCTTCCTCTCTCCTACCCACATCAGCCACCTTTGACTGCAGCCAGACAGGTGGTCACTAACTGACTTAATAACTTATAAATTCGGCTTGCATTACAGTTTCTGCAGAACACGCTCTCTCACTACCAACCGAATTTTCTGAGCTAGAGTAATAAATGGGGTTACCTCAGGGTTTAAACAAATGTGAAGTGTGTCCTTAATGCAACCAATTTAATCAAACACATCACTGAGTCCTTCTAGTATATTATTTTCATTTAGCTCACATGAGACCTTCATTATACGTTTGATCAGTTTTAATTCTTCACAAACTTTAATCCCTGGCACAGGCTAAGCCTCCACATTCACAATGAGAAAACAGAATAATTCCTGTGTCCCTTTATACAGAGAAGGGTGGACCTTTAACACATGAACGCTTTGTGCCTTCATTTACTGTGGCATCCATAGCATTTTTTTTAAACTTTCCTCTACTTGCAATGAAAAGCCAAATTTAGACATTGCCATTATTAAGTTATCTGAGGCAAATGTCTATAGAAACTTGCACCGGTAATTATCTGAATTTGTGACAATTTTTCTGCATGTTGAATACTTCAGTTGCATCTATTATTCAAATATTCAGGTACTTTTCTGGCAGTACAAAGGATTCTACAGTGTGCTTAACTGACAGGTTCACCATTTGCTTTCAAAATATTTGACAGCATTTACAAATGAAGATCTAAATTTCTACTGAAATTTGTTTGTGAAGGAGTAACACAGCTTATTATGGCTTAAAACTGGGTATAAATTGTGAAACTTAACCAACAGAATGTTGAGTTAGTATGTGTTGTTTTTCTAAAGAACGATAATTCTGTGTAGTCAGATAATTAATAGGTCAGAGAATCTCATGGGCCACACAGGGACTGTTTTATTCAAAACCTAGTAATAACTGAGGTCGGATGTGAGAAACAAAAATCAGTTGAGGAAATACATTTGTATTTCAGGATACTTCCAAGGTCATTAGGTTGTTCCTACAGAATGACAAACATTTCATTCTTGGACCGTGTGAACCTTCTGAAAATTGAGAAATGTATATGTCTTTACAGCTATTGACACAGTGTTTACCTGATTGATTACTTTATTTTGTTTTTAAATTTAATACATATCTTTATATGTTCTTGGAGGTTTGATTTTGGCCTTCTGTCTATTTTTCATGTTGTGAAAAACATCGCTTCAAATCTATGTATTGGCTTTCTGACCGCTGTCGCTGGTCACAAAGTCACTTCGCATCTATTTTCATCTAAAGTTCTGAAGGTCAAAGAATTTCATCCCAGCCTGACTGGCTCAGACTGCCATATCCTGCCTAGATCTACCTTTGCTGTATACATCACGGTTTCAGACAAACTGTATATGTATCATGTGAATTATATAGCAATTGAGGAAACATGGTCAAATTTAGAGGAAACTCATCTCGTTATAAATCTGACAGAAATTGTTCCCCATAAATTACATGAACTTTGAAATCCAAAACCCTAATGGTAGCATTTTAGATGACAGTGTAACTAAGTTACACTTTTACATAGTAGACAAACAGAGAAGTACGGGCCAGATAAGTGGACAGTGAGGAGGACTGACAACTGGCTGAACTGGCAGGCCTAAAGAGTTTCAGTCAGCAACGTGAAGTCCAGCTGGAGGCCAGTCACTAGTGGAGGGGCTGATACAGAGGCCAATATTGTTTAACACTTTCCTTGATGACCTGGATGATGGGACAAAGTGCTCCCTCACCAAGTTTTCAGTTGGTACAAAACTAGGAGGAGCGGTTGATGAAATAGATGGGTGTGCCACCATTCTGGTGAGGGGGGATTAACAGGCTGGAAAAATAGGACAGCAGAAATATCATGAACTTTGAGAAAGGGAAATGTTAAGTCCTCCACTGGGGGAAGAATAAATCCAGGCACCCGTACATTCTGGGATACAACTGGCTGGAAAACAGCTTTGCAGAATAAGGTTTGCCAGTTATAGAGGACAAAAAGTTGACCATGAACAAGCAATATGTTCTTGTGGCAGAGAAAGTCAACAGCCTCCTGTGATGCATTAGGGAGAGCATTGCCAACAGATCAAAGGAGGTGATCCTTCCCCTCTTCTATGCCCTGGTGAAACACATCTGGAGTCCTGTGACCAGACCTGGGCTGCCCAGTACAGGAGATCATAGAATCATAGAATGGCTTAGGTTGGAAGGGACCTTAAAGATCATCTAGTTCCAACACCCCTGCCATAGGCAGGGACACCTTCCACTAGATCAGGTTGCTCAAACCCCATCCAACCTCGCCTCGAACACTTCCAGCAATCGTGCCTCCACAACTTCCCTGGGAAATTTGTTCTAGTGCCTCGCCACCCTCAAGTTGTGGAGGCACCACCTCTGGAGATCCATCCCTGGAGATACATAGACAAAGTGGAGGAAGTCCAGCAAGAAAATGAAGCCATAAAGGTAATTAAGATATTGAAGTATCTGTCATGGGAAGAGGCTGAGAGAACTGGAACTGTTTATCCTAGAGAAGAGAAGACTCAAGGAGGATCTTATGAAAATGTATGAATATCTGGCAGGAATGTACAAAGAAGTCACAGCCAGGCCCCTTTCAGTGGTGCCCAGTGACAGGACCAGAGGCAACGAGCACAAACTGAAACACAGTAGGTACTATCTGAATATCAGGAAACACTTTTTTACTGCGAGGTTGACTAAGCACTGGCACAGGTTGCCCAGAGAGGATGTAGAGTCTATCAAATTCAAATTGAATAATGCCAAGTTCATATTGTACTTCATTTAATTCTTGTTTCCTATAAAACTTCCAAATAAAGTAAGCATCATTTTAAATAAGGGCTGAAGGGACTCGCTCCCTGTAAAATGATATTATTTTAACAAAATTCCAATAAGATATCCTGCTAAGCACCAGATCTTTCAGTCTTCAGCAGTTCAACTCTTGAGCCCATCTTGATCTAAAGTGTTTGTCAGGGCTACCACATACCACCTGAGCTGAATCAAAATTTTCAAAAAGCAGTCTTTTCAGAGAACAGGTTTCTCTAAAATACCAAAACAGATTTGAAGTAAAAGATGAGAGGCTTAATTTAAAAATAATTAAAAAAAAAAAAAGCTGGACAATATTTAGGAAAGAGAAAATGGATCAGTGAGGAATGGGCGGAAGATATTACAGAAGGAGAACAAGAGATAAGGGATGAAGAGGGAGACTGAAAGGAAGAAATATCAGGTAATAAAGGAAGAAAACATGACAAAGTTTACACTCATTAGAAATACTGGATGAAAAATTAAGAGAAAGAAGCAAGATAAAGTGTTCCCCAGGGCTCAGTACTGGGGCCAGTTCTGTTTAAAATCTTTATCAATGATACAGATGAGGGGATTGAGTGCACCCTCAGTAAGTTTGCAGACAACACCAAGTTGGGCAGGAGTGTTGATCTACCTGAGGATAGGATGGTTTACAGGGGGATCTGGACAGGCTGGATTGATAGGCCAAGGCCAACGGTATGAGTTTCAACAAGGCCACGTGCCGGGTCCTGCGCTTGGGCCACAACAACCCCATGCAGTGCTACAGGCTTGGGGAAGAATGTCTGGAAAGCTGCCTGGCAGAAAAGGACCTGGTCAAGGACCTGAATATGAGCCAGCAGTGTGCCCAGGTGGCCAAAGCAGCCAACAGCATCCTGGCTTGTATCAGGAATGGTGTGGTGAGCTGGGGCTAGGGAAGTGATCATCCCCCTGTACTTGGCACTGGTGAGGCCCCACCTCGAGTACTGTGTTCAGTTTTGGGTCCCTCACTACAAGAAAGACACAAGGGTGTTAGAGCATGTCCAAAGTAGGGCTACAAAGTTGATGAAGGGTGTGGAGAACAAGTCTTATGAGAAGCGGCTGAGGAAACTGGGGTTGTTTAGCCTGGAGAAAAGAACGCTGAGGGGAGACCTTATTGCTCTCTACAACTACCTGAAAGGAGGTTGTAGAGAGGTGGGGGTTGGTCTCTTCTCCCAAGTATCAAGTGATAAGACAAGAGGAAATGGCCTCAAGTTGTGCCAGGGGAGTTTTAGTTTGAATATTAGGAAAAATTTCTTCACCAAAAGGGTTATCAAGCATTGGAACAGGCTGCCCAGGGAAGTGGTTGAGTCACCATTCCCAGACATAATTAAGAGATGTGTAGATGTGGCACATAGGGACATGTTTTATTGGTGGACTTGGCAGTGCCAGGTTAATGGTTGGAATTGATGATCTCAAGGGTCTTTTCCAACCTAAACAATTCTATGATTCTATGATATGATTCTATGATTCTAAGCAATAATAAGCTCAGGAAATTATCCTCTGAGTAAATCAAGAGCAGTCTTCTGGTTTCAAAGATTGGCAATATAATAAATAAGATATTCTTTAGTATGCCATTTGGGTTTTGAGATCATTGAATTAATATTTCATTGCTTTTCAGCCAGAAATGTCCATTTAACAAAAATAAATATTACTAACTTTCACATAAAAATATGAATGGTAACTTTAAGAAAAAAAAGAATATTGTGAGATACCAAGGGTAAACTAGAAAAAAGGGAGAATAACTTTAGGAATAGAAGAAAAAAGTGTAAAGAGGAAGCTAGAAAGATGTGATGTTACTTCTGGAGATAAAGCCTAAAATCACAAATGAAGAGCTGCCCTCAAAAAAGAAAATATTATTTTTATTTTTTTTTTCAGTGACTGTTTATAGGTTTCCTTGGTAATCTGTTTATCTGATGGTTTTCAGATTTGTTGAATCTTCACAAAGAAATATTTCCAAAAGATCTCTCCTCCAGTTTGTGGAGGAGTGAACACAAAGGAGAAGATGTAAACCTGCTGCAGGAAATGTGAAGAAAAGGATTTGCAGGGAAGAGGGAGAATGGGAACAAGGAATGCAGACAGTCTATGGGCTAGGTGCAGACAGTAATAGAAAAGCAATTTCAGTATTAATACTACTTAATTTTTTTATTAGAATGTATATGCCATTGTGTCTTTACTATCTTGTTGCTATTTTGTATTGTCCTGGAATTCAATCTACTAAATATTTGGGGGAAAAAAGGCAAAATTCTGCTGTGACGTTACATCTGAAATCACCTGTCTTTAAACAGGTAAATTGCATCCGTGGGGGTCTCTTTTATTGCCTATTTAGATGAACAGTGGTTCAGGATGTAAAAATAAGATCCTTGTTGCTCTGAATTATACTGAAAAATATGAGACAGGTGAAAGCTACAACAGGGACAGAGTTTCTCACACGCAATCGGCTGTCAAATGGCAACTGTCTCATATTAAGTGAAACTGTTGGCTGCTTACAGAGTCTTTGGGCAAAGAGAGTAGAAGGGAATGTGTATATCCCTATTATTTGTCGTTCAACTAAATTCAACTATTAGAGACACCCTGGAAATACTGAATAACAGTACTTAAGCCAAATGTTGTGAAAAAGATGGCATTTTCACATTTGAGGTCTATAGCCATTATACAAGGATGCTTTTAGAGGCATTTCTAAACTTTCAAAGACAAAAAAAATCACACCCTGTGGCTACATGAAATCCAGACCATTTGCAGCATCTCTCAGAAATATACGCTTTTTCAGTCACGCGCAAACCAGGAAAGCTGCAAAGACACATCTGTTATGGTTCTATGCTACTGCATCCTGCTGCAGTTTCCAGCTCATTTTAGCCTAAATTTTAGTCTTTTCATGTTAAATGATGCAGGAGAACCTATCATGTAGCAGCAGCTCCAATGGGTTTGTGAGGTAAATCCACAGAGCAAATTTCCTGTATGTTCCCCAATGGATCTCTGGTTTCTTTCAGTAATTACTTTGCCTGTCAGTCACCGCACGATTAAATAGCTACCTGGCTGTGGCAGCTTGCACCTTTGAATCTGACAGGAGCTGGTTGCGGAAGTTAGTTTGGAAAATAGTTTAAAAGAAACTACTCCAAATGCCACATCAGTCATCAGTGGTCCTCCGCAATCTTCATTAGAAAGGCGGCAGGAGATCAGATATCATGAGACCATCACAAAGTTATGCAGGTTATTTTTAATGTTATTTATTTTTAAGAATAATAAATTCAAACCACACTGGCTGGGAAGAAAAAGATATTGTAATTCAATAGAGCTTGTAAGTAGGAAGATAAACCTAGCATAAAAAATTAACATGTCAAAGACTCTTTAGATGTTAAAAGACAAACCATAACTAAAAAGTTTTAACACTATTTTATTTACATTTTTGAAGTAACCAAAGTCTCGAGAAAATAGGTCTCTTCCCAAATAATTTAGAGGAGAAAGGAAAAGGGAAGATTCCTGGGAAATCTGTTTGGAAAACTGTTTGTGCACATGGACATACAATTACCCCCAGTAAAACTGGAGGAAAAGGGACCCAAGCTGCGTTTCTCTTTCTGAATCACAGTACTTTCAAGAAGTGGTACTGGTTTGATCCTTGACTTTCATAACTGAGAGATGCCTCAGGTAATGCTTAAGAAACAACAGGGACTAGAATATACCTGATGTCAATCTCATTGAGATATGCATTTTCTTGCTTTTATGGTTCTGTTTTATAACTGATTTGTAATTTTATCGCAAAGAATTTACTCCTTTGCCTAGCTAGAGTACAGTTATTCTCCTGGTGGATAACATAAGATAAGCGCAGGTGTATTTATAAAATATACTCCACTATAGACCCAGAAAAGTCTCAAAATTTCACCCAATTCCTCTTTTTCACAGAGCAGCATGCATTTTCTCAGTGCGTGTATTCTCTCCTCCTCTCTCTTCTGCTTTCCATTTTCCCCAGGAACAAACCTCTTAATGATGGTATGAGTTGTCACTCTGAGCAACCTCAGTCTATGTACACTTCAACACAGACAACAAACTGAAGCTGAAGCTGATGTATACCATAATGAGATAATATTCTTCTATTGCTACATCCTAGAAGGGCTCAAGTTTTTCCTCAATAACATGTCAAATAGCAGCTCACCACAGATGCACTAAGGTCCAAAATATATCCTCCTGGGTCTATTGCTTGACGTGACCAGAACCCACTCGTGGCTGAGTTTTATTTTGCTGTATGTTCTGGCATATAGATCTTAGCTACCTTACCTCAAATAGACAGGTTTGATTGTAACAGTTTAAATTAGTCTCCAGTGACAGACATATACATGACACCCCCATTACCTTACAAAGTCCATAGAAATGACCAGAATCCAGTTCTCCTAAGCCCTTTTCTTGGTTTTAGGGACAAAAACATAACTTTCCACTAGCAGGCACCAGTTTCTGCTCATATGCATTTACAAACAGGTGATCCTGTTATCCAGATCCGTTAAAGCAGGTGTTGATCTATTATGAATTTAGCAATCAGTAGGAATTATTTTTGTTATTATTGTTATTATTTGGAGATTGAAGTTACTAAGGATTATAGTTCAAACAAAAAAGTTTGAAATTGAATTGCAAGATATTGAGATGACATTGGAAATCCTCAAATTTTTATTAGGCTTGCTATAAAACAAGGGAATGCCTGCTAAAAAGAAACCCTTAACTATAGATTTCACTACCACCCACATAAAATAAACTGGATGCCCGTGCCCAGAGAGTGGTGGTGAATGGAGTTAAATCCAGTTGGTGTCCAGTCACAAGTGGTGTCCCACAGGGCTCGGTGATGGGGCCTGTTCTCTTTAATATCTTTATCAATGATCTGGATCAGGGGAACGAATGCACCCTCAGTAAGTTTGCAGATGACACTAAGCTAGGCAGGCGTGTCGATCTGCTTGATCTGCTCTGCAGAGGGATCTGAACAGGCTGGATTGATAGGCCAAGGCCAACGGTATGAGTTTCAACAAGGCCACGTGCCGGGTCCTGCACTTGGGCCACAACAACCCCATGCAGTGCTACAGGCTTGGGGAAGAATATCTGGAAAGCTGCCTGGCAGAAAAGGACCTGGTCAAGGACTTGAATATGAACCAGCAGTGTGCCCAGGTGGCCAAAGCAGCCAACGGCATCCTGGCTTGTATCAGGAATGGTGTGGTGAGCAGGGCTAGGGAAATGATCATCCCCCTGTACTTGGCACTGGTGAGGCCTCACCTCGAGTACTGTGTTCAGTTTTGGGTCCCTCACTACAAGAAGGACATTGAGGTGTTGGAGCATGTCCAGAGAAGGGCTACAAAGCTGGTGAGGGAACTGGAGGACAAATCTTATGAGGAACGACAGAGGGAACTGGAGTTTTTTAGCCTGGAGAAGAGGAGGCTGAGGGGAGACCTTATCACTTTCTACAAATACCTGAAAGGAGGGTGTAGAGAGGTGGGGGTTGACCTCTTCCCCCTGGTGACAAGTGATAGGATGAGAGGAAATGGGTTCAAGTTATGTCAGGAGAGGTTTAGATTGGATATTAGGAAACATTTTTTCACTGAAAGGGTTATCAAGCATTGGAACAGGCTGCCCAGGGAGGTGGTGTATTCGCCATCCCTGGACTTGTTTAAAAAAAGGGTAGATGTAGTACCTGGGGACATGGTTTAGAAGTGGTTTTTGTCAGGGTAGGTTGATGGTTGGACTTGGTGTTCTTAAAAGTCCCTTCCACCCTCAGCAATTCTATGATTCTATGATTCTTCCTCTTCCAAAAGTTGAGTTAAAGCCTAAATATACTAACTGGAAAACTACTGTTTAATGCAATGACACTTCCATGCTGGTGAGTAAGTCGTACATTTACTGGTACTGGTACTGCATGGGTGTGACTGAAGTTGATTGTGCTTTGCTTCACCTCAAAAGGACTTTGCTAATGCCAGTTCAGTAAAACAAAATTGTTTTAATGGTCCTTCATTAAATGCATTCAAGTATTTCTATGGTGTTCAGGTTGGCAGTATCAGATGGCTTCACAGGAACTAGAAAACCTGTATTTCTTGACTGTCTTTATGCTCAGCTGGAGGGAAAACAGTTTGTCGTGGTTTAACCCCAGCTTGCAACTAAGGTCCACACAGTAGCTTACTTACTCTCTTCCCCCAGTGAGATGGTGGAGAGAATTGGAAGGGGGAAAGTGAGAAAACTCATGGGTCAAGATAAAGACAGTTTAATTGGTAAAGTAAAAGCCGTGCACTCAAGCCAAGCAAAACAAGGAGTTCGTTCACTGCTTCCCATCGGCAGGCAGGTGTTTAGCTGTCTCCAGGAAAGCAGGGTTCCATCACACATAACAGTTACTTGGGAAGACAAATGTCATAACTCCAAATGTCCACCCCTTCCTTCTTCTTCTGCCAGCTTTTGTTGCTGAGCATGACGTCATGTGGTTTGGGATATCCCTTTGGTCAGTTGCGGTCAGCTGTCCTGGCCATGTCCCATCCCAACCTCTTGTGCATCCCCAGCCTACTTGCTGGTGGGGCAGTGTGAGAAGCAGAAAAGGCCTTGGCTCTGTGTAAGCACTGCTCAGCAACAGCAAAAACATTCCTGTATTATCAATACTGTTTTTGGCACAAATCCAAAACATAACCCCGTACTACCTACCATGAAGAAAATTAAGTATCCCATCCACAATCAGCACATAGTTGAACCTCTCTGTCAGCAGCAGACATGTGTTCCTTTAAGACTTTTAAGAACTTATTCCATGTTTCTTAAACACTACTGATTTGTTGGCTTTAATCAGAGTTTCATGTCACTAACAAACTCTTTCTAAAGAAAAAGCATGATTTTGCCAATAAAATAAGGTAAGAATCATACCAACAAAATACCTCCACAATATGCTGTCTCTTATTTACAGGAAATGCTGACGAGTTCAAGAACCTAAACCTGGTATTAGGTTGATTCCCTTTAAACAGTTTATTATAGTGAGTCCTAATTGAATTACAGCTATCAAAACATTTTGATAAAACATGGAGGGGCAGAATGAGGTAATTTAAAAGCACAGATAATGATCATGTAGCAAATAAGAAACTTAAAACAGCTATCACAATATATTTGTTGCATAAAAAAAATAATAAAGATTGGAGAATAAAAGATTACAAAGTGGCTACTGTCATTTGCACAGAAGCGATCATATTTTTCTGAACGGTGCAGAAGTACCTTTGACAGATGCGTACCATCTCTAAATTTTCTCCAGTAAAAATTACTTTATTTTAATACAGTTCAAAATTGGAGCCCAACTGCATACTTCATGGTTATTATTACAGCTGTAAGTTTGTTGGTAACTTTCTGTTGCAACAGTGGTGCACTAATAACTCCCGTAATGTGATATTTTATTTGGCAATAATAACTTTATTGTATAAATTGACACAGGCATCTTCATTGTCCCCCTGGTATTTCTGAGCATACCAAACTTTATGCATGTTTGCCCATTTTTTTTTAAAGTTAGCTTGTGATTAGTTGCTTTGCTGAGTATGGTCCTTCAGTAGACTAAAATGATTCTTTCTTTTAGTCCTTTGTTTTTTTCACTATTTCCAAGTCAAAACATACTACAGAAAATTATACTTCCCCCAGAGAAGAGCAATTCACTCTTATCAAAGTCATTTCAGTAGAAAAATCTGAGTGATCAAAACCAAAGTCAGAACTTGTTTTTCTCTCAGTGAAGTTTTGCATTTCAATGTGGAGTTTTATATTTGTAAGGAACATGTGGTATGTACAGAACAGTCATTTCATATCTTTATAAAACTCATGTACAGCATATGGATAAGGTACTTTACTGGCAGAATTAAGCAACACTGCTTCTCAGGAACTTGAAATCCATTATATACTTAGCACTAAAACTGTGTGAGTCTTTGCTTGGTAAACTAGACATGACTTGGCATGGAGATAGATGACATTAGGCAAGATGGAAGAAGGTTTCCAATTGTCTCATGAAGTTGCTTATCTTTCATTTGCATGCATTACTGATTAATCTCGTGTAGCCACTGAAGACAATGGCAAATAGCCCATTGAATTTAATGGGGTGGAATTTCAAATACGAAGATGTGTCAGTGTGGCAGTGATGGAAAAATGCATAATTTGAAATGAATTTTAAAGAGAAGAAGGAACTGTGAAGAATTCTGGCAGGATTAATATATTATTCCAGTAAAAATAGGAAGCTTGAAAAAAAGCGTGACGTGGCTCAGTCATAGAAAGTGGAACTAGGAACTTTAAACAAGGAAAGGTGAGATGCTTAGTGACACATATAAGCAGTGCAAAGCTGAAGTGTTAAAACTCTATTATCCACACTATTTCTGATCTTACTCTTATTCTTATCACATACTTACAGTAGTACCGTAAGAGAACTTTTAGGTGAAGTGACTTACTACATGGTTCCAGACAACTATTTCAAGTTTTGTATACCTCAAATTCTAAAATGGAACTAAAAAACTGCTATGCAAATAAGCAATCTAAAGAAAATTTACATAAGCTTTGCAATTCCAGTGTATAGTCAGATCATACACAAGAGATTGTAACAGAATGGTAATGGATAGAAAGCACAGAAATTAGGAAATGCTAGAACAGAGACAGCTGCTTTAAGTGTTAACCTTAATAATTTGCTATAATAGTCTTTACAAGATGATATACTACACAATTACATGATCGTAATTGTCACTGGATTCTTACCTCATTTAGGACAGGAGCTAGACTATGCTCTGGGAATGGGTCAGGCAGTTTCAACTTGAGTGTTTTAGAGATAGTATAGTTACATGCAACAAAAGACAAGAAGAAATAATGAAATAGACTCAAGTATTTTTTTTTCCTATTAGCTCTGATTTCTATATACATTGAGTAGCTGCAAAATTATACAACCAGATGATTGACAACAAACTAGTATACAATATAAAGAACTTATTTGCAGTCACATACATACACATGCATTTAAACGTCACTAAAAGCATATCTGGTTTCTTTTGGAAATGGAGGGACCTGTTCCATCTTGCCCTTTATGCCGTTTTCAAGCAAAAAGTTTTTCCTTAAACAGCTTTTCTTTAAAATGTAATTACTCTTCTGTGAGTGACAAATTTGAAGATAAAATTAAGTCATTTTGCAGTACTCAGTGCAAATAAGCATCTCAACGTTTTTTTCCAAAGCATGAAACTGTCATTTTTTTCTCACTCAGAGAGCTCAAAACCCGAAACATTTACTTTTATCAAACCCCTCCTTCAGTCAAAGAATAGAAATAACCTTGGCATTGAAAACATGCCTGAAAAAAGGTCATCCAAGCAAGCAATAATTTTCAGTTTATAAAAGCCTCAAAATAGCGGCTTAAGAGGAAAACATCCCTTAACCATTCTGACAGCCATTGTGAGTACATTATACATGTTATTTTCAAAATGGTGTATGACAATCATATTGAAGATCTGACTGGAAGCAAAGAATGTAAAATTGTAGCCCCTGTTGAAGCCCACAGAAAGCTTTTTCTTCGTATTTCCCTTCAAAATTTTATTGATCGTGGGACTGTGCATTTGGAACAGGGAAGACCGTTTCGCTTTCTGTCTTGCCTGGTTCCTGAACCTCTGAATGTCTAGTCAGTGTTGGGACAGCTGCTGAATATTACTACAGCAGATGGAAGTGAACAGAAGATGCCTTTCAGTTTCCCCTGCCTCTCTTATGGATTCAAGAGAAGAACAGGAATTACATGAGCTAACAAGCATCCACAGCAGAGAAGTAAGGTGAAGAAAAATGTGAGGATATGGACATAGGGAGCTGCTGAGCACTTAAAAACAGGGTCCAAGAGAGTGGATTTGACTGGGAAAGGGCAATACACTGCATGGCAGGTCAATTCCCACCAATGACCTCTGAGATGGAACATAATACTAATGCTCAGAAAAGAGCACCAGGGAAACACATTGTGTGTGACAGAGAAGGAGGCAAGAGCAGCACAGATTTGTAATACCACTATGTACACATATAAAGAAAACCAGCAAACCATTCTTCAAGTGGGAAAAGTTCATTCTGAGGTTTACTCTGGTAGATAATGACAGTCATCCAAATATGAAGCAAATATGGCAAAGATCCTTTGGATCCAAGATGACAGAACCCACAACTGCCACAAGCTGAACTCCAGACAGCTTCCTTAGATGTGTGTCACTCAGCTGCCTAAAATCTCATACTCATGACAAAAGACAGAATCCTCCTACGAAGAAACTCAACTACTTCATTGTTTCAGAATTAAACCTGTTAAATCCCTATAAATCTTTAGAAGATACGAAGAACCATAGCTGCAGAAGCAGTAAGTGCTACATCTAGCATTACCAGGTATGTAACAAGCGGCACAACCTCCACTTTGGATCTGTGTAAAGGTACCACAAGTTTTCCATCTGTCAAATCCTTCATCTCAGCTGAGGACAGCACCCAGTTTGGGCTCAGCGTGCATAAGACAGAGCCACTGTATGGGCTACCGAAGGGCTGTGGGCCTGGGAAGTGTTCCTCAGAGAATGTGGTCTGAAGGCTAGGGCGCGAAAACCAGAAAAGAGACTGACTGTCCTACAGAAGGTTTGGAAGATCCACATGTGAAAGTTGCCACCTATAAACAAGGAAATAAATGGTAATATGAATGGTGATCTGTGGTGAAGAGCACAGTCACTGAACAAAAATGTGCTCCACGACAGTTGGAACAAATAGTCCTCTCTAGGTAAACACTGCGGAACTGAAAAGAGGAACACAGGTGATGTTATGCCTGTGATCCACATTGCCTGTTTACCACTAAAGAATGAGTCTTGAATGGAGATTCTAGCACCAAGACCTATGAGACAAAGGCAATAGTTTCTTATATTAAACTCATTATGAATTATTATCGCTATTCCCTATTGTGCGTATTGTACAATCAAGCAAAAGATTAATGACAAATTCTTTGTTGCTCAACTTATATTCTTCCTCCCTGGTTCTTAGTAATACCTAGTTACTAGTAGATGCACATGCAAATGTGTATTTGTTGGAAACCAGTGTTCACATTTAGCCCAATTTTATCACAGCTCTTGGAACATTGTTGTTTACATAAAGTCCAAGGTATTACAATCAAATTATTAAAACGGGAATTAGAGTTTTCCTGTACATTAAAAGGAAATTTCTAACATAAAGGGCCAGGAAGACTTAAGAGCTCAGAAATTAAGAAAGAGAACTCACAAATTATTTTTATATTTTCATCATTTAAGCCATTCTTATAATTCCTGAACAGAGTGCTGCCCATACTGGGAAATGCAGCGATTTTACAACAGAGCTTTTGAAAATTCCTCAACATTTGACTTTGAGGTCATGAAATCCATAATACACTTATACGTATTGGAGAGACGAGCGATGAGAACATTGAAAGGATGTATGTTATTGCAACTCATGACATTGCTGTGGCTACACAATTTGTCAAATCATGTGAAAACTATTTAAAATCTTCCTCAAGCTTCTTCGCTATTGTTACTTTGCCCACATGCATTTTCTATTTGTCTTTGAGAGATAGCGCATCAGACAAATTGGAAGTACAGGCTACAAGGAGGAACTGAGTTAATAATGTGGAAGACATGTTTCACTATGCTGTAAAATATACCAATAGCCTGGAAAGGCATACCTCTTCCAAATGAAAGATAGAATGCTGTGCAGTGTAGTCCATTAAACTCTTACAGAGCAGAGTAAATAGGAAGGAAACATGAAAAAAGAGAATAGCAATACTATATATGAAAATCCAAATATGGATGCTGGTGGTTTCCCTGGGATACTGTTCTAATGGTAGATACCTGCACAACCACTGAAGCCTATGTAAACATTCAATTAAAACATAAACAACTAAAAGCAACTTTATTTTTTTAATACCAAATATTAAGAGGTCCATCATTATATTCATTATTTATGTTGCTTACTTATACAGTGCAGAGGAATGTTTCACTGCAAGGGTACCTTATCTCTTCAGACCATCGGCATGCTAGAATTTCTATGACTAAATGAGAAAAGCAGCATTCTCACCAAGTAATCATCAATAATTCTGTATTAAAACAAGTCATGAAAGAGCAGAAAGTTTGCACCTGGTTTTGGAAAACATCATTGGCAAGGTGGGGTACCTGATAAACTGACTCCAGTTCTACTCCTTAATTTTTTTTCGATAGGCAGGAAAGGCACCACCTGGGTCACTGGTTTCAAGCTTTTTCAATTCCAGGTGTCTGTAATTAAAAAAAGGAACTTGTAGATTATCTATCACACACACTCCTGATCCCAATATATTCACAAGACCTCATGTTAAATTGAAGAGCTTTAAAAGACTGAAAGGCACCATAATGGACTAAAGTAAGAGAGAAGATCAGCAGTATAATTAGTGTCCTACTGCCGCATATTTGAGAAGGCTTTAGGTAAACTGGTGACACAGCAAAGATCTAACCTATTTCAGTAAATCCATTGCTATTCCTGGGCCCCAAAGAGGTGAAGGTGACCCTCTTCATGCCCTGAGCTGGCAGTCTGAGCACAATCTCAACCTGGAGCCAAAGTGCTCTGGAGAGAGAAACAATTCATATCTGAGTTTGGGGGTCCACTTGCTCCTCTTCAATGCTATTTTACTTACTTTTACAGCCCAAAGCAAACCTGCTTCTGGTCCTGACTAGGCAGGGAAAATGTATTAGGAATATATACTAAAGGAGATTGCTTTTAAGCAAGCTGAGCTTTAGCCAGAAGGACAGGTATGGGGACTTGTTAATGGCACATAAATTTATTCTCCCAAAAAAGTGGAGGAAGATAGTCCTTTCCAAAGATAATCTGAGTTTAGGCTGAATAAAATGACAATGAACAAAAGAGAGGCTACATTTCTTAGGAGAGACCATAATTTTATCAGGCCCTGGAGCTTTAGGAAGTAGCGGGAAAATGGTGTAGTAAAATCGCCTGTCATTTTATTTGAATATAAAAAAAATACCAAATCAGTCTAATACAAGAGACAGTGGGATGTACAATATACTGCTGGAACTCTGCTAAAAAAAGAAAGTAAATTTAAGTGCTTGAATTATTTTTTCTTAGGTTCCTCACACTTAAATAATGCACATTGTTTATTGGGCTTTGTATTGGGTGTAGTCTTCAAGCTGTTGGCAGCAGGGGCTGCATGGCGGCCTCTGTGAGGAGAGGCCTGGGCTGCCCTGTGCCAGACCTACTACACACAGGGCAGGGCTGAGCCTTGCAGCCTTGGTGGGGGCACCTTGGGGGAAAGGTATTCAAGAAAGGGTAAGAAACAGTGCACAGGCAGTGAGGAGTGAGCAAAAAAGGCGTGAAAAGCACCAGTGTTAACACCACAGTCAGTGAAGAAGGAAGGGAGTTGGTGCTCCAGGTGCCAGAGCAGAGGTGCCCCTGCAGCCCCTGGAGGACCCCATGCTGGAGCAGGTGGTTATCTCCTGAAGGAACTCTAGCCTGTGGAGAGCCCATATTGGAGGAGGGGGAAAGTGTGAGAGGGAAGGATTGGCAGAGAGAAGTTGTTATGGACTGACCACAACCTACATTCGCCCTTCCCTCTCCAGGGGCGTCTGGAGTGAAGGAGTGAAGCAGAGTCTGGGAAAGGGAGGAGGAAAGGTGTTTTCATGTTTGGCTTTTTCATAGAATCATAGAATGGTTTGGGTTGGTTTCGGATGATTTTTGTTTCTCACCACCCACATATATTTTAATTGTCAATAAATTAAATTTAATTTTCCCCAAGTTGAGTCTCTTTTGCCTACAACAGTAGTTAGCGAGCGATCTTCCCGTCTTTATCTTGACCCAAGAGCTTTCCCATTCCTGTTCTTCCTATTTTCTCTGCCCCCTGTCCTGCTGGGGAGGGCGTGGTAGTGAGCAAAGAGCTGGGTGGGCTTTTGGCATCTGGCCAAGGCTAACCTGCACAGGGTTTTATAAACTCTCCTCCTTAACGCTGTCTTTACATATTAGGTTGTGGGCCTTCTAAGTCATAGCAGTCTTTTGGGTGAACAAAATTAATCTCATCAAATTTGGCCTATTTCATCTTTGCTTTACAGCGAAAAAATTATGCTCCGTAAGTGCCTGTCCCTATCCTTGATTAAAAACAGAGCTCGGTGTGATTAGGTTATCTGCAGATGAGTGCTGCAGGCATGAAAAGTTAGGCAAGATTAATGCAATCCTTTATGCCCACAGCTATCCTGAGGTCTTACGTGTGCATGAGTGGCAGTACATTTAATCTGAAGGGAGCTCCGAAGAAGACTATTCAAACAAGAGGTTTTCAGCTGTTGTATAAGAGAAGCAACTAGTGAAATCTCATGGTTAATGAGCTTAGTTGAATACTCAGAGTTCCTCTGTGAAGTTTTATAACTGACAAAGTATTTTTTAGATTAGCAGAATGCTAGTCTGGTCCTTAGTTATGTAGATTAAGTAGATACATTCAAATAATCATAAAATCAATCTTTTTGCGTTACAAATAGGAGTTGAGTTCATAAAACCACTTTCTCTCTGCTAAATCCATGCTAGCTGGAATAATATACAGATAGAGAGATTGTAAGAGACTATATTAATATATATTGTTAAAGTAACTTCAGTTTGCAGATCCATAGGTAGGGTATCCTAACAAAAATATCCTATGTTCCAATACTTGCATTTTAAAAAGGAGCATAAAATAATTAAATGTAGGATTCTCAACTTGGTGTTCATTTGTTATAAAATAGAGTTGGAAGACATGTTGTGGTAATTGGTATATCTATATACTGCCTCATTATGAAGCAAAGCAAAAAAAATAAAGCTGTCTTTTTAAAAATATGGCTTCATCCAAATGTATATGAGCTTGCTGTAATGTCTGCATAATCCACATTTTTTGCTGTTCAGTGTAATGAATAATCCACGGTTTTTTGCTGTTCAGTTTAATAAACCACTTCATAGAACCTCTTCAGACTGATGATCTGTTGTTTATGACAGACTGAACTGTTTAACAGAACTAGCTTAGTTATAAATACTGTCAGGTGTATAGTTAGGGAACTGTCACCTTCCTCACAGCACTGACTACTGTAGTATTCATTCTATACAATGGAAAAGAATGGAGGTGCAGATATTTCCCTTAAAATTTTCCAAGGATACATATGTACACATTCACAAAGGATACACTTCACAATTTTAAGAAACGGTATTCTAGGGTGTAAACTGCAGGGATGTCATGTATATGTACAAATGCAAATATAAACCAAACCTGAATATCTGCTAACTAAAATCTTTCTAAAACTACAGGGATTTTTTAGTGAAACACAGACACATGAAAGATATTAAGCATATCTCTCATATTAATGACTGATGGGCAATATCAATATTTTTTGTATCGCTTTCCCTTAAAAGTTATTTTTTACATAGTTCTAACCTAAATTATTGTGTAGCTTACCATAACTTAAATAAATAAATTCTTTAATTTAGTATTGCTCTGTAACAAAAAGGGAAGTGAAAGTAGTAATGTACTGGGGGGGACATGTAAGCAGATTCCTTCACAGCATGACGATATTTAAATTGGAGATAATTTAATGTTGTATTACCTGACAAGTGCTGAACAACTTTCAGTAATAAGTTTCTTCTAACAATGGACTAATTTCCAATATACCTTATTCTGAATCAAAGAGTTGGTTAAGGAGAGCCATTTATTACTACAAGTCATTTCAGGTTGGAAAAACAGTGAAACTCAGGTGATGCGAGGGTTTATGTGTTTTGTTTGCAGACTCCATGCTGGAGTTGCATCATTCAACCCGCAGCAAGGCCAGTAGAAATCCTTTCCCTGCTTATATGGGAACGGAAGATGGACATAGCTACCGAAACCAGCATCACTAGGTTTCTCTGGGGCCTGATTCAGCCCAGTCTGGGCACTGATTGAAGACAGAGTCAGGTTCCTGAACCCCTCCTTCCTTCAGCTGTCTCAAGGAGGGGGCATGTTCCTTGGAGCTGTTGACGGTCTATTGCACAGTCTATTGGGCCAAGAAAAGGGGACATTTGTGCCATATGACATGCAATAGTTCAAAAACTGGATCCAGTAAAGAAATATGTCACCTTTCATCCCATGCCACCTAAACAAGCAGATCAAGAGAGAAAAATGTGACTCCAGTAATTTATTTTATTTGCAGATATTCAGTGCATAAAGACTGGATTACAATAAAAGGTAGGTACAGCATTTTCTTCTGTTAACATATAGGATATCATTCTGCTCCAATGTTGTTTATGTTAGTTAATTTTCAACTTCCCCCTTTTTTTTTTTTTTTTTAAATTTCAGAAGACATTCATCACGACTGTAAACAAAGAGGGCCAACCTGGTTCCTGTTTAAACTTTTGATGGAAATGGCGTTTTCTCACAAACTTTTTTGCCAGGTTAAATTCACATTTGTAATTAAAATTCCCTGGAGAAGTTTTTAAACAGCTCTATTGAGTATTCTTTATAACCATCCTTTTTTCTTGAAACAGTGTGAGGAACAAGACAGGACTGGGGTAAAATTATGGGGGTTTTATTACTCAGGATTGACCAATTTGAGACCTTTAGATATACTTTCTCCCTTCTGACCAGCTCCTGCTTCTCCTTAAAAAAAATGTGGATCACATAATACTAAACATTGTACTAAAACCACATAAGACACAAGCAACATGTCCAGTGAAATTCTGTGCAGCCATTCTGTACGGGAATACATGTGCAGTCCCGATGTGGATAGGTACATTTTGGCGCAAAGCATGTTCAGTAGAGATGTAATCATTGGATAATTTAACAGCTGTTGTAGATCAAGTCTCGATGGATTATGTGAGGAATGTGATTCTTTACAGAGGAAAATAATTTTGCCATATAAGGGTGATTTTCTCTGAAAGCATTAAATGTTATCAGAGCAAAATTCAAGTTTCTGTTGAAAAATCTGGAGGAATTAGAGGTTCTTAAGTATAGCTATTGCTGAATAATTTGTCAACATGGGAAAAAATGACATTTTACTAATCTCAGTGGGGAAACTGTTAAATCTCTTTTCCTAAAAGTTTCCATTTTGAGACAGATATCCAGCACAGGAAATTTCAGCTTGAGCAGCTAAGGATTAGCAAAGTAAAGTACAAACGAAAGCAGGATGCTAGGACAGGAAGAACTGAGCAACCAAAATAGAAGTAGCATTGCATAAACAGATAATAACATGTCATACTTCAGTTCTGCAGATGAAAGTGAGGAGTTCTGCTTGTGCAGCTCTCCGCTGTGCCTTCTTATGAGGAGAGAATTTTTCTCATCTCCAGTATATGCATCATTCCTTTTAACTTGCTAGAGAGCTCGCTTAGATTGTGTTGGTTTGTATCATTATCCTCTCTGTACTGTTGAATTCCCCTGAAATATGGAACAACTGTTTTAGGTGAATTATGCATTAAATTAAATCACCAAAATACATAGCAACATAGCAGAGTATAGACAAGGGGCAGATACTGGGGTGACTCAAGTGGCAACTTGGAGGCTATGAAGCTACCAGCATAATAAAGATTAAACGTTATGATTTTATTTTTCTCCATATATATTGCATGTCTTGAAGAAGCATTAATAAGAGTCAGATGAAACCAGTACTTGAACTGGGCAGAAGATTGTGCCATACAAAGCTGATTGTTCAGACCATCAGGCACCTTGGCTTGGAAGTGTGCTGAAGATATTTGTTAAAAGAAATAAGAGTCTATGACTGTGGAAATAAAGAACTCTCAGGCAAAAAAAAAAAAAGTAGATTTTCATGCAGCAAAACTCAGAGAGAACATCTATATTTGTAATAAAACAGTGCATATGTGCATGAGCACTCAGACTTGATCATGTCCAAAGAAAAGCAACAAAGCTGCTGAAGGGTCTAGAGCACAAGTCTTATGAGAAGCAGCTGAGGGAACTGGGGTTGTTTAGCCTGGAGAAAAGGAGGCTCAGGGGAGACCTTATCACTCTCTGCAACTCAGAGGGAGGTTATAGTGAGGTGGGTGTCGGTCTCTTCTCCCAAGTAGCAAGCAATAGGACAAGAGGAAATGGCCTCAAGATGTGCCAGGGGAGGTTTAGATTGGGTATCAGGAAAAAATTCTTCACCGAAAGGAATATCAAGCATTGGAACAGGCTGCCCAGGGAAGTGGTTGAGTCATAATCCCTGGATTTAAAGGTCTTAAAGATCCCTAATCTTAAAGGTCTTTTCCAACCTAAATGATTCTATGATTCTATATGGAGTGCTAAATTGCAATAAGAGTCTCTGCTGTTGCTTTAGCACCAGGTACTTAATGGTCTCCCAAGGTTAGGTAGCTGATGCACTTCAGGAGCTAACACAGGCCACAGACCTCCTCCAGGGGCAGTGAGGGTGTAGGAAGATTCTGCTGGAGTCCAAGGCAGTCTCATAGTACAAGTAAGAATAATCACAGTGTGCCCAGGAAGCCACGGGATTGAAGAAGGGACCTGGGACTGCAGGTTTTGCTAGGCTGCAGGAAGTCTGAGTGCCCGCTGAAGATGAGAATCTGCAGGATGGAGCACAGAAGTCCAATATCTTGTAGAAAAAGTGTCTGAACATCCTGTCACCCCACTGTGTCAATTCAGAGGTCTCTGTTTTCCGTATATAATTTGTTATTATATGTGTTTGGTACAAGCAGTAGATATGACAAGTTTCTGTCAAAATATGTCCAAAATAGTCTGTTAGGGTCATCTTTTGAGTTATTTTTTGTGACTCATCCTTTATTATCAAACACATGTATTCTACATATTATTTCTGTCCTAAAAGTAGATGAGTGAGTCTTCACCTATCACAGTTGCTAGGGGGATAGATCTGTACTCTGAAGCCAAAATAAAGCACTATGGATTGACACAAAGCTTAAAATCTAGCACTTATATGGACTAATGACTGGATGAAAAATGACATCGTGTTTTTAAAGTGCAGATGTGTAAACTCCAGCTGAAGCCATATCTACATACAAAGCACTGCCAAAATAAAGAATATAGTCTGCTGAAAATTCTGCTGACCTTACTATGTGCAAAGATCTGCCAGCTTTTGAGCTTCAGCTCTCCCTCTTCTTAAAGGGCAACATCTGGACTAGCCAAACTGTAGAGGAGGTTTGCACAGAAAAAAGAATAAATGTTCTTCTCCTCTGGATTTATCATTACTTTATGAACAGAAATTACTTTCTGTTGGAACTCCTACTTCTTTGGTAGAATTTTGGAGGCTGCTGAAACTCAAAAAAGCTGATCAACGTATAAGAGACAAGCTTGATGGAAACGTTAAGATATGTATAGTTTGAATTGAAAATATTTGTACAGAAAAAATTCTTACATGTAGAAAATAATACTTCTACATTTTTTTAGGGAAAAAGTTCATAAATATGTGATATAAAAGGTAAATTTTGTATTTTTAATGTATAAAAATGATGTGTTTATACCTGTCACAGCTGTGCTTGGCTTGAAACTTCTGGGACAATAAATTCCAAATACATTTCAAATAGAAACCAAATAAAAAGGTGGTTTGAACAAGTTCTTTATTAACCAAAAAAGAGTAAAAAAGTTCATGTTTTTTTTTAATAGAAACTCTGCTGTGTTCAAAGACTATATCAATAATTTTAATATCCTTCATTAGAATGTAAAAAACAAAAAAAAAAACCACTCTTGATGCATTGATTGAACTATGTATTTTAAAATTTCAAAAGTCTCCAGCAGAATTAGGTACTACAATACTAAGGCAAAAATTAGAAATGCCACTCTGACCTTACAGTTCTGTTATCTGAAGAAGAAGGGAGGAAAGTGATACATGGAAAGCCTGGAACTGCTGCAGTCATTACAAAAAAACCTTGTCACAGGATGTGGTCCAGTGATAAACAAGGTCAGGCTAGCATGCCATCTGCCCATGGAATATCATGTCGATGTGTTGTTCTGGATCTTTTACAGCTATATTGTTCCCAGTTATTTAGAAACAGAAGCGAAATTCTGTTGGAAAATAAATGCTTAATTAAAAGCTAATCAAATGCAGAGCAAAATAAGAAAAAAAACCCCAAACCCAGAAACACAGAAATATACTCTTTGCATGACAGTGAAAGCTGTGGCTGAAAATACTTCCATCTCACACCACACATCAGCTATGAGTGCTTAAAATGGGAAGGAATCTAGGTTCAGCTGTCCTCCTTTGGAAGGTGTCTTTCTTGGAGCTGTTACATTATTGGCACTGGACTGAGTATTCTGGGCTCCTGCAGAGGGAAAGAATTATTATCGTTCCTCAGCTGACTGTCTTATGCTCTGTGCACAGTGTGACAGAATTGGCTGGAGTAAAGCAAATCTTATTAAAACTATGTTTAAGACTGTTCCCAGAATGGGACTTTGAAGACACAACACTAACAGAGTCAGAACGATGGCTTTCACTTTCATTATACAAAAGGATTATTCACAACTCTACAGACACAAGAAAAAATAAAAGCGCATGCAGAGTGGATATAAAGCCCTTTTCCTGTTTTATCTTACCCTGTAAAAAGTAAAGTTGTCTTGTCTTTGATTTTTTGAAAGCAAAGAATTAAATGCATTAAATAAATAAATACATTTGTATTTCTTAAGTTCTGTCATTTTTGCACAGTTTATTCCCCTTGAAGAGATGCAATTCCTACTGGCTTCACTCGGAGGCATGCGCCAGTCAATCAAGGAGTAGCTGACATTTTGTGTTCTTTTGAATTATGAGAAGTAATTGACTTACTGTTCAGAATACCATCCATTTACACCAATCTGTTAACTCCTCGGCAGGAAGGCTTTAATTCAAGGAAAACTGCACTAGCAAAAATGGAAATCTGAAGGGAAAAAAAAATATGTATGTTTTATTATCACGTGTATTTAAGATCTCGGTATGAATGCATTACACAGGCATCTATCTACATTAAAATCATGAAGCATTCATACATTGCAGTATGGGAGGCACCTTCTTCCCCTAAATCAGGGAGAAATACTGCCTGCCCCCGTCTGAATGCACACTAAGTACTGAGAATGGCCATTATAAGCCTTCAGAAAATTGCAGCTCTTGCATGGCATGCTGCCTGGAGATTGCTCTTTTTTCTTCTTCCTTGAGAAACATGAATATCAAAGGACTATGAAAGGATGGGCAGGTGGTGATCAGTGGCCTCGCACAATAGTCAGCAGATCTGACCAGCTTTATCAAAGGGAAAAGAAAAAGTAGATTTCTATAGGGGGAACAACAGCCACCCAACTTCATTGCACCCTCAGGTCTACACCTCAGAGGTGGCACAGCCCTCTAACTCCTTACAGATTTCACTGAAATACAGTCAAGTGCAAAATCAGATTTATAAAATACCTTTATTATGCTCTAATATACTATTTATTTTGAAAGATCATAGGTAGCCCAAAGTTTCTTTGCTTACTTGAATTTACACTTTCTATCCATGCACGTACTTTTTCAGTATTTTCAAACTTTTATCTCCCCTCTCTTTCTAGTTTCAGTATATACATTTGCATTTTGAAATATAATCAAGTATATATATTGATTTATCCAGTATATAAAATATATTTGATAGATAATATGATACACAGAGACATTGAATTTCAAAGACTCTCATGATGGGTTCTTTACAGAAATAAATATTTGGGATCTCGATGAGACTTTTGATACTGCTTTTATCTTAGGTAGATTTTCACTTGTTATTTTTAGAGGAAGTTTTTACAAGTAATTTTAAGAACATGTTCCAATGTTTCTCATTCTTTCTTTATTTGAGGGTTGATGTTGGTAGTAAGCACCATCACATCGTCCAGACAATCTTTCACGTACATGCTTATCATCATAGAAATTATTTTTAAGGTCAGTTGAATACTTGAGTATTCAAAGGTATGCATGAATTTTGGCCTCTTGAGAAGCAGGATCCATCTTGAGAAGAGCCCCAAAAAAACAAGTGTTGTCTGTCAAGGCTAAAAATAGTGGACGGATGGTCAGTCACTGTGGTTTAGCAGAATGCAGCTGGTGACCTAATGTGGCTTGGAGGTCTCTATGAGAGGAGCCCGAGACCAGAACCCCAGTTTTATTCTCTGAATCTATGGAGACTTTACAATGTGAACGGACAAAAGAGGTATCATCTTTTAAACTTGCTCAGTCAGCGCATTTACTAAAGCTCACAATGAATATAAAACTCCTCAGTTTAGAGTGGAGCTGTTTGTTAAAGCTTCCTGTGAAATTGGGCCTAAGTATTAGGCAGTATCCCACAGGCAGGATCTTTTCCATCTATTTCAGTGGACACCGTTGAAGAAAGAAGTAGTGATAACATTGACAAGACTAGGGAACTGTGTGATTTCTATACTGTCTTCAAGTTAAATGAAATACATATTAACTTCCAATTTGTCTGGATAATTAGCACAGAGACATATGCATTTGTTTCAATTACACAAAATACATGTTAAGCTGAAAGTAAGTCTTTGGTTTTACATTTCTCAGCTACTATTCATAAATTCAGTTTACAACAGAAATGAAGGGAAGGGCTACTTAATTTTCCACATAAACATTGATTTAAATTCTACTTAAGTATACCCTTAAATTATGTTTAAATGTGTGCCCCTGGAAATTTAAATCCTCTATTCGCTATTCTACATGCTTGGTTTTAGAATATTTTTTCCTATGGAGAGTTTCTAAGGGAAAACAAGACTATTTCAGCCTTTATTCTGCAACGTAGAGCATGTTTTTTCTTTATCTGTTGACATTTTTAACCTCATTCTTTATATGTGTTGCTATTTTGCTACTAATCTCATACATCTGCTCTTTCACCACCAAATTCCAAGTGCTTCTCATTCAGTTCTCTCACAGCTCAAGGCTCTGATTTGCCCTCCACTTCTTCAGGTCTTTCTGTTCTTCTGTTTTTACGCGTCCACTCTGGGAAATTATTCATGCTTGTTATCATTCGTTTTACTTCTCATATAGTTGTTTTGTGTTTATTCCACTGCTAGCCACCAATATTCCATTGACTTCAGTAAACTTTAAACTGGCCTCAGGTGAGCTTTGCTGAGCTTCAGAAGTTTGTCACAAGATAAGGTATACTACTTTTCAAAATGGAACAAAAACATATTAGCCCTATCAACAATCTGGTTTGGGTGTGGGTGTGACTGAGGGTGGGCAAGAGAGAGTCTCTTCCAGAGTCTTGAGGGTCTGTACACAGACCAGGCTCCACTTAAAGAGGGGCTGGATTTATCTAGCCATCACTGCAGGAAGAGGAACAGTCACTTTCCCACAGCACAGTCCAACATTTGGTGGAGATCAGACACCCAGAGAGAAGCACTGTAATAGTAACAGTGGCAGTAAAAGTCCTGTTAAAAGGAAAAATGACTAGGCTTAGTGCTTTCTCAATAGCTGATTAAAGAGAAAACAGAGAGGAAAACATACAACTGTACAAGGTGGGAATGGTTGAAAGAGATTTGCAAGTTATAACATTCTTAGGGGAAGCTTTCGAGGAGAGTAGCACTGGGTATCACTGCTGGTAATGAAGGTAGACTAGTGTCATGGGTTGGGCTGGACTGGCTACTCAGGTGGAACAGATGCTCTTTCCCTCTTCTCTCTCTGAGGACAACTAGAGAAGAAAGCAGAGATGGGCTGAGGAGAAAAGTATGAAAATTCTTGGAGAATGGAAGAGAAGAAAGCTCCTGTTTCCTTTCCAAGTGTACTCGGTAAACGAAAAAAACTTTGAACGTAAAGACTGGTTTTATTGCCCTCAACTGGGAGCAGTGTTCAGTTCTTGGAAAATAGGGAAAAAATTAAGACAGTTGTAGGAAGAGAAAGACATACATCTTTAATCTGCCCGCGTGGCAGTATGGCTTAGCAGCTCTTACAATTAGTCTCAACTCATGTGAAAGGAAAAGCTCACACCATTGCCTCTAATTATATTTTTCATGGGATAAGGAAGAAGGTTAGCATAATCACACATTACAAAAACTTCCTTTTCCTAATGTTTTAAGGCAAATACAGATATTTATTGCCCGTAAGAAACTTTGTTCTGTCCCTTAGGGCAAATATTTGACTAGACCTGTGTGAAACACTTGTGTCTCTGTGAAATTTCTCAAAATAATAGGCAAAACTCAGTTAGCACAGCTGGAGTTCAGTGTTGGTGGTTTTGAGGAGTCAGTGTGGAAGAGGTTAACGTATTTCATAAAATACCTCCCAGTATACTCTAAAAAGTGACTCCTACCCTTTTCCAGTGCAGGGTAGGCAAGAACAGCCTCACCGAAGTGCCAATTAAATGTTTCATAGAATCATAGAATGGTTTAGGTTAGAAAGGACCTTGAAGATCATCGAGTTCCAAGCCCCACTAGGCCAGGTTGTGCAAGGCCACGTCCAGCTTGGCCTTGAACACCTCCAGGGATGGGGCCTCTCTGGGCAACCTGTTCCAGTGCCTTACCACCCTCAAAGTCCTCAAAATCCTCCAAAGTCCTCAAAGTTTCCTCCATTCTCTTGCCCGGGAGTGGAAGGAAACAAAGAATCTGAGATGCTTCCATGAAAGCAAGGGTAACCTTAGTATAAAGTTTTGATGTGAGCTATCCTAAAGGTAGGTACATGGTAAAAATCAGAGAAAGTACAAATCAGGGCAACAGTAGTTTTAACAGTCTTTCCCATAAGACTAGTAAAAGAAGAAAGAAAAATGTTATACAATGGATGTCTGTTTTCAAGTGACAAACTAAGCCAGTGAAGTTTCTGTTTTGGTAGTTTCCATTACATTGTCAATCAATATGTACAGCGAACAGGAATGTTATAGAAAAACTACTGGTAGTACAAAGATAATAGTTTGGTGCAGAACACTCAACGGAAATAGACCTAACACACAGGTAACTGTGAGTTCCTAAATATCTCAGCACACATACATGATCATCTTATAGAAATGAAAGATAAGTACAGATGACAATCTTCAAAACATAGCAACAGTAGCAAATTTTTGTCCTATAGAAAAAAACTGTATTCTATTTATATTGTGTATCTCTGGACACTTTCCTCTTTTTATTTCTCATATATGAGCCTTAGTTTTCTAAACCCCTTCCTTTTCCATTTTAATCAGTCATCTGTAATGACTCTTTCTTGACATGAACTTTTGGTCCTTTGATCTTCTCTAGCCATTGCTTATGATTTTATTCTCAATGCTTTTAAATCTTATACTTAAGTTCTTTCCTTGTGCTTTTTCAGAAATGCTTTCAATTTTTGCTGCAAGTCTACACTTAATTTGTGGCTTGGCTTGGATGTTTTAATGCGATACTCATTTCTTATTCTCTTTACCTCCCACACTTCTTCAAATCTTTCCCTTCATGATCCTCATATAGTTCTTGTGTTTATTATGCTGGTCTTTAACTCCTACACTTGCTGTACGTTTGTTTAGCAAGAATTTATTTTATCCTTCCCATGGCATTTATTCCTTCAGCCTAAGGAATTCAAAACAGATTCCCTACTGAGTGTTATCTTAATCAGAAAGGTAGCACTCCAGGGCTCGCTCTCCACTAACAAGTCCCTCTACACAGCATTTCTCTTTGAGCCTTTAATATTTTAGTACAATTTTACAGAAATTTAAAAGTTGGGAGACTTACCAGTAAATTAAAATGTTAGATGTTGCAGCTTTTTATCATTTAGAGACACTACCCTGCATTTCTACTCTTGAGATGTATTTCAAATGTTCAAATGTTGCAGCTGAGCTCTTTAATGGAACACGGGCCTGAAATTCGATAGAGGAATCCCATTTATGACAAAACCTAGACAGAAATATTACATATAGGATAAGAATGGCCACACATCAAGTTAGACAGTGACATTTTGTACACTTTTGTAATACATCAAGGAAAAGGATGTGAAAACTGAGAGGAATTGAAGAACTGCTCCCAGTAAACACAAAGAAGAAATTAATGTTAATGAACTAGTTAATCTGAACGTTTATTCTGGAATTTGATGTATATGTTTAGAAGACAAGGATTGTAATGCATGATAAGCACTAGAATTGAATGGGAATTAAAATGTGGCGAATAGCAGCAGTGTTATTGACACCGTGTGCTACAGAGTCAGTCTTTAAGCCACAGTTTGGTTACAGAAGCCAAGACAAATCCTTAGAGTTAAAGCAGATGCTTAATATAAATGGAAGACACAACTTCAGCTGAACTGTTTCCTCATGCTTTACTGGTGTTTGTAACTTGGAAGGATGTCCTGTGACAGCTACAACTATGAGAGCCATGGCCACTCGTTGCAACTCACCTCTTGTAAATTAGGTGCGTTGGCTAAATTTATATCATTTCTTTTATATTTATATCACCTACAGGTCCAACTGCTCTTCTGGCTACAAAAAGAGGCTGTATAAATGCAACACAATATTTTCAATTGTCAAATCAAGAATTCAATCTTTTGTTCTGTCAGCACAGAATTGGTGTTGTATTTGCATTGAGGTAGTAAGTGCAGGAAAAGCAGTTTTACAAACAAGTACTCTGAGTGGTACCCAAGATGGGCATGCTAATCCAAGAATTGGTGTTCATTTCCCACATACTCTAAAGGTTTCATTTGGGAATGGTGTCATCAAGTGCAGGACGCTGACAGAATTCTCTGTTAATAGTTACCTGGTAGCCTATGGTACTCCTATGTAATCCATATGTTATGGAATCGGTATCATTAAATCTAAAATACTAATGTGCTGAATTTTTTTCAGATCCGAGTCATAATTTTGCCTTTCTTTTAAAGAGAGAATGTCTGCTCTTTTCATCAAACAGCAATTCAATGATCCATGAGTTAGCTGGGGTCCATTTTAGCAGCACGCCGAATAACACTCTTCAGAGCAAGCACAGAGAAAGCTGGAATTATAGAATGAGCTGAGGCTATATATTAAATTATGTGAGTGATCAAATTTCCTCTGACTCTGAAATGTAAGATGGTAGTAAATCTTTATTTTAAAACTCCCTATTAAATCTATCAACCTAACTAGAAATTCTGTAGTCAATCGTGGTACAAAAATAGGCATTGCTGAAAAAGAAATGAAAAAATGTCCACAATGTAACTGTCAAAGCAATATTTTAATCTGTTTAAGTGTCTGACAACAGTGGCATTGCAGAACCTCAGTCTATTGTCAGCAATTTATTAAAAGCCATACGCTGTCTTTGTTCTACATAGGCAATTCATTTCAACAGTTTTGTATGCAGATTAGAATCAGTATATGGTTCAAAGAACCAATATTAATGCTGTGATTTTTTTTAAATATAAATCTGATTCTGTTCATTGTCATACAGTAGCCAGATTTGTAAACAATTTACATTTTGCCAGAAGTCAGATAATCCTATCATTATTTAATCTCTTTAGGCACAGGCAAACATCTAGATCTTTAGTTATGGGGCTGGATGTGTTTATAGGAAAGCGCTGTGTAAACAGCAAGGCAACACAAATAGCAAAAAATAACAAGAAAAAAAACCAACCAGGAATACACAACAGTTGCAAATACTTGTAGTTCTGGAGAGTACACTTTTTTAGTTACTTCCAAATTCGTGGAGTTGTTTTATTCAGCCTTGAAAAATCAAGGACAAGGAGAGAAGATGAACAATCATATAGAAAAGGAAGACTGTTTTTTTTAAAAAATAGATATGGATTGCTCAGTTACTTCAGCACTTAATTTTTTTCTGGACCATTTTTTCCTCATTCTTCATGACATAAAATTCTACACACTGAAATGTGACTTTGTAAAGCTGTCACATTCTTACTTCACAGATCATTTTCTTCTGTTTGATTAGCATAATATATATTTGTTTATTGCAATCATTATCCTTCTGCTTACGCCACTGAGGCCTGGATAGCAAACATGCCTGAGTTTCCTCTTTCATGTGAATCCAAGTATTTGCAAAACAGTCTGTCATCACAGTATTTTTCTTGGCTTTGGCGGTTATAAAGGAGAAGTGAGCCAGTTCTCTTCACTACTCAGCATTCTTGAGGTGCAACTGGAGCACCAGCCAGCTGAGCATTAACTCACCATTACATGCAATTGCCCAGGTTACATCGGAGAGGGGACACGAATCACTCCTCCTTACTCCAACTATCCAAAAGCTGTCTAGGAATAAACTGTTCTGTGAAAAGAAGTGATACAGCCATAAATACTCTGGGGAAAGAGCATTCATTTCTTCTTTGGCTTCCTGCTGCGTCAGTGTAGCTATATGCTGCCTTTTACAGTGCAGTGTCACTTTATGAGCTAAGCTGTTGGTTGCATCCTGATTGACTCGTGTAGAGTTGTAGAGGTGTCTCTGAGAGCAAAATTTGGCTGACTCTTACTATATTGCTGAGGATTACAGAGAAGATACAAAGAATCCATTTTCACTCTTGAAGATTGAATTAGAAGGAATAGCAGAAGTAAAGAACAGCTTTTTAGTTGTGGATTTGCTCACGTACTATGGATCCTCTTAACCATAAAAATCCTGAGACTCCATAGAGCTACATCTACCAGGTCATTTCTCAGAGGTGAATCAAACTTCAATAGTTTTCCGCATTAGCATATGGATTTTCATGTTTCTACAAAAATAATGTCATTTTCTTTATATTTCAAAGTGATCAGCGTGCAAGCTATTACCTTGCACTACTCAGAACTGGTCAACAATTTAACAATCAATTTAACAATTTAAGAATTGGCTCTTGATCAAAGTGTTATCAAGCTAATGTAAAACAGAATGTTGTGATAGAAGATAAAATAGTTATTGTGGTTTATCTGATAATTCGTCACACATCTTTGATCCAGCACAAAAGTAACAACTTCAAAAACTTTCTGTGCTGTTAGAAATCATTTCCTGCCCTTCACTTAGTAGGAACTGACTGACAATATAAAAGGTTTACAATACAAATCTCCTTTTACTGAGAGGAATACACTCAATTCCTTGGTTTCCGTACAGATCAGGAACTCGATTTTTGCCATTTTTATCAAGCACACATGATATAATCAATGGCAGGAGATGTTTGTCCTTGCAGACTTTCCTTGGTTGCTTTGCACATAAAAATTCTGTGAGATATTCTGTCCACAGCCTGCTGTCAAAGATGTGACCTTCGTTTTCTTCTGCTCTGATCATGTGTTCCCACTTCCTCTGATGTACTGGATGGTTTGGACAAGCTTACTGATACAGCCAGAAAATTAATTTTGTGATGTAGTAGCTCATCAGGTTAAGCAGCTGGTCACGTGGCTGCATGATGACTGCATGATTTTGTGTATCATCCATGAGCATCATGCTATCGGTATTTCTTTAAGTAGGATCTCTCTGTGGGAAGCAAATGGTAAGCTGTTCGGAACAAAATAGGCCATCCTATGCTTTTTCTGGTTTTATTTCCTGGAAACGATAGGGAGCAGAACATTGTGGTGACACAGAAGTTTGGAAAAGTCCTTTGAAAACATCTTGGGGAGGCAACTCTTATGTATTGCACAGATGATAGCCTGTTTTGCAATGATGTTCTCATTATCAAGCACATTTTTTTGGATGTCAGTCTGAAAGGATTTGAAAAGGATTAAAAAACGTTTATTCAGCTCTTCTGGCTTTTTGTTTAGGTGTGAGGAAGATCAGCTGAAAACCAAGAGCCAGACATACCACTTCGGCTATTTCCTTTTGGACTGCCAAAATCAGTTTTCCTTTTTGAAAACACTGAGCATAAGTCAGCTAACATTACATGTTACATCTGGTGTTCTGGTAAGAAGAATGTATGTACTCTGAGTTTTTGTTGGGAAAGTCAATATTTGGTAGAATTTTAATCTACTGAGGTGAAACCTAATTATAAAATTAGACATGACCCTATATTTAATATTAAAGAAATGGGCTTGGATACATTTCCATGTGAGGAGAGCTTCAGCTGGGCACAGCAACCTGAAGGAACAGAAGTTGGGAGTTAAAAATATTTTATGGCCAATCCTTAATTTTTCCTGACAAGTTCATCTAAGCATTAATACACCATCGTATCAATAACTGAATAATTCTGATTATTCAAATCTCATTGCAGTCCATATTCAGTAAAAAATCAATGGCACCCCAATCACAGTCGCTATGAGGCTTGGGAATTATGTTGTTTTTTTTTTAAATTTAGATGCTGTAGGAATGGAATTGCATTTTAAAATATTACAACAGTCTGTCAAGATTAAAAAAATGAGGCATCATCCACAGCACAAAAAGAAATGGGGAAAAAACTGCCCAGTAATCACATTGCTAATTAGCATTTCAAGATGGGAAAGATTTCTAATCTATCATGCTGCTAAAATGAAATGGCAACATATTTCTTCATGTATACAAATAGGCAAATATTGAACTATTATTGTCAGCGAACAAAAAAGTAATTTGGTATGTTACTTGAACTGCTTATTATTTAAAATGCTGAATACTATATGTATTCTATATGAGAACATATATAATTTTAGGACAGCTGATAACTTCAAAATGTATCTAAGAATTCAAAAAGGGTGATTAATTTTATAAAAGAAATGCCAACTAAAAGAAAATGTTAACTATTATTAAAACACCATATTTTAGCAAAGAGGGTTTATCTATCCATTTAAATAAATTATCAGATAGTAGTTAGATGGCAGAAAAAGTCATAGAAAATAATTTTGAAAGTTGCAACATTGGCATTTAACACTGACACTGACACTGAACTTGGACAATTTCACAAACGCATTACACAATCATTGTTGGCAAGTGATTTTGAGAAGAAAAAAAAAACAGAGTAAATCTTAAAAATAATTTTGATTCACTGGCAAAATGAAATTATTAAAAATTAGACTATGAAAAGATACTGAAAGCACACAAGCTAGTAAAGTGACAAAGTGACAAAGAACAGGAAATGTGGGAGGAGATCACTGAGGCTTATTCAAAGGGCATCAGCATAGCCTACTCCATCACAGTTTTGAGATGGATGTAGGTCCCCTACAGGTCCCCTTGGAGAGTTTTTCTCAATACACAGAAACAGACTTTTTTCATTACAACTGAGCCGTATAGCTCGAACCCCCTCGTATGCTGCCAATATCTCCTTTTCTGTTGGGGTATAGCGGGCTTCGGATCCTCTGTATCCCCGACTCCAGAACCCCAGGGGTCGACCTCGAGTCTCCCCTGGTGCTTTTTGCCAGAGGCTCCAGGTAGGGCCATTCTCCCCGGCTGCAGTGTAGAGCACATTTTTAACGTCTTGTCCTGCCCTGACTGGCCCCAGCGCTACTGCATGAACTATTTCCTGCTTAATTTGTTCGAAAGCTTGTCGTTGCTCAGGACCCCACTTAAAATCATTCTTTTTCCGCGTCACTTGATATAGAGGGCTCACAATCAGACTGTAATTTGGAATATGCATCCTCCAAAAACCCACAACACCTAAGAAAGCTTGTGTTTCCTTTTTACTAGTCGGTGGGGACATAGCTGCTATTTTATTGATCACATCCATTGGGATCTGACGGCGTCCATCTTGCCACTTTATTCCTAAAAATTGTATCTCCTGTGCAGGTCCCTTAACCTTACTTCGTTTTATGGCAAAGATTTCGGAATATCACTAGAGGAAGAGGTGACGCGTGCAGAAGAGGCCCCACCGTATAATGAACTGCCAGAAAATGAGAAGAAACATGCCCTGTTCACTGATGGGTCCTGCCGAATTGTGGGAAAGCATCGAAAGTGGAAGGCTGCTGTGTGGAATCCGACACGACGAGTTGCAGAAGCCACCGAAGGACAAGGTGAGTCGAGTCAGTTTGCAGAGGTAAAAGCCATCCAGCTGGCTTTGGACATTGCTGAGCGAGAGAAATGGCCGGTACTTTACCTCTATACTGATTCATGGATGGTGGCAAATGCTCTGTGGGGGTGGTTACAGCAGTGGAAGCAGAACAACTGGCAGCGCAGAGGTAAGCCCATCTGGGCTGCTGAACTGTGGCAAGATATAGCTGCCCGGATTGAGAATCTGGTTGTGAAAGTACGTCATGTAGATGCCCACATCCCCAAGAATCGGGCCACTGAGGAACATCAAAACAACCAGCAGGTAGATCAGGCTGCTAAAATTGAAGTGGCTGAGGTGGATCTGGACTGGCAACGTAAGGGTGAACTATTCATAGCTCGGTGGGCCCACGATGCCTCAGGCCATCAAGGAAGAGATGCAACATATAGATGGGCTTGTGACCGAGGGGTGGACTTGACCATGGACACTATTGCACAGGTTATCCACGAATGTGAAACGTGTGCTGCCATTAAGCAAGCCAAGCTGTTAAAGCCTCTTTGGTACGGAGGACGATGGCTAAAATATAAATATGGGGAGGCCTGGCAGATTGATTATATCACACTCCCACAAACTCGCCAAGGCAAGCGCCACGTGCTCACAATGGTGGAAGCAACCACTGGATGGCTGGAAACATACCCTGTGCCCCATGCCACCGCCCGTAACACTATCCTGGGCCTTGAAAAGCAAATCCTATGGCGACATGGCACCCCAGAAAGAATTGAGTCGGACAACGGGACTCACTTCCGAAACAGCCTCATAGACACCTGGGCCAAAGAGCATGGCATTGAGTGGGTATATCATATTCCTTATCACGCACCAGCCTCGGGTAAGATAGAACGATATAATGGACTGCTAAAGACTACCCTGAGAGCCATGGGGGGTGGGACCTTCAAACATTGGGATACCCATTTAGCAAAAGCCACCTGGTTAGTTAACACTAGGGGATCTGCCAATCGAGCTGGCCCTGCCCAATCAAAACTTCCACGTACAGTAGAAGGGGATAAAGTCCCTGTAGTGCATATGAAGAATATGTTAGGAAAGACAGTCTGGGTTAGCCCTGCCTCAGGCAAAGGCAAACCCATCCGTGGGATTGCTTTTGCACAAGGACCCGGGTGCACTTGGTGGGTGATGCGAGAGGATGGGGAAGTCCGATGTGTACCTCATGGGGATTTGATTTTGGGTGAGAATAGCCAGTGAATAATTTTATGATTTAATAAGAACTGATCTCAGTATCTGGTGCCCAGCAATTTTCCTTGAGATCGACATCTTCAACCTGTGGACCATGGGCATGGACTGCATTGGGTTCCCCAGTCACGAGCTTCAAATACAGCACCCACCAGTTCAGCACTACACACCATCTTATGTGCCCTGAGAGACTGTTCTCACTGCTGGAGCCTACCGTCATGGACTACGTGAGCTTAATGGACATTTTTTAAGGGATGGCTCATAGACTATGGGAACTGAAAGATCTGGGCATGACATAGATGGTATGGAATAAGGGGTGGATAATGTCCTGGTTCCGGCAAGGATGGGGTTAATTTCCAAGGAGCCGGCAGGGGAGGCACGTATTCCATACCACGTGACCCATGCCCCGCTATAAAAGGAGCTAGCCGGGGCGGGGGAGTCAGTCGCCACTCGGGGGCGGGTCGCGGCGGTGCGGGTCGCGGCGGTGCGGGTCCGGTCGGTGCGCTTCGCGGCGGTACTGTAATCGCGTTCTTGTATTCCTTTACCGGTGTTATTGTTTTTCTTTCTTTCTTTTCTTTCTTTTTTCCCTTTGTCTGTTCTGTTAAATTATAATATTTCAACCCACGAGTTTTGCCCTTTTCTGTTGATTTTTCCCACGGCTGTGGGAGTCGAGTGAGCGGCTGCGTGGTTCTCTGTTGCTGGCTGAGGCCAAACCACGACAATGTAGGTCCCCTACAGGTCCCCTTGGAGAGTTTTTCTCAATACACAGAAACAGACTTTTTTCATTACAACTGAGCTGTATAGCTGGACTGTGTCAGAATCTGATTCCCCAAATGCCTTTGTAGTTGTTTTTAAAACCTCTATTGTGATTTAGAAAAAAATAGGTTGGCAAGATATTTCGTAAAAAACAGAGATGATCACACAGGATGGAAGACAGAGGACAATCTCTGTTGATACTTTTAAATATTTCTCAAAGTTTGAACACTATGTCGACACAGCAGAGAGTTTCTCTGCACTCCCCAAATCTGTTTCTGAGTAACCCTGTGAATGAGTATTTGCGTTCGGAAGGGCCACCTCTTTTCAAACCATGACGAAGTGCCTTTAGACCAGAACTCATGGCATTATTCAGCAATCCTTATTGTGCTGTAAGTCTGCGTGCTGTTTAGACATGTGTTCGTTTCAAAAGTAAGTGAGCCTTAAAGCTTCGACACCTGGATGCTTTCCTTCCACAGACTCACCTTCCTCCAGCCTTCACTGCGGGGCCGGGCAGATCAGTCCTTCTGTCTCTAAGACCATGAGACCACGATCGTTAGCACCAGACCTGGGCGCTGCCAGATCGCAGCGGGACCTGCCTGATCCCCTTCATCATGTATCTGCTGAGTGAACCAGAACACGTGTCATGGTGTTTATTCCAGCTTTATGCTTTTATACCTGCTGGGAGGATAAACAATAAGTGATCTGGCATAAAGCGGCAACCCCTCGTCTGGCGTGAAGTCTGCTGGTATAAAATTAACCTGTCATCATCCTTTTTGAACAGTGTCGAGTGAGCAGAGATTGGCACTTTAGATCGTGTGATTGCAGCGCTTTCAAACTGGGAGCAGGAGCCTTCAAACGGGATTTCCCGTGTTGCTGAAATGGTCTGAGCTAGCTGCTGCTTTTCGAATCGGGACCCCTGACGCAAAAGCACTAGAAGAGGTGGGGAAATTATAGACGCATTTTCTCAGCACTGCTACAATGGAAGCTCCTTATCTGGTAACTCCATTAACTTCAGTGACCTTCTGGTATTATTCCCATGCTCAGCTTTATAGAGGAGTAATCCCATAAAGGGACTCGCCTTTGAAGAGAGGCACAGGTGCTGCTGACTGATTGTGCCCTTTACCTTTCTCCCTCTCTGACACAGTCTCCGTTTGCTCTCTTATGTAAATGTGACATCCTTTGTAGAAACTTTCACTGTGAGCAAAGATGCACTGAATTTTTTTATTCTTACATGTAAATAAATGCAGGCTGCTATTTTGATGTGCTTTCATATTTTTAGAAAGAAACTCTTGAGCTAAAGTTCTGCTTCTTTTCCAAAGGCATTTCAGAAAACTTTATTGGGTAAGTCAAAAAGGGCTGAAACAAGCTATTTAGTTTAGAAACACACATACTGGTTTGCAGCACACCGAAGAACTGTGCACCAGTTCATGCCAGGATCTACCTTGATTCTGTATCATCTCTGTGATGTGATGTACACAAATTGGCATGTGTTTTGTCTATTAGACCTTTACTTGAACACACTGATATGGACGTGTATTATTGTAGTGGAGTGCAGATGTGAGAACTTTTATGTAAGTGAAACTCCCAGGTGACTTCTTCATCCATCACTCCTAGTTACTAATTTGCCTTTTCTTTTGTAAACTCTAGAAGGAAAACTCAAAAAAAAAAACCAAAAAACAGAAACCACGCAAAAAAACGAGAAGCAAATAAATGGTAGTACACCTATGGCCTTAGAAGTATAACATTTATGGAACTCAAACAAGTATTTTCTAGGGCAACTGCTTTGATCATTTTTTCTAGAAAAAAAATTCGACAATTTGACAGGTGCCACTAGGTAGGTGAGTTGACCCACAGTGTGGAACCTGGTCTTGGGTGATCCAGTGTCTGAGCTCAGCGGGGTTTGGAGGCTGCAATTTGTTGGCTGATTCAGATTTTCAGTCTCAGCTGAAAGCACTGGGCAAGGGGAAAAAAAGAAAAGCAGTACCTGTGCACGGGCATAAAACATCTCCTCAAAAATCTTTGTGACCATTCACCCACGGCTTTATTCTCAGCAGTTGATATTCAGACTGAAGGTGAGCAATTGATTTTTTAGTCCAGAACCACAACAGCGGTCATATGCTTTCTACTGTAAGCTTAGAGTGGAGTCTGCAAAACGCAGTGATTCCTCTTGTTAGTTTCAGGGGCCGGAGGCAGTGCACTCCTTGGGCTGCAGATGGGCAGCCAGCAGAGACGACGGTTTGTCTCGGTGGAGCAGTAGCTGTATCTGCTGAGATAATCCAAAATCTGGCTAAGAGGAAAGACTTACTAAAATACTGTGACTTCAGACGCTGCTTTTAGAAGCTTCTCTGAGGTTACAGTTAGGGACAATTTCTACAGTGAGTTTCTTTGCTTTCACCATGGATATATTTGGGTGAAAATCTGGTGGGAAGGGTCTTTCTGTGTTGCTAATTTGGTTGTGGTTTGGCAAGCTAATGCTGGTGACTACTGTTGCCTGTTCAATTCTCCCAGTGTGTAATGCAAATCGATTACTTCAGTGCTTTGATCTTAATGATTCCCTTTGTAGTAGCAGATATATTTAAAAGTGACATCAAAGCTGTCAGAAATACCAGACCTGATATAGTTATCACTAGACTGCTTTAATAAAAGTAATACACTATTAAACCATAAAATGTTTTTATTCTGAATGTGCCTGGCAGCTAGAAATAGGAACATCTGATAAATGAAAAATAAATCAATAAAAAATTACCTGCAAACAAAAATAATCCAAAAGAAGGATGACCATTAAGTATCCATTAACATTTGGAAATCAAATCATACCAAACTTTTCAATGAAATAACTGTCTGTTTAGTAACTGTATCTGAACATACACACTGAAATTATTGGAGTTATGTAAGCACCTATAAAGCCAATGGAAACATGTTGTTCTATAAACGTATCATTGTTGCATATGTTGTGATATAACTGGAGAAACACTTTTCATCAAGAAGGGACTGAGGGAGGATAGCTTATTTGTTTGTGGGGTTCTAGTTTGTTTTTTATAAGCAGGATAACTTATTTTTTCTGAAAATGCCGTTTTAGAACAGTGTAAAGTATTTGTCAAATTGGTCCTAGGCCTATACCAAAAAGACTCTGAAAAGTCAGAACAGTTTTTAAAATTTCACTTTTCAAACTTGAAAACCACAGTGATGCTTTTTTTTGTCAACTCCCCCCCCCAAATACAAAAAGTCCTATTTTAAAAAAAAAATGTCTTAGTTGGCCAGGTAAACAAATTATCAATTTAGAGCCCTAGACCAAAACTGGCATTCTTTAACTAAACCATCCTGAGATTGTTAAAGGGGAATTGTAAATGAGAATATTGACATTCACATCACAAAACTTCCAGTGCAAGTAGGCTGTAATGGGCGAGATATACCTATAACGTAAATGTCTACACCTAAGGTTGCTGCCCTAGGCTCTCATTGGAGAAACTGGCATTGTCTGTGAATCTCACTGTAAATTAGATTTAAAATTTGATTAAATGGGTAGCTTCTTTGAATGGCCTTTTGTCTCCACTGATTAAAAAGAAGAGAGAGGGAAGACTGTTAGGAACAGGTGAGCTGAATCCCACCTGGACCGCTTTCAGTGGCGGTACCACTCAGCAGATCATTCACAGCATAAATGTATCACGAACATCTGGTCTGACAATAAGATGTTAACCTCTCAATTATTTTTTTTTAATTAATTTATACCAGGCTGACCCTTTTTGTATATACGGATACAGTATTTCAGTTTGTTACTTGCATCACTAAAACCGGATTGGCTGCGTTGTCAAACCAGAATCTGAGGCATTCGTTACATTTCAAGCTGGGTCTTCTGAACTGGAAATTCAAGAACTACAGGGAAATAACATCTTCTCAGTAGACACAATGGCAGTCCCCTATCTGGTAACCCTGTCCTGTTGCTGTTTTGTTCTTTCACAGCTTTAGGCAGGTGAATCAAACTTGGCCTGTGCCACATGGCCATATCACACGGCCATATCACACGGCCATACCAAATCTGATTTTCATTAGCAACCTCAAAATAAGTTTATAGTTTCACAATACATTTTATTTGGTGGAAAAGCCTATCTTGGTTCTCATTCCCATCAATATTCTGCAATTTACTCATTGCAGGTTGGTGAAGGGTATCCTTTAGTATGGTAGAGGGTAAAAATCAGACCTGAATCTCTCACTATAGTGAGACAGAGGAAGTTATTGAGCCAGCTCTTCCACTCAGGAAAACAGAATGTGTAACCACATCCTTCGAGAGTGCTTCAGATGGTGAACAGTCAAATACTGCCTTTTCCCCAAAGGCACCGGAAATCTATTGCTGCCTTCATTTTGGTACTTTTTTTTTTTTTTTTTTTTTTTGTAGGATCCTAAAATCTTGGTCTCCTGCCAATTTTAGCAAGTATGCTGTCCTGCCAATTACACTTGCAATTGCTGTCTCAGCTCTGTGGCAAATCAGAGCTGGGTAGGGATGAGCATTAACCTTTTAGATCCTTAACATAATTCTTAAATGATACAGAGAAACAGGAGTCATTTCAACACACAGCACAGAGGTTGTTTTGCAAAATAGTCAGAAAAGTCTCAAGGAGAAAGAAAATATTTTGAACAATAATTTACCCTGTGGCCAGTGCACTCATGCAGGAACCAGGAGCCTGGGTTTCCAGGTCCACTTGCTTTACCCTTCAGCTACTTCAAAGTACTTGAATGTCCATCTCCCAGGGGGATGATCCTGGCATTAGATGTATGGCAAAGGGCAAAGTGTACATTAACCTTAACCAATTTCCACTCATGAAGCAGAGGTCCATGCTTTGCTTGGATCGATGCTATGGTTCGTTGGTTGAGACATGATAATTCAAATCCACTCTGGACAAGAAGGAAGACGTAAAAACCCTACCTCCTATTTTTCAAGTGCCTTTAAATAATTTGGCTATTTCTTTCTCTAGGTTCCCTACCACAAAAGAGTGATCTGACTGTAAACCGGCAACTGATTTGAGTCAGATAGGTAAATACAGACGTAAGCATGACATTTCCTTTTAGAAAGTTCCAAGTGGCAGTGCACATGTACCAAACTGCAAATCGTCCTTCAAAGCTGCCTTCAGTCTCCATGCAGCCACTCTACATGGGCACTCCCCAATTGCTTACCATTAACGTATGCTCCCCATAGGCAATCGAGGCTTCTACCGTCATTGTTCTGAATCTTCCTGCTGGCGATTCACCCAAGTTTACTTGTGAATCTAGCTCATCACATTGAAATAGCCACATTTTCACTTGTAGCATGCAGCATCCTGTAGATTAGGATCGGTGTTTTTAATTCAGCAGATTAGAAATGGGGATCGAAGTGATAAAATTCTATCAACTCCTGTTGTCTAATTGGAAGCTCGCTGTTGAAAGAGCTGAAATCCCTGCATAGCATCCATATTTAAACTTCTGTAGACTTCAAGTAGTTTAACCTAATGGTTATCCCTGACTTTAGTACTGTTAAAGGGTGTTAAAATCCACACTGCTGTGGAAAGGAAATTACACAATTCTCAGTCATTTATTTGGATGGCAGCATTTCTAATAAAGACACTACCTCTGCCATAATATGCTTAGAACAAAGGCCTATTTTTCTTCTTCAGACTATTATTATGCAAAATTGATTCTAAATAAACACAATTCTTAGAGACTAACCAGAGGAAGGAATTCTTGTTTTTCATTTAGCACAAAATTTTATGGCAACAGAAATTTTAATAAGAAAGAAATCTAATAAGGAAGGTAATATCCACTGTTTTCAACACAGCTTTTAGCGCATCATGATGCATACAACATCTGAAATGAAAGAAGAACCAACCTCTATCGTCATGTTTGATGAGAACTGCTTCCTTTGATAAGTCGGTGATAGCTTGATTTTTCAAAAGCTGGAAGTCAAAGTGTTAACACTGTTTTTCTCAATCTTTGAAAGAAAAGTAGATGAACCAAGGCAAAGAGGTTTGTTCTGTAAGTTTCCAAAATGTAAAGATTTAACAGCAACTTTGGTCATCAATACTATTAAATGGGAGAGAAATAGAAATTGTGGGTAAGTGGGTAAAAAACTACAAAGAAAGTGTGAAAAAGAGATAAATCCTGAAATATTTCCAATTAATTAAATACAATTAGAGTATTTAATAATTAGAATTAAGGGGTCTGTATTTAAAGTGGTTTTATACTTTGATTATTCACCATAAACTCCATTCATGGTTTAACAAATATCATATCAAAAAGAAATTTCCAATGAAGACAGGAATTTGTAAGAAAAAAATCTCATACTTAGAACTTGACTTTCATTTTATCTTCTTCCAACTTTGCTCCTCATACTTTATTTCACTTTCTCACAAAGTAACCTGAAGCAAAATGCAAATTGCAGAAACCAAGTCTTAAATATCCCCATTCCAGCAGTACTAATGCCTGTTCTGATAAGTTTGTTCCTGTACAATTTTTTTGTTAAAGGGTAATTTGCCCATAGTGAAATGCCATACATATTAAGGAATTAAGGAGTGTTAGGATGTGGATTTGAATGCTCTCAGATCAGGTCTCCAAGCAGGAGGTTCCACTAGCACAGGAAGAAATAATTGGTTATCTGCACAAAGTAAATTTTTTTAGTGGTTTGGGGTTTTTTTTAAGGAAGAAAGAGATTCAACATGTCCTGATACACATCTCTATGATTAAAGTTGTTTGAGAAAGAGGCATTGGCTACAGCAACTAGGGAGGATGCTTGTGCTAAGGAATTTAAGGCGTTCTAGTAGTGTCAAAATAATAGGGGGACATTTGGTCTGTTTGAGTCAAAGTAGCCTAGGGTTATTCAAGCATTTTAAATAGCAGGTCTTTCCCACACAGCCCGTTCTGACCAAAGGGACTGACAGCGTGGAGGACACAACTCTGACTAGGAAGCAGCAATAAGTGGGTGGGAAAGAGATCACCTCACTTGGAGTAACTGCAGCCAGAAGATGTATAATTTTATCCTCATTTTACCTGATTTTTGAATTAGAATGCATTTACTCTGCATACCAAGTTTCAAAGGTTGTCTTTCCTTGTGAGTTCCCCCCTACTTCTCAGGAAAGTTACTTTGTCAGTGTGGAAGACTGGGGGAGAGGCTTGCCCTTTCTTGAATGTTTCTCTCTCTTTTTTTTTTCTTTTCTTTCATATATTTTTCAGAAGACCATGTTCTTTTCAAACTGAACGTTGGCCACTTTTTTTTCCACCTTCACCAAAAATCATGTTCCTCAGTGCATAGCTCTCTGGGATGCTGCAATGTGTGAGCCTACACCCAGCAAGGATATCTTTGCTTTCGCAGTGCACTATGTCTCTGCTGTTCTTGTCCATCCTCTTCAGACACATCCCTCTGCAGCTGTGGCAGAAATAACATATGGCTCTGCCTGACTCTGTGTGAAGGCAAAGTAGACAACAACCACACGTCCCCACAGTGGTCTCAATTCTGCCTCTTTTGCAGCTGCATCCTCAGGCCAAGTTTTGCTGCAGAGATGGAAAGAGGTGGATGGCCTTCCTAAAATTATCTGCCAAGCTGAGGAGGAGTGCTGTACACTTCTTCCATCTTCACATGCCCAGGCAGGCTACAAGCACAGGGCTGGGTCATGCCTCTGTCAGAATTGTGACTTCCTGCTATATGTGAAAGCAATACCCCATGCGCAGGTGCCAGGTTATGGGTGGAGGCCAGTCCTTCTGGTCTTGTGGAGTACGCGTCGGAGCAGGGAGTGGGAACACTGGGCACAGGTCACCCAAGCAACATGCTTCTTGTGCACTGCCATGTCCCTCTGGTTTCCACCTCGGTGCTCCAGGAGGACCATGACCTGGAGGGCTCATCAGGGTCTCCTGGGATGCTCAGGTGAGTTGTCATGCAGGGTCTGTATCAAGGTCATATAAACACTGGAGGAGCACTGGTTATAAAGAATTATTGTCTGTGGATATTGACCCAAAAGCAAGATGTGTAGTGTATATTTTTGTCAGCAGTATCCTTCATATTCAACATTTTAGTACCTAAATTAAAAAATTTTCAACAACATTTACTTCTTTTTCCTCGTTCAGAGAACTGTATGGATTGGGAGAAAGTAAAAGGATCCACATCTCTTTAGCCTGTGCTTCCTTTAGCCTGCGTCTATGTACGTAGGTTTATGTAGAAATGTGCTCCCTAGTTAACATGACACTAGAGCAGCACAGGATCTTTGCACAAATGCTAGCAAAAAGCTCCATTAAATATTACACAGGAATAAACTTCCCTTGCAAGTGTTACTTCAGCCATATAGCTAATTATACAAACACAGGATTCTTTGATAAGATCGCGTATCAAGTACTGTGACTTCAGACCATGACTGGTTATACAACTTTAACAAACATTACTTCAAACATGCATTTAAGCTTGACTGTTCTCTCTGCCTCTAATATCTACAGACAGTAAAAACAGCGATGAATGCGTATGAAAATGAAACTCCTACTGATTGTATATACGGGGCAATGTCAAACAAAAACAACTAGTGCATTCAAGCTTCCTTTGGAACACCATGCTGAATCAAAAATAGGCTAATGCAGTAAAGAGAATGAATGGCAGTTCATCTCTGTCTCCCACAGACTGTTCATGCATAGCAGCACGCTGACAGTTCTGCTTGCTGATGGCCATGAGCTATAGTCCGGTACCCGTAAACAAAGGACAAATGTATTCATTCTTCACCTTAGACCAGCTCGTTAAAGAGCACCAAGCTGCACAGTTTTTAATTTTTGTAATGTTTTTAAATTTGTATTGGATTATAAAAAGGAAAATATAAAGGAGAATGAGAAAGCAGCACAATGTGCTTGTCAGGCAGTGATCTCCAGCCACCCTCTCAGACCGCAGTGATGCACACCTTCGCTCCCACGCTGATGAAACAGATGAAGGAGCAGAGGAGCAGCCGCAACAATGAGCCAGTTTAGCGTCCCAAGCATTTCCAGAAAGTCACACTACAGCAGCTCTGCATCTATTTGACCACAGCAGCACATGCATATTCATCCAAACATGGAAGTAAATACTAACGTAATTAATCCTTTAGTTACTAGAGAGAGCACAACATGTGGCACTATCCAGTCCATTTTCTTTCCTGTCTTGTTGATGCTGTTCTCTCCTATTTTATCTTACAGAATAGAAAGACTCACATTATTACTAACCTAGTGTTTTGTGTTTGCCCGAGTAGCTCAGAAGGAAAGTTTACAGAGGATTTAGTCGCAGAAGCACTTGGCAGTGGTCAAAGCTGAGGGAACTCAGACGGATGTTTATGGTTCAAACATAAAACCCTTCCTCTGCTTTACTGAATCCGGATGTGTTCATAGTTAGTGGAGTGATGGTTTACTATCAGAGTATTGGTGTATTATTTGTTAATACCATGCGCTTATTTTCCTTTTTTTTGTTTTCTTTTTTCTACAAAATTATATCCTTAGAGCAGTTGAAAAAGAAAGAAAATGTGATTATGTTGTTCTTTGTACCATGATGCAGCATAAATGGATAAAATACATTCAGTTAATACAATGCTCTGCTATTCATCATTATAGTTGTAGTGATTGTGCCTGTCCTTAGCGAACATTGCACAGCACCACTTTGTATTATCCTACCTCTTGTTCTCTGTAGGCAAATATATCACTTTGCACCAGACTGCCATGTAGTTGCAAACTTCCCTGTGCAGGTCAGAAAAATGAGAAAATTTAACCACAGTAAAATGCACACATTGTTAGCAGAAAAATAGATTGTTGAATTTGGGGCCACACAACTGAGTTTGTAGAAACTGCAGACATTTTTTTCTAAAAAAAAAAATAAAATAATATATTAAAAAATAGCAATGACATGCTACATGATTATTTGCCTTCTTTATACTTTTGCAGCCAAACATAATTTATCACCCCTCACAAGCTTGAGAATTTTGCAGGTTAAGAAGAAATTTTTCAAGTAAAGGCAAAGTGTTTTCCAAAGTGTGTTTCGTGTTCATAAACATCACTGACAGCTGTTATCTTCTGTTAACAGGAGAACTAGTTTAGGCTTAGAGTTTCACTTTGGAAGTGCACGATTTGTTTATAAACAGAATAGGTTCATTTTTAACCATGACCAAACTAGGAAGATGTACACCTGCTTCCAGCAGGTGTTGATTTGTTCTATCTGTATTTGAGGTATCTCAAAAAGTTATGAAGATTATTAAATAATTTCTTTTGTTCAGCTTCAATATACGTGTGCGATTTGGCAGAGTAATGGATATAGCTACATGATCTCTACTAGGATGCAGTTGCTGACCCAACAACCAAAGAGTACGGACTTGCTCGTGTTTCTGTTTGTGTAAGGAGCAGACCCTTCAGAAAATGTCCCTTGTTCTGCACCCAGTTTTCATCATAAAGGTGAAATAGGTCTCAGCTCAATAGCAATGTAGATCCATCTTTCTGGATATTAAACCTTCATCTTTTTCCAGCGATCATCTCCACCATAAAGAAGAATTGCAGAGCACCACTTCTTATTTTAGTGCATATGCAGTCATTTTGGACACTTCTGTGCCCATACAAAATTTAAGTGCAGTTGCAAACGATGCAAATGTTCATTTGTGGGGAATCCACTGCAAAATGATAATTTCATCATTAGCATTGCATTCACAAGAATACAGGTAGAATCTTCACTTTTCCTTTAAAAATTGAGTCAGAGAAAAAGGAGGAATTTTCTTGCTCTTCTTGTAACTTTAGGCTTGACTCTATTCAGAGTTGAAGAGGAGCCCAGCCAACGTGAATGAAGAAGCACAACAAAGTCCTGCACAGTATATGCCTGTTGTTCGTGCAGTGCACGTCCCTGACATTATGAGGTAATGTAAAGATATCTCAAGAGTAACTATTATTAAATAAAAAAAAAAATTTAAAAGGAATTAAATGTAATTTTATTTTGGCCAGAAGCAGATATCTAGAAAAAACTCTCTTTTGAGCTTTGAGATTTATCTTTTTAACTTTTTGCAGGTACCGATTCTTTTTTAATTAGAGAAGACCCATCTATAGAAAAGAAAAGTGAAGATATTTTTGGTTTTTATTTTTCCCCAGATTCTTAGTGATATGGAGAGTCTGTTTTATTGATTGTTACAAAGTGTTCATTCTTTTTAAACCTAAATATTTATTTTGACATATACTATGCATAAATTATCAGCAAGTTGACTTCAAAAAGAACTATGTCTTAATCAATGGCTGTAAATCTACACTAAGACCTTTATAGCACTTAAACTTATTCACGAAATTTCTTTTCTTCGGATTATAAAATAACCTCCAAGCACTTTCTAAACACTGACAGTAAATTTTTTGTGCTTTGCAAGTCAGTGCTCTGTTGTCATTGATTCTTGCTATTGTGTTGATACCATCAAGTTACACTAGTGTTATATACCATTCTATTGTTAATACATTTTTTTGTACATTGAGTCCTTGAAATTTTATTATGGCTTTGTCCAGAGTTACTGAAAGGCAGAAAATTGACTCAGGAGGAATTACATTATTCTGAAGGTTCCATAGCTAAGGTAGCTTTTTACCTCTAGTGTTAAAATGTTTCCCCAATCTGTCAAAAGAATGATAAAAAATAGACTGTCAGACATTACTTGATTTCTACCTAATGATGTATTACGGCAATAAGATGCTCCAGGGCTTGCATTGCTGTTCTCTGTGCGCACTCGTAGGTACACTGAGAGGTCAGAGACTGAAGGCCATCCATGCTTTCATCCATGCAGGAAGTGCAAATTAGACAACGCTACTGCACACACAAACTGGAATTCAGTTTTTATAGCGCTAGAATATATAAATTCCTTGTCCTACAGCAACTAGATCATATGCTGGCAAAAGCTTTTAAAAATCCCGATGTCGGTATTCTCCCAGCAAGGGTTACGATGGGGTCATAACTGTGGGAAGCAGTACTGTAACTGCATGACGATAATTCACTAAAAGCTGGGCAAATTACAATACTGACTTCCTTGTTCCATTCACTAATGACCTGTAATGGCACGGTTTTCTAATGTATGTCTTGGGTAGTCTGCAAGCAATTCTGTGCATTTGAACATGAGAGGTGTTGCCTCAGTGGGCAAATAAAATGTTCTTGAGCTCCTTATCTCCCCATATTTTAGAAAATCTTAAAAAGCAACTTTCTATATAGTGATTTAGGACTGGGGAGGGAGTGTTTGCCCTTCGAATGCCATTAACAGTTCAGTAGTGTGACAAGTATAGTTCTCGTTTATTTTGAAATAATGCAACACTGCTAAGGGAATTAACAAACTGCAAAGTGCTCAGTCTTTCTCTAATTTTGTGATAGTGACACATACGGTGGTCCACAGGGGTGTCTGCTGGCCATCAGCTCTACTTTTCACAGGAACAGTCCCGCAAATTTCAGTGTGACATGAAACTGAAAATTTTCTTATGGTCTGTTTGCATCATTACTTTCAGACAAAATCTAGTTTGCATTTCTCATAATTTGAGCTGGCTGGCTGGGAGCAAGCACTGCTGCGGACACCATTTACATGTATTAATAGAGAATGTTGATTCAGCGAAGGAAGCCGAGTTTCTCAGCAGACATTTTTAGTTCAGCACAATGTCACGCCAAAATAGATAAACGGCTTTGGTTTCAGAGCTGTTATGCATCAAGCCATGTTACAGCACAAAGTCACCTTTTTTGGCCTATTGGTGAGTACACATAAATATTCCTGGCTTTGAAAATCCTTTAAACTCTGTTTGAAGAGAGCCTCCAAGAGTTTACCTTTAAATACAATCATACTTCTACATGCATATCTTTATCTAATGATTTCAAGAGGCATTTGATCCAACCAGTGTCAGATAGAACAGATTTACCCAAGAAGTCATAACTAAGGTATTAGCTGAACAACACACTAAAAATGGTTCTTTATGCAGTTACTGTATTCATCTTCTGGGATTCCTGTTTGGAAGGGCACTTAGAAACACAGGTTGCTGTAAATATTGAAATCATAGAATCATTTAGGTTGGAAAAGACCCTTAAGATCGTCAAATCCAACCATTAACCTTGCGCTGCCAAGTCCACCAATAAACTGTCTCTAAGCACCACATCTACATCTCTTCAAAATACCTCCAGGGATAGTGGAAGTCCAAGGCAGCAGTTCTTCCAACACCCTTCCTTACTTCTCCAGGAATTGAAAACCCTATCAATTTGTGATTACTATTCCCAAGACAGCTTGCAACCATCACCCACAAGTCCTTCTATGTTCACAAACAACAGGTCCAATGAGGCACCTTTCCTAGTTGGCTCCCTCACCAGCTGTGAATCCCTGATGTTGCCTCAGAAATCATGGCTGCGATAAAATGAGGGAGGAAAAAAAGTACAAGTTTTCAAAAGCATTTTTGGTGGTTTTTCTTTTCATTGAGTTAAAAGATTTTTGCTCTAGATTTATCATTAAAAAATGATATTAAAAAATACTATGAGAATATGAAAGAATTTTCCAGCATCATGAATATCAACTTTAATTTTCTATTTCTCAGTATTAACTGAGTCATTTGGAGACTGAGATTCCAGAAAAGTAATTAGCAGTTGTCACAGTGGTTTCCAGGCTTGAACATCAAGGGGCATCTTCTAGAAGCTGTACCTTGTGGGAACTTCTGATGGGCTGGCGTTGCTGGTGAGGGATAGCTTCTGGAGGCTGAAAATTTTGATCTGAGAGTTTGGAATTTTTTTTTACTACGAAGCTAGATAAACCCTGGAAGAGATTTTTCCAACAGCAAGGCGTTCGACATGGTCTCCCACAGCATCCTCATAGGGAAGTTTAGGAAGAGTGGGTTAGATGAATGGACAGTAAGGTGGATAGAAAACTGGTTGCAAGACAGAGCTCAGAGGGTTGTGGTTAGGGGTGCAGAGTCTAGTTGGAGGTCAGAGACGAGTGGTGTTCCCCAGGGTTCAGTACTGGGTCCGGTCCTGTTCAATATATTCATCAGCGACTTGGATGAGGGGATAGAGTGCACCCTCAGCAAGTTTGCTGATGATACAAAGCTGGGAGGGGTGGCTGACACAGCAGAAGGCTGTGCCGCCATACAGAGAGACCTGGACAGGCTGGAGAGTTGGGCGGAGAGGAATCTTATGAAATTCAATAACGCATCAGTACAGGTTGGGGGCTGACCTCCTGGAGAGCAGCTCTGTAGATAGAGACCTGGGAGTCCTGGTGGACAACAGGATGACTATGAGCCAGCAATGTGCCCTTGTGGCCAAGAAGGCCAATGACATCCTGGGGTGCATCAAGAAGAGTGTGACCAGCAGGTCAAGGGAGGTCATCCTCCCCCTCTACTCTGCCTTGGTGAGGCCGCACCTGGAGTACTGTGTCCAGTTCTGGGCTCCCCAGCTCAAGAAGGACAGGGAACTGCTGGAGAGGGTGCAGCATAGGGCTACCAAGATGATTAGGGGACTGGAACACCTCTCTTAGAAAGACTGAGGGAATTGGGTCTCTTTAGTCTGGAAAAAAGACGGTTGAGGGGGGACCTCATCCATGCTTATAAATACTTAAAGGGTGGGTGCCAGGAGGATGGGGCCAGGCTCTTTTCAGTGGTGCCCAGTGACAGGACAAGAGGTAATGGGCACAAACTTGAGTATAGGAAGTTCCACCTAAACACGAGGAGGAACTTCTTTACCTTGAGGGTGGTAGAGCACTGGAACAGGCTGCCCAGGGAGGTGGTGGAGTCTCCATCTCTGGAGACATTCAAAACCCGCTTGGACGCGTCCCTCTGCAACCTGCTCTAAGGTGTCCCTGCTCTGGCAGGGGGGTTGGACTAGATGATCTCCAGAGGTCCCTTCCAACCCTATGATTCTATGATTCTATGATTCTATGATTCTATGATTCTACGATTCTATGATTCTATGATTCTATGATTCTATGAACAGACAGGTTGGGAAGTCTCCATCTTTGGAAACATTCAAAGTTTAACTGGACAAGACTCTGGGCAACCTGATTTAATTGGGCCTGCTCTGAGTAGGGATTTGGTCAGATGACCTCCAAAAGCCCCTTCCAACTTTTTTCCATGAGCTAACATTCCTTTGCTCGAGACACTTGTACCTTTGAAGAGAGATAAATGGTTTGTGTGAAGGTACAGATCTTGTCTAAAATCCCGGCACTCCTGAATTCAATGGAAAGTACCCGATGGATGTTCAGCACCTAAAATGTCACCATCATAGTCTATAATGTTGGTGCTCTGTGGCTGAAGACAATCCACTACAACTGTAACTCAAGATTGTTTAGTGCTTCTCTTCGCTGTTGCTGGTTTCATTTCAGTCAGATTGCTGCACTGTCGTTTCAGAGCGTGATTGAAGTTTCTTACCACCAGAATCAATGGCAAAAAAGTAAACAACAGTTTGTTAACATAATCACTGCCTGTTACAAATTTTCTTCATTCGGCATAGAAAACTGTTGGAAACCTAAATCTCTGGTGTCTACTGTTGGCCTGTATTAGGAAAAAAGATTATGCTTTGCATTTGTGCAACTGCTGAGGACAGCATCCTCCGGCAGCTATGAGTATTATGGCTCTGCACTTTTTGCAGAACAGCTGCAACTCACATCTTTCTCTATTTCTCTGATTCCTCATGGGTATTAATAGAGGAAATATCCTCTTGCCTCCCCTTTTTCCCCTTTTCTAAGATAGAAGAGAAAGTACTTTGAGCAACAAAAGTATGTACATGGAGGAATGCTATATTGCTTTCAAAGGATGTGTTAGGTTTGGGAAGCTGTAATTTTGCACCACAGAGCATGCAAAGTGCATGACTTTTTTTTGATAGAAATCAACTTCATATATTTAGAAGAGTATAGGCAGTAGTCCCAGAGGTTTCACTGAATCAATATTCATTATTGCTTTTCTTTGCATATGAGCTACACAGGCAGGTATAAAATGATCTAAGACTCACCATAGTGTGGAATACTATTTTTCTAGGTCGTATGACTGAACTCTGATATGATTCCACACCCATCATGGGCTTTGACTCCAAAATGGGGTTGCTCTTATTCCCAGCCAAACACCTTCTCACTTTAGCTATTTTCCCAGAGAGTAGATCTTTTAAATGTTTATCTCCCTCTCTGGTATCTGCCTCGAACAAAAGAGATGCAAGGAGGTAAGCTATAAGGCAGTGGAGAAATAAACTGTTCTTAAACATTTATTTAATATTTTTGAAAGAACTTCTCAACTTGTCTGAAACCTCTGTGTCTGTTTCAATCATGAAGACATTGTAGAATATATTGTCTTCATCTAGCAGACCAGGATACACAGTGCTGCCAAAACACAGTCTTAGCAGAGCTCATTTTCCTTCTTATTTTTTCAGGATTAATTAAAAAATGCAAATACTACTGATACTGGGTTGCTAATTGGCATGCTGTTTTCATTAAGGTGTGAAATGCTCTTATGGAAGAAAAAACATGGAATATATAAAAGATCTGCCTGTCATTCACAGGCAGATTCATAGCTGTGCAAAGGGCTTGAGAACCTAACTGGGACTGAGAGAATTCTTCAAGTATGAGAGACTTCAATTTCAAGACGCCTTTGTGCACCTAGCCCTCAGTGCCTTCAAAAGTCAATAAATGTTTTCCACTCCTTAAGGAAGTGGGTAAGGAAAAATTTAAAGTCCGTTACTGAATTTTTTTGGTTTTTTTTTTTTGAGGAATTAGCAGCAAATAATCACTGGTATGTTCTTGGGGCAAACTCCTTTATCCAAAACTCAGCAAAGAGGAGACAATGTTACAAAATACTAAACAATGATTTCATGTGTGAAAGTAGGTTAGATCAACTTCTGTAGAATTTGTATTCTAAAATATTTGCTTAAGTATACTCCAGATATGATTACAGGTAAAGTAATATCTGTGAATTTGTGAATCCAACAGAGCTGAAGCGTAAAATAATAGCAACACAACTGAACTGCTTCTAGAGCAAGCTTGAAGCAGGTCTGTGTCACATGACGGCTAAATGACACTTATGCTTCAGACACTTAAGTTTCAGACACAGAAATCTGTGTTCGGGTCTCTTCTGAGTGATGTAGAGGACAGGGGTTCGGTAATGGGACCTGTACTGTTCAACATCTTTGTCAGTGACATGGACAGTGGGGTTGAGTGCACCCTCAGCAAGTTTGCTGATGATACCAAGCTTTTTGGCAAGGTAGACACGCTGGAGGGGAGGGATGCCATCCAGAGGGACCTGGACAGGCTGCAGAGGTGGGCCCAAGCCATCCTCATGCAGTTCAACAAGGCCAAGTGCAAGGTCCTACATCTGGGTCGGGGCAATCCCAAGCACAAAAACAGGCTCGGCGGTGAATGGCTGGAGAGCAACCCTGAGGAGAAGGACTTGGGGGTGCTGATTGACGAGAAGCTCAACATGAGCCAGCAATGTGTGATCACAGCCCAGAAGGCCAACTGTATCCTGGGCTGCATCAGAAGAAGTGTGGCCAGCAGGTCAAAGGAGATGATTCTGCCCCTCTACTCCACTCTCATGAGACCCCACCTGGAGTACTGCATCCAGCTCTGGAATCCCCAACATAAGAAGAACATGAACCTGCTGGAGCGCGTCCAGAGGAGAGCCACGAGGATGATCTGAGGGCTGGAGCACCTCTCCTGTGAGGAGAGGCTGAAAGAGTTGGGGTTGTTCAGCCTGGAGAAGAGAAGGCTCCGGGGTGATCTTATTGAGGCCTTCCAGTTCCTAAAGGGGGCCTACAGAGAGCTGGGGAAGGACTTTTTACTAGGGCATGTAGTGATAGGACGAGGGGGAATGGCTTTAAACTGGAAGAGGGCAGGTTTAGATTAAACATTATGAAGAAATTTTTTACTTTGGCGGTTGTACAGCACTGGAACATGTTGCCCAGAAAGGTTGTTGAGGCCCCATCCCTGGAGGTGTTCAAGGTCAGGCTGGACGTGGCCTTGGGCAACCTGGTCTAGTGGGAGGTGTCCCTGCCTATGGCAGGGGGATTGGAACTCAATGATCTTCAAGGTCCTTTCCAATCTAAACCATTCTATGATTTTTCCAACTACAGTTGAAAGGTACTGAGGATCTTGAGAAGGTATTAATCAAGGTCCTGTCCTGCTAAAGATATTCAAGTCTGTGTTGGAGACCCCATCTCTGATTTTTGTATAATAGCACAAAGCTCTGGCATTCAATTATCATTCATGTGTGGTTATATATAGGCTTGTACTGTGATGAAGCAGACCAATATTTCACCATGGTTAGGCTTCATTTGCCTTGAGTTGTTTTGACAAGTTAAGCAGCAATCCATAACTAACTGTGTTTTTTCAAGATCATAACTTACTCTAAAGTCATGATTTTGTAAAGGACACAAAAGGGGCAAAATAAATCTCCTGCTACAAGGTGGTGAATGGGTGAGAGGATATAGCGCTTAACTCCCTGGCATGCTAATGTTCTAGCCCACTATTCTGCTAGGTTCTGCATTTGTAGTGGAACAGCTATATTTACATTACAAATTACAAATTTAATGATAATTAGCTTATTACAACAAAAGAAAAAGATCTAAAATAGCATTCTTGTTCTTATGAGAATTTTGTGCACGTAAAGATTAGGTGTTCACAGACTGCTTAGGGATTTTGAGCAACTGCTGGAAGTATTTGACAGTTACCAATTGCATCCCACCTATTGCACTTTTCTTTTTTTCTAGTACTTACAAAAGACAAAAATAATCATCTTTGCTCTTATAAAATAATGATTTTTCATTATTTTCGCCATGAAAAACTGCTAAGCTATTTTCTCTTTTCACATCAACTCATCTTCCAATTTCTACCTTATATATATTAGAGAAGTAACTTAAATGAGGAAAGTTTAGAGAGATCAGAAAAAAAAAAAAACAGTTCTACCAAGGCCAACAGAGTTAGTTCAGCAAAGTATTTGTCAGAAAGAGATAAATTAAGAGTGACTTTAAAAACAAAATAAACCTCTGGAAACATAAGTGTGAGTTTGGAAGGGAACAGAGGAGAAACTTGGAATAGATTTGCTAGTTAGTGAATGGTTAATAGACTCTTCTTAGAACAAAGAAA